>NW_027204492.1:103415817-104615817 GCF_024711535.1 Dipodomys merriami
TGAGGAATTGGACATTTTAACTATGGAGATTCCATACGCCTTTTCCTGCGTCTCTGGTCATAGCATGAACCCTTAGAACTAGATTATCCTTAGGACTGGCAGTTTTATTTTAATTCATCTGATTCCATAACTGCTGTGGATTAAATGTATTCTGCAAATTTCATGTGTTGGGATCTTAACCATCAATGCGCACTTAGGTCTTTAGGGCTCTGCCCCAATTAATTAATGACCAATTAATGTCATTATTACAAAAATGAGTGAATTATAAAAGTATGCTCAGACATCGTTTGCTTATTCTCACTATGTGCTGTTAAAACAAGTGCTTACAAACTGCTTTGGCTACTTACTTTGGGCCTACAAATTAATTAGAAACACTATGAAATCTTCACATCCCTGTCTCAAATTTACCAGTCTTCCTTTACTCTGAATTTGTCTCTCTTGCAAACACTTTGGGCTACAGAAAAGACAAGACTGATCAGTCATGTCTTTAGACCAGAGGATTTAAACTACCCCCAAGGAGAGAAACAGCAGTGTCTCACAGGACAGGCCAACCTCACAGGAGGAGGCTGGATTTTGGAGCAAGAGGAATCATCTTATGGAAACAGGATTGCTTCCCTCTAGAACTCTAGAACCTCTGCAGAAGCAGAAGTGAGGCAATAATAACTGGACCACACTACAGAGATTGTTTGATATTTCTTGTCTCCTGACTCAATTCTTTATGCTTAAACCTCTTATATGTATCACCAGTATGGGGTACAATGCTTACTTTGCTCCTTTCTAAGATATGATAATGCCACATAATCAATCTGCTTTCTCTGCTCTTTACCATTATCTGTCCCTTTATTTGGTATATAGGTACAAGTGGCCAGACCTGACATGTTGAATTCCCTAGAGTTGGGCCTCTGTCCAAGAACTCTGGTTACATGTTCTTTTTTTTTTTGGGGGGGGGGGGTCCGGTCGTGGGGCCTGAACTCTGGGCCTGGGTGCTGTCCCTCAGCTCTTCAGCTCAAGGTTAGCGCTCTACCACTTGAGCCTCAGCGCCACTTCCAGCTTTTTTCTTTTTGCGTATGTGGTGCTGAGGAATCGAACCCAGGGCCTCATGCATGCAAGGCAAGTGCTCTACCACTGATCCACCTTGCCAGACCCTGTTACATGTTCTTTGGCATGTCATAGCACAGAAAATATTCCCTCACCAGAAGCAGCCGATTGAGCTTAGATTTCTCACTTTCTAGCACTGAGTCATATCTACTTCTATTGTTTATAAATTACTTAAAATTTGGTATAAATGAACATATATGTTTATACATATATAAATATTTCAAGTACATTAGATATAATTTCATCTTGTGAATGAAAACTATAGAAATGGAAAATATAAAGAACAAGAAAGTGACAACTACTCAAAATTCAGGGGGAACATTCATAGAATCATCCCAAATTGTACCTAGGAAAATCTTAAGCTTTACACAATATCTCCCTTAAAATCTCTCTTTACCATGTTTCTACTAGTAGATAAAGTCAGTGGGAAAACTTATATGGAATGAAAGAAGCTGTCAGTTGTTTTGGCTAAGCAGAGAACATTAATTCCATTTTAACAAATTTTGTAACATGTGTAAAGTATATTAATGTTTCTGCCATTTTATTTTGAACACCTTGTTAGGATCAGTTGTCTTTGTTTTTAAGTGTCAATATGTGGATTTTTTCACTGAGATAAACATTTCTTAAGATCAAGAGGGACAAAGTTTGAATTGCATTTGTGAACACTAATGCTTGTATATTGAAGTTTTTGCATAGCTAAGGTTTTTACATTGTATTAAATGATCAACAAATCTGTTAGTTTTGCATTTCTTCCAAGGAAAAGACGGAAAAAATAGAGAGCTAATGAGGAGAATTTGCAACATAAAATGTGCTATATGAGAATTGTCATATAAACCAAATAAAACAGTGACAGGTCATAATTTTATTTTAAGTCAATAACTAAATATTACTTGTATTTCTATCAACTAAAAGAGCATATTCTTTTTTAAAATTTAATTTTATTTTATTTGTGAACATACTGTACAGAGGGGTTACAATTACATGGGCAGGATAATGCGTACATTTCTTACCAAGCATTGCAGCCTCCTCCTTTGGTTTACCCTTCACATCCCTTCCCAGCCTCCCCACGCCCCCACAATACCAATCCTTCTCCTTCCCCCCACCCCCCCCCCCCCCCCGCACCGACCTTGTAAAGCTCGTTTTGGACATGACAACTTGTACTTCTCATTGTTGCAACAGGTCCACCTGTATCCTTAAACAACTGGTTTTTCCCCATCTCCTCCACAAGTTATACTGACATCAAATATAGTGAAAGCAGGGGTTATACTGTGGGGGAGGGACATACAAAGCAACAAAGAGATAATCTTATAAATGCATTAGAAACACATGCATGAAAGAAAAAAAACATTAAAATACATATCTAAGGGTTCATTTTCCTGACCTCACATTATCTGACTTTTTCCGCTTGACTCATACATATACTAGATATTGCAAATAAGGGAAACCATGGGACCTATGTTTCTTTGGGCCTGGCTTACTTCACTTTAAAAGAGCATATTCTTGCAATATGCTTCCATTACTAAAATTCTAACTGAAAAAAGTTCAAAAATATTATTCAAATGAATAGCACTGATGATGCAGTTCAAAATTAAGAGCAAAGGCATTATTAAGTATCAGAGCATTTGCTAGTCCCACTAACATTCTGCTGGGTAGTTCTTACTGGCGCTTGCCATTCCATCATTTACACCCCACTCAAACCTAACTGCTTGCTGATTCGAAAACAAACAAAACTGTTTAAGTCTTGGGTGCCTGCTGAACTGTTCTTTTTCTCTGAGAAACACATTCCACTTTTAATACAGTAATTAATGTTCCCTGCTGTAACAAAACAAAACGAGAATTTCCCCCACAATCTCACATTACCACATAAAGATTTACTGTATTTCATAAAATCTAAGTTGCCATATATTGTAAAATGTATCATTTTGAATGATGCTAAGGGAAAAATAAAGTATTCCAATCAAACTGTAGCATAGTGCTTCATTCTCATGCTTATTTTCAGATTTATCTTGATTGCAGAGAAGTTAACATGCAGGCCATTGAAGAGCACCTGATAATACATGTGATAATACATATATATTTATATACATATACATGTGTGTATATATACATATACACACATGTATATGTATATACATAGATATTTGTGTGTATATGTATATATATGTATATATATATATATATATGTGTGTGTGTGTATATGAATGAATGAGTGAATGAAGATCACAGAATTGTACTGAGTTGTCACCAGGCTGTGATAAAGGCATCCAAGCTCTCTTTCCATCTTGAGGCTCCACTGTGTCCTAGGGATTTTTTCAGTTCTCCACAGGATACTTTCCATTTGAACTGTCAGTAAACCAAGAAAAACAAATCTCATAGAGAGTGGCAATGGTTGTTTCAACAGTGAGTCATATGTTTGGAATCGAATTGTTGTCAGAAATGCTAAAATTATGTGCGCACCAGTGGCTCAGGCCTGTAATCCTAGCTACTCAGGAGTCTGAGATCTGAGGACCTCGGTTCAAAGCCAGCCAGGGCACGAAAGCCCGTGAGACTCTTACCTCCCATAAACCACCAGAAATCCATTAGTGGTGATGTGCCTAAAGTGGTTGAGCGCTAGCCTTGAGCTGAAGAGCTGAGGGACAGCACCCAGGCCCAAAGTTCAAGCCCCACGACAGCCAAAAAGAAAAAAAAAAGATAAATTAACCAGGAGAATACCAACAAGCAGAAGTGATAAACTATACTTCATTATACAGTTCAAAGTCAAGAGTAGCGAGTTAATAATTACTAACTTGGAGACTAGTTAAATATGAACAGTATTTTTGTCAA
Source organism: Dipodomys merriami (assembly GCF_024711535.1). Classification (NCBI taxonomy): domain Eukaryota; kingdom Metazoa; phylum Chordata; class Mammalia; order Rodentia; family Heteromyidae; genus Dipodomys; species Dipodomys merriami. The sequence continues at coordinate 103,419,739 of NW_027204492.1, forward strand.
AATATGTTAAGAAAATAAAAGGGTACAAAATATTTTTCTAAATAAAAGTTAGGACAAAGTAAAATTATTCTGAAGAAAATTATGTCACTTCAGATTTAAAAATGTTTTGAATTATACTTGTTTCTGTAACTACAAATTTTAGACCTTTCAAGCAAAACTTCTTTGTTGAAATATTGGAATTAAAACTATAAATCACATCTACATTCAGATTCTAACTCACCCTAATCAGAATTGCTATCATTAAGAAAACAAACTACAAATAAATGCTTGTGAGGATAAAGGAGCTATATGAACCTTCCTACACTGTTGGTGGGAATATAAACTATCACAACTTCTACAGATGTCAGTATGGAGTTCACAAAAACATGAAAAATAGATCTAACTTATGCCCTTACTATACTGTTCTTGGCCATGTATGTGAAAGCATGTAAACAAATATACAAGAAGGATACTTGCTCATCAGTGTTTATCACAGCACTATTCACAATAGCAAAGCAGTGTAATCAGCCTAGGTACTTAACAAGGGATGAATAGATAAAGAAAATATATGTATGTATATAGAAAGAGATGTAGATCAGCCATAAAAGATGTAATTTGTGTAATTTGTAGGAAACTAGATGTAATTAGATCATTAATTGGAATAAGCAAGCTTAAAAGGCCAAACAACTTTTTACTCATGCAGAATTGAGATCAGAAATGATTTTTAAATTTAACAATAATAGTGAGACTTTGCAAATTGGGCACAGTTGAGAGCTCCAATAGGATGGGGAGAAATGAAGAGGATATCACAGAGGGAAGAGGATAAAAGTAGGTTATATATACACATAGTGAGATAAACCCACTAAATATCATTTTTAAAAGAGAGAGGAGAAAGCAAATTTGCTCATACAATGCACACATCTCTAGAATTCTTGCATGAAATTTTCTACTTATCAATGATTTGGGAATGTGAGGACATGGCTCAGTGGTTGAGTGCCTGTCTATCAAGTGGTAGACTGAGTTCAAACTCCAGTATGGGAGGGGGGAATAAAGATTTTTAAGAATTGATTTGAACATCTGGAGAAAGGGGGTGACAGAGACAAAGACACAGACAGAAATAGAAATGTTGTATAAAAATGAAGAAAGTTTATTATATATCTGTTACCATTGATCAATAATCATTACATAAGTGAGTCTCTTTGTACCAAATATCATCAGTGATGTGTATATAATATATAACCCACATATAAAATATCACAATAATTCCTTACAAGGATTATATATGTATAAAAAGAAGAAATAATAAAGCAAATGGAGTAGTATGTAAATACAAAGAGTTGATAAATCCAGTGAAGGTAATGAGGGAGTTTTCTTACTTTTCCATAAGTTAAAACCATATCAGACACAAAACTATCACTAAAAAAATGAAACAGAGCGGGAATGGTATCAATTACTTAAACTTATACAAATATAGATTAATAAACCATCAAATACCAAAGTGGGCTCTAAGAATCAAATAAAATTAGAACTAAATATCTCCATTGAGAATGTAATCATCTGAAAAGAAATGTTTGAAAGTAATAAAAATCTCCAGTTAAATGAAGAAATGGGATATATTAGTTTAATTATTTTAGTGAAAAAAATGTAAGATAATAAAATAATATATTCCAGATTAAAATATTAAGATACTTTGCTCACTTTCACAACAAATATCCCTTTTAACTCTTAGATTGTTTCTTCAGGGTTTTTGTTTTGGTAGCATTTTGTAATGTTAAGAATTTTTATTTGTATTATTATTTTAATTCACATAACAATTCTCTGAGTTAAATGCTATTATTTCTACTTGGTAGATAAAAAAAATTGTCACTAAGAGAAAATAAATAATTTGCTCAAGGGCAACCAGGTACTGTGCTTCTTGGATTCCATAACCATATCAGCCCAATTTTAATTCTACAGTCTTTCTGCCACAGTCTCTGACATTTAGTGAAAGGTGATTCATTAATATATATATGTAAGTATATATATATATATATTTATAAAAAGGCAGAACTATTTTTAATGAAAAATATGATTGGCATCTTCTCAGTGACAAAGTGGATTTTGAACTCTGCTTTTGTTAGGAAATGCCCTTTACAAATTAGAAGTTTGATCTTTAAACAATGTTTAATTTCAGTCAGTTTATTGAAGGCAAAAAGAGACTATCAATGAAAAGAATAAATACAAAGAATGCTGCTTTTATCCAATAACATCTTAGATATAAAAGTGGCTGATTAGCTGGGCGCAGGTGACTCACACCTGTAATTCTAGCTATTCAGGAGGCTGAGATCTGAGGATCACAGCCAGCCTGGATTCTTACCTCAAATGAATTACTCAGAAAAAAACAGAAGTGGCACTGTGGCTCAAGTGGCATAGCACTAGCCTTGAGCATCAAGAGGTTCAGGAACAGTGCCCAAGTCCCAAGTCCAAGCTTCAGGACTGGCAAAAACAAATGGCTGATTAATTGAAAATTTTCACATCTCACACAGTTGTTCTCTAATGCTGAGTAGTTTGCAGACACAGTTGACTTAAAACCAAATGAATCCTTTGAGACCTTTCTCTACCCCCAAAGCAGCAATGCACCTTAAGAAACCCTCATTGGCAGGAGCCTTGACGCTACTGCAGCATTTTGTATGACAAAATATCTGACAGTAACTCCTCTCACTGGGACAGCCATTAGGAGCCTAGGAGATATGCCAATAGACTGAGCAATCCATCAGCCCAGGAAGATGTGCCACTTTGGCATTTTCATTCTATTTTAAACAAGATCATAAAATCAATGTGATCATTGATATCTGAAATAATTTCAAAGGTGTGATATTGTATTACATTAAGTAATTTTAATAATAACACTTATAAATTATTTAATTGATTATTTAATACTCTTAATGTTCTACAACAGCAATTTCAAAAGTACATTAGAATCACCTTGGGGAGCTCGTTAACAACAGATTGCTAGATGCCTCCCTCCAAGTCTTAGCTTTAAGTGAGAGCTGATGCTTGATCATTTAAATCTCTAGCAAGCGCCTAGAAGATGTTGATACTTCTAAAAAACACACTCAAAAACACGGGTCTACATCATTTATTGTATTTTGAGATCTGAAAACTAAGGTTCCTCATTGATATTTTATAATCACCTAAAATCCTTTGCATTCTTGAAAATAGTATAAATATGAAACTATGTCTATTTTTATGTTTGTTTTCTTTTATTGTAAAGTTGATTTACAGAGGAGTTACCATTACATATGTCAGTACATGAGTACATGAGTACATTTCTTTTTGAATAGTATCACCCCCTCCCTCATTCGCTCCCAGATTTTCCCTCTTGACTCTCCTCCCCCCAAAGTTGTATAGTTCATTTCCAAGATAGTATCTAGTGGGTTTCACTGCTGAATTGGTTCACTCTTTGTCCCACCATTTCTGTGCTTCCCCTTCCCCTCCCCAGAATCAGGTAAACTTATATACAAGACAAAGTGTACAGAGATCAGAAACAGTAACAAAAGGGAATAAACCAAAGGAAAAGAAAAGAGTCACAAACACTACCCAAAAAAAATCTCTTAAAGTCTAGGGACTAACTAGAGGTGTGGTTCAAGTGGCAAAGTGCTGGCTGTTAGCAAAAAAGCTAAGCAAAACCATGTCATCCTGAGTTCAAGCCCCAATACAGTAAAAATAATCTTTGTCTCAAACATCTCATGGTAGGTCAAGCTTGTAATCCTAGCTACTTGGGAAAAAGACAACCAGGAATCTCTGAGGATAGCCTCCATAGAAAAGTTTTTGAGATTCTATCTCAACCAATGGCTGGCACAGTTGTATTTGCCTGTTATCTCCAGGGATATGAGGAAATCAAATGGGAGAATCACAGTCAAGGCTTCTGGGCATAAAACAAGACCCATCCTCAAATATAACTTCAGAACAAGGGCTGGACATATGGCTCATGTGGTTGAGGGTCTATCCAAGAAGTATGAGGCCCTAAATTCAATCCAACTCCCCAAAAATGTCTCTAACTAATTTGGTTGGCACTAGGAAACAGATTTTCACTGTCCAATAAAATAGCTCCTAGTACATATAGTTATATACAATGGTTCATTTTCTCAGTTATACTAACCGCATTTGAGTCCTCATCAGCTACATGAAACTAGTAGCTACAGATGTGAATATTATCTTCATCAAAGGAAGTTGTGTTGAATAGTTGAGTTAGTAGTTTTCTCGCCTTTTCCATAAGTACAGCAGACAGATCTATCTGTCAGGAGATTTCAGGCATTGAGTCTTCTCCATCCCTGTTTGTTTAGTTTAGGAAAATCAAACAAGCAGTACACACACACACACATGCACACACACACATACACACACAACACACACACACACACACACACACACACACACACACACACACACACACACACACACACTTTTCTAATTCAGTAGCTAATCTCCAAAGACTTCAAGACTAAGATTCAGTATAAAGACATGTATATTGGGGAATACGTATGTATAGATGTTTCTCCTTGCATATCTTAATCACATGCAACACTGTAATTTATAAGTTTTCTAAAGTTCTGATTTGAAGACATCAACAATGAAGAAAAATCATAACATATATTTTGAACATTGGATGTTGGAAGGGGCTAAAGGGACATGGACATGTATCATTTTGAAAGCTATAAAAACTTCAATTTAGCTACCTTGTCTTGTAAATTAGCATATGTACTATATTACATCCTTTTTATTGTGCAAATTCAACTAGAAGAATAGAGAGGAAGTATATGTTTGGATCTTAGAGTCTTGTTTATAAAACTAAAACCAATAGGCATGTTGTATAGAGGACATGAAGAAACTGCCAAAATTTATACATATATTTTTTATTGCATTTGTCTTGTATGAAACTTTGATCTGCTAACTGTGAAAACTAATGAACAGCTTCAGGAGAGTATGACAGAGCAATCTCATCATCCTCTTGTAGATGGCCTGCCTTACAAGGTCCACTTTTCAGTGCTGGGCAAAGATTAAAAAGTAGATATTTCAGCCTTTTAATGCTTATTTTATTTATTATTATTTTATTTAAAAAAAAAACTGAGTCAGTATGATGAGCAGGATGGGCAGTATTCTTAAATGACCTTCAAAATTCCTTGGCTTCCTTGTGTTAGTCACGTGCCCTGATTGCAATGCAACCCTTGGTTTATATGCTAGACTACATGGTAAAGGGATTATTCAGAAGTCATTAAGACTATAACTCTGTGGTGATATAAGGAGATTGTCCTAAGTAAAAATATGACTATCAGATACAATCAGATGAGTACTTAAAACATTTAGAGATTCAGAGTGTGGAGGACTTAATGGAGGAGAGGATATAAGATGCATCTAGGAATTGAGTGGCCTCTGATGATAGCTCATAAGGGAAACAGTAGTTAAATTGTGCATTCACATCTGTAAACCATTTGAACCACTTTGGTAGTGGATTTCAAGCTTCAGATGAGAATACGACTGGCTAATATACTCATCTTGGTCTTGTAAAAGTCTAAGTGAGAAACATAAGCGATGCCATTTTACTTTAGACCCCCATCTCAGTTCTGCAATTTAACCCTTGACCCACTTCAGCCCCAATGCCAGGAATTATGACAGGAAGCCTTGCACAAACAATTCTCAGAACCACAGATGGTGTTTGCTTGATGCAGGGTGTCGAAATATCTGAAACTCCAGAACAGTCCCTCCAAGGGTCTGGTGACTATTATTTAAACCAGAACCCCTGCAGTTTAGCAGTATCTTCTTGAGGCACCCCTGTGGTGCAAACCAACCAGTTGAAAGTATTCAGCACTTGATCTAACCAACAACCTGTTTCTGGTCCTTTCCCGCTTTGTAGTGCACCAATCATACTATAAAATTGTTTTGATTTTCCCGTGGTGTGCAATGATTTGTTACAAGATGCTATGATGTATGCAAAGCCCCTGCCTTCCCTAAAAAAAGTGTATAAAAAGTGCTATAAGCCAGGGCTCAGGGCCTCTCAGTGTCATCCGCTGCTGCCGTGTATGCATGGGGACCAAGCTCGAGCTTGCAATAAAGACTCCTTTGCTTTTGCATTGGTGACTGTCTCTGGTGGTCTTTTGGGTAGGGATTTCCGAACTTGAGCATTACATAAGCAGAACACATAGTCATGCTATGACCAGGTTTTGTTCATTAAAAACTGTAAACTGTTACATTTGGGTTGGTGTAAGTGGCTAGATTTGTGGTGATTTTTACTGGTAGAAAACTAATGCAATGGACAATCATCTATACTTCGAAATTTGGAGAACGTTTGTTTATATTTTCTTGGCTAAAGTATTTGAGATAGTAGTTTGTTCCTGTCAGGGTGATTCAACTTTCAGGATTCAGAGGAATTAAAAAGAAGAGAGTATATAGAGTGAATAAATGAGTTACCTTTCTTTTGCTGTAACAAAATACATGTGCTTAGCAAATACTTAACACTACTCTATAACATTTTCCTCCTTCTAACCTTAACCTCTAGTCCTGTTTAGACATTCTGTAAGTAGATGCTCAGAAAAAGACAGATCTACTGACCTTCAAGTTTTCCCACCTTTAGATTAAACATGAGCGTTTAAAAAAAATCTTTAAAGTAGTTGTAGGAAGGAGTTGCCATTTAACAAAGCATTTTATGAATACAGTGTATTTTGATCAATGCCACCCCTTTCAAAATTCTCACCCATCCTTCCCCTACTTACCCTTTCTTAATTTTGTAGGATATATGTTGAAGTTTTGACTGCATTCTCCCCCAATTCTCCTTGTCATTAGTCTACGCCTTTCCCCTTGACTGTACCTCACCACTTTCAAGAAGTCACGTTCTGGTGTTTCTTTTATTGAACTTTGGCTTTGTCTTTCTAAGGAATTACACTATTTGAGTTCTCCTTCACATCTATCATACTTCAGTTAATACATTTGTATATGCATGCATACCACCCAATGTATGTGGAAACTAGATTTAGCTTAGAAACTTATAAGTAAATTGTTATTTTATACTTAAATTGCTATAGTTTATAAGGAAATTGTTATATTATAGTATGGCAATTAAAATTAAAGTTAGATGCAAAATTAAATTAAAATTAGATGCACTTAAAGAAGAAATATTTAATCTCATGAATAAGTTAATAAATGTATCTAAAAATAACCATTGAAATCTCTTCTTATTGATATGAAATATGAAGGTTAGGAATGGGCATATTATAAAGGAAATTTAAAAATTATCATTGTATTATTATCTTTAAGTAGTTGCACAAAGAATTACCATTCAGCAAATTATATGTATAACACATCTTGATATTTCCTGTGAGTCTCTCAGAAATTTCTCAAAAACATCATGGAAGAGAATAATTGGTCTCTATTTCAAGAAACCCAAACAGTAAGTCAGTTTCTATACCAGTGTAAACTAAAATGGTGTTTCAGCTTTAATTTTAGCTGAGATTTTCTTACCATAAATTTCTGTTTAGAAAGAAAAGTCTTTTTATTTTTAAACTTCATACTAAAACACTTATGCAAATAAGTCTAGACTTATGTGGTACAATGAAAACAAGAGGCTTATATATTATAATTCACATCAAATTGGTGATTTGATTTTCAGTTGGGCACATTCAGCAGACTCAATTAATTAGAACTTAGAACAGTTCAGCAAATACTGCTAATATATTTCCGATTGTCCTCAGGCTATGATTAGGATGATAATTTTTGGCCTTTTAGATTACATATCCTAATATTTTAGACTGAATATCTAATATTAGTGATGTAGTTTTTACTTTCATAGTTAGAAAAAATAGAATTGATCCATGCTGCCTTTAAAAACTACAACTCTTTGTGAAAGTAGGTGTGTATTTATTTTATTTTCTGGAGTTTCAAGAGTATTAACTTTTATTCATGTCCCATATTGATTCCTCAAGTCTAAAGAGATTTTTGCATACCAATGTGTCATATTTTTAAGAGCTAATCCATTATGCATAATTAGATGTATAGTGTTCAACTTCTTTCAAAGTATATGGTCTTTTGTGTATGAGAAAGAATTAATGTGAAACAAATTATCTATCTTGCTAAGGGGAAAATGATTTTCTCAATGAGCAATGTTTTTTCAAATTGTGATGTAGGTAGTTACAATCAATTTAGAATCTCTCTTCTAATCCTTTGTCTTAAACAGAGAACTTCATAATTTCTGCAAGTATTATTGAGCCAATTAGGCTATATCTCTTGACAATTTAAACATGAAGACAACGTGTTAGAATACTCATCTTGTAAAAGACCACAAGTCAATCAGTGTTTCTATAAGTATTTGAGTGTTTCAATTTGCCATGCATATTTCTAAATGCTCAATGTATAACCAGTCTCTTGGTGGAGTCTCTGGTCTGCTTGTGGTGTTTGGTTTTCTTGTGGCTTGATCGGTTTCTTAAGTCAGTTTGTTTAAGCAGACAGAAAAAAGCTCTGCCTTACCCAGGACTTTGTGATCCTCCTCCCAGGCTAGTTCAGTGGAAGGCAGATCTGCTTTGAGTATCACAAAAGAGGTAGATGGTTGTTTCCTCTAGTTTGGAGATGCTGTGATGAGGCTAGGTTGTGGGTAGAGTTGAGGCCTTTCAGCAAACAGTAGCTTTTCCCTGAGGGGCTAGCTCCTGAGACACTCACAGAATGCAGCCTGAAGCCATTCTCAGGGTTTACATTTACTGAATTTCAATTGTCTAGGCTGCTGTAGGGAGGGGCAGCCTCTGGCTCTGTTTACCCAGTGAAGAAAGTCACTCCTCCAGGGGCAGAGTTTCTTGTACCTGGGCTGGATGATGTTCCCCTGGGTGGAGCTGAGCCTGGCAGGTCAGGTCAGGTTCCTGTGACCTGCTAAATGATCTTTTGTTTTCTTCCAAGGCCTGTTGTGTCAAAAATGAACTTTACAATGTTGGAAGGAAAGGGGAGATGGGAAGGGATGGGAAAGGGAAACAAAGGAGGAAGCAACAATGCTTGATAAGAAATGTACTACTTATTACCTTGCCCATGTAATTGTAAAGTATTTTCACAATAAAAAGAAAGAAAGAAAATGACAAATGTTCTACAAAAAAAAAGAAAAGGAAAGAAGGAAGGAAGGAAGGAGCATAAATAAATGAACAAAGAGAAAATTTTTTTAAATACCCTATATATATTGACTGTATTTTTCACAAACCTATGAGACAGATAGCATTATTTGCATTTACCAGACAGAGTAACTGGAACAGAGCAAAGCTAGAAAGCCTTTCTAGTGTCATGTACGAATGAATTGAATGATGGCTGGAGATTAAACTTGATCTCAAGCAGTCTGATTCCAGACAAAAAAGTGTGTGTGTGTGTGTGTGTGTGTGTGTGTGTGTGTGTGTGTGTGTGTGTTTGTGTATTTGAATTCAGATAATGCTAAATCTGAAAGAAAAATATTAGGCTAAGTTATCTTCTTTTTTCTCTTGGAAGTCTGGGGGGATTGAACTCAGCTTATGCTCACTTGATTAGCTTGGTCAGCTGATGCTCTATCTCTGGAGCCATGCCTCCAGCCTTGCTTTGTGCTGGTTATTTTGGTGATACAGTTTGTCAGGCTTTTCTACCTAAACTGATTTGAACCATGATCCTCTGGATCTCAGCCTCCTGAATATCTAGTATTATAGGTATGAGACACTGGCACACAGCTAAATTGTCTTTGTATTAGTAGTGATCAAATTACAGATGAGCTATCATGGTATAAAATAAACACACTTGAAAATATAATTCCCCCTCTAAAACACGTAAGTACATACATGCAGGGAATATTAAATGTCCGTCTAGCTCACATTTCTCACATTACTGCAGAAAATACTCATATTTGGATTCCTTTCTCATTTTATTTTCAAAACAAAGCAGGATATGTGACAACGAGGTGACACAGATATATTAGTCTGTGGAGATATGCACTTTCACAACATTGGCAAGTGGTTGGAGATTGATGACACAAAACTGCTCCGGCAGTTGATCTGGCATTGTATGCTCTTCTCCTCTAATGAAAGAAGTAGCTACACATAGATCATAATTACCAACAACTATCTGTTCTTGTCAATGACAAAATAAAATCACGTTCAATTTCATTGTGCATGTATTAGAAATTATGTGCAATTATTAAATAAAGGTAATGCATTATAGGTAGAGAAGGAATAGATTAAAATTAGTTGAGATATTTATATGCTGCAAAAATAGAAAGCAGAATTTATGGTATTATCCTAGGTAATAATGTCTTTGGCATGGAACATGATGTCAATATTCATGCAATGGTAAATGTTTCCCTCTTTCTTTTTATAGCAAAGACAAAAAGCATGTAATGACCAGTATTAAGTATATTTGAGGAAGTAACTTAGCAGATGAAATCTTTCTGGAACATTGTCCAGCATTATAAAAGTATTTTTAATCCCATAACTATATCATTGGGTACATGATCTCCCTTTAAAAAAAACTCTATGAATCACTCATACTTTGAAATAGTGTTTAAAAGAGCACAAACAATATTGTGTTTGGGGCAGAAAGCAGAGATATACATAATTTTATCCAAATTCTCTAAATTAAAAGAACTTTACTATGTTCTTCTAAAACCTCATCTAAGTTCAAGACTATTTAACTCTGAAATGTGACATACAGAAATACAATTTACACTACAGGATACAAATGTTCAAGTATTCAGTATAATGGAAGGGAACCTGGAAAATACTGGTTTCAGTTAAATTTGAAGTTAGAATTGGAGTAACCTATTCATAGCCTCAGCATGCTGCTAATTATGTTTTCCGATTATACTGTTAAATTATACTAGCATACCTATACAAATGTTAGAAAGCTTGGGGCTATAATAACTTAACAATTTCCAAAATGAGAAGAAAGTTAGTGATCCTCTATCACATTAATCTTATGCTATAATTGATGACACCAAGCAGAAAAAAAAATAATCAGAATCAAGAGCTTTAGTATTCCCAATGGATACTAACTGCCTGGCTTTATTATTGCATCTATTCTTATTTGGCTGTGTGTAATGTCAGGGCTTGGCTTTTTAACCACTCCTGAGGTAGTATAGTCATGTTCTTGCTGGAACTCTATATTCAGAGAATCTCCATCTGCTAGATATTGTTCCAGAGATTACATTTATTTTATTTATATCTTCACTGTGATGTTTATGAACATATTTCCTCTGAATCTAGTAAATAAGTTCATGATAGTTAATTATAAAGACAAACAATCCATCAATCCATGTTCCATAGAGGAACTCCAAGCAAATTGAACTGTCTGGCATATTTAACATAGTATTCTAGCCATTGAAATAAATGGCAGTTTCTTTACTTGTACCAATTATTATTTTAATTTATGGTATTTTTAATCAGTTTCCTTTTTGCCATGTTGGTTTTTGCTTTTTAATTGATTTTTCATCTTCATTGTTTGCATTTACATCTTTATTTCTATGTAGACTAAATGGCTTTGCATACTTTCAATTTTCTGTGTCATTTAGAAGACAAAAAACCTTTATTCTAAATTTGAATGGCATTAATATGACTAAAATATTTGATATCATTGAGTGTTATCAAGGATCTAGGAATATTATAACATTAAATTTACATGGCACTATTAGGAAACATATCCAGTAGTAGTTTGTGATCACCCTTTTCATCGTTTCCCCAACCACCACATACTGCTCTCCCACAAACCATATCAAGTTTTCCTATTAAATTTTCACATATTTATATACATATATATCAAGTATTTGATTATATTCATCTACTGTTCCCTTCTTCAGTCATCCATCCACTCTACCTCTCTCTTTCCCCATTCAAAACATTTTTGAGCTTCTTAATGTTTGGTTTGTTGAACTGTTAATTTTTCAAAAGGCTTATAAAATGTTCCACTCCTCCTTAGACTCTAACTTTGTCAAATTGATCATATAACTTACATAGAAATATCAGAAGCAAATTTACTCCTGATACCTACTCATGCCTGAAATCCTAGCTATTTGAGAGACTGAAAATAGGAGGTTTGCAGTTCAAAGATATAACTAAGGAAGAAAATTTTTCATGTCCTCTTCTCAACTCATGGCTGTGTGAAGGAGTTTGTGCTTTTCATCCTAACTTGATTAAAGGTAATATCAAGAGGATCAGATTTCCAAGTAAACCTGGGCAAAAAAATTCTATGGGAATCTCAACAGGAAAAAACTAGACCGGGTAATGTTAATGTAAACCTATCTTTTCAGTTATAACAAAAAGTCTAAAATAGGTGATATAGACAAGAAGTCTGAAATAGGTGAAATAGTCTTGGCACATCTGAGTAGGAAGCAAGATATTTCAAATAATAGCCATAAAAAAGGTTGGGTATCTGTGGCTCAGTGGTAGATGCTGCTAGCAAAACTGTTAAAAAAATATTGGGGGGAATTTTAGATTTATGGAGAGTGTAACAGACAAGTGAATTTAATTAAAGGGTATTTGTGCATTATATACACAAAGTATACACACACATAAATACACACACACACACACACACACACACACACACACACACACACACACACACACACAGGTTCTTTTTGACACTAGACAGTGTAACTCCCCTGCATTTTATATCTTCTCATAGATGGTCTCGTTTCTAATACCACTGCTAAACTAAAATTATCTTTGATCACCTAATTAATATGTTCATTATTCTACTTCTGAGCCTTACTTTCAGTATTCCCTAAAAGTGATTATTTAACGAAAGGACTAGAATGTGATTTCTGGAAACACAAATGAAAAAGTGGAGAAAATGAGACCTTGAAATGAGTGAAGCCTGTTATAGCTTAAAAAGGAAGTTGATGCACTGCAGTTAGAGCAATAGTCTTCTGGGAAACTCTAAGTTAAACTGTGGAACACATCTTGTCCCACTAGAGGAAGATGTAGTATGTGTAAACTGAATCCTGTCTCTCATTGGTCAAGACTCAAGATAATGCATGGTCAATCATGTATCAGGGCTGTCAGTGAAAATCCTCAGGCAAAAGAGAAGAACTATAGATGCTTAAATATTCAAGTGGTGCTCTTAGTTGCAGATAAACTTGGAGGTAGTTTAGGGCCTGTAAGGTCCTAAATGGAATATCATAGACATATATACCTTACCACATATGCCTATACAGCTTTCCATAACTGCATTTCTGCTCATTTATAAGCATCAAATTTTATTTATTTATATTTGTTCTCTCAGCAGAGAACATGAATTTCAAAATAGAAGGACCTTATATTTTTTAATTTGCAGTGATTTCTTGAGAGCTTGAACAGTGACTAGAATGCAATCAGTAAATATAGCTTAAATAAAGAAGAGTATTCTCTAAAAACTTCCCACTGAAAGTACTGATAACATTTCTAGAACACTCTGAATTAAGGCCCTATCTTATGATATTCTTAGAACTTTATAAATTTCCTTTTCTTGTAAAGCACAAACTGTGCTTTCTAAACCGTGACTGTCTTGCATTATTTACTACAGGAGATGTCAGCATATTTTGAACAGTTGGTGATACTTCTAAAAAATGCCATCTGCTAGCCATATCAATCAGTCACTGACAAGGGATATATAGAAAAGCATCTTTAAGCTGAACTGACAGGAACATGTAAGCATGCACATTACCAACTCTATGCAGTGGTCCTAAGGGGGGGGAAAGTGCTCTATGTAAGATGAATTGAATAGAAAATATGGTATGTGTATGTGTGTGAGAGAGTATGAGAGAAAATTAATTAATAGGAGTAATATATACTACATAGTCATCTGAAATTCAATCCATATGAGGGAAATATATATGTATATACTATATATATATATATACATACACACACAAAATCATTAAGTGGTTGTGCAAAGGGTTTTCAATTCAAAATGTCAAGTATAGTGCATCTTTATCAAGGTAAACCAAAGTCAATTCCATAGACACATGAGTTACTAGAGGAAATATATCAGAGGGAGGGATATGTATTTATTCAGTTTCTAGTGCTAATGCACTAAAGATGATACAGAGATTTTAATGTTAATTGTTGAGAGCACAAAGTGGGCTTTATCTGGAAAAGTGAACTATGTTGTGAATCTTGATTAGTCAGGCAAGCTGTTTAGACATTTATTATGGATATCTACAAATCCTTGTACCTGTGAATTGACTCCATGACTGTGCTTCTTAGATAACCTTGTGGAGGGAGTAGATAATAATGGAATGTCCTGTATCTATAACATCCCCCCCTAAAATCATTATCATATTATTCTCAGGATGAGTTGCTATGGAGATTCATGTCTTGAGCCTTACTGGAGATTACTCCGATAATGCATGGTGAACTGAGTTTGGCAACATGAATAAATAAGGGAGCTAAAAAAATAGAATGGAAGAAAGACAACCTCTTCAGTAAATGGTGCTGGCAAAATTGGTTAACTACTTGTAGAAAACTAAAGCTAGATCCTTATATATCACCCTGCACCAGAATCAACTCCAAATCAAAAACCTCGAAGTCAAAGCAGACATCCTGAAAACATTACAAGCCAGAATAGGAGAAACCCTAGGTCTCCTTGGCACAGGCAAAAATTTTCTTAGTAGGGACCCAGAAACACAAATCAAAGAAAGGTTGGACAAATGGGATTGGATGAAATTGCAGAGCTTCTGAATAGAGCTAGCAAGATCAACAGAAAGCCCACGGATTGGGAGAAGATCTTCACTAGCCATATAATGGACAAGGGTCTCATATCTAAAATATACCTGGAACTCAAAAAATTAAGTCCCCCAACAACAAATCCTCAAAGAAACAACTGCCCAATAAATAAGTGGGCTAAAGACTTAAAGAGAAACTTCTCTGAAGAGGAAAGAAGGATGGCCAATAGACACATGAAGAAATGCTCAACCTCTCTAGCCATAAAGGAAACGCAAATCAAAACAACACTGAGATACCACCTCACCCCGCTTAGAATGGCTATAATCAAGAACTCTAACAACAGATGCTGGAGGGGATGTGGACAGAAGGGAACCTTACTGCATTGTTGGTGAGAGTGTAAACTTGTTCAACCACTTTGGAAAGCAGTATGGAGGTTCCTCAAAAGACTCCACATACAGCTCCCCTACTACCCAGCAATCCACTTTTGGGCATTTCCCCAAATGATAACAAGCAAGGCCACACCAAAGCTACCAACACGACTATGTTTATTGCAGCATTATTTACCATAGCTAAGATATGGAACCAACCCAGATGCCCCTCAGTAGATGAATGGATCAAGAAAATGAGGTATATATACACAATGGAATTGTATGCCTCCATCAGAAAGAGTGACATTGCCCCATTTGTTAGGAAATGGAAAGACTTGGAAAAAATTATATAAATTATGTTAAGCCAGGCCCAAAGAAACATAGGTCCCATGGTTTCCCTCATTTGCAATAACTAGTATATATCTGAGACAAGCATAAATGGTCAGATAAGTTCATGGTAGGTGAAATGAACACCAAGACAAGGACTCAAATGGTTTTTCTTTCTTGCTATTGTTTCTAACATATTTATAAGATGATTGCTTTGTTGCTTTTTATGTCCCTCCCCCACGGTATAACCTCTGTTTTCACTGTATTTGATGTTGGTATAATTTGTGGAGGGGAAGTGAAAGAACAAATGGTTTAAGTAGGGATACAGGTGTACCCATTGCAACAGTGAGATGTACAAGACGTTATGTCGAAAAATGAACTTTACAACATTGGTGGGGTGAGGTGGGAGTAGCAGGGGGAGGAGTGATGGTAAGGGGAAACAAAGGAGGAGGCATACCCCCTCTCTGTACAGTATTTTCACAATAAAAAACTTATTAATAATAAAAAACAAAGCCTAAATTAAAAGCAAAATTTAGAATCACATTGTATAACTGTAGATTCCCATTTTTATACAGACCCCTCTGTTTTGTCCTTTCCCTATGTATCCCTATCAATCTTTAAATCTTTTACAAAATTCATTTATGCATAAAAACCTATTTAGGAAGAAGAGCAGTGAGAAATATATTTCTGTAAATATTTTCTTGCAGGATTTTAGAAACATTGAAAGGGAAGATCCTTGAAGGAATATGGGTACTTTATGGGGATTGGGTTCTGGGACTCACATCCAGGGCCTTGCACATTTAGGACAAGCACTCTGCTGGCCATGGTGGCTCACACCTGTAATCATAGTTACTCAGGAGGCTGAGATGTGAGGATCTCAGTTCAAAGCCAGCCCAGGAAGGAAAGCCTGTGAGACTCTTACCTCCAATAAACCACCAGAAAACTGAAAGCAGTGTTGTGGCTCAGGTGGTAGAGTGCTAGTGAAGAGTTGAGGAACAGCACCCAGGCTCAAAGTTCAAGCCCCATGACTGACCAAAAAAAAAATTTCAAAAGGGATCAACAAAACACTATTTCAATATTTTGAAGATTATAGTATAAAAGGGTTAAAGCACAAAACAGAATTTAAGGATGCAAAATGGTGGCTCCTTTCTGCAGGTTTTATTCTTTTTGAGCGAGGCAAATATACATGGTCACATCTCCTGGAAACTTCTAATCCTTAAACATTTTCTCTGATTGAGTAATGTGATTGAGGACTATCCAAAACCACACTAAAGCTACCAGCACAACTATGTTTATTGCAGCATTATTTACCATAGCTAAGATATGGAACCAACCCAGATGCCCCTCAGTAGATGAATGGATCAAGGAAATGAAGTATATATACACAATGGAATTCTATGCCTCCATCAGAAAAAATGACATTGCCCCATTTGTTAGGAAATGGAAAGACTTGGAAAAAATTATATTAAGTGAAGTAAGCCAGACTCAAAGAAACATAGGTCCCATGGTTTCCCTTATTTGTAATAACTAGTATATGTCTGAGTCAAGCAGAAAAGGTCAGATACGATGATGTTAAGCGAAATGAACTCCTTGAGACTCTTATCTCCAATAAACTACTCAGAAAAGACTGGAAGTCATGCTGTGGCTCAGTGGTAGAGCGCTAGCCTTGAGCGCAAAGTGGCGCAGGGACAGCGCACAGGCCCTGAATTCAAGCCCGTGACCGACAAAAAGGAAAGAAAAAAAAAAAAACAGGGCAGTTAAATCATTTGCTGCTTGTCCAGAAAACAATTAAAGGCATGGATAGAGAAAGTGATGGATGCTATGAGTAGAAAAATCATTGGTCCTAAATTGCTTATATCAGTATTTCTCAGGCCATGTATTGATTTAATCATTGGGAAAAGTAAATAATGAAGAATGAAAATGTATTAAATGAGGTCGTTTCGTGAGGTTCCAAACCACAAGTAAAACTCTTCCAAGGGTAGTTGCTGCTTTATGTGAGTTGGTTTTGTACAGTTATCTTTAAAAGTAAAAGAATCATAAAATAGAAACTATACTCTAGAAAAGGAAAGGAGAAACAAAAAGGCAACCACGGAATGTAGGAGGAAGCAAAATAGGAGAGAGAGTGAAATGTAAGGAGGATCTCATGTTTTAAGTTTTGGTTTTCTGCTAGGCATTTTATACAATTCAAATTACAGCTTTACATACAGCACTTTAATATATCTAATAAAGTTTATGATTCAAATTTCTATATTTAGACTTCTTTGGTTAAGTGAGCCCCATGAGGAGAAGGATTTTGTCTCTCGTACTTATGGTTGTATCCACTGCATCTAAAAGAGTCTCACTGCTGGGCAGTGGTGCCTCACGCCTGTAATCCTAGCTACTCAGGAGGCTCAGATCTGAGGATCACAGTTTGAAGCCAGCCTAGGTCGAAAAGTCCCTGTGAGACTCTTATATGCAGGCTGGGAAGGTGGCTCAGTGAGCGCTTGCCTTGCACGCATGAGGCCCTGGGTTCGATTCCTCAGCACCACATAAGCAGGGGAAAAAAAGCCAGAAGTGGTGCTGTGGCTCAAGTGGTAGAGTGCTAGCCTTGAGCTGAAGAGCTGAGGGACAGCACCCAGGGCCAGAGTTCAGGCCCCACAACCAGACCCCCCTCCCCCCCAAAAAAGACTCATATGCAATTAACCACTCAAAAATCAGAAGTGGCACTGTGGCTCAAAGTGGTAGCTTGAGCAAAAGAGCTCAGGAACAATGGTCAGGCTCTAAGTTCAAGCCCCATGGCTGACCAAAAACAAAAAAACAAAAAAGAATGATTCAGAAGATATCTAGGAGATATTTGCTAAAGAAAAAACCAAAATGAAGGAGGATTATTTTCTTTTCTCAAATATAATAGCTGAGGCTAAGATGTTGTTGGGGGTGGTAGTGGATAAAGGAGTTTCCACCAAAAATTGAAGTTTTGAGTAATATTTCTCCCTGTATTTCCTATGAAGGCCTTTATATAAGCCTGATGTTCACTGTCAACTTCCTGGCGTTTTACTGTGTAAACAGTACTTATGCATAATTATCTTGTGTATTATTTGACATTTTAAATACATTTAACTGTCCCACAAAATGAGTAGGTATATGAAGGCAGATTAGTCCATTTTTCTGTAACAACTAGTGGTTGTTGTATAATTAAATTTCTCCCAATAAGGTATGTTTAAGAGGGCTCTCAATAAGTAAACTACATATGTTGTCAAGTAAAAAGAGCTAAAAAGAATTATATTTAAATAGCATAAATATTTAAATTGAGAATAAATATATATGTAAATATTTGACAAATGGGAACATCATAAACCACCATTTGATTTTAGTGTGGGTATAATTTCAATGAAATTAATTTTTACTTGAGTATATTGGCTTTTCATTCCTACAAAGTATGCAATTCAACTCTGATTTATCAAAAGTAGAAACTTTGCTTGAAAGTTACACTTGAAGGGAAAATTCAGTCCTCCTGTTTATTTTGTCACTTTGAACTAGGCTGTTTATATAAATCCAATTAGCTTAATAATTTCTATGTGCTGAAGTAATCTAGCCTCTGTCTGTCTGTCTAAGATCTCGAGATCATTTTAATAGCTGCTATGAACTGAATTCTAATTTCTACTTCCCTATTTCTAGTTATTGATTGTACATTGTCTATCAATAATTTTCCTACTTGAGCTTTTGCTAAAATAGATACATATTTATCTAATTCTTTTGCTCTCATATAAGACATCTTAACAGTTAATTGTATAAGTATTATTTTGTAGAGAAATTTTGCTTGAATTGCTTATAGAATAATCCCCTACTCAAATTTAATCGATAAGCCTCTTGTTTTTCTAATTAGTTATTATAGAGGCTCAGACAGCTTACTGGAATCAATCCATACCTTTCTATTTCAAATCTCTGCATCATGCAGTGATCTTACAATTTTATTTCTTTAACTCTACCACTCAAGTCTGACTAATTTTTCTTTCTAATTCATACCCAAAAATCCTGAAATATTTGTGTGCCTTCTGACTTTACCTTTTAAAACTTCACTATCTTTTTCCTAACTTAAAGGGACTGAGGGTAAGTCTGATATTTCAAATATGACAGTCTCTTTTAAAGAGACAAACAATTTTGTCACAAAATCACATTGTGTGTTTCTTTAAATAGTTGTATTAAGGGGCACCAATTCAGCCTGTCAGTTTATGAGTACAATGTTGATCCATTATTGATACCCTAAAAACAAATAAGCTATGCTTAATAAATCTGAAACTCCTAGATGACACGATATGCCACAGTTAGAATCTCTAGTAACTGATAATAAATTATGAAATGATGCTATATTCTGTATAAAATGATTTGTATTACTATATAAAGTAAAATTCAATATACATGTTATAATGCTTGGAGTTTTTACAAGCGTACTATAATATATTGATAACCAAAATCATAGTATAGATCAGTTGTGTCTTCTTGCTTTTCTTTTTTCTTTTTTCTATTTTTTTTTTTTTTTTGGTCTGTCATGGGGCCTGAACTCTGGGCCTGGGCACTGCCCCTCAGCTTTTCAGCTCAAGGCTAGCGCTCTACCACTTGAGCCACAGTGCCACTTCCGGCTTTTTTTTCTGCTTATGTGGTGCTGAAGAATCGAACCCAGGGCCTCAAACATGCAAGGCAAGTGCTCTGCCACTGAGCCACCTTCCCAGCCCTTCATGCTTTTCTTTTGTAGTCAACTCCTTCTGCTATCATGAATGCCTAGCAATTATTTATTTTTCTTTCCTAGAGCTTTGATACCACTTTCAGAATATCATATAAATGGAATCATTTAGTTAAGTGCCTTCTGGTCTGGATTTTTTAGTTAAACACATATGAGGTTTTTCTGTGCTGTTGCATATGTCAATAGTTGGGTTTTTAATCATAATTATTGAAAAATATACTTTCAGTGTATGGATGAATTTCTATTGTTTATTCACCAGATAAAGGATATTTTGATTGTTGCCAGTATGTGGTTGTTATGAGTAAAGCTTCTCTATAGATCTGCATGTAGATTTTTGTATATTCATTAATTTTATTTTTTATTTTTATTGGATTGTGTGTCTTCCAAATGATGATTTTTTTGTTCTTTTTTTAAATTATATTTTTATTATCTTTAAATAGTTGTACAAAGGTGTTACCATTCAATATGTCAATTTATAGGGCTGGGAAGGTGGCTTAATGGTAGAGCGCTTGCCTTGAATTCATGAGGCCCTGAGTTCGCTTCCTCAGCACCACATAAGCAAAAAAGAAAAAGCCAGAAGTGGTGCTGTGGCTCAAGTGATAGAGCGCTAGCCTTGAGTTGAAGAGCTGAGGGACAGCGCCCAGGCCCAGAGTTCAGGCCCCACGACTGGACCAAAAAAAAAAAAAAAATATATATATATATATATATATATGTATATATATATATATATATATATATACATATATATATATATATATATATATGTGTGTGTCAATTTATAAGCACAATGCTAACTTTTAAAAGTTCTTTATGTACCTGGGAAGTATTTTGCCAGATGCACTGAGGGTCATGAAGAAAAGTTAGGCTCTAAGAGCAAGTTTGCACTCTGACTCTATCTGCCTTCCCCAAAGGCTCCACACTCGTCTTTCTGATCCCAGTTGTCCTTAACCAATTTGCTAACAATTCCAGATAGATTCTTTTTTTAGATTTGTGGCTAGTTGGTTACCCTGTGCTTGAACCTCACTTAGAGTCTGGAGAAAAGCTGTAAATCTGTTGTTTATGCAGCTTTTGTTATTATAAAGATGGGAATAATGTTGTTTTCAGCTCTCTACCTCTCAAGTAGAAACCAGATCTGCTTTTAATATAACTTTTCATTTATCTGTATTGAGGAAATATAATTTAAAAAAACAAAAATTACTTGCCAGCCCAGAAAACTTCCCCACAAACATAGAAAAGAAAGAAAATAGTATAATTTTTATAATTGAAATAAAATATTAAAAAATAATATGATATAAATAAAGGATCTCAGTATATATACTTATATATTACATATATGCTTATATATAATAGATATTTATATATATACTTTGACATTTGTGTGGATATATATATCAAATAAAGAAGAAATATCTTATAATGCAAAGAAATATTTATTTTGGAAATAAATAAGTAGTTCTCAAATAAGACAACTTGACCACACCTTTTGTCATACAAAATTCTTCCTATATTCACGTGGTAATTGGAGTGACCACTCAGATTTTTTAATTGTCCTTATTAGAAGTTTAAATTTCTTACAACTTTAAGGTAAGAGTTAAATTTCCAACTTGGAAGCTGGTGGAATCACAGTTGGTCACCTAATGTGTCAGAAAAATGGGAAACAGGGGTGCAATTTTCTTTAATCTAAAAGATTATTTTCTCCCTTAATCAGATATGTGCCACAGATCCTTAAGGGAATTTTCTTCTATGTAAATTTTATAACATTCTATGTTATAAAACATAACATTCTGTGTTATATGACATAAACTCATAAGTGATCCGGTTTAAGAATAAAAAAATGAAACCCATATTGCATTCTTACTTTGTACCTGATGTTTCTTGGTTTTATGTACTAAAAGAAAATGGGATTCAGTTTTGGCTCTTAGGGACTTCAAAGTCTAGCTTAAAGACTAACATTGAAATGAATTAATATTAATTAGTAAACTAATTACAATATAAGTAAAAGAAAACATGATGTAAAAGAAGCACAAAAGGAGTTACTCAACATGTTATGGTCAAGAAAGCCCCTGCTAATAGTGATGATTAAATATTAGTGATGATTAAATATTAGCACTGCGTCAGTTGCCTGTGCCTCACACCTATAATTCTAGCTGCTCAAGGGGCTGAGATCTGAAGATTACCGTTCAAAGCTAACTGGTACAGCAAAGTCCATGGGATTCTTATCTCCATCAAACAACCAAAAAACTGGAGTGGAGCTGTGGTTCATGTGGTAGATTGACATCCTTGAGCCAAAACTCAAAAGGACAGTACCAGGTCCTGAGTTCAAGCCTCAGTACTGGCACAAAAATCGTATTTGAGGGGAAGATTAAATGTTTATCCTTCATTTCATCTTTTTTTTTTATTGTGAAAATACCGTACAGAGGGGTTACAATTACATGAGCAAGGTAATGAGTACATTTCTTATCAAGCATTGTTGCCTCCTCCTTTGTTTACCCTTCCCATCCCTTCCCATCTCCTCCCACCCCGCCCCTCCCCCCTTCCCGCACCAAAGTTGTAAAGTTCGTTTATCGACATAACGTCTTGTACATCTCATTGTTGCAATGGGTCCACCTGTATCCCTATTTAAAAATTTTGTTTTTTCCCTTCCCCTCCACATATTATACCAACATCAAATACAGTGAAAATAGGGGTTATACCATGGGGAAGGGACATACAAAGCAACAAAGAAATATCTTATAAATGTGTTAGAAACAATCGCATGAAAGAAAAAAAAACATTTGAATACATATCTTAGGGTTCATTCCCCTAACATCAACTTATCTGACCTTTTCTGCTTGACTCAGACATATACTAGTTATTGCCAATAAGGGAAACCATGGGACCTATGTTTCTTTGGGCCTGGCTTACTTCACTTCATATAATTTTTTCCAAGTCTTTCCATTTCCTAACAAATAGGGCAATGTCCTTTCATCATTATAGTGCCTCACACTATATATATGTTAAACTAGCCTTATAGCTCTGGGATTAATCTTATGTTGTCTTGGTATATGACCTAGTTTAACATGCTATTGAATTCAATTTTCAAATATTTTTTTCTGTATGTAATCAATGTTTATTTGCCTATTTATTTACTGACCATTTATATACATTTCATACATATTCTAATTTTTTTAAATTTCTACTGTTATTATAAAGGTTATGTATTGAGGGGATACAGTTATATAAGTCAGGTAATGAGTACATTTCTTTTCCTTTCTTTTCTTTTCTTTGTCTGGTCCTGAGGTTGAATTAAGGGCCTGGATTCTGTCCCTGAGCATCTCTGTGCTCAAGGATAGTGTACTACAACTTTAGCCACATCATCACTTCTGGCTTTTTCTAAGTAGTTTATTAGAAATAAGTGTCTCACGGACTCACCTGTCTGGGCTGACTTCAAACTGTGATCCTCAGATCTCAGCCTCCTGAGTACATCAGATCACAGTCGTGAGCCACCAATGCTTATGAGTACATTTCTTTTTGGACAATGTCACCCCTTCCCTAACTTGTAATCCTAGCTGCTCAAAAGGCTAAGATCTGGAGAATTCTGCCCAAGCACAAGAAAGGTCTGAAAGACTTCATCTTCAAAATAATCAGAAAAATATAGAGCTGGAGGCATGGCCTTGACAGCACCTGGCCCTGAGTTTAAGGCCGAGGACCAGCATTAAAAGATAAGAGCTCACTCATGGAAATTTGTAGAATGCCAAATCTCATCAGGTGGTATGGGAATTTGAACATTATACAATGGCATGTTTGAGCATAGACCAATATTTTCCCTTTTAGTTCATATAGAAATAAACAAACTTTCTTACATCTGCATTAAACATAAGAATAGAAATATACTGTACACATGGGTAGCAGAATATCAAAAGCAAAAAACTTAGGGTTATTTTTGTAAAAATTTTAAACCAAAAGCCTAGGGTCATGGACTGAAATGCATTATAATCAAAATTAATTTTATGTTATAGCTTTAAGTAAGAAAGTGATCCATAATTGTGTGGTTCACATTGACTGTCTTGAAAGGTAGTGATATCACATTCCCATCTACATGCCTCTGCTCACTTCACATTTCCTTGAAGAGTCTTTTTATCTTCCTGGACATGTAGGTTCTTCACTGCCATCGTACCCATAACTTGGGACCAGAGGAGATCATGGAATTGTAACATAATTCCAAATAACAGTGTATTCACTGGTCTTCAGCAAAAGAAGAAGGGTCAAATCAAATAAATCAGTACAAAAATAGTTTGATTAATGACAATGAAAATTGCAAGGGAACCTCATATTTAAGACACATGATTGTCTGAGAAAAATTACGCCGAGGGGACTAGCATCTGAACTGAAATCCTTAGAGCTGTATTTAAATTAAATGAACAAGGTGACAGTAATTTGAGATAAAGTTACTGAAACAAAATATAATAAAGAAGCCAAACTTTCTGTGCCTTTTCATAAGCAAAGGCCATGATTTGGTGGAATTTTCTTTGTAATAAGAACACCTATAGGATATCTAAGATCAATAGTATATATAGATTTACTTGCACTAAACATGCTGTTTCTAATTATTTTTGAAATATTAAAAAAAAATCTTGAGCCCGATGCAATGAAAAGTGTTTGCCTCATTTCTTTTCTAACTTGCATAAGTTGGATCAAACACTAAAGTGATTCTGTAAAATGATGGTTATAGTACACACCACTGCTATCCTACCCATGTCTTCTCACCCTTACCATTTTGTTCACAATGTGGAATTCAAATTGGTAGCTACTGAATTTATATTTTGTTGGACACTAATGCTTGTTTTGCAGCTGGTCAGTTGGATAGAAGTAATGGCTAGGAACCACCCCCCAAAATACTTTTTACTCAGTTATAGACGAGAATGGCTATATAACTCTCCTAACTTCCTTGCTGCTTAATTAGGATTGCTCATGGATGAGTCTTTAGTTAAATAAGCTCCTTTCATCCACATGGGAAGCTTGCTTATTGGATGATTTCCCTTTTCTTTCTTCTTTCCCCACTCTTTTAATTTTACTGCATGCTTAGATTGAGGATTAGTGTTGTAGTAGAATCACTCTAAGATCATGGGATTTTCTTATATTGGATAATATCAAGTGAAGATAATACTCTATTTCATAGATTTTCTATGATAAACTTGAAGAAGCAGATTATATATCAACTAGTAAAACATATATTATGTGTTTATATGCCAATTGTTGTTTTTTTAAATGTACTCTGTACAGTTATTTCTTTTCTTTCATTTTTTTCCCCTTTTGTTTATCCCCTGTTGTCTCTGCTGTTGATTTTGGTCTCTGTGTCTTGTATATACATTTATCTGATTTGGGGAAGAGAAGAACAGTAAAATGGTGAGACAAAGGATGAACCAATGAACAATGGTACTCACAAAACACATTTGAAATGAACTTTACAACTAAGAGAGGAGAGTTAGGAGGGAGGAAACGTGGGAGAAAAGTGAGGAGGGTAACAATATTCGGCAAGAAATGCACTCATTACCTTATATATGTAACTGTAATCCCTCCATACATCACTTTACAATAAAATAAATTTTAAAAAGAAAAAATACCATAACTACTGTTAAATTATTGTAAACTCAAAAATCTTCCTCTTCACTTTTGTTTCCTGTTTATAATAAGCTAATTTCTAGTGCTTGCTTCAACACTAAGAGAAATCAATGCTAAGTGCACATTGCTTTAATTGCTTTAATTTCTATTTGCATAATCCACTACCAAAATTTGTATATCTCTTGTCATGAATATGGTCATTAATATGCATATGATGAATGCATATCAGTTAGCATTTGCTGCATAGTAAACTAATCCATGGTTTACGGGTTTAGAACAAAAGCCATTTATTTAGTTCATATGTCTGCATGTTATCAATTTAAGTTGGACTCAGCTTGGCACTTTTAGTGGTACTCGGCTGGCAGATTATTTGGAGGCTGCCTTGTCTATAATGAACATAGTGACTATGGCATATGTCTACTCAACATCCTCCAAGAGGCTACCTTGGGCTTGATCTTGGAACTATGGCAAGACTCCAAGAGGAGGGCAGAGATGTAGGCTTGGAAATACCACAGTGTCAGTTCAACCACAGTAGGTGGGTCAGAGCTAGTGGAAGAGACTGAAGTCACATTGCAAAATATATATGTTCAACAAAAACTGAAGAAGTGGTTTTCTATATATAATCTGTTTATACATTGCCAAGTTAATATAAATGATTATCAAAAGTGAGAAAAAGGTTAAATTCATTGTTCTCTATGTCTAAATTGGTTTTATAAAATATATATTAGTTGTAATTTAATTTAAAAATTTCCCAAGATGATCATAAGTTTGAAACATTGTTTAATTTTGGATTGTTTTGTTTTATTTGTCTGAGACAAAGCCACACTATGTGCTCCAAGACAGTCTAGCTCCAAACTTTTGCATCTGCCTCACAAGTGCTGGGATTATAGATATTCACCAACATGCCAATCTTGAAATATTTTTTCTAAATGTTATTTTGGAATTACCTAGGCAGGCAGTATTAGCCACAGTTAAGAAGAAAGTAAATCACTTAAATGTAGAAGTTTGTTTCACTTATCTACATGTTATAAATTACCAAAATGCCACCAAAAAATTTGTTAAGAACACATTGCCATTTAAAGTGACTAAATATTTACTATGAATCTGAAGCATGATTTTCCTTTGATACTAAATGTTAACTTTTTTAAGAAAGAGAAAAATTGAGTGAAACAAATCCTTAATGAGAACTCTAGACTCCTTAATTATAATTCCAATTGGCCTATTATGGTAGGAACAAAAACATTGATTTTATTCATGTAATTCATTACTTCTCTCTTCTCGATCTCTATTAATATGGATTATGGGTCTACCTTCTCAAAAAAGAAACATTTATGTTATCTAGACAAAGAATGAATGTCAGTTTAGCCTTCACATGCCTAAACTATTCATGCTAAATAAAAACTTCATCATGAAGTTAGATGGAAGTGATAAGGTATTGGTGATAGTAATATAAACTTTGCAATGTGGAAGTATTTGGGCATTGTACTTAATTCCTGTAAGCCCCAGATAAATTAGAAGCTATTGTGTATTAAATAATTTCTTTTAAGTCATAAAAGGTATTCTGTAAAAATTAACATTCCTCACATATCAACTTCATTTTGTATGGTGTTCTGTGTCAAACAGATAAATGGGGAGAAAAATAGTTGCTAGAAAGATAAAAAATAACAACAACAACAATAATAATAATAATAACAGATGTCATTTACTGACCATTATGACCAAAGGTAATATAATAAACTGAATATCAAATTGAATAAATGTTTTATTTAAGCAATATTTACTACAGTATTTAAGGACTTTAAAATCCTCAAGAATGTAGAAAGAATGCATATTCAAAGAATCAAAGTTTTCATTTTTAAAACTTTTTTCTCATTGAAACATAAAATTTTACGTATATTGAAATAGTTATTTGTCAGCTAGTCAATTTTATGGAAGATACAAGTATTTTCTTCTTTGCTTTTGTTCCTTTTCTGTGTTTCAGAATCCTCGTTGCTCCCAACTCCATTTTTACCTTACTAGAAAACAAAGCAGAAAACAAAATTCCAAAGATTATAAAATATTCTTATGGATTGGAAAAGACATGACAAAACATTAATTTTGAAGATCATTAAGAGCACATAAGACAAAACAATTGTTCACTAGATGAATGATGCTGACATTTCTTATATCTATTCAGTATCTATTTGTGTATATATAAACACCCACCCTCACCTACATGTATAGAGCGGGGATTTTTTCAACTGTGAATTTAATTTTATATGAAATTGTCAACTTTGATAATGAATATATTTTGCCATTTGATATTTATTATATTATTTACTAAATGTTTTTACTACTGCACATTTAATAAAAAGGTCAAGTAATTTGTGACATTTGCATAAACTATGTGGATTTTTTCTCTTCCTGGGACTTATAGTAAGAGAAACAAATCAGAAAAGTGATTTAAAATGAAGATATGCCATTTACCACAGAAAAATAGAGATGAGATTATGTTTATTTTAAGTTGTATTTCTGCCTTGCAATGAAAAATTTCTGGAGTATCATAAAAAGTCAACAACTTGAACTTGATGTTATCAAATTGCAGAATATCAATTATATGTTCATAAGTAAAATAGTAAAGCTAGAAGTTATTCTTCAAATATCTGAACATCTGTAATTCAGAGCTTTTACAAGTACAAAATAACTCATTTTCTACTAACCAATAACAAAAATAAGAACTCTTTCCCCACATACTTTCAGGTTTCCTATCTAAATAACATCTTTCAGCAATTCTACAGATGACCTAAATTTCAGAACTCACTTGGGATACTAAACTGGAGAAACTGCAAACAATTGCAAGTGTCCCAAACAACATACACAACAGTGTGTTCAGTGGCTGAGTGAAACAGAAAGTGACACATTCAATTTGAACATCTCTACATTACTGAACACATTGTGAACTCAGTTCACAACGAACTCAGTTCACTGTAGTGTTTCTGACTATTGGTCAGTTGGAAAGAAATTACTTTGGCAGTCTAAATTCAAGAAATATATCAACACTTTAACAATGTTTAAGTGAGGCAAGGCATCACCATCTTTGAACATTAAAACACTGTCAAACATGTCAAGATATGACCATCAGAGAATTTAACATTCCTGTTGCCATTCCAGGACTACTGTTGGCCTAAAAACAATTAGAGCATGGTGTTATATAACTGATAACCTAACATATAAAATACACTAAATCTGTGGTTTTCTTGTTTCTTAAAAAAAGTGAGTCCTCACTTTTTAGGGTAAATATAGGTCTCCAAACTCCAGAATCAACTGTGGATCTATGGGAGGCTATGTCTGGATGTCATAAAATTGGTCTGCTTATTTGTGGATGGTTATAAACATGAATGGAAACAAATTTAAACTTGACTGGAATTTTTTACTGTAACTTTTAATGGAAATTTTTTGCTATAATTTTTTTAATGTCTGCATCAATCCCTGTTTTTTCCTTAGTACAAGTTTCTCTGGTCATTGTTATTGATTTACTTAGCTTTGTTTCCTAATTCTGAATAGAGAAAGTAAAATCCATGGATCTGTTTGTCCTGGTTGCTCCTGAAAAAGGTGAGTTTAGATTATTTCTCCTTTAAAGTGATAAATGTTATGCAACTACTGGCATATGCAGGAATTTCCTGAGTCGAATTCCAGGGAATTCACGAATAGGAGAGAGAATCCACAAATGGGATTTCATCAAGTAAACAAAGTTTCTACACAGTGAAGGACAGAGCCACTAGGCTAAAAAGACAGCCTACAAAATCAAAGATCTTTGCCAGCTGTATGTCTGATGAGAGCCTAATATTCAAAATATATGAAGGGATCATTAATCTAACTCCTCAAAGAATTAAGAACCCAATTAATAAATGAGAAAAGGAGTCAGAGACCACTCAAAAGAAGATGTAAAAATGGTCATTAGATACATGAAGAAATGTTCTGGCCATAAAGAAAAGACAAATCAAAACAACGCTATGATTCCATTTCACCCCAGAGAGAATGGCTATCATCTAAAAACAAATGCTGGTGGGGATGTGGGAAACAAAGGAACCTTATTACACTGTTGATGGATATGTAAACTAGTACAGCCATTATGGAAAGCAGCTTGAAAATTCCTCAAAAGAATAAACATAGATCTACCCTATGATCCAGTGATAACACTCTTGGGCATTTATTCAAAAGATTATGTCAGGATACAGTAAAGACATTTGCACACCCATATTTATTGTTGTACTATTTACAACAGCCACAATATGGAAACAGCCCAAAAGCCTACAACAGAAAAATTCATCCAAAACTTTGGGCTAGGAACGTGGCTCAATGGTAGAGTACTTGGCTACCATGCATGAGGCTCTGGGTTTGATTCCTCAGCAACACATAAGTAAAAGCAGCCAGAATTGTTGCTGTGGCTCAAGTGGTAGAGTGCTAGCCTTGAGCTGAAGAGCTGAGGGACAAAGCCCAGGCCCAAAGCTCAAGCCCCACAACCCACAATAATGACAACAAAGATGCATTGTACCACCAATTGTTATGTTGAATTGAAACCCCTTTGCCAACTAACTACTTAAAAATAATTTTAAGACGTAAAACATTTTTTAAAAACTAGCAGGGCACTGGTGGATCACACTTGTAATCCTAGCTACTCAGGAGACTGAGATCTAAGGATCATGGTTCAAAGCCAGCCTGGGGAAGGAAAGTCTGTGAGACTCTTATCTCCAACTAATAACAGAAACATCCAGAGGTGGTACTGAGTCTCAAGTGGTAGTGTGCTAGCTTTGAGCACAAGGAGCTCAGGGACAATATCCAGGCCCATAGTTCAAAACCCAAAAACAGCCAAAATAAAATAAAATAAATAAATGAAGGAAGGAAAAATAAATAAATATAATGCAACCACATTTAAATTACCTAGAGCAAAAAACCTCACAATTTCTCTTCAGACTCAGTATGTCATTAGAAATGTCTACTTTTTTCCTTTTTCCAAAGACTTGATTTTGGTCACCTCTACATGGAAATATTCCTTGCTGACTTTCTTATTCAGTGGGCATCAGTTAAATTCATTTCCAGGAACAATAAAGTTGCTTACCTTTTCTCTTTCAAACATATTTTATGACCCACAATGACACAAGGATACATGACATTAAGGATCTATTGCTTTAGTCATATTTCATGGAAAATGCAATTTTATTATGTAATGTGGGGAATTCAGTGTACTGGTTTGTGGAGAGAATCCAATTTGGATTAGTAAGTAATGCTTTTCTAAATCCACTTTTAGATGATTTATGATTTCTTTGAAATGCATTTATTTACCCTTTGATGGCTGACCATGATTTTTTAGCTATATTTTACCTTTTTGTCTAAATCCTTATTAGTTGAATTGTGGTCCCATGTTCAGCATCATCACCAATATTTACTGATAGCTGTTAGAAATGTAAGATGTCAAAATCCCACATTGGAGCCCGAACTATGATCTATGGTTTAAAACCTCTATAACCAAGCAATTTGTAAGCATACTAAAGAATTGGAGATTCACTGTTCAAGAATATTATGAATAAAAATTCCACCTAGTCATCCTAATTTGCACTTGGCATATTCATCATTACTTTTCTCTCTTGTCTACCCAACATCGGGCATACATACCTTTGTCTGGATGCTAACTGCTGGATTTCTGCAGAAACAAGATTGAAAAGATAAGCTGGGTGTTGTGGCTCATGTCTGTAATTCCAGCTACTCAGGAGGCTGAGATCTGAGGAATGCAGTTCAAAGGCATCACAGGCAGGAAAGTCTGTGATACTCTTATCTCCAATAAACCACCAGAAAATCAGAAGTGGTGCTGTGGCTCAAGTGGTAGAGTGTTCACCTTGAACTTAAGAGCTGAGGAACAGTGCCCAGGCTCAGAGTTCAAGCCCCATGACCAACAGAAAAAAAAAAAGAATGAAAAAATGGAATCCATTAAAATACTTTTTCTACATTTACATGTGGTATTTTGTTTTCTGAATCAAGAACTACATCGTTCAATACATCAAGGTACTAGTCATATGAGTATAATGAGTTAAAATTAAAATAAAATTTCACTTCCTTGGTTATTCTAGTTATATTTAAAATACTGGTGTGTATTAGATAATGCAGATATTGGCAATACAAATCACCATGGAAATTTCTATTGGACAGTAATAATCTACAGACTACTATATTCTAAGTTATGTTTTGAGACTGTCAGTTACACAGATTAGATTGGCGGTTTCAGTGAACCAAGATAACCAGTTGGAAGAGAAAACTTTTCAGTTGAGGAGTTATTCCCAGACCACTTACTCTGTTTCTGAATATCAAGCTATTTTGAGTAGAATAAAAGTACAGGAAAAATTGCAGTCCTCTATACTATGGAAGCCAAGGCAGGAGCATCCTACTGGAAAGGAGAAACTTGGAAATAGGAGAATATCACACTGACTGTGTGAACCTAAATAAGTCACTTCACCAATCTGAGGTTGAGTTTGCTCCTGTATATAATGAGGATATTATGTATAGCTCTTCCCATGTGTTTCTATAAGTCTCAGGCCAATACTTCAGAAATCTCTACTATTGCTAGCTGAAATACATCCTATGTCTAGTGTTATGCTTTATTCTGAAATGGTCTTGGAAAAATATAATATGTGAGTAAAGTATTTTCAAAATCTGTTTATAAGATGTCATACACAAATTAATGGAGGAAAATGTTCAGGTATTATAAATGTATTTGAATGGACAATTATAGAAGTTTGTATAGCACTTGTCTAGAGAAAAGATAGACTGGAAAAGAACAACACATATGTGAGAGAATTGTTCTAAAAGTGTATAGGATTGAGGGTAAGGTACAGCACATGCCTAGCACACACAAAAGCCTAAGTTCAACTTCTAGCACCAAAATGAACAAAGAATACAAGAATCTACAAGTGCACAAAAGAAGATATGTGATCCTGAAGGAGGGGTCAATAAGAACTTTTAAGAAGATGTAGACCTTGCATCACCAATGTGAAAAATAAAATAAAAAAATTTTAAAAAAGATATAGGTGGAATCAATAGTATATGTGAAGATACAAATGCAGCAACCCGCATGAAAAATGTAAAAACTATAATTGGTTTCAAGTAGCTTCATGATGGCAGGGAGGTAAGAGAGGACACCACTAAAAAAATATATTTTCTGAATTCATATCAACTTATGTAATATCCTAGAACAAAGTAAAGTTTCCAGATAATGGGCATAGCTCAACCATAGTAAAATGCCTCCTAAAAAGTGTGAGGCCCCCCAAGCTGGGCACCGGTGGCTCACGCCTGTAATCCTAGCTACTCAGGAGGATGAGATATGAGGATCACGGTTCAAAGCCAGCCCAGGCAGAAAAGTCCGCGAGACTCTTATCTCCAATAAACCACTAGAAAACCGGAACTGGTGCTGTGGCTCAAGCCGTAGGCGCTCGCCTTGAGCTGAAGAGCCCAGGGACAGCGCCCAAGCCCAGAGTTCAAGCCCCATGACGGACCAAAAAAAAAACAAAAAAGTGTGAGGCCCTAAGTGTAAACCCTAGCATCGCAAAAAAAGTCGTTTCCATTTTAATGTAAGTTTTCCAAATTGTTTCACCTAAGTTCTTTTTATCTTGACAAAATTAGCTTTTTTAAAGTTTGGTTGCTTGTTTTTGTGCTGGTCCTGAGGCACCAATTCTGGGCACTGTCCCAGAACTCCTCACCCCCCCCCCCAATAAAAAAGGATATTAGTCTACCACTAGAGCCACAGTTCCAACTCTGCCTTTTGGGTGGTTAATTTGAGATAAAAAATCTCAAGACCTTTCCTTCTTGAGCTGGATTCAAACCACAATCCTCTTCTTTCTGCCTCAGGAGTAATTATGATTGCAGGTGTGAGCCCCTGGCACCTTCTGTCTTTTAAGTATTATTTTTTTCAATAAAAATAGAATATCAGATCTTTCTTTTAATAAATCATTTATAAATTATTATTAAAAAGAGCCAAATGAATTATTATAAGGAAGGAGTATTTTGAAATTTTCTCTATTTTATTAAGTTACCTTATGCTTAGTGCAAACATTGGAGGAAATATATTATCTGTGAATATCTCTAAAACTTTCCTGACTGTGGCAAAACATTGAACTTATTCTAAACAATAGACATGACAGATGACCTTTAGATTTTCCTATGGTTAGCATTATTCTTATTTTTACTCACTTTTTATTATTTTTAATCTTAATATTTGTAGGGAAATAACATAATATGACTTGTTATTTCTCAGAAGTAAAAGTGAAAATATGCTTCTACAATATTGACGCTACTTATTATAGTCAAGGAAAAGGTTTATTTATGACACAAATGACCACATATATACCAATCGAATATAAGTATTAACTATTATAATTATACTACTCTATTGATATAATTATTCATTACTAAGTTCATTAACACAAAATCTGATTAAAATTGGTGCTATATCTGTGCACAAGTGGCTCACACCTGTTATCCTAACTGCTCAAGAGGCTGAGATTTGTAGATCATGGTTCGAAGCCAGCAGACCAAGAAAGTCCATGAGAAGCTTACACACAGTTAACTACCAAAAACGCCAGCAGTAAAGC
Source organism: Dipodomys merriami (assembly GCF_024711535.1). Lineage (NCBI taxonomy): Eukaryota > Metazoa > Chordata > Mammalia > Rodentia > Heteromyidae > Dipodomys > Dipodomys merriami. The sequence goes on from NW_027204492.1 coordinate 103,454,012, forward strand.
TATGACTCAAGTGGTAGAGCACTACCCCTGAGCAAAAAAGCTCAGGGGCAGTTTAAACCTCAGGACTAGCACCATAAAAGAATGGTGTTAGTTTTGCAATGGTAATTTTTTTCTTTTCTTTTCTTTTTTTAAATGAGTTTTTTATTGTGAAAATACTATACAGAGGGGTTACAGTTACATGAGCAAGGTAATGAGTACATTTCCTATTGAGCATTGTTGCGTCCTCCTCTGTTTTCCCCTACCATCCCTTCCCTCCCATCTCCACAACTACACTCCCCCCCCCACGCCCCCGGCCTAAATTGTAAAGTTTGTTTTTCAACATAGTGTATTGTATATCTCATTGTTACAATGGGTCATCCTGTATCCTTATTTTAGCATTTCGTTATTTCCCTTCTCCTCCTCAGATTAGAAAAATGTATATACAAGATGCAGGGCACTGGAATCAACTACAGTGAAAACAGGGGTTGTACCATGGGGGAAGAACACACAAAGAAACAAAAAAAAATCACAGAGTACATTATAAGTAGATTAAAAACAGCAGCAACAAAGATAACACATCTTGTGTCCCTATCTTGGGGTTCATTTTGCTTAGCATCAGGTTATATGGTCACACGTACATAGCTTTTGACCTCTTCTCCTTGTTCTAGACATATATTAGTTATTGCACATAAGGGAAACCATGGGACCTATGTTTCTTTGGGCCTGGCTTACTTCACTTAATACAATTTTTTCCAAGCCTTTCCATTTCCCAACAAATGGGGCAATGCCTTTCTTTCTGATGGAGGCATAGAATTCCATTGTGATATATATATATATATATATATATATAACCACATTTTCTTGATCTATTCATCTACTGAGGGGCATCTGGGTTAGTTCCATATCTTAGCTATGGTGAATAATGCTGCAATAAACATAGTTGTGCTGGTACCTTTAGTATAGCCTTGTTTGTGATCACTGGGTAAATGCCCCAAAGTGGGATTGCTGGGTCATAGCCTGGGCTCTGTCCCTCAGCTCTTCAACTCAAGGCTAGCACTCTACCACTTAAGCCACAGCACCACTTCCAGTTTTTCTCCTTCTGTGGTGCTAAGGAATCTAACCTAGGGCCTCATGCATGCAAGGCAGGCACTCTACCACTGAGCCACCTTTCCAGCCCTATGTGGAGTCTTTTGAGGAACCTCCATACTGCTTTGCAAAGTGGTGGAACAAGTTTGTTTTTTTTTTTCAGTAAGATTTTTATTGTGAAAATACTGTACAGAGGGGTTACAATTGCATGAGCAAGGTAATAAGTACACTTCTTATCAAAGATTGTTGCCTCTGCCTCCTCCTTTGTTTTTCCCCTACCATCTCTTCCCTCCCATCTCCACAACCACACTCCTCCCCCCCGCCCCCCCACCTAAATTGTAAAGTTTGTTTTTCGACACAGTGTCTTGTACATCTCATTGTTGCAAGGGGTCAACCTGTATCCCTATTTAAACAATTTGTTTTTTCCCTTCCCCTCCCCAAACTATACCAACATCAAATACAGTGAAAACAGGGGTTATACCGTAGGGGAGGGACATACAAAGGGAAAAAATCACATGGTACCTTAAAAATATGTTAGAAACAATAGCAAGAAAGAAAAAAAAATATTTGTGTCCTTATCTTGGAGTTCAAGTATATATCTGACCTTTTCTGCTTGTCTCAGCTACATACTAGTTATTGCAAATAAGGGAAATCATAGGACCTATGTTTCTTTGGGCCTGGCTTACTTCACTTAATATAATTTTTTCCAAGTCTTTCCATTTCCTAACAAGTGGGGCAATGTCATTCTTTCTGATGGAGGCATAGAATTCCATTGTGTATAGATACCATATTTTCTTGATCCATTCATCTACTGAGGGGCATCGGGGTTGCTTCCATATCTTAGCTATGGTAAATAATGCTGCAGTAAACATAGTTGTGCTGGTAGCTTTAGTCTTGTTTGTGATCATTCGAGTAAATGCCCAAAAGTGGATTGCTGGGTCATAGGGGAGCTCTATGTGGAGTCTTTTGAGGAACCTCCATACTGCTTTCCAAAGTTTACACTCCCATCAACAATGCAGTAGGAATCCCTTCTGGCCACATCCCCTCCAGCATCTGTTTTTATTTGAGTTCTTGATTATAACCATTCTAACTGGGGTAAGATGGCATCTCCATGTTTTGATTTGCATTTCTTTTATGGCTAGAGAGGTTGAGAATTTCTTCATGTGTCTATTGGCCATTCTTATTTCCTCTTCAGAGAAGTTTCTCTTTAAGTCTTTAGCCCACTTATTTATTGGGCAGTTGTTTTTTTGAGGATTTGTTGTTGGGGAATTTAATTTTTTGAGTTCCAGGTATATTTTAGATATGAGACCCTTGTCCGTTATATGGCTAGTGAAGATCTTCTCCCAATTCGTGGGCTTTCTATTGATCTTGCTAGCTATGTCCTTAGCCACGCTGAAGCTCTGCAACTTCATGCAATCCAATTTGTCCAACCTTTCTTTGATTTGTTGTGTTTCTGGGTCTCTATTAAGAAAATTTCTGCCTGTGCCAAGGAGTCCTAGAGTTTTTCCTATTCCTTGATAAAATGTTTTCAGGGTGTCCGCTTTGACTTTGAGGTCTTTGATCCATTTGGAGTTGATTCTGGTGCAGGGTGATAAATGGGTCTTTAGCTTTAGTTTTCTACAGGTGTTTAACTAAATTTGCCAGCATCATTTACTGAAGAGGCTATTTTTCTTCCGTTCTATTTTTTTTAGCTCCCTTATTGGAGATTAGGTGGCTATAGGTCTGTGGGTTCATTTCTTGGTCTTCAGTTCTATTTCATTGGTTCTCAGGTCTGTTCTTGTGCCAATATCAAGCTGTTTTGATTACTATGATTTTGTAGTAGAGTTTGAAGTTTGGTATTGATATTCCTGCAATGATAATTTGATAAAGAATCATAATGTGAAATCAGAGACATCATTATCTATTTATGTTCAAATAATCTTGTAGGAAACAAATATTCCCTGGAAAAATATTGCCTACTCACTTAATATATGAGTTGATTCAAGGCATAAATGCACTTTATACTTAGCTTTATTTTTCCAGACTCCAAATTGAACAAAAAACAATCTTGTGTTGTTTTTCCCCCTTTACTAGTTGCAAAATTCTGAGCTTAGAAACAAAATTAGAAAGAATCAATCATTATTGGTAATAATAATGATATTAAGTCTTAAGTACATTTTTATTGAATGTTCAAAATCACTCCTGGGTTAGTATTGAGAGAAATGATACAGGCCTATACCATCTATTAGAACAATATCTGTTATTATTTCTAATTTTAAAGTATATTAAAAAAAACCTTAAGGGGCTAGGAAGGTGGCTCAGTGGTAGAGCGCTTGCATTGCATGCCTGAGGCCCTGGGTTCGATTCCTCAGCACCACATAAACAAAAAGAAAAAAGCCGGAAGTGGCTCTGTGGCTCAAGTGGTAGAGCACTAGCCTTGAGCTGAAGAGCTGAGGGACAGCGCCCAGGCCCAGAGGTCAGGCCCCACAACCAGAACCCCCCCCAAAAAAAACTGTTAAAAAAAAAACCTTAAGACAGGTGCCAGTGGCTCACACCTGTAAATCCTAGCTACTCAGGAGGCTGAGAGCTAAGTACCTCTGTTCAAAGCCAGCCCAGACAGGAAAGTCCGTGAGACTCTTATCTCAAATAAACCACTAAAAACCAGAAGTGGCACTGTGGCTCAAGTGGTAGAGTGCTTGCCTTGAGCTGAAGAGCGCAAGGACAGCACCCAGGCCCAGAGTTCAAGCCCCACGACCAACAAAAACAAACAAACAAACTTAAATAGTCTACATAATAATGGACCTACATACATTTAATGTTAAGAAAGACAATTTGTACTGCAGGCTGCATGTTAAAAGTTATAAAGTTGTATTAACTATGGACTTGCATCTTTGAAATTTCCTTTAAAAATGTTTTATTCTTTTCTTGCTTGGGATAGCTTTGAGCTATAGTCCTCAGATCTCAGTCTACTGAGTAGATAGGATTACAGGTTTAAGCCACTGGTGCCTGGTCTAGACATTAACTTTTAGTAGTTTACAATATAATCTGTAACTATAAGAAAAGCTCAAGCCCCCTGATATGTTTACAGGTCAACAATGGTAGCTTCATTTCTAACCGCGGCCTAATATTCTGCGAAGAGTATTTTTATGGTTAGTGCACAAAATAACAAGAGACCACAACAAACTACATTAACACAGTTAAAACCTTCATTCACATCAAACCTACAAACTAGCCTTTGTCCCAAGTAATTCATATATTAAAGGTTCAAGTCCATATAGCAGGAGAGAAAAAAGTACATTTAGTCTATTGATAGGCAGGACCAAGTTTCACAGCAAAAGAAATGTGTGCAGAATTCAGAGAAAAGGAAGGGAAGATTAGGAATAATAATTGAATCTGCTCAAATCCTCCTCAGTAACAGGATATTTGTAGCTGTGTTTTGCTAAATGAAATGGTTCCAAGCAACTTTATTTTCAGGGACTGCATATTTACATGTAGTGATATGCATGTCTAGTCTCATTTATTGTGCCATGGTATATTATTTACAGGCTCATGAAAAAAAATCACATTAGGAAAATATGGTTGCTTTTAGAACATTAAAATTTAAATACATACATACGACGAGTTTCTGACAGCATTAATTATTCATTTCATCAACACTGCTGTTTTGTTTATGATAGTTCAAGAAGTGGAAATCTTACAGAAGCCAAGGGATTGTGAGAGTAGACATATGAGTTTTAATTTTGTTGTTCCATATTTCCTTTGCTAAATAGGGCATGCAGTTTACTGGACAGTGCATAAAGCACAGCTTTCCCTATTGGAACCAAGTTGGCAGGCAATTGGTTTTAATCCTTCCTAGAGATTGCTTGTGCATTACCATACATTTCAACTCTGATCCTCTAATGGTCCTCTGTTATGCTGTGATTACATGGATGAACTACAAAGAGATCATCTGACTAAATTGTCAAGTTAAGGGCACAGTATCTGTGCAAAGGAAAATGCTGCAATTCAGAATAAAATACACTGGTGATTTAAAATGATGTTTGACACTTTAAAAAGAATACAAATATGCTACTTAAAAAATTCTTCCCATGAAAGTGCTCTCAGGTAATTTTCTGCATATTGACAATCACAACAGAATGGCAAGAGTTGGCATGGATTTGAGGACAGAAATATATTTGCCCTCCTTTAGCTAGTAATTTTAAAGTTAGGAAATACTGAGAGGTACAGCATACTGTCGATGGGAACTGGTAGATTTTTGTGTCGTATTTCTTTCGTTCTCTATTAACAAGGAAGAAAAGCTTGCCTATTATAAGCGTTCCTTGATAATACTGTATTTATTGGCTCAATACAGCATTATTTCCTTCAGTATGTTCTTCCACATAATAACAAAGATAATGTTTGATAGTTACAGTATTTTTTCAATGATGGACACAAACAGTTGAGGACTAGACACAAGGAAAGCTCTATTGCAGCCAAATTTCTAAGAAGTATTTCTCCATTATGCTTACCTATATTAATCTATAAGACCTTGTCAGAAGTTGCATTTCTACTGAGTCCGTGTCTTCATATGTTACCAGTATATAGAATGAATTTAATATGTGGACATAATGCAGTTTTTTATCGGTTTCACCATGTTCATTTTATTCATCAAGATAATATAATTCTACCTATGAACAATACTCAATACAAGCTAATGCTGGTTTACATAGCTACTCTATAGGACACACTTAAACATTTAATGCTTCCAAAGATTGCAGGCAACTCATTACACTCACCTAAGTTGAATATTGCAGCTATTTTCAATTTTCGTTTTTGACGGTTGTGGGGCCTGAACTCTGGGCCTGGTCACTGTCCCTCAGCTCTTCAGCTCAAGGTTAGTGCTCTACCAATTGAGCCACAGCACCACTTCCAGTTTTTCTGCTTATGTGGTGCTAAGAATTCAAACCCAGGGCCTCATGCGTGCAAGGCAAGCACTCTACCACTAAGCCACCTTCCCAGCCCACTTTAAATTTTCTTAAGCAAGAATTAAACAGTAATCCTCCATGTCCCATGACTGAAGACATGAATTCTAAATGTCTATATGGAGGTCCCTTTATTAGGCCTAAGTACAAGGAAAGAAATTGGTTGTGATAGTCAGCTTTTTATTATTTATTATTGTGACCAAGTGCCTGAGATAATCAAGTAAGAAGGAGGAAAGGCTTATTTTTTTCTCACAGTTGTGGAATATTCAGTCCATAGGTGGTTAGCTCTGTTGCTTTTGGGCCTATGAATGGGTAAGAGGAAGCAGCTCACCGGCAGTTGCAGCCAGGAAGCCCAAACAGAAAGATGAGGGGCCAATGTTACAATATCCCCCTTATGACCATGAGACCTCCAACTCTTAAGGGTTCTACCATCTTTGAATATCACCACAGGTTGGAAACCAAGCCTTTAACTCATGGGCCTTTTTAAAGAAACACTTTACAAAAGCCTAACTGGTGAATCACAGATATCCAAAGAAATCTCTTTCCTCTTCACTGTTTAACCTTTTGGGGCTTGAACTGTGGGCCTGGGCATTCCGCCTCAGCTCTTCAGCTCAAGTCTAGCACAGTACCACTTGAGTCACAGCACCACTTCCGGTTTTCTGGTGGTTTATTGGAGATAAGAGTTTCACAGCTTTTCTTGCCTGGGCCGGCTTTGAACCGTGATCCTCAGATCTCAGCCTCCTGAGTAGCTAGGATTACAGGCATGAGCCACCGGTGCCCGGCTTGACTTATTTTTTAATGGAATGGAATGCATTTCACATTTTAAATGGGACATAGTCTCACATTCTTTTCTTCATTGCTTCACTCCAAGCCTCTAAGATAAATTTTAGCAGCAATACAAATGGTATAACTAGACATCTTGTGTCTTAAAATGTGATGGAATGAAGTATTCTTGCCTTCAAAACTTGAACCTAAATCAAATGAGCCTCCAGTTTAGACATTACAGGACATACATTGCATAGAGAAACAGGTTCAGTGATACTACTAGAAAGCACAGAACTGAGAAAAAAATAAGACGCCTTAAAAGACAAATGACCCAGTTTCTTCAAAAAAAAAATCAATGAAAAAGGGAGAAAGGACTGGGAATGTGAATGCAAAGAGCTCTTGTAGAATAAAGAAAACTTAATGGACAAATAAGCCAAACATGACAAGTAGAACTGGTTTGAAACCTGATTAAAAAGAGAAGACAAATGAAACTAACTGTAGAAATCATCTTTAGGACAATGAGTACATTTGAATATTGTTTTGATGCTAGATGGCATGGAAATTATTATAAATTCTGACAGATAAAATTAACATAATTTTCATGCTAAATGTTAAAGTATATTTATAATTTATGTATGTATTATAAAAATAAGTTTCTTTAAAACTACTTATAATTTTTCTGCTTCCTAATATTTAAAAGTGAATTTGGTAATTCTAGGTCTAGTTATAATATGTTAATTTCTCTAGATTTTTATATACTTACATTTTCCATAATAAGTTTTTGTTGTTGTTTTGTTTTTTGGTCAGACATGGGGCCTGAACTAAGGGCCTGGTGGCTGTCTCTGAGCTTCACTCAAGGATAGAGTTCTAACACTTTGAGCCACAGCTCCACTTCTGGTTTTCAGTAGTTAATTTGAGATAGTATTCTCATCTACTTTTTCCTTCCCTGGGCTGGCTTTGAACCTTGATCCTCAGATCTCAGACTCCCATGTAGCTGGATTATAGGCATGAGCCACCAGCACCTGGTTATAATAGGTTTTTACTTCAGTTTTTTTTTTTTATCTTTTTAGCATTTTCTTTTTATTTGTGGTTTATCTGATTCTCTCATAAAGTGGGTATCTGCATATTTAAGGCTTTCCCAGGAAGGTTGCCCATTGGTTAAATGTAATTACCCAAGGAGGATGATACTTAGCTGAGTGTTCAGCAGCAGTACCTCAACAGATCAGATCTTTACCCGGGATTTTTTTGTTTCTTTTTTTTTTAATCTTTAGCATTAAAGATCCATTTGTTGATTCATGACTATGCAAATGACTCTGCTTTTACTTTTGAGGGATTAGGAAAAGTTGGTTCATGTTGATTTATACTGGCAGCCTAAAGTGTGCACCTGGACAGGAAATAAGACTCTACCTTGAAAATAACCAGTACAAAAATAGGCTGGAGGTATGTCTGAGAATTATGGGTTTCTGCTTGACAAGCATAAGGTTCTGAATCCAAACTGCAGTAACACATACAACACAAACTACATTAACGTTAAGCAAACAAGACTTTTACATAATTGTTTGCCATTGCTGGCTGCTTTTCTGAACTTTTAAAGTATAGTTTAAAGATGAATGATGACGTGTATATCATTGAACAGATTTGTTGTATGTATATTGAAATGGACAATTTAAAATGTCAGTGCATCAAAGGATACAACATAATATAAAAAGCAATCTATGGAATGGAAGAAAGTATTTGCAAATCTGATAAGGGTAAATCTCTAGATTAGATAATGAACTCCAAAACATCAACAAGGAAAAGTACCCTTACTTCTTAAAATCAGCAAAGGACTTTGACAGATATTTCTCTAAAGATATACAACTGGCCAACAGTTAATTAGAAGATGGTTAATATCATTAAGCATTAGAGAACTACAAATCAAAACCATAATCAGGTATCACTTAACATTCTTTTTTTTTGGGGGGGGTGTCTGGTCGTGGGGCCTGAACTCTGGGCCTGGGCGCTGTCCCTCAGCTCTTCAGCTCAAGGCTAGCACTCTACCACTTGAGCCACAGGGCCACTTCCGGCTTTTTTCTTTTTGCTTATGTGGTGCTGAGGAATTGAACCCAGAGCCTCAGGCATGCAAGGCAAGCGCTCTACCACTGAGCCAACTTTCCAGCCCTCACTTAACATTCTTTAGGATAACAACTATCAAGAATATGGACAAATTAAAATCCATGTGTACTTTTGGTGAAAATGTAAAATATTATAGACAGTTTAGAGAACAGGTAGTGGAATGGCAAGATCCTCACAAAATTAAAGTTAGGATTACCATATGATCCAGCAACTCCAATTCTTGGAATAGTCATTGAAAGAATTGAAAGAAGGGTCCATGTTCATGGCAATATAATTCACAATAACAAAATATAGAAGCAACCCATATATCTACAATCAGATAATGATAATATCCTCTTTACATTTTTAGTAGTTGCATTATTTAGCCTTAAAAAGAAATACTGATTGGTTTCTATTACAACATGGACAAATGTAGAAGATATTATGCTAAGCAAAACCAGTCCAATAAGACCACTCTTGTATACTTCCACTTGATGAGATATCTATGGAATCAGATTTATTCATATGAAAAAAATCAGAAAGGTGATTGACAAGCATCGGAGAAGTTGGAAGTTACTTTAGTGAGAATGGGGCTTCAGATTTTGTGAAGTCCAGAAGAAGCATCCTGCTTCTTTTGCATTCTATGTGCTGAAAGAAGACTGGGGGCCTTTGAGAAGTAGAATCTGCTGTTTGAGAAAGAATTTGACTTCTCTTTTATCATGTATATGGAAATATTATACTAGAGTCTACTGAAAGTATATGCATGCCATATATTTTGAATATGCCATTAAATAATATAGTTTCTAAGACACAAAATACTTTAAATTTCATCACCTTTCTATAACAACATGTACTTATTTGAGGACAGAGTTAATCCTGAATCTCCTTAATCTTAATCTTAAATCTATATAATATCTATGTACCCTAAAAGTATACATTTAAATAATAATTTGTTTCATGATCTTGAAAAAAAAATCACGATCACCTTTCCAGCTTCCAACTTTATCATTTCTAATATTTAAAAAAAGTTTTTAAGAAATTGAAAATCATAGGATTCTATTGTATGTTTGTCTTCTATTTTCTTATTCTGATTCCTATAAGAAATGAAAGTAATTTTTAATAATATCTTATTGTTTAGACTAAAAATACCCACAGACCTTGGATAAATGAATTTTACTTTTCATTTCTTCAGCATCTATTCACAGAATCTGGCACAATATATGGTAAAGTTAACTAGACAATGAAAAAGCAACAAGAAAATGACCTCACAGGAATCCTAGATTCCTAGGATATGTGTGTAATTATCCAAAGCTTTAGGCAATTCAGCGAAATTGTCTAAAATAATAATAAAAGCATTATACTAAACACATCCATAGATGTGTGCTAACCATCTATGTAGGTATGTAGATGGAGCTAACCTGGATTGGCATATATTGGCACAATATTTTCTTGGCCTATTTCAATGATATACTTCCTTGTACACAAACCTCTAATATTGGTTCCTGTTCTTCACTCATTGCATTATCAGTTCTAGACATATCTGTTGAATGTTTATACTCTGTCCATTGCTTTGCATGTGAGGTCCCACTCACTGTCATTTTTCACCCTTATTATTAGGCTCTTCTGAACTACACACTAAATTCAGTTGTTTGCAGTTTTTTTGTTTTTTATTGTAAAAATAGTGCACAGAGGGGTTACAGTTACATGAGTAAGGTAATGAGTACATTTCCTATCAAGCATTGTTGCCTCCGCCTTTGTTTTTCCCCTACCATCCTTCCCTCCCAACCTCCCCAACTCCCCTCTCTCCACAAGTTGTAAAGTTCGATTTCTACATAGTGTCGTGTACATCTCATTGTTACAATGGGTCAGCCTGCATCCTTGTTTCAGCTTGCAGTTGTTTTTTAATGTAGCATATTATATTTCCTCTGCATGCTAACGTTTCTCCTCAAACAACATCTTTCCTTCTCAGTTATTTTACATCTTATTTAGCTACACTACCTAATCATCCCAGCTACATTCCTAGAGGCTTATTTTTTCCTTAGTGTTATGTTGTATAAGTTACAAATGAATTGTATGAACAAGACTATAGCTTAATATTTTGATATATGTATATTTTATGAAATAATCCCAATTAAATCACTTGACAAAATTTAACATGCTTTCATATTAAAAACCATCAACAAATTAGGAAGAGCATAATTACCTCAACATGATAAAAGCCACATATGACAAAACCCCTGCCAACATCCTGTTCCATGGTGAAAAATTGATACTTTTTTTTAAAATCAGGGACAAGGTTAGAAGAGTGCTTGTTCTTAGCACTTCAATTCAACATAGTCACTTCATATTCTTATGAGTAATTCACAAGAAAAAAATTAAAAGACATCTGAGTTAGAAAGTGAAATGGGAGGGGCTGGGAAGGTGGCTCAGTGGTAGAGCACTTGCCTTGTATGCCTGAGGCCGTGGGTTCGATTCCTCAGTACCACATAAGCAACAAGAAAAAAGCCGGAAGTGGCGCTGTGGCTCAAGTGGTAGAGTGCTAGCCTTGAGCTGAAGAGCTGAGAGACAGCGCCCAGGCCCAAAGTTCAGGCCCCATGACCAGCGCCCCCCCCCTCAAAAAGAAAGACAGAAAGACAGACAGACAGACAGACAGACAGAAAGAAAGAAAGTGAAATGGGAGCCATCTTTAAATCTCTTTCTCAAAACACTGGAATCTTATTTGTTATAATATATATTTTTAAATCTAAATCTGTTAATAAGCCCATTTTATACATCTTCACACTACTACTTTATATCATGTAATAGTATTGCAACAAGTTCCTCAGTATGCTTGTTTGGTGAAAAAAAATCAGTAATTAATATCTCCTCATGTATACTTCCTACACTCACTCTGCAAAGAGCTAACAACATGACCTGTTTGAAAAGTTGTATTTTAAATAATTCAACTGCTTAAAATGCTTACATGGATCTTAGTTACCTGTTGAATAGGTTTCAAAATCTATAAAGAAATGGCATATCAGCTGAGCATATTTCCTTTTTTCACCATTTCATGGGTCGATATTTATTTCAGGTACTGATAACTCATAATGGTCTTTATGTCTTTTACATACTCTAATTTTGTTTCACAAAGATTTTTATAATAATAGGAAAGAGTACCCACTTTCTCATCTCCATCTCAACTCTTTCATATTCCCTTTATCTCAGCCAGTGCATACTCATAGTTTGACTTAGTACACACATTATTTCCTTTCTGAATTTCTCATCTTAAATATTACATTTCTTATAGGTATCTAATAATACCACATGCATATTTAAATTATTGTATTTGCTTTATGTATAAATATATATTTAACTTTTTACCTTCAGGGATTATTCTAATTACTATTGCCATTTGCCGTTTAATGATGTCATAAACCTTACACAGGTGAAAAAAGAGGAAAGAAGGGAGGAGGGGAAGAAGAAAGAAAGGAAGAAGGAAAGAGGGACGAAAAGGAAGAGGAGGGAGGAAGTAATTCAGAATGTAGACTATTTTTTGACATTGAGTATCTTTCTCTTCATTTTTTAAGGTCAACTTTCATTCTTAGATTCCCTATTTGGAGAAAGATGGAAGAAACTCTAATAATATTTTGTATTTGGTTTCTCAAATATCTTGTGTCTAGATATAGCAGAGATCCTCATCCATCAAACCAAATGGGTTGATAGAAACATTATGTATAGCTGTTCTCTCCTCAATGTTAATTTTTTAAATTCAGAATACTGGTTTTTATGACCAGGACTTTCCCAATTGTTACTTTTCCCTGGTCCTTTGATTGAAAGGACCTTTTATGCCAAGTAGATTTGCTTCTTAAATTTATTGTCCAGCTACATTCCACTTTAACTTGCAAATTGGCCACTGTGCTTACAAAGAGATTCTTTTTTTCAGTCCTCACAGCTCTAATACCATGGCTTCTTTTATTCAGGAGGTAATGCAGTGGTCTCCTGTGGCCAGAGAGAGAGGAAGTTTAATACTCAGGGCTTCTGTTTCATGTCTCAAACCTCCACTATTGCAAAATATGCATTCTCACAGCTTATTTATTACCAACCACAACATTTATTATCTTCATAGACAAGTATAAATATAAATGAAACAACAGATAAAAAGAATGTAAAACAGCATGAGAGAGATAATTTAAATGGAAAAAATAAAAGAAGAAATTCTGAGAGCGGAAATGAGACATATATGTCATTTCTGTATTTTGAAGAATCCAATTAACATTGTTTTTATTTTAGATGTAATGTAAAGTTAAAAAGATGCTTTAAATCACAAAAAATCAATAAAATTTATACATCAAAATTGACAGTCTCATTACATGATATATTTTCCCATCCCTACGATTGCTTTAGAGATGACCACAGAATACATATTACTGCTCACCATGGAAATGTCTAGTATTCAGCCTTCTTTCTAGAAATCATACAATCTAGATATATATTTTTTTATTTGAAAACAAAAAATTAAGACTTACTAATTGATACAAATACAAGTTGAGTCTGTTCTAATACAATATTTCCACAGAATGTTTTGTACTTATCCATGTTTCCAAAGACTATAAGATAATTCTGAAAACTAAATACTATCAAAGAAAGCATTGTAAGGTCTTCTACTTTCAAAATATGGTAATAATCCTTAGAAAGGAAATCCTTAAGACTGGTTACTTCCTGTTTAAATCAGTTATCACCTCCACAAGGAAGATAAAAGTGGAAATAAGATCATTTAATGTAAGGAATATCAATGGGATACAAACATTTCTCAAATTATGTAGCATTGAACTATAAAATATGCTTAATATTTTATATATAAATTGTATATATAAATTTTAATATATAAATATCTTTAATATTTAATATCTTACTAAGTAGTATTGTTGTTGTTCAATTTGCTTTTTATTTGTTTGATTTTTTGAATTGGGGCCAATCAGAGATTAGTACCTTCTTCTGATTTGAAATTAAATGTTCTTTACAAAGATCAATAACTATATCTTTTAGCTTACTTTGGTACCTTGTTTCATATTTTTCTATGATCTTACACATTACTGTATCTTTCTAAACTTAGTTAAACCTATTACACTCAAGAAATCAATTTGAGTCACAACATCCTCTTTTAAATGAACTGGACTCCACTTCTATAAAGCTGTAGTTATATTTGCCATCCATCTATCCTATTTTCCATGTAGAAATTAAGAAAGAACTGCTACATTCAATACTGTATATTATACACTAGCAAACAGGAAACCTCTGAAGCAGGCCATATCATCTTTATCAAAACTATTCAACTCTGTTGTAATACAGAGTCAGCCATACACAATTGTTATGGCTGTGTTTCAATAAAACTTCATTTCTAAAAACACATCGTGGATTAGATTTTTCCCATGAATGGCAGTTTGGTAATCTCATTAAGATAAACATATATGTCATGCAAATATAATAATTGAGATGTATGTGAACAGGAAATTTTAAGGAAATAAAAACAAAAGCTTCTAAAAATTGGTTAAAATCCTAAATTCTTGAATATAAGGCTATTGATATTTCAGCCAGTATCATAGTGAAAGGTAGAGAAAAAAATGAAAGGAAAGCTTGGTTCTGGTGGCTCATGCCTTTCATCCTAGCTACTCAGGAGGCTGAGATCTGAATACCAAGGTTTGAAGCCAGCCCTGGCAGGAAAGTCCATGAGACTCTTATTTCCAATTAACCACCAAAAAAGCAGGAAATAGACCTGAAGCTCAAGTAGTAGAGCCCTAGCCTTGAGCACAAAATCTCAGGGAAAGCATCCAGACCATGAGTTCAGGCCCCAGGACCATCACCATAAGCAAAAAAGTGAAAGGGAGAACCAGAACAATAGTAGTAGTGAGAGATATATTGTGATTTTTCTCTAAAAGTTAAAGATTATGTTAATATATAATTTATTAAGAACAGAATATGAAGGCTTCAATTCTACTTTAGAAAAAAATACAGCTTTGCTGGTTGGCGGTGGCTCACGCCTGTAATCCTAGCTACTCAGGAGGCTGAGATCTGAGGATCACAGTTCAAAGCCAGGAAAGTCCGTGAGACTCTTATCTCCAATAAACCACCAGAAGACCAGAAGTGGTGCTGTGGCTCAAGTGATAGAGTGCTAGTCTTGAGCTGAAGAGCGCAGGGACAGCGCCCAAGCCCAGAATTCAAGTCCCACAACCGACAAAAAAAAAAAAGAAAAAGAAAAGAAAAGAGAAGAGAAAAATACTGCTTCAACATGTTATGTGGTATTCTATGTTAAGAAAAACAGCTAACAAAAATATCTTTTTCCACAACATGTGTACATACATTGGGAAGCAAAAGGACCTTAAATATTAAAAGCAATGTTGGACAAAACAGGACATGTTAAGTGAAATAAACCTAGTTCAGAAGGACAAATGTTATGTATTTTCTAGATGCAAAATATACATATTTGCATAAAACATGATTTTAGTTGTGGGATTATTTAGAGTAGAAAAGATGGAAGGGAAGAGGGAAAGGGAATGATTGGGTGATGGAATATTGAAACCCACTAAAATCTATTGCAAAATCAAGGTGGGGAATGTAAAAGAGATCAATGGAAGTAGCTAATTGATCAGTGGGCAATATATGCATTTGTAAAATACCATAACGAAATCCTTTTGTAAAATTAATATACCCTATTAAAATGAAGAGAATACACACATACACACACATATATACACATACCTACATGAGTAATTTTAAAAGTACTTGACCACCTAAAATAATTCTGATGAGCAATGTTTTCTGTATTCTTAGATGAATTGTCAGAAAGAGCATTTCGGGAATAATTAGTAGGTCAAAATGCTCTGTATATAAAAATATACAACTTCATTTCATTTGAAATACTTCTTTGTAAAATGTGGGTAACTCTAAAACATTTGTTGCTGACTTTTAGACCTTAAAACATAGGATTATAAGGTTTGGTATAGATTTAAACACTATGATAATATAATATATTCAAGGAAAAGATACAAGTGTAAGGTTAAAATATCATTTATTTTTTACATCATCATTATTATTATGGAATTCTTGTTATGAACTAATGGCAGTTTACAATGAACCATTCAAAGTGTTATTAATAGCAGTTCCTGTGAATATGAATATAAATTACAAATGGACCAAGCTTGGTAAATATCTGAAGAATCTCAGCTTGGAAAATTTTTCAATTTTAATATTGGTTTGGTTTCTGGGGTAGAGTTCAAACTGCCATTGTATTTTCTTGTTTTTGATTGCTATTTGCTAGGTACCCTTCCTAGGGTATTTTAAAGATAATATTTTTACTCTATTAAATTTAAGATGTAAAATGTCTAATATATATTAGGCTCACAATACATTTAAGTTATACGATATTTGATTAATACCATTTTCATTATTGTCTTTTTCTTATTCCTTACCTTTTTTTGTTTTGTTAGTCATGGGGCTTGAGCCCAGGCACTGTCTCTGAGTTTTTTATTCAAGGCTAGAGCTCTACCACAGCTCCACTTCTAGTTTTGGGGTGTTTAATTGGAGATAAGGGTCTCATGAACTTACCTGCCCAGGCTGGCTTCAAACAGTGATCCTCAGCTCTCAAACTCCTGAGTAGCTAGGATTACAAGCATGAGCCACAAGCTCCCAGCTCTCTTATCATTTTTAATGTAGTTATTTCTTCACATCTTAAATCAAAATATACAGTAATGATATTAGCTAGATGATTTTTGTTTCATTTCCTCATGTCCTATGTTATTTTTTGGCTAGCTACTTGTAAAGTCTTCTTTAAAACTGATATGAAACTTTGTAAAAGTTCTTATTCTTGTGGAAAAAAGTTCAGCTGATATGAAACATTTAGATTATGTTACTTTATTTATAAAAAGTTTATTTTGAAGTATGTGGGGAAATCAAGTTTCTCTTTATTGTGAAATTCAGTGTTTTATGTTATAACATATAACAGAGAAAAATCCATCCTCACACCTTATAAAATGTTCCCTGTGATACAATCTAAGCTAGCCCTGAACAATACGAATATACAATGAAAAACTAAAACAGAAATTTCTTCAAAACTCCATTGCTTAAAAGAAAAATGTTTGATAGTCGACATAAGTGGTGGCCATGAGAAAAAGAGATCACAAAGTCTCTGAGAAAACACTGTATGTAATTAAAACTTTCTGACACTCAGGTGATCTCAGACTTGCAGGCTGTACCTAGGGACACGAATTCCTCAAAGGCAATCTCAGTAAGTATTCAAACCACAAAGGCTAATGTTGTTGTTCTCACCCTAGAGACAACTGCATTCAGTCTATTGAAAGTATATTGGTGACCACTATTTAAATTACTTTTGCTTAAAAGCACTGACTTCTTAAAAATTAACTAAAAAAAAAAATGAGAGAAAAGCTTGGCATCCATGCCTCCATTTTGCATCCATCTTAGCCTAAACTATTCACATTAAAAGCACCTTGGGTTCTAGGACATATATCTTTATAACCAGGGATTAAAACTAACCCTGACTAAGAATAGTCTTCAAGAACAGATTACATCTAGATGAAGATGATTATCTATATAGTAAATGACGCTGTAACCTGGGCCAAAGAAGAATCATCTCATGGAAAACAGATTGCTCCCCTCAGTGATAACAACCTCTCCAGATCCATTGCAAAACCTGAACTGAAACAATGATTAACTGAGTCACATTTGTACCTGGGACTGTTTTATTCTATATACATTTTGCCTTTTACACCTAATTTCTCTGCCCAGCTTCATCATGTCTTTATTTGGTACATGGGTATTAGTGGCTGATTATATAATATTCTTTTCCTAATCAACTTTCCTATCACTTTTACTACATTTCGTATCTTGTGTAAATTTTATTACCAAACACAAAGATCTAGGTAGGTAGTTGTGATAACTCTCTAATAATATGTGTACTGTGGATTATTTGGATAATTATATTATTTTAAAGACACAAATGCTATGTTTAGAATTACTTAAGAAACAAAGTGAAAAGTTAAAGAATTTTATCTGTCAGTTTCTTAAAAGGCATAAAAATTATAATATATTATATTTAAAATAATTATTCAAGCCTGACCCTAGAAACTCATGCCTTTAATCATAGATACTCAGGAAATAATGAATGGGAGGACTGCATTTTGGGACTAGCTTAAGCAAAAGTTTGAGAGACCCTATCCCAACCAATACCTGGATGTGATGGTATACACTGTGATTCCAGATAGATAAGTGGCTAAGCTTGAGACTCCACTATAGCCCAGGGGGGAAAAAAGTTCATGATACTCTACCTCAGCAGATAAAGGCTATCAGTAGTGGTATCACCTTTTCATCTTAGCTGTGGTAGGAAATATATAAATAGGAGGATCATGCCAAAAAAAACAAAAAGGAAGACTCAAGGTTAAACATAAGCAGAGTAAAAAGGCTGAAGGCATTACTCTAGGAGTAGAGTGTCTGCCCAACGAATATGAAACCCTAAGTGCAAACCTCAGTACCAATAATAATAATTATTATATATTATAACATAATAATATATAATTTATGTAAATATATTATTATTATGCAATATAACCATTTGTCAAGTTCTAGGCTATATGTTCAACAATGGAGAAGACAGTTCTAACCACTCTCATGGGCTACACCAGCTACTAGCAAAAACAATTTTAGGCTTCGAGTTCAAATTCCAGATGTTATACGTGTCATGTCCAATAACTCACTCTATATGCTAAACAAAGATAGGAAATTTACTATGTGGTATGGCAGCTATTGGAAGTCAGCACTTCAGTCCATCTTCAGACATCTTCTGGGGACAGATATTAGCTTTAGATTAAGTAGGGAGAAATGGAGACAGGTGAATGGATAGAACTATGTATAGTAAAAACAGTTCCAAGGTTTAGATGTATTCAGAAGTATTCAGAGGTAGCCACCAGTGGCATCAGAGGTGGTCTGATAGTCCATTGTCTTGTTGCAAGGTAAATCATCCCAGAAGCCACATTTTAAAATATAGAACATTGGAGTCTTTATTATACCGTTAACAAGCTGCAGGCCGCCAGTTGTTACAAAGGCCTGTAGCACTTAAATACACATAACCCAGCCAGGAAACATGCTAAAGAGGAAAGAAATAACAACCAGGCCTAAAGAAATATAGGTCCCATGGTTTCCCTTATTTGCAATAACTAGTATATGTCTGAGACAAGCAGAAACGGTCAGATAAGTTGATGTTAGGCAAAATGAACCCCAAGATAAGGTCTGAAATGGTTTTTCTTTCTTGCTATTGTTTCTATCATATTTATAAGATGATTTCTTTGTATGTCCCTCCCCCACGGTATAACATACCCTGTTTTCACTGTACTTGCTGTTGGTATAATTTGTGGAGAGGAAGGGTAAAAACAAATTGTTTAAATAGGGATACAGGTGGACCCATTGCAACAATGAGATGTACAAGTTGTTATATCAAAAAACGAACTTTACAACTTTGGCATGGGGGAGGTGGGGGGGACAGGAAGGGGTGGGGGGAGGATGGGAAGGGATGGGAAGGGGAAACAAAGGAGGAGGCAACAATGCTTGATAAAAAATATACTCATTACCTCATTCATGTAATTATAACCCCTCTGTATGGTATTTTCACAATAAAAATAATAATAATAACAAGAACAATACCAACAAGCCAATTCAGCTCCAATGGATAGCTGAATTGGGACTCCATGATGAGTGGAGATGAGCCAGAACACAGGACAAAGGACATGATCACGGAGACATATGTGGCATGGAGTCCAGGGACTAGGCTGGTTGGGGCCTACAATAGGTTGGCAAAGGGGGCAAATCCTCAGGAAATTCCCAGTCCCAGGCACTAGACTGACAGATTCAGTAACCTATCAACCAAGTGCCTGCCCCTGCCTCCAGAGTCCTAGTGCACTCAGTACCTGCGAGGCAGATGATGTGGGGGGGGGGTTGTGTTCCTTCCCCCAGATGAAGACAAGATGACAGACCCTACCATCCACCATGTGGCCAATATGGTTCCGGCCAGACCTGGGCCTCCTTACTTCATTCCCTCCTTTCTTTTCTTATGTGCATGAAATCAAATCATTGATTTCTCTGTAAAAGGGCTGATTTTTTGCCTAGGCCGTTTACTCCTGTAATTTATGGTGTCTCCAGCAGTTAAAAGTTGGGCTCCATATGGTTGGTACCCATACAGTCAGGGGACTTTGCACGCTTTCCCATGTCAGGCAGGTTATGCTTTACAAATCTATGTCCCACAAAAGAATGTCCTGCAACCAAAGTCTTAGGTTAGGCAGATCCAAAACAGTGTTTCACCAGGTATCAGCTGCAGGTGATAGAGTCAGCAAAAAGGAATCTAGTCCACTTTGACCATAGTGGAGGTGGTCAGGATGATAATGTAGTCTCCTCCAGATGTTACCAGGCTGTGTTTGAACTTTTACACAAAAAGGAATCTCCAGGTTAGAAGAGATGGACTGCACAACAGCAGCAATGTCTCCCAGCAGCTTGGGTAGAGTGTCACAGCTCCTGCTGAGATACCTGCCATTTCTGCACAAACTGGTTACCTAAGGTCTGACTATAGTGAAATTTCCCACTACCTTCCTGGTTGTACACTGACTCTTGCAGGCTGGAGCCCCATTGGTTTTTAAGGCAGTTTAGGCAGTAGCTCCTCCTGGATAATTCACCAAGGTGACAACTTTTTAATAACCAGAGGACTTCTTCAAGCTGACTCAGGGGCATTGAGACTACCTTGTCAGGAACCTATAGCCTTCGCCTATTTTACCAATGGGTTGCCAGGATGAGATGTTATTAGGAGTACTATTTTACTCCAAACTGGATTTTATATACAACATTTAACTTTTAACAAATGCACAGACTTTTTCTCCAGCTGGAGCAGTGTAGCTTATTTAGCATACTAGTTTGCAAAAGCATCTTCTGGCTGGCTTAGGAACATGATCTCTTAGTGACCCTAACCATGCCTAAGCCACCTGTGTAGGCCTTTAGACAGATCTCAATAGGGACACAATCTCAGGTCCACAACCTTCTTTCCTGAATATTTGAATTTAAGTGGCTGCTGCCAGCCCAAAAGTTACTACCAATTAGAGCTTTTAGCAAATACAGGAGAGTTGGGATTTTAAACTAACCCCCACATTTTACAACCTTAGCTTTTTACTACTATCACAGATAACTAGCAAGTTCCTGTCCCTTTACAAGGTAGATAATCATGGACATTAGGCATGCTTACAAACTATCTTCCCATGACCTCCTGGCTCTGACCAATTTTTGAAGGGCCATGCACAAATGACTCCAGGATCTGACACCACCTCTGCCATCCAAGCAGTGGCTTAATGTCTCAGGATGCTCCATTGTTGCCAGGGTCCCAGGGTGCCTTTCTCCATGCTGGGATAAATGCACCCTTGGCATTTTCCTTGATAGGTTGTTGGACTTGAACTCAGGGTTTGAGCGCTGTCCCTCAGCTTTTCAGCTCAAGGCTAGCACTCTGCCACTTTGAGCTCCAAAGCAATTACTTTGCTGGTGGATTAGCAATGACAATCTCTCAGGGACCTTTCTCTGCCTGGGGTGGCTTCAAACCAGTTTTCAGATCAATGAGTCTTATACATACAGCCACTTTACTCCAATTAAAAGCAACAAAGATGGTCATTGGAAATAGTTCTATAAGCATGGTCTAACTTGGAACCTTTTTATTGGTCATGGGGCTTAAACTCTTGGCCTGAATGCTGTGCCTAAGCTCTTCAGCTCAAGGCTAGCACTCTGCCACTTTGAGCCATAGCACCACTTCCAGCTTTTTTTCTTAATGTTGTGCTGAGGAATTGAACCTAGGGCCTCATGCATGCAAGGTAAGTACTCTACCACTGAGCCAACTTCCCAGCCCCGTACCTGGAACTTATTAAGAGCCAACATCTGACAAACTTGTGGGCCTGCTGTAAACTGTTACAAAAAAACCTATAAGGGAAAACTGGAATAGCAATTAAACAATGATTTTGGTAATCCTAATTTACCTTTTTGGATTAAAAAAAATTAGAACAAGCTGGCTGTCAGAGTGACAGAAAGATCACAGGGCCCTGGAACTTCCCAGGGGGCGCACCTCCCCTGTAGCAGTTTCTGTCCCTTGGCAGCTGGCCCACCAAGACCATCCATCGGTGGCTTCAAGGAACCCAGATGCCCTACTTGGCACTGGGGCCCCACGTTGGGCTCCATATGTTGTAAGGTAAATCAACCCAGAAGTCACATTTTAAAATATAGAATATTGGAGTCTTTATTATACAGTTATCAGGCTGCAGGCCGCCAGTTGTTACAAAGGCCTGTAGCACACAAATACACATAACCCAGCTAGGAAACATGCTAAAGAGGAAAGACATAACAAGAATAATACCAAGAAGCCAATTCAGCTCCACTGTAGAGCTGGATTGAGACTCCATGATGACTGGAGACAGGACACACTCACAGAGACACACATGGCATGGAGTCCAGCAGTGAGGCTGGTCCGGACCTAAAATAGGTGGGCACAAGGGGCAGATCCTCAGGAAATTTCCAGTCCCAGGCACTAGACTGACAGATTCAGTAACCTATCAGCCATGTGCCTACCCCTTCCTCCAGGGGTCTGAGCATGCCCATTACCTGCAAGGTAGGTGATGGGGGAGGGGTTCCTTCCCCAAATATGAAGACAAGATGCCAGACCATGTGCCCAATATGGAGCCAGCCAGACCTGGTCTCCTTACTTCAGTCTCAGAAGTGGTCAGGTGAGGACTGTTGCAACTAATAGTTGTTAGGCAAGTGGTCCCAGGTCTGTTCCCTCTTGACTTCCAAGATGAGTACAACAGGACCACAGGAAAGAATGTCTCTGGTCAAATGATATAGATGCAAAATGGTAGAGTCTGGACTGCCTAGCCTTTTCCTGCTGTCAGTTAAATCATGGGCCTAAGTAGACAATCAATATTATTCCACAAAAACATGGTCAAGGCTTGAGGTTGGATCCCTAGCCTGAGGTAGAAAGAGGGAGGGAGGAAGGAAAGGTGGGAAGGGGAGAGAATTAATATTAATCCTTCTTGACAAAAATGTAATGTTATATGAGAAGATGAAACCAGGAGATTTGCCTTATCATGGAAATAAGGAACAAATTAGAATCCATACTGTTGGTATAAGAGAAGAGTAACACATGAGGTTAAAACGAAAGTATTATACAGAGACAAGAAAACCCCATATGCCTACCCAAGAAAATTCTCTTTGAGAAGACTAAATCGTTCAAGAATTCATCTGTACTATCAGTGAGCTCTTGAAATGGAGGCTTTGTCTTCCAAAGTGATGCACTGTAGCATAACTATGCACTCTGAAGGTGCTCTGAAAGTGAATGAATCTTCTTATTCTAATTTGGTTGAACTGGTAATTAGGTGCAATTGCCCTTAATACTTTTGATTATAACTTCCTTTTCTGGTCCTTTGAGATGTAAATTTGCTATAGTTTGGGAAAGTCTTTCTATAAGACTTCAGAGTTATTCCTTTGAAATATAATCATTAGGAAAGTTAGGGGCTTGGTCTCTCAGACTGAGTGAAAGGGAAGGATTTTAACTTAGATAAGCACAATTTAGCAAATACTGATAGCCTCATGGTAGAACAAACCTCCTCTGCCCTCCTGCATTTTTAGGGTAGAGTTTAATCTCTCCATCATATTACAATAACCCTGATTAAATTCTTCATTTCTTGTTTAATTAGTCCAGTACAATTTTTACTACAATATAAACAAGAGCTATTTTTTAATGCTTTGTGAAATAGGGTCAGTTACTGCAGCTATATGAAGACCTATAATATAATTAAGGTTAAATTATAGATATCAAAGGTTACACATATTTAAAATTAAAGCCTATTCATGGGATATCCAACATGCTCTACATAATTAGAATTGCAGATTTCACTGGGAGGAGCCTAAATATCTGTTGACACTGAAATCTTCTGAATTGTTTGGGGCCCACTCAGCATTATGTAATTATAATCTTGAAATGGACTGACCCCCTGGACAAAGTCACAGACGCTGATCAGTATCTTAAAAGCTAGAGTTTATTGGATTGACCGGCCAGCTGGGGCTGACTTAACTCAGGAGTGAGCAGCCTCGAACTCAAATAGCTCAGGGTTTAGAAAGGCAAAAAATGCATTATTTTAGAGCAGATGTACAGCTGGTGTACAGAAGCAGAATTTAGCAGTAATTGTGCAAGCACGCAAATCACAAACATTCCCGAAACAATTAAAACCATAAATACCCCTGTAACAATTTCTTGACCTAAAGCAACCGGCAGTTCCTGGTTTCGGGAACAGGTGTTTTGCTTTTTCAAAACTAGCAATTACAGTAGAAGGGACAGCCAGGGGTAAATACACTTTGTCCTTTCCTCAGAACTAGTTGTTCCAGTTCAATCCTGCCTTGCAAGTTTGGCCTTATTCTTAAAAATCAGTAATTGTGTTCTGTTTCTAATTTCATATTTTATGTTCTTTGTGGAGGGGGGGTCATCACAATCTCAACTCATCCATTGAGAAAAAAATAGAAACTGATGTCCAAAATCATTGGCACTTCCATGATATCCATGACTGTTGATCTGCTCCATTGCTTAGTGCATGTTAAATTGTATCTAGTTCTAGAATCTCATTTTCAAGAAAGTTTAATTTTGATTAAAGTATTTTAGTTATCTTGTTCAATTTTTCTTCTATTAGTTGATTTGTTTTTTGTCAGTTGTGGGGCCTGGGCACTATCCCTCAGCTTTTCAGCTCAAGTCTAGAGCTTTACTGCTTGAGCCACAGCACCACTTCCAGCTTTTTCTGCATATGTGGTAATGAAGAATCAAACCCAGTGCTTTATGCATGCAAGGAAAACATTCTACCACTGAGCCACCTTCCCAGCTCCTATTAATTGTTTTTAAAATTAGCACATATTTGTAATTAAAGGGAGTTTCACTGTGATATTTCCATACATCTACACAGAGTACTATGAAAAAAATCACCTAACCCACCATAATTCTTCCAGATATCCTTATAGGTACATAACTGATCATAACGTTATAACTAAAATATACAGCTATTTGAGAGGCAGGGGTTGGAGGATTCATGTTTGAGAATGATCTCTCCTTGAAAATATGTCAAAAGGATTGGAAGCATGGCTCTCAAGTGGTAAAGCAACTGCCTAGCAAGTGCAAAGACTTCAGTATAAACCCCAGTACTACACACACACACACACACCCAACACACACACACTTACCCCCAACACACACACAGATACACACACATATGTATATATACATGAAAAAAGAATGACAAGAACATAAAACAAGATAATAAATACGTGAAAAAATACTCATTATCCTCTGCCATAAAGGAAATGCAAAAAAAAAAAAAAAAACCAACACTGAGATTCACTTTCACCCTAGTCAGATGACAATCATCAAAAACATAAAGAACAAAGGCTGATGAGTACACAGGGAACATGGAACACTCTGACACTATTGGTGGGAACATAAATTCATACAACCACTATGAAAACTGGTATGGAGATTCCTCAAAATCGAAAAATAGGCCAAGACCCATGAATGGATAAAGACCATATGGTACTCATATATCTCAGAATATCAACCAGCCATAAAAATAATGTAATTTCAGAAAGATGGGTGGAACTGGAGATCATGTTGAATGAAAAAACCAAGCTCAGAAGGGCAAATATCATGTTTTTGCTCATGTATAGAAGTTAGACATAAAATTACATATACGTATATTCATAGACATATACATATATATAAACATATACATATACACAGAAAGAACATTATTCTAACAATGGAACCATGACAGGGAATGAGGAGCACAAGAAAAAAAGAATAATGGAACCAAATACTATCAACATACATTTGGTCCATATCTGAAGATGGCACGATGGCAAGATAGAAAGCTGTTGAAAAATAGAGGGGTAGAAGAGATGTGAAAAGAGAGAACAATAAAGGGGATTGTTCTGATCAAAATATAATATAAGCATATATCAAATATCATGTTGAAACTTCTTGGTATCAATAATGAAAACAACAGAAAACGAGTGACAGAAAATTACACTGGCTCTTTTCCGGAGAAAGTATTAGTGAGAGGGAATGGTAAGGAGAGGATGAATGAGGATGAATATGGTGGTTGAAGTATTTTATAAAATAGAGCAATAAAAACTGTGGAGAAGGGCTGGGAAGGTGGCTCAGTGGTAGAGCGCTTGCCTTGCATGCCTGAGGCCCTGGGTTCGATTCCTCAGCACCATATAAGCAAGAAGAAAAAAAAGCCGGAAGTGGTCCTGTAGCTCAAGTGGTAGAGTGCTAGCCTTGAGCTGAAGAGCTGAAGGACAGCACCCAGGCCCAGAGCTCAAGCCCCACGACCCGACTAAAAAAAAAAAAAAAAAAAAAAAAAAAAACCCAAAAAACAAGCTGTTGAGAATATATTAAGGGAGTAGATATGAAGGGAGGGGATGGAGTGAGGTGAAGTTGATGGGGGCACATTGTATATATGTATAAAAATATCACAATGAAATAACTTTCTATAATTATTGTATGTTAATGAAATACATATTTAAATTTTTAGTGACATTTAGAAACTTATATTTCCAAATTTTCTTAAAAATGCTTGGTCTTTTCAATATTCAAGACATTTATTTTAATCTAACAATTCCATCTATTTTAATTTCTTTTCTCTCCAGGCTGGCTTTAAGCTGTGATCCTCAGATGTCAGCTTCCTGAGTAGCTAGGATTACATGCATGAGCCACCCACACCTGGCTAAAGCTTATTATTTTTAAGCACAATTAAAAGGCATTTGATAATTTGGAGATTGAATTATATCATTTTTATTATCACATAGAGTTCTATATCCAAGTTTATTCCCTACAAACCATAGTAGCATTTTGCTACAATCTATAAAAAATAATTACATTGCAACATGTGGTTAAGTCATTAGTGAACATATGCTGATTTGTTTTTACAAAAGCTTAAAATACTGTATTAATAACCATCAATGACCCATTTCAGTTTAAAAAATAAAAAGGTGACACTAGCATAATAATAATGTTAGCATCACATTTCTTTTTATTTTTAGTCAATTCTAATTTGGTGAGTAATTTTTTCAGATAAATAGGAACTATTTTACTAAAAGTGACTATCTACTGTATGCTCTGAAAAAACGTTGGCTTTTATTACATTGTAGGCCTTCATTATGTATATGTTATTTCAGCCTGCACTACATCAATAAGCTTATATTGTTGTATTTATAATACTGTGACTACTCATCACATTTCATTTTGTTCTCAATACTAAACCAAAGATGATGGACCTTGACAGTTTTTCCTTTAAAATTAAATGAGAAAACCCAAGCTGAAGGAGCATAATTGTTGCAAATCACAAGGTTTAGTATGCCAGTCAAGACTATAACTCATATATTTTGAGTCCAGAGATTCCTTTTTCAGAGGTTTTATATGAATGCTGCTAGTAGCACTTTTGTATCCAACACTACATCTATAGACAATGGGTTTCTCCCCCTCAATAGCTGATACCATGCACAACTCTGCTTCCCTTGAACTGAGTTAATTTGAGGTTGTAAATATGACTCTGACCTTAGACAGATTTAGAACAGATTTTTATTTCTATTTTTATCTCACAGGGTGAGATTTAGGAATGCTATTTAAATACTTGTTAAATTAAATGTGCCAAAATAGTATGAAGTTAGAAACTCTTTAAATGGATGGTAATGCCAAGTAATCAAACACATAAGGAAACAGAGGCCAAATCATATTTCAAAGTCAAAAGTGCAAGAACTCAAAGAATCTGATTTAAAGTTGAGTCTTTTCTTTTGTCTATAATGGAAATTTATTCTATTTTTCCTTTTAAAAAATTTCCTGCACTAGTTCCTCTTCACTTCTAACTACATAGTCACATATTCAACCCAGAGAACATGTCAGTGAGCTTCCTTAATTGAATCAGGTAGCCTTGGAATCATATTTCCTGAGGAAGAGCCAGAATTGCACCAGGAATAATCAGATTTAAACACAGCAACTTAGAGGATAAATCCCAGTGGATATAGGTGCTTCTGTCATGTAATAAAAGAAGGTCAGGGGTAATGATTGCAGCTGTGGTACTGTTTGTGATGATAAGGGGCATGAGTATAGGGAAAAAGAATGATGAAGGAGGAATAATAATACTACATTTTTAATTGATAGTGTTAGTATCATTTGTAAGATGGATGGTATCTTTTAAATGCTTGTATCCTTCCAAACTTCAAGTTGAATTATAATCTCAATGTAAATCTTAACAGGTCCTTTTGAATAAATTAGCATACAAAAGTTCTGGCATTCCCTAATCCATGGGTCCATATACATAAATAAGGACCTCAGAGTATATATCCATACCTTTTTGCTCTCTGTCTTTTATGCCATGGAAGGAAACAATGTCTAACCCCTTCTGAGAACATGGCAAAGGGGACTTATAAGCAGAGAGCAAATCACAGACAACAAAGCTGCCATGGATTCTATATCAGATTTTTGCAAATTTCAGATCTATAAGAAATAAATTTCAATTATTTATAAATTGCCAGGTCTGTAGTATATTGTTATAGCAGCACTAATGAACTAAGACAGGGATCACCATAAATTTGTATTTTTAAATGATTAGAAACAAAACTGAGCAAAAGAGCTTGTTCTGGCTATTTCTCTAGTTCAATTAAATATTTTTACTGCCTTGATTAAGTGCATTATTATGAGGCACGCACAAATTAAGAATGCTAATAAAGTCAGAGTTAATATTTATTTGTGTTTTAAGAATTTAGAAATCAGTATGTAAAGATTTTGATGAGATAATTTAAACTCTGGGAAGGTGGCTCAGTGGTAGAGCGCTTGCCTTGCATGAATGAGGCCCTGGGTTCAATTCATCAGCACCACATAAGCAGAAAAAAAAAGCCGGAAGTGGTGCTGTGGCTCAAGTGGTAGAGCGCTAGCCTTGAGCTGAAGAGCTGAGGGACAGCGCCCAGGCCCAGAGTTCAGGCCCCATGACCGGACCACCCCCCCAAAAAAATGAAAAAATAAAATAAAATAAATGTATCAATGGAATATAATGGAATATAACCCTCAAATTCTGAGCTTGACATAATTAAGAACAATTTATCCCTTTACATAGTTCTCCCCACCTCAGGTCCTCAGCCCCTCCCACTACATTGTAGCCCACAGCTCCACCCTGACCTGAACTCTTCCCAGCCCTAGAACTCTGCCTGGATAGATGGGCACTCCCACCCTCTGCCCAGACCTAGCTACTCACACAGAGTACCTCTCACCACTAGCACCAGTGTTACAAGCTACTACCTAGATTAAGGGCAGATGCCATATTTCTCCCTCTCCCATATGGAAGATGGCTCCACCACTAAACCTCCTTATAATCTTCCTTCTCTGGTATGTTATTTTATGTTAATGAGATGATTAAAATTTCTTTCTCACCCGGGCATGGTGGCCTTTGTAATCTCAGCTTCTAAAGAGGCAGAGGAAGTAGGAACACCTGCAAAAGTCCAACCCAAGCAAAACCTGAGATCACATCTGAACAAAAAAAACGAAAATTTAAAGGTCTGAGGCATGGTAAGAGTGAGGTCCTGTGCTCTCTCTTCAAGAGAAAGACAAAGAGACAGAGAGAGAGAGAGACAGACAGAGACAGAGACAGAGACAGAGACAGAGAGAGAGACAGAGACAGAGACAGAGACAGAGACAGACAGACAGACACACACACACACACACACACACACAGAGAAAATATTTTAATCTTAGCCTTAAGGAGTTATTTGCTAAGGGAACACAAAAGAGTTCTGAGTCAGGAAGTTACTTGAATTGCGGCAGTTTAATCGAACAGCTTTCATTATAACATGAAGGGAACTGTTGATGACTTTTTTGCATTAATCAATTTGTAGTTTGTGCTTCTCAGTGACGAGAAGTGAAAACAAAATTGCACACTGTAACAGAAAAATGGCACGATTTTTTTCTTGATGTGGGTAGAGGAGTATTTGTAGGATTAAACAACTGACTTCTATTGCGCATTTACTTTTTGTCAGAAATTATAGAAATCATTCACATAAGTTGCTTTGCTTAAATTCTGTAAAGCATACATGACCTCCATCTTGAACTTGATATAAGACGCTGTCCCCCACGTTATACAAACACTTCTCCTCCTCATGTAAAGTCAGGATCTCTAGTTATTTTACCCCTTTTTTCATGGAAAATATGACTTGGTGGCCTTTTTTTAGGTCAGCAGATCTTATCTGTAACCACGACAAAAAAGCATTTGTTGATAATAACATTTAGCCTCCAATGGCATGTTGCAAGAGTTTTAGCCTTGAGAGTGAATATGTTCAAAATACACTAGATGTATATATGGAAATGTCAGTATGAAATCCCTTGTTATATTCACTTAAATAGATGCCAGGAGAGTGTTCATGCCTTTAATACAGGACACTAGAGAGACAGAGATAATTGTTGAAGAATAACCTAGGCAAAAATTTATCGAGAGCCTATTACCAATAAAGTTGGGCAAGGTAGCACTGGCCTGTTACACCAGCTACCCGGGAAAGATAGACAAAAGAATGATGGCTAAGATCCTATTTGAAAATAATTAAAGAAAACAGTGTTGTCTGTCTCAAATGATAGTATGTATGCTTAACAAGCATTTGGCCCTGAGTTCAAACACCATTAATACAAACACTACCAAGAAAAAAAATCAACTTTTCCTCTCATGTTACTCATTAACTCTTAAGCACATTTATTTATCCTCTTACCAATAAATAAACTGTTACCAAGGAAAAGTGAAAGGATTTTTCTTTGATAAGCTAATCTACACTAAAGATAAAATTCTCTTTCAAGGTTATAAACACCTCCTTTTTTATATTTACAAAACCAACAAGAAACTTGTAAGAAGAATATGAAGGCAAAGAACATGAAGAGAAGAAAAAGAAGCAAGGAGGAGGAAAACTCCAAGAAGTACTGGTTCTGTAGAAAGATTTATAAATGTTGAAAATAAAAAGCAGTTATGTTTTAAATTTAATACAGCCATGCAAGGTGGATCAAGTTACTTCTGTTGGCAATATTGTTAAGCCTACATATATTGCTGTGCAGTGAAGAAAATGGTTATGATGCATGTCATCATGTACTGTCAGTTTAGTGACAGTAGAAATGGTATCTAGTGAATGATTCTCAATATCATTTTATATCTATATTCCCCAAACAGACTAGCTTTTGTTTTATTCTGCTGATTTAGAAATAGATGGCATGGGGGCTGGGAAGATGGCTCAATGGTAGAGTGCTTGCCTTGCATGCATGAGGCCCTGGGTTTGATTCCTCAGCACCACATAAACATAAACAGAAGTGGCACTGTGGCTCAAGTGGTAGAGTACTAGCCTTGAGCTGAAGAGCTGAGGGACAGCACCCAGGCCCAGAGTTCAGACCCAAAACCAGTATAAAAAAAAAGAGAAGGGCTGGGAAGGTGGCTCAGTGGTAGAGCGCTTGCCTTGCATGCCTGAGGCCCTGGGTTCGATTCCTCAGCACCACATAAGCAAAAAGAAAAAAGCCGGAAGCAGCGCTGTGACTCAAGTGGTAGAGCGCTATCCTTGAGCTGAAGAGCTGAGGAACAGTGCCCAGGCCCAGAGTTCAGGCCCCATGACCGGACCCAAAAAAAAAAAAAGAAAAGATGGGGCTGGGAAGTTGGCTCAATGGTAGAGTGCTTGCCTCGCATGCATGAGGCCCTGCGTTCAATTCCTCAGCACCACATAAGCAGAAAAAAGCCGGAAGTGGTGCTGTGGCTCAAGTGGTAGAGCGCTAGCCTTGAGCTGAAGAGCTGATGGACAGTGCTCAGGCCCAGAGTTCAGACCCCATGACTGGACCCCCTCCAAAAAAAAAGAAAGAAGGAAAAGTAAAAAGAAAAAGAAATAGATGGCATGCAATGTACGACAGAAATTAAAAGGGAATTTTTATAGTAATAGAAATATACAGATCTATGTCAAACAAGAATGCACCATATATTAAACTTGAAAATATGAAGACCAATATTGTTTGTTTGTTTTTTTTTTGTCGGTCGTGGGGCTTGAACTCTGGGCCTGGGCGCTGTCCCTCAGCTCTTCAGCTCAAGGCTAGCGCTCTACCACTTGAGCTACAGCGCCACTTCCGGTTTTCTGGTGGTTTATTGGAGATAGGAGTCTCATGGTCTTTCTTGCCCCGGCTGGCTTTGAACCGTGACCCTCAGATCTCAGCCTCCTGAGTAGCTAGGATTACAGGCGTGAGCCACCAGCGCCCGGCTGAAGACCAATATTGTAAGAAAAGTTGTATAAAAAAAGTTGCATCAGTCACAATAAATCAGGTAAACAAAGTTCCCTTTATGCTTTTCCATTAAATGATTAAACTTCTATACAAAAGTAAGAATATTTTTCTAAAGCAAAAGTGAGGAGAGAGAAAATCTAGAATTTTTATCACAGGCATAAAAAACACAGGGATCATAGTCAACGATACCACACCTAAATGACTGAGTTTTCAAGAGGACATTCATTAGTCAGATGATTTTGGACTGCAATGAAATCTGCAAAATCTGTTTAGAGCAATATCTGGATCAATGTTTGACTGAGTACCCAAGAGATATGTGTATTCCAATGGAAAGAAATCTTAGAGACATTTTAGTATTCTCTTATAATTCCTATAACTTATACATCAATAATTTGTACAAGACATTCTTACAAACTTTACCTAGTATGAATGTGAAAAAAAATCCCCATTGGAACATGTTTATAAGAAATGAAATTGGAACAACCTTAATGTAAATCTCTATCAACAGGCTAATGGATATATAAAATGTTTTATTTCCAAAATATGTAAACTATTATAGGCTGGAAATGTAGCTTAGTGTTAGAGTACTTACTTATAACATACACATCCTGAGACTTGATCCCTAGCACTTAGAAAGAAGTTCTAAAATGTGAAATGTGAAATTAGGCCACATGAGTCAATAGATGAATGAAATTATGAATGCAATGCAATGTTAAAAAAGATTATAGTAGGATCCACAATATATTGTATCATATTTAAAAGGAAGCATTTTTAAAATGCATAAATGTTAGTGGTACCAAATTAAATAAATTCTATAATAATATAAATAAGGATGTGAACAAATATTTTACTATATAGGAAATTTTAACATAAAAATACATGTATTCATTAGAAATTGAGAAATGTAAATTAATGCAACTAGATTTACTTAATTCTTCTGAGGTCTTGGCAAAAATATGGAAATTGTAAAAGACTTAGTATTGGTTAATAGCAGTCATAGAATATTGATGAATATTGATGCATATTGATGAAACCACTTTGATCATTGTTTTTCTACAATGACTTTTGTTGAAAGTCTTTTACTTAAAAGACTTTTACTTGCAGAGTAATTCTTTTTCAAATGTAAAGGTTATATGTGCAACTGTATTAAGTAATAATTTCTTCAAATTTAAAAAATTGAAAGTGTCAATAATGTGAAAAAATAAATGGTGGTGTGCTAATATATTCAATACTATATAGCTATTTATCTGGTCATCCTAGTGAAATAAATATGAGAGTATTTGTAAGGTTCATTATGTACACAATTCTCTTCATAGTATTTGAATATTATTTTAATGTACCACACACATGAGTGATGTTAAAATAAGTATCTATATTCCTTTAAAGAAGCTTTATGTGAGGAAGATTATGAAATGTGGTACCAATGGCTCATGTCTACAATCTTAACTATTCAAAAGGCTGAGATCAGAGGATCATGTAAAGCCAACCCAGGTAGAGAAGTCTAGGTCTACCTCCAATCAACCAGTAAAATGCGAGACCAGAGGTATATTTTAAATGGTACACTGGTAGCCTGAGCAAGAAAGCTGAGGGAAAGTACAATGTCCTGAGTTAAAGTCCCAGTACTGGCACAGGAAAAGGTTATGAAATGTATTACTATTTGGGGGTTTAGCAATAACCAGTTGAGTGGGTTCTATTCAGCTATTATTTAAAACGTAGAGAGCTGAGTGATACATATCTTAGGACTGTGACTTGGTTTAGATGAAGCAGAGGAATAAAACCTATCACCTTCACACAATATTTATAATACTTTATAAAATACTAACCAAATAAAAAAGAAAAGATCTAAATAGAAAAACACACTGTGCTCATACATTAGAAATATCAACACTGCAATATCAATTCTTCCCAATTTGTTGTGTACATCTACAAGTTTTACTTAATTACCGCAAAAAAAAATCCCAGAAAATGTTTGAGAGACAAAAAAGCATATTCTAAATTTTATTTGGAAAGGTGAGAGGATCTGAATAGCTCAAAAATCTTGCAAAAGAATAAAGTGAGAGAAATAGTTCTACCAATTTTCCTACATAACTGTAGTAATATTAATTGTGGTGTTTGATGGAAAAGAGACAGAATAGGCAATGTTTAAAACTCAGACTCATAAAATTAAAATCTTTGCTCCATAAAAGCTACACAACATGCATCTAGTACTAAAATATGTAAAGAACTCTCATAAACCAACAGTAATAGCTATGGTTCAATGAGAAAATGAACAGACATTTCCATGACAAGGATACATGAAAAGCAAGTAATTATGTTAACAACAAAAACAAAAGATTCAACCACATCAGTCACTAGGCAATGCAATTTAAACTATAATAAGGTATCACTAAACATCTCTTAGAATGACTAACATAGAAAAAAACCGTTATTGACAATGATAAGCTTTGGTGAGGATGTAGAAACACTTGATCATTCATATACTGTTGAAGGTGGGGATATAAAATAGCCCAATAATTTTGGAAACAGTTTGCTATGTTTTACAAAACTAAAATGCAGTTACTGTACAATCCAGTGATTGCATTTGGGAATTTATCCCAGAAATAGGGAAATTTATGTTCATATCCAAACTTGTATACCAAAGATTGCTCACTGCAGCTTTATTTGTAATATCCTAAATTGGAAACAACCAGATGTCCCTCAATGAATGAATGATTAAACACACGATGGTAAATTCCTAATATAGAATTATGCTATAAATAAAATTTTTATATAAAAATAAAATTTATAAAAATAGAGATGAATCTAATGATTATCAAGAGATAAGGAGACAGGCATGCTAGATATAAAGGGAGACAACACAAGAATCCTTATGATGATGACATTGTTCTCTATCATGACAGTTGTAATATTCAATATTCTAGTTGACAGATAGGTAATACTAAACTTTAACAAGATGTCACCACTGGGGAAACTGGATAAAGAGCACATAGAATCTCTCTGTATTCTTTTTTGTATATATTTTTATTGTAAAAATACTGTACAGAAGGGTTACAGTTACATAAGTAAGGTAATGAGTCCATTTCTTATGGAGCATTGTTACCTTCCCCTTTGTTTTTCCCCTACCATCCCTTCCCTCTACACCTCCCCAACTCCTCCCTCCCTACCCCACTTCTCCCCCACCCCAAGTTGTAAAGTTCATTTTTAACATAGTGTCTTGTACATTTTATTGTTACAATGGGTCAACCTGTATCCTTATTTCAGCATTTTGTTATTTCCCTTCCTCTCCTCAAATTAGAAAAACGTATATACAAGATGTATATACAAGGGACAGCAGAATCATATACAGAGACAACAGGGGTTATACCATGGGGGAAGAACATACATGAGAAACAAAAAAAAAAAAAATCACGCAGTACATTAAAAACAATAGTAACAAAGATCAAACCACTTGTGTCTCTATCTTGGGGTTCATTTTGCTAAGCGTTGTCTTATATGGTCATATATAGATAGCCTTTGAACTTTTCTGCTTGTCCTAGACATATACTAGTTATTGAAAATAAGGGAAACCATGGGACCTATGTTTCTTTGGGCCTGGCTTACTTCACTTAATATAACTTTTTCCAGGTCTTTCCATTTCCTAACAAATGGGGTGGTATCATTCTGATGGAGGCATAGTCTGTATTGTTTCTTACTGATACATGCATCTATATAAATATCTCAAAATAAAAAAATACAAATTCAGTGTAATTAATGATTATAATTCCAGGCTATAGTGACATACTACCTGGTTCCAAATCCTGACTACAAATTCCTAATGGTGTCATCTTGGGCAAGTTTATACTTTTTCTATGTGCTTTAATTTCCTCATCGTTAAAATAGGAATAAGGGAATGAATCTCATAAGAATACAAATAAATCTCATTGCAATGCGGGCTGGAAATTTAGTTTAATCAGAGAACACTTGTCTAGAATGCTTGAAGCCTAGAGTTGAGTCCTCAGCAACAAAAGAAAAATAAACGAATGCTTGTAGAAAAATAGAACGGTTCTTTCACATATTTATTTTCATTAAATATCAGCTAATTTGCTATGAATACAGCATTGTTAATGCTTACAAAAGTTTGGGAAGGGATGGCAACAACAATATAAAATGTATAATATAAAAATCTAAGTTATTTTTGCATATATTAAAATAATACTCTCAAACATATTTAAAGTATAATATTTAAAGAAAAAATAAAATCTTAACTGATCAGGATGCTTCAACCTAGAGAATCAAGGTTAGAAGCCATTCAAGGGCAGAAAAGTCTGTGACATTCTATCTTCAAATAATCAGAGAAATGGCTCTTGATTTAGAACACAAAAGTCAATAATGAAATACTCAGGAACTGGAAGACAGGAGAGTTTATAAGAAAAGGAAACAGGAGAAAATATATAGCTATGTGAGGCTGCTATGTATCAAGATCCAAAAGCTGACAACATTTCAATCACACATAATGAGTGCCAAGTGGTAGCAAGAAAGAAAATATGAACAGAAAAATAATAATAAATTTTCAGACTAAAACTTTTTTTACGACTTTTTACATCATGTAAGGTAAGTATTTCACTTTTAACTTATTGAGGAACTATTGAAACTTTTTAAGCATACAAGCTATAGGTAGTTTGAATTTCACATAAATCACTTTGAGTAATGGACTTGAAAAGTACCACACTAAAAGATCATTTTGAGAGTCACGGAAGTAACCCAAGCTAGAGTTAGGGAGCACTTGAACAGAGCAGCAATACCTGAAGGTGAAAGGGAAGATTCCCAAAATATTTGGGCAATAATATTGACAGAACTTGGTGAAGTAAGAATGAAGCAAGAAGTAAAAAAGAGAAGTTGTATTGCTTATATTAGCATATTCCCCAAACAGCAGCTAGACACAACAATATCCATTTCTTACGTAGTTCCTGTGGTTCTGGGTTCTAGAGCAGCTTACCTGGGTAGTCTCATGATGCCAAATAGAGCTTTATGTCAGATGAATTAGTTGGGGTGTTACTAAGATAACTCATTCACAAGTTGGGAGACTGCAGTTCATTTCTGGCTGTGGCAGAAGAAAAAGTTTTGCCAACATCTCCATTGACATGCTTGAGTGTCCTCATGAAATGGAAGCTGGCTTTTCCTATAACAAATGATTCAAGAAGAAAGGACAGAAATAAGTTGTCACCCTTTTTATGATCTATCACTTAAGACAAATGGTTATTTGTACAATATATTACTAATTATACTGATATGAAATGACTATACACAGACATAAATGACATGAGCCAAGACTCATAGACTAGAAAAAGGGAGTAACTATGACTCTTACAATTTCAGTGGTATAGGTGGATTATTGTGAGATCTACATG
Source organism: Dipodomys merriami (assembly GCF_024711535.1). NCBI lineage: Eukaryota > Metazoa > Chordata > Mammalia > Rodentia > Heteromyidae > Dipodomys > Dipodomys merriami. The sequence continues at coordinate 103,491,640 of NW_027204492.1, forward strand.
GTAATCAAAAGAAGCAGAATTATTGTAGTTACCATTTGCTTGATGTCTGTGCAGTTCTGGAAAGTGGAATACATTAAATTTTGGAATTTATCTTAGAAATTTCTCTTTGGGTGCTTTAGGAAGCATAAGAATAGAGAAATAGATTTTAGGAACTATTATCATTTAATCATGTAAATGATAATTAAATATCCAAAGATTGGGCTGGGAAGGTGGCTCGGTGATAGAGCACTTGCCTTGCATGCATGAGGCCCTGGGTTCGATTCCTCAGCATCACATAAGCAGAAAAAAAAAGCCAGAAGTGTCACTGTGGCTTAAGTGGTAGAGCGCTAGCCTTGAGCTGAAGAGCTGAGGGACAGTGCCCAGGCCCAGAGTTCAGGCCCCACGACCGGACCCCCCAAAAAAGGAAAAAAAATCCAAAGATTGTGTCAGGTGCCTTTGGCTCACATCTGTTATCCTAATTGCTCAGGAAGCTGAGATCTGAGGATCAAAGTTCAAAACTAGCCCAGGCAGGAATGTCTGTATGACTCTTTGCATCAATTAACCAGTAAAAATCTGGAAGTAGAGCTGTGGCTCAAGTGGTACCTAGCCTTAAACAAAAAGTTCAGGGAGAGTGTCCAGGCCCTGAATTCAAGCCAAAGGACTAGCACAAGCGCGCGCGTGCGTGCGCACACACACACACACACACACACACACACACACACACAATCTTAAGATTGGTAAAATTCATAAAAAAGATAAAGTGAGATGATTAGAGGTAAAACCAGTAACAATCATATGGTTAAAAAATACAGGAAATAAACAGTTTAATAAAAATTGTATCAAGTAAACTAAATACATCCATTAGATTTGGCAATAGTTATGCCACTAATGCTATTGCCAGAGCGATTTCAAATGTGGGAATATGAAGTCAGAAAACAAATAACAGATAACAGACAGATAGTTTAGGTACAGATAACCCATAAAATTATATGTAATTATATATCAGTTATGTTATTCTAGTCTGGAAAATAAACCCTTTAGAGTACTTAAGACAGAGAGAATTTAAGGTTGCAAGTTGATTGCACAGGTGATGGAACTGCTGAAACTCCAAACAGGAAATGATTATGCTGCTGCAATGCCTTTGCTGAAAGGAAACAGGGAGAGATAAGTTACTGAAGCCCAGAAACCAGACACTCCTGGTGGAAGTTGGAATAAGTAATGGTAGGATGTGGACCCACCAAGGAAAAGCAGCTGTTCTTGAATATATCCCATTGGCAGGCAGAGAGAGTGGAAACCATCTTTTTTTCTGATAATATCTCCTACTGAAAGATGACACTTGATGTCAATGGAACCAGGAATCTAGAAGAGTACTTCTCCTGGGGTCATATCTAGTGTGATACAAAATTTTAAAAGGACAAGAACGTATGTGCGAACAGAGAATGACTGAGATAATTTTTTACCTTGCCAACTCATTAAAGACAAACCAAATTGGAAGAAACTTTGTAGAATTATAATGTATAATAAAAATTATTTTTACTTAAAATATTTTGAGTCCCAGGCATCTGCTCTAGGTAAAATATCTATAAATTGAATGTTTTATCTTAGCACTTTTAATGTAGAAAGATTAAGCCTAACATGAAATAATGGGGGTCGATTTTATCTCATAATACAGAAGACTGTCAAGGCTCCCCCACATAGAATATATTCATGAAAGATTTAGAACTCATTTTATTTCTAATTAAATATTTTTATCGGCTTCAGTGAGCTTTTAATTTTATCTATCTATCTATCTATCTATCTATCTATCTATCTATCTATCTATCTATCTATCTATCTATCTATTTATTTATTTATTTGTCGGTCGTGAAGCTTGTACTCTGGGCCTGGACACTGTCCCTGTGCTCTTTAGCTCAAGGCAAATGCTCTACCGTTTGAGCCACAGCACCACTTCCGGTTTTCTAGTGGTCTATTGGAGATAAGAGTTTCACGGTCTTTCCTGCCCAGGCTGGCTAGCTTTTAATTTTTAAAGATGTGAAATAGTAAAACAAGAGATATACACAAACATGAATCACAGACATACCACATCATGTAAAATAAAAATGTATCCCTTGAGTTACTGTCAATATGACTCCACTAAAAACTTAAAATATTATCAATCTACTAAACTACATAATAGTATACAATTGCAATGTGCATTGTTGAAGGTCTCATGATAATCCATCTCCTTCTCCTTGAATTTGTGGTATAATCACAGCTATATAGGAGGTGTTGGTAGGAAAATGACAGTCTGAGACTTGCCTACAAAAATTAATGAAAGATAAAAAGGGCTGAACGTGGATATTGTTTTTGCCTAGTAAACACCAGGTCCTGAGTTTAAACCCTAGTACCATTAAAAAAAAATCATGAAAATGAAAGGAAGTTATTGACTTATTCCACACCTGCAATCTAGCATAAAATTTCACTGGCATAATGTAGGCAAATAAAATTCTTTAATATTTAAGGCACTAAATATATGTATATTAGTTTCAAACCTATGAAACCTATATATCTCATGTTAACTACATGTATATAAATATTTCAAATGCTAAAAATCCATTATAGTGTACTGATCTTCAACAAAGGCAAGGAGGAGATGGTTTTGTCAAAATGTAGTTCTGGGAAAATTGGATTTCTATATAAATGAATGAATTTGGGCCCATACATGATCAAATGTAAAGATATCAATTCAAAATATATTAAAGATTTAAATATAAAACCTTCTGTGAAACTTCTAGAAGACAACATTGGAGGAAAGATTATTGACGCTGGTCTTGGCAAAGACATTTTAGACACGATTTCAAAACACAGGAAACAAAAATGAAATTAGACAAATGGCTTTGCAACAAAGTGAAAAGTTTACGAAAAAAAACAAGAAAAACAACTGAGTGCAGAAACAATCTATGAGTTGGGAAATACATCTCAGAACCATTCATACATATGCATGGGCTAATGTCTAAAATAAATAACTCAAATTCTTCATTAGTAAGATATCGGTGTGTTTTATCAGGAGCTAGTAAATTTGAAGATATGCCTTAAAGAAGAGCCCATCAACTTTACTATAACAACCTTAGTTTGTTAATATAGGAAAATACATGCATAAATAATTCATGGTTCATTAAATAAGAGAGCAAGATTATCTATCAAGAAGGTAAATCTAAAATCATCCATTTCTTACATTTCCATGCTAAATAACAAAATTAACTTTTACTCATTAAAAAAAGATTGAAGCTCTAGGCTGGTGGCTCACACCTGTAATCCTAGTTACTCAGAAGGCAGAGATCTGAGGATCATGGTTCAAAGCCAGTCCGGGCACAAAAGTCTACTCATAAAAGCTGGAAGTTGTGCTGTGAACAAGTGATAGAGCAGTAGACTTGAGCAAAAGAAGCTCAAGGACAGTGCCCAAGCCTTGAGATTCAAGCCCCAGGACAGGAACACAAAAAAGAGATTGAATATTAGATAGGAGCTTAAGTCACTGATTTTATTCTTTGAGGAATTTCTTGGGAGAAATGTCTTGATAGTACTGTATCTGTGCTTCCACTCAGATCTTTAAAGTTTACTTTTCATAAAGTTCAGGTATGGATAGTGTTTTGCCATCTGATACTTCTTTGACATTCATGCAGCAAATCTTTCAAATGGGACATCATATCTGTAAAGGATAGATAGCTATAAAAATGTATGCAATCCTCTTCTCTCTGTTCACAGTAATCACAACTTGGCCTTTGATCTGACTTGAGACTCTTTATCCTTCTCTACAACGCAGTGGGAGGACGGTTCTTCTTCTGGAATTAAGTAGGCAAGGTGTCATGTGATAGCAGTAAGTACTCCATTCCTCCTCATGCAGAATCCTTAGATAGCAAGCGTTTGGCAATGAAAGATTACAATATATATATATATATATATATATTGAATTTTATCTCCATTTTTGGTATCAGTTAGCATATTATTTTTTTCTTTAAAAGCTCTAAAAGACTCATGTCAGTGAGCGGGAACAGAATATTTTGCAGAATAATTTCAGAGATTTTTCTTTAGTAAAGATGCACCCCTAGTGATGAAGGGTTTGTGCTGAGAATGATAAGGGTAGTTTCCCTATTGTTCACACAGCAGGTTGTCATCTTTTTCTTCTTAATAGAGAAAGGTCTAATCCTCAGCAATGCTGCATGAGTTTTTAGTTACTTGGCAACAATAATAAGAAAAAAAAAACACCACAAGCAGTAAAGGGCTCATCATCAACATCATGACAAATAGTAGTGTCTCAGCTGGTTTTAATGGCCATATGGAAGCATTAAATTCCTTGCTTTCAAGAATTAGACCTAGTACATATGAATAGAATAAGCTCTGGCATGTATAGCAGTTTGAAACACTTAACTGCTGTATGTGAATAAATACATAGAAAACATGAATAAATCTGAGGCACTCACCTGACTAAATAGAGCAAATCTGAGATGCAAAAAAAATGTATATAGCTTGTTTCCTACTTTAAATATCTGGGTACATAATTTTGACATATCCTTACAAGGTCACATATTGTATGATATAATTGTATGAAGTAATTTAAACATTTTGAATCAAGCAGTTAAATCCGGATTTGGAAGAGATCTAACATGATATTCGATCATTAGCAAATGAAACTACCTACAATAAAATTGAATAGTATAGCAATACTTACCACAGGTGGGGGAGGATCTTAAACTAATAAGTTTGGAAAACAATAAGATGTTATTAGGATAAAGACAAAAATAAATAAATGCTATCTAGTTGGCATATATGTTTTTCATGGGTTATTGATAAGATATTCTCAAACTAGTTTCTGTGTATATAAATAAATAAGTATGTTGTAGATAATAAAAACAGGTTTCTCACTGTTAGAGAACACATTTACAAATAAAGTAAAGGGAAAGACTAAATTAATCCCTGTGGTATTGAACAGGAATCTGAGATATTGGTAAAAGCTCATTATATGTCTACACAGGCACATAAAAAATAGATGTATATATACATAGCTAATATAAAATATTTTATACTCTTGTCTGCTGAGAAGTCATTGAAACAATTAATTACCATTCCTCAAGCAGTGTTCTTGATTTCTCATCTTGAGGGACCAGGGAGAGGGAAATCATATCAAGGCAGAGGCAGGAAAAACTAAGGGGAATATGAGAAACTAGAAAAACAAAAGCTAAAAAAAGACATGAGAGGAAATTGTGGAAAAACACTGAGGCCAACCTGAAGGAGCTTCACATGGCAAATCTTATAGCAACAAGATAGTGACAGTATTGAATTAGAAACCCAAAATAGAGCTGGGAATATGGCTTAGTGGTAGAGTGCTTGCCTTGCATGCATGAAGCCCTGGGTTCGATTCTTCAGTACCATGTAAACAGAAAAAGCCGAAGTGGTGCTGTGGCTCAAGTGGAAGAGTGCTAGCCTTGAGCACAGAGAGGCTTAGGGACAGTGCCCAAGCCCTGAGTTCAAGCCCCAGGACTGGCCAAAAAAGAAATTCAAAATAAAAGACTTATTCCTGAGTTTATAGCAATAATAAATATTTGATTAAATGCACTTAAGGTCTGTGTCAGCTCCTCTTTGTAATGGAGTTGCAATTAATAAACAGTAAAGAAGGAAATAGATATTACCACAAAGCAAATACCACAGAGATGACTATTGCATGCATGCTCTATTGATGGGTAGTAGTAAGCAAAGGATCAAGGAGAGAAAATACTTGCACAGTTTAAAAGTATCTCCATTGAGATGCTTTGCATGCACTTTAAAGGAAATGATCGGGACTTCACAGTGGAAATGACCAGGAAAGATAACCTGATAGCTCAAGCCTGTAATCCTAGCTACTCAGGAAGCTGAGTTCTGAGGGTCATGGTTCAAAGCCAGCCCAGTCAGGAAAGTCCGTGAGACTCTTTTTTTTTTGGGGGGGGGGGTGGGGGGTCCGGTCGTGGGGCCTGAACCCTGGGCCTGGGCACTGTCCCTCAGCTCTTCAGCTCAAGGCTAGCACTCTACCACTTGAGCCACAGTGCCACTTCCAGCTTTTTTCTTTTTGCTTATGTGGTGCTGAGGAATCGAACCCAGGGCCTCATGCATGCAAGGCAAGCGATCTACCACTGAGCCACCTTCCCAGCCCTCCATGAGACTCTTATCTCCAATAAATTACACATAAAACCCCGGAAGTGGTGCTGTGGTTCATGTGGTAGAGTACTAGCTTTGAGCACAGAGAGGTTCATGAACAGAGCCCAGGCCCTGAATTCAAGCCTCAGCACCAGCAAAAATAAAACAAAATAAAATAAAAATTAGCTAGTGTAGAACAAGTCCGGCAAAGTTCCACTTCTAAACAATTGTAAGAATGAGTAAAATATATGATATCACTTAAGACAAGGGAAAACAGCATAGACATGACCTCTAGAAAAAGGAAACTAAGTAAAATTTCAATTCATCCTGCATTTCTTACTGGAGGCAATATCTGGGTTGGTGCATGAGGATAGGTCAAAAAAACACTGGGGAGCCATCATACTGAGGAAACAGTGATCAGAATTTGGTGATACTAACAATCTTTGGAATTGCAAGGCTTCAGAAATCTGCACAGAGGTCCCTTTTTGGTCTTATACTCAACAAAGTATATGTGAAGGGGAGAATTCGATGAGGCTGAACAAAGAGCAACTAGCAGGGGAATAAAAAAAAAGTACAGGAGACCAGTGAGCTGAATAACTGCTGGAAGACAAACATAGCTGGGCTACAAACGATATGGATAGCCAGGGGGTAGAGTTTTCTTTGAACCTGAAAAGTCAGAAAAGTTTAAGTCATAGGAATGAGACCAATATAGCTCATAGAACATCCACAACTGAACTTTACTAGAGGCCTAGAAAAGAGGATTACGTGCAAATCAATCTAGATTTTCAGATTATTCAGACAAACATTTAAAAAATATGTCTTGGTACAGTTCTATTAGAACAGAATTTCAGAAATATTAATAAACATTTATAATCATCACATTTTTTCAGTATGTACTTTGCTATTTCCTTCCTAGGAAAATGCATTTTGACCAATAATTTCTGTTCAATGATGTTGATATTAGTTCTACTGATCATAGCAACAAACGAGAAACTTTGTATTTTTCTACCAGGAGATCAGTTAAATTACTATATATATATAGTAATACTATATATATATATGTGTGTGTGTGTGTATATATATACATATATACCTTAGAACTCTAGGTAGGTCCTTATGTAGTAGAAAAATGATACTGCATTCATTTTGCTCAGCGACATTGTTATCTGTGTAACTTAACTCACAGTGAACTCGCAGTACACACTCACACACACACACACACACACACACACACACACAGAAGGAAAGTTCTAGAATAGAAAGCTCTAGAGTAAACTTTAAAGTAGAACAAAGTTTTCATTGTTGCTTCTTCTGGATAGAGGAACGAATTGTGAGGGAATATATAACAAAGGTGAATCTTAGGGCAACAAGAACATGTGTATGCACTATTTTCTAAAACCAACATTTTCCTGAGAGGTGAGCAAAGAAACATAAGGTAGTGGAAAGTTGTTTAATTGTTGCTTTTTCTTTTTCTTTTTTCAATCAAACAAATTATATCTGCCGTGGAACTATTTTTCTCTCTTAGAGGGATTTCTGGTTTTTTTTTTTTAATAGATTCTGCCTTAGTAGCTGTTTATCTACACAGTGATTTCCATAGTATTTCCTCATTAACCATATCTATGACAGACTGGTTTTAGACCACTTAGGTAGTTTTACTTATTGGTGTATATATTCTGTGGAAAGTCTCAAAAAATTTACCTGGTTAGAATTGTGTTTGCAGCTGCTGCTGCACCGCTGCTTTCTGATGCCCAGCTCCAGAGGAAGGAGAAGGCGGGTAAGGGCTCTCTATACCAAGGCGCTAAACAAGACAACTGCTTGCAAATCTACCGGTGGTAAAGCACCCAGGAAGGAAAAACCTGGCAACAAACGCCACTCGCAAGAATGCGCCCTCTACTGGAGGGGTGAAGAAACCTCATCATTACAGGACTGGTACTGTGGTGCTTCTTGAACTGAGCTTCCGAATCGCAAGTTCCCTTTCCAGAGAAATTGCTCAGGACTTCAAAACAGACCGGAGCTTCCAGGGCGCACCTATTGGTGCTTTGCAGGAGGCATGTGAGGCCTATCTGGTTATCCTTTTTGATGATACCAATCTGTGTGCTATCCATGCCACACGTGTAACCATTATGCCAAAAGATATCCAGATAGCAAGCCGCTTACCTGGAGAACGTGCTTAAGAATCCACTAAACTGGGAAGCATTTCACTCTCAAATTTTCCTCCCCCCCCTTTTCTTGTTATCAGTAGTTCTGAATGTTAGATTATTTTCCCCCACTTGGGGTCAAAAGATACCTAAGTATATGATTGCCAGTGGAAAAATTGTGGACAAAAATCAGGCCTTGGCAGTTTTTCCATTTTCATTTGTGTGTGAATTTTTAATATAACTGTGGGGATATAAAGCATTAATGCAAGTCACAATGTTTCAGTGAACAAGTTTCAGCAGTTCAACATTATGACCATTATAAATAAACCTGTTAAATTTTGGTGGAAAAAATTTTTACCGGGTTAGAATGTGACATTGAATATCAGGATGGTTTCCAAGACCTCCTCTCTAGCTTTAGGATTATCAGCTCATGAATTAGTATATTCTGTCACAAATTGAACTCTACTCGCCCACTCTTGTGATATGAAAACACCCAGGGAGGTAAAGACATCACTGAACTTCACTGTCCAAAGTGAACAATTTACTGAGAAGTGGCATTTTGTCAGAGGTGATCCATGGTAAGTGTCAGGAACTTTGGGGACCTGCAGAACAGAAAGTATGGGCTAATAGAAAGTATGTTCGCTAATAGTGGAACTTGTACAGGTCCAAGATGAGAAGGCAGTGAGGAGTGAAGGTCACTTCCTGCCTGTAGCTGGGAATATCCAGGGGAAGGGCATTGTAATATGGGAGCAACCTGGGATTGGACCCAGGTGCTGTACAATGAGACTTTAATGAATGGAAATTACTCCTATTTTTTTTTTCAGATGATTCAACCCTGTGTGTTGTAAATTTTTTTTAATCAAAGAGAAGCCCACCAGCAGGGAACACCAAATTAGCCAAAAACCCTTTTATTTCACCCATTACCCACAGTCCCCCCAAAAAGCCTTTAGTAAATCCCCTGTTACAAGGTATATTAGTTACTTTGGGAATTAGAGAAGTCTCTCAATCTAGATTCATCTAAAGAATCCTACAATATATATCAAAAGCGAGTTTGTTACCTTTCTCTTTTCTTCCTTCCCTCTTTCCTTCTCTCCCAGCTACCATTTGATCCAAACTATCCCAATTGCACTTATTTAACCCACATTAAAATAATCAAGGCCACTCTCAGATTCTGCAACTATTATACTACAGATAATGTAAAACATCCCTATAAGTAAGCGGGCTTAAACTCTCCCAACCAAAGCTAAGACTACTACTACTAGCACAATGATTTGAGATGGCCCCCACCTTAAGGGGCTATCACCCTTATACCTCAAAGTCTCTGGAGAGTTTGTGTATAAAACATGTCCAGTCTCTTCATTGTGTTCACCTGTAGTGAGGTAAAAGTACAGACTACTTTCTTCTCTGCCACAAATAGATTCTCTGTGGTTTACTCATCATCTCAAGGTAAGTGCTTAGAGCAGTTTTCCATGTGAGGCTTACTTTAGCCTTTAAAACACTACCCCAGGGACCCGACCCTGCTCACTACTCCTACACTCTCCTCTGACCCACCACCAAGATGAACTTCAAATCACTTCATGGAGGGGTCTGAAGTTTTCTGAGGGCTCAAACTGCCTTGTCATCAAAACCCATTTATAGTTGGCTGCTTTCTACTCTCATCTTGACCTCCTCCCTCTCATTCTCACCCCAATACTACTTTTCCCCTGTCTTTCAGATCTTAGGGGATAATTTTCTATGATATATGAAAGCTGCTACCAGATTCACAAATACTATGGAGAGTGCCTCGGTCTTCAGTTTTCTGCCATCCCGATTCCTACCACGCAGTTTTTCAAAAAGCAGATGTTAGTATTAGAAGAATAAAAAGATTTTTTTAAAAGCCAGTGAACAAGAAGTTAAATTCATCACAATTTATTTTTCCATGCTCTTAAGTAGTTACATCCAGGTGTGCTTATTTTATTATACTTAACAAAGAACAAAGAACAAAATGAATTAGCAAGGACAAGAATGCATCATTGTTGACTATTTTTCTTTATTTCTCAATGTAAACTATTTTACTGCTGTTTTTCACATTTGAAAGGAAATGTCTATTCCAGTGCCATGTTTTCTCATTACAGGTCACGAAATATGAGGGAAGCTTTCTCAATTTGTTTTTTAATAGTAAGACTAAGAGTTAATCCTCACAAACAGTATTAAATATGTAGTGTATAACATTAATAGATATAGAGCCTAAAGTAGGTGAAAACTTTTCAAAGATTATATATATATATATATATATATATATATATATATATATATATATCATGTTTCCTGAATCCTCCATCTTCAAACACAAAGTGAAATAAAGTGTCTCAGACTCTACTAGTGGTAGAAGCTTCTGGAATTGCCCCTGGAACTTGCAATCACTACAGCACCAGAGTAGCTGTTAATCTTGTTTGGGCTTAGTCTTCTTCATCTTTCAAAGATTCCTCATACCAAGTTGGAAAGGCACTAGGAGTGGTACTGTGGATCTTGGCTAAAAATTCAAATACTCTCATTTTACTTGTTTCAGCATGGGCTTGAGTACCTCACAGAAATTGATACCATGGAGGATCACTGTGGGGCACCTGCTGGTATTCTAAATATCTTTCCTGCACCAAATCTTAAGTAATGACTTTCTTGACATTTCCATAGGCAACATGATTTATTTCATCACAGATCCTCATTGCATTGAGCATCTCCCAGATATCCTCTTCATTGGCAGTTGCCTTTGATGAAGATCACACACAGAGTGGACATCAAGAGGCTGTTTCTTGGCATGATCTCACCATTTAGCCTTGCATCACAGATGGAATGGAATTTTTTTTGACAAGGAGGAAGTAGTGTCTGGGTAGATCAATTCCCTTCACACCAATCCCACAATTTAGCACCATCCGTTCCGAGGAAGTGCCCTCATCCTCTTAGATGAGAAAACTGAGCATGTCTCCCTTTCTTATGGCCTCAGTCACGTAATACTTCTTCAGCATGCACTTCACTCATGACATTACCTTCTTCTCTATCAGGGATAAGCTTGAAAAATCAGTGTTGAATTATGACTGAGAAGTGCTTACCATTCTCTCAGCTTGGCTGGTGGCAGCTTTATCAGATTTGTGACATGAAACACCTGCAGGAGTAGTGGTGTCATCCTTCTGGGACTGCTGGAATTTGCTACACGACCCAGCAGCAGTTACTAAAAGGGAGGAGGAAGGGGGTGGGGCTCATCTTCCTTGCCATAGTGACCTGTGTACCCTGGAGACCATGGACCTCTATTTTAGTCTTGCTGCATTTCTTACCAGCACACAACTTATTTTTCTGCCTCCAAGGCATGATTGTGGTCCATGCTGGTGTGCATCACGAGGAAGGAGAATGAGATGGTATTTGTATCTTCATGAGAGAGAGAGAGAGACAGAGAGAGAGAGAGAGAGAGAGAGAGAGAGAGAGAGAGAGAGAGAGAGAGAGAGAGAGAGAGAGAGAGAGAGAGAGAGAGAGAGAGAGAGAGAGACCTTGATTTTTACCTGAGGCTGCCTCTCCAGGTTTCTACCAGATCACTGCTCTGACGGGGTTCCTGTTGGGCTCACTGGAGAAAGAGTGAGAGTGGGTATGTCTTAGGCTGCAGTCTGCCAACTCCGTGTAGGACACAAAGCATGGGCAGGTAGTAGGTCTGGGCTCTGAGAGGTAGGAAGAGGTCCTTGAGTTCACATACATGTCCACTGGCCCCCTTCCCTCCGTAGCTCTGAAGTTATATGGATGAGCCCTGAGAAGCCAACGAGGGAGGGGTCCAACCGGGAACCCCTTTCCAGACATGACAACAGAAGCTAGCAGATTTTTCAGTGTCTCCCTTGAACGAAGGCCTGCCCTCCCAGGCAGCCCTGCCGGAGCTTCCTAAAGCTGATAACAGAAACTGGATGACTTGTTTTCAGTTTTGATTCCCTAAAGTGTCCATCTGACCAAGGCTTTCCCTCCCTGAACCCCCTCTCCTTCTGTGGGTAGCTCCCAGGGCCAGTGGTCTAGGGGTCCACTCTCTGTTGCGCTGTAGTGAATCATCACTTTCTTCACTCAGAATCCTTTCTTCTATTTTGTCTATATCTGGAGATTCATTTTCCTCTCCTCACCTGAGTCCCCCAGTGTGAGGCTAGATCTCCAGCAGGAGACACGACACGCACGCACAAGGAACACACATCGGGAGAACAGGCTTAAACAGGTCTCGTTTATTTTTGTACAAGGGGGGGATTTTATAGCCCCAGCTTTCCCAACCTCCTGAGTCCTTCCCGGCCAATTACTTAGCAGGGAGTTAATGTAAGGCACTTGTGACGGGCACTGCTTGGTGACAGGCACTGATTGGTCCCCAGGGGAAGGTAGGGAGCGTGGACAGCTCATGGCTGGCAAGTTAGGCAGACGTGCCTGTGGGTCATGTCTCCATGAGCAGGAAGTGTGCTTCTACTGCTACTCTAGCTGACTCAACCAGATCTGACCGGCTCTGCCCACACCCCAGCCTTAGCTAAGTCTTCACTCCTTGGCATCTGGCAACAGAATGAGGTGCTGTTGGGCCTAACAGCCATACCTCGAGCCTCTTAGTGCTTGACTGGTGGGCTAGAACCTGTTTACATGGGGTGCTGTCCATGTGGGGTGCTGTTCACGCAGGGTGCTTTCCACAAAGGATGCTTCTCGTGTGTCATACTGGCCACTCAGGGTACTGTGCACACAGGATGCATTCCATGTGGGGTGCTGTCCATACAGGACGCTGTTCCCATGGGGTACTGTTCCCATGGGGTATTGTTTACATGGCATGTTTTCCACACAGGATGCTGTTCACGGGGGATGCTGCTCACATGGGAGGGTGGGCGGTTCATGTGAGGTTTTGTTCTTGCAGGTGTAGGAAGCCCTGCCATTTTGTGTCCTCACCATGACTCTCAGTATCCCTTCTGCCCTCTGAAGACATGAGTGTTCTCTCCTTACACCCAGGCTCCAATCTTCCCAAGTCTCCAGAGATAGTAATTTCATCAGATAGCTCAATCTGGGACCTTCCAGGTGTGGGATTCTATGCTATATCCATTGATTGGAGACTGAGGAAGGTCCCAGAAGTTCCTAGGGCTGGATGTGAATACAGAGTAGGATGGTCTCATCATGGGTTCTTTAAACCTTTCCTGATAAAACACCAATGCCTTGAAAGCTGTGAGTTTCCCCCTACTGTGAATCTTGCAGAGAATGGCTGGCTCAAAGTCGAGTTACAGACCTGAAAGCTTCAGCACTAAGCACATTCCTGGGTTAGGTGATTGCTTATAAGAAAATAAATGCACCCTAGAAGTTAGCTCACCAGCCAAACTTAGATTTTTAAGAACCTTCTGTTTGAGTTCTGTTTTCTAAAATGAAAATCCTCAGGTGCAGATTTCGGTGAAACAAACATCTTTTGACATCATGCAAGCCAGTGTATTCCACGCTGTGACTTTATATCTGAATTCCTATGTGTGCCTGTGTTTTCTTTTTCATGAAAGACAACTTAACCTTTATGTGTGATTTCCTCATTATGTTTTTTTTTTGTCAGTCGTGGGGCTTGAACTCTGGGCCTGGGCACTGTCCCTCAGCTCTTCAGCTCAAGGCTAGCACTCTACCACTTGAGCCACAGCACCACTTCCTGGTTTTTTCTTTTTGCTTATGTGGTGCTGAGGAATCGAACCCAGGGCCTCAGGCATGCAAGACAAGCTCTCTACCACTGAGCCACCATCCCAGCCCCTCTCATTATGTTTTTTGTATTTGACGAATATTACTTTTATTTTTGCCAGTCCTGGGGCTTTAACTCAGGCCCTGGGCACTGTCCCTGAGCTCCTTTTGCTCAAAGCACTCTACCATTTGAACCACAGCACCACTTCCAGCTTTTTCTGTTTATGTGATACTGAGAAATCAAACATGCATGCTAGGCAAGCACTCTACACTAAGCTACATTCACAGCCCACAAATATTAATTTTTTAAGGCTGGTTTTCAGCAAGTATGAGGTTTCAGGTTGTCACCAACACATTTTCTGGAATAATAGTCTCAGTTCATTTAAAATTTTGTGCTGTCCTACTATTTCTCCCATGGAACTAGTTTTAGCAGTTCAAGGTAGAAGCTCAGATTCTTCATTTAAGCAGTAGAAATTCACTGTTCCATAACAAAATAACATATATTGTGTGGTTTAAGCAATAAAAATTTATTTTTCACAATTCTGGAGGCTAAAAATTCAGTGTCAGTTTTTCAGAAGGGATGGTTTCTGGGAAAGGTTCTCCTTCTGGCATATAAACACCTCGCTACCTTACTATGTCTCCTCCTTCTTTATCTTCTTCTCCTTCACCAGCTTCTTCTTTTTGCTGTATGTGTATGTGCCAGGACCAGGGCTTGAACTCAAAGCTTTGAGCTCTTGCTCAGCTTTCTTGCTCATGCCTGGCACTCTACCACTTAAGCTGTATCTCCAGTCTGGTTAATTGGGTATAAAATCTCAAGGACTTTTTCTCCTCAGGCTGATTTCAAATTGTGATCCTCCAGGTCTCAACCTCCTTGAGGAGCTTGATCACAAGTGTGAGCTACCAGTGCTTAGATGCTTTATTTTTTCTCCTTCTAAAGACACCAGTTCTTTTGGGATAGTGGCCCATCCCTATGACATCAATTAGCCTTATTACCACTTCTAAAGGGCCCATTTCCAAGTAAAGTCATATTGGGGGTTAGGGCTTCAATAGAATTTTTGTTTTTTTGGGTCCGGTGGTGGGGCATGAACTCTGGGCCTGGGCACTGTCCCTCAGCTCTTCAGCTCAAGGCTAGCGCTCTACCACTTGAGCCACAGCGCCACTTCTGGCTTTTTTCTTTTGGCTTATGTGGTGCTGAGGAATCGAACCCAGGGTCTCAGGCATGCAAGGCAAGCGCTCAACCACTGAGCCACCTTCCCAGCCCCTTCAATAGAATTATTGAGGGAACACAGTCCAGCGTAGAGAAGATAATACATCTGTAAATAAGAAAGTGGAATTTTTACACTATGATTCCCCCCATAAATCAATGTAATGTACTAATTTTTTACTTAGAACTTCTTTTCCTTCTTTATTTTTTATAATCATCTGAAAAAACAATTGTATGCATTGTTACTGGGGGGGGGTTAGATGAACTTTAGATGTTTGATACTATTGTGATTGAGTTATTTTCTAGCCACTGTCCTATTATTGGTTTTCTGTGACAAGGCTCCTGTTTGTGAACATAGACTTACTCATTATTATATTGAATATGAAATGAATGTAATTATTTACTACACATGAATGAGGCTGGCTCCAAGTCTCTTTTCTTGGTATGCCATTATTTGGTTTTGATATCAAGATCAACATAATTGCTAAAATGACTTTAGTAATTTCCTATCATTTTGTAGAGTTTGAAAGAGTATACATGAGAGAGCAATTTGATTTCCCCTGGCCATTTAATGAAACTAGCCTCCACATCTGGCTTGGCCTAGAAATGTTTGAAGGAAGAATGTAAGTTAGGCTAGAGTTTTGCAATTAACAAGCAAACTAAAAAAACATTGACAGCAGTTAATACAAGTTAAAAAGAAAACATTTTTGCATCAAAGAACATTTTCAAGAATATGAAAAGGCAACTTAAAGGATAAAAATTAATATTTAAGTCATGCATATGAAAAGAACTCATCCAACTCAATGACAAAAAGAAAATATACAATTAAAAATGAGCAACAGATTTGGAGAGATGTTTAATGTTACTGGTCTTTAGAGGAATGGAAATGAAAACCACAATGACTACCACTTTATACTAACCAGAACTGTTTCAATTTCTTAAAGGTAAAAGGCAAGTGTTAGAGAAGATATGGAGAAATAGGAGTCATTATATATTGCTGATGGGAATTTAAAGTGTACCACTATGGAAAACACCTTAGTAGTCACTTAAATAGGTTAAACATAGAATTAAATATTTTTGAGCCACCAATTTCACTTCTAAGGTATATAGTCACAGGAATTTTTACAGAAATATTAACAGCAGCATTATAGTAATGGCTAAAACCTGAAAATATCCAAAATGTCTGTTAATAGATGACTACAAAAACAAAATTTAGTATATACAACCAAGGTAACATTATTTAGGCATAGAACAAATGAATTATTGGCACATGCCAAAATGTGGAGGAAACTTGAAAACATTACAGTAAAAATGTGGGATACCAAAGGTCTTATACTGTATAATTCTTTTCTATGTGATATATCTAAAATAGAAAAATCCATGGGGACAGAATGGGACTAGTAGCTAGCATGGGGTTAGGGAGGGAAGAATGTGGAATCATTGCTTAATAGATACAGGATAGTTTTTGGTGTGAGAAAAACTTATAAAAGATGTTATACAATATCATGAGCATGCTAAATTTCACCAAATTTTACATTTTAAAATTAGTTCACTATATGTTTATGTGAATTTGATCTCAATGAAATAGTATAACAAAATGCTTAAAATTATAACATTTTATGTGGTTCTTAAGGTACATCATGGTAATATTTAATATTTAACCATACATTGGGAAAGATAAAAGGATCAAATAGGCACTGAAATATCTACATTCTACAGGAAATGGTTATTAAAGAGTTATGCTGTCAGAACTAGATAAGTTACATTTGACTAATATAGTAGCTCAATCATTCAGTAATAATTTATAACAAATGTACTTGAAGTACTATTCATTTAAATTAAATTATTTTTAATGTTTGTAGTAAATTTATTTAAATTACGAAAATCAAATCACTCATAAAAATGCAAGAATGGGAAACACAAAAAAATAGAGCAAACAAGCTAAATAATAAAATGGAAGTTCAATAATTGCGTTAAATCTAAATGGTAAAATTACATCAATTAAAAGTAGTTGCTAGAATGGATAAATTACATGCTGTCACCACATGCTCGCTATAAAATCTCACTTCAATTGTTGTATTACAAATTCAAATTCTGTATTAAGCATACAGAATTAGGAAAGTACATCTTAACCAAACCATAACCAAACAAAAACTGATGCATGATCTGGGCACTGCAACAACATAAGCAAAACAACAAAAGTTCAAAAACAAAATCTTGATTGGATCAGCTTTTCAAGTATCAAAATGCAGATTTCAAAGGAGAGAATTACCACTGATAAAGATACTTACTGATGATAAAGCAATAAATTCTTCATAATATCTAAATATGTAAGTAACTAAAAAAAGGTTTCAAAATTTCTAAAATAAAAACTGACAGCACTGAAAAGGGAAAAAGATAACATGTTTATACTTAGGATCTTAATACCTATATCTCAGGAATCTAAAGAACAATAGCAAGGAAATCATCAAAGACATAAGAATGAAAAGTACTATAAGATCTAGTTAGTCCTCAAACAGCAACATACATATTTTTTATGGGCCTGGAGTATCTACCAAGAACATCTATGTGCTAAGCCATAAAATTTTTCTTAAATGCGAAATAATTGAAATAACATAAATCACATTGTTTATACCAATGAAATTGGCTCAAACTCAATATCAAATGCCAAACAGGCAATTTTGAAAATATTTAAAACTGGGAAATATAATATAGATCATATGTTGGTTATAGAAGGATTCTTGATGACAAGTTTAAAAATGCATATCAAAACTATAGAGAAAAATCAATAAACTCAAAATCTTAACTGTTTCAAAAGATAACACAAAATTGATAGATATCTAGCTTGAGTGATGTAGCAAAAGACAGAGGACAAAAATGAACAATACTGTAAAATAAAAGAGAAGATATTGCCAAAGACCCAAGAGATATTAAAAGGATTACAAAAAATATTATGAACCACTCTATACACATAAATTTCACAACTCAGAAAGAAATGAACCAATTCCTTAGAAACCACCAACTACCAAAAGTCATCCAAGATATAATAGATAGCCGGAAGAACCTTATAACTGTTTTTTAAAATGAAGTTTATAGCTAAAAACTGAGAAAAAAAATTATCTTGGTTCAGATGGTTTCACTGGCAAATTCAACCAAGCACTTAAAGAAGAAATGACACCAATTTAATACAATCTCTTCCAGAAAATAGAAAAGGAGGGAACACTTCACAACTCAATAATGAGGCCAACATTACTCTTTTACCAGTGAAAGACAACTACAAGACAATAAAGGAAAGTTGCTGAATAAAAATCTTCAACAAAATATTAGCAAACGAAATCTAGAAATATGAAAAATGGCAAAGAATGAAGTGTTATTTATTCTATAAAATTCAAGGCCGGCCAAATACTCTAAATTAACCAATATTACCTATCATATTAACAGGAGAAAGAAGAAAAGCTACACAATCAAATCGGATGTCACAGGAAAAGAATTTGATACAATTCAGCACACATTCATTATGAAAATTTTACAGCATATTAAAAGTTGAAAGAACATTTGTCAAAAGTAAGAATGTCTGTAAAAATGATATAGTGAATATTAGCCTTTATGAAAGAATGAGTGCTTCTCCATTAAGATTGGAAATTAGATGAGTAGGTTTACACTCTTCACTTTAACATTGTACTTGATGTACTAACTCTAGTATTACACAAAATGGAAACAAATACATGCAGATTTGATATAGTTAAAATAGAAGAGGTTCTACCTTACATATGGAATGATTATCTAAGATAAAGTCTGAGAAATTTTTTAACTAATATGCTATTTTATCAAGTGTGCAGATTGTGAGCAAGATGACAAAAAATCAGTTTTGCAAATGATAATGATTAGTAATGAAGAGTAAAATACACAATTATCACTTGTAACAACTAAAAACTAAATGAAATACTTAGCTTTAGGTAAAAAATGTACTGAATCTGTAAACTGGAAACTTTATAAAGAGCCAGTGGAAAAAAAATAAACGTATAAACACAGAAATTAAAAGAGCCAACAATATACCAGTTTGGCTCAAATTGATTTGAATATTTAACATCTTTACTTTCAAAATATCTACTTTACTTTCAAAATACCTATTTTACTTTCAGAATATCTACTTGTGTAGATATATACAGTTTATATTGTGAACAAATACACAAATTGGTTATAATATTTATATTGAAATTCAAATGAATATAGTAGCTAAAACAATGTTAAAAATAAATTGGAGAAAATACACTACTCAAATATAAAAATAAGTTTAAAATTATATTAATCAAGTAAGTATTGTATTAATATAGGAATAAACATACATAGATAGAAATTTTCTAGAAAGACACATATTGACTTAACCAACTCACTTTTAACAAGATAAAGCATTTCAATTAGTGAAAGGATAGTCTTTCTAACAGATAATGGGGGAAAACTAAACTTCTAGAGAATAAAAAAGTCAATCTTGTCCTAAAGTTCTACATAAAACATAAAAGGGAAGGGACTAAAGAAATATTATATATTGTAGGGGGATGAAATTGTTCTTAGCACACTGCAAGTATCTATTTTATTATCATAATGAAACTCCTTGATATTTTTTTCCAGTACCGAGGTTTGAATTCAGGATCTCATTTTTGCTCTGCTGGCTTGCATGGATGGCACTCTACTCCATGAGCCAGTCTTGCTTTTTGATGATTATTTTGGAGATAGATTCTCACAGGTATTTCTGGCTGGGCTGGCTTTGAACTCAATCCTCCAGGTTTTAGCCTCTTTAGTACCCTGATTAGTCATCCAGCCCTTGCAGATTATTATTGTATGTGAATAAAAGGGTAAAAAAAAAAAAGTAAACCATGAAACATCTCGCTTTTAGAAAAACATAGGAGAAAAACTTAGTGGTGATCCATAGTAAGTGAAATTTTTATCACTGAAACCAAAATAATGATCAACAAAATAAAATATGAGTAAGTTTAACTTTATTAAATTGTAAAATAGCTGACTGTGAAATATACTGTTAGAAGAAAATATTTGCAAATCACATATCCAACAAAGGATTCATAACTTTAAATTTTTCTTCAACTCCATATCAAGCAAAAAGAATTTGATTTTAAAAAAGCATCATATAATTTAAAAGTATACACACTTCATCAAAGATTTCGTACCAGTAATAGATAAAAATTTTAACATCATCATACTATAGGGAAATGTAAAGTAGTGAAAATATAAAATGGCCAAGAAATTTCTTATATTATTGAACATGTTTGTTATTTAATCTAGCAAGTTTTTTTGAGTATATACTCTGGTAAAAATGAAAAATCTTCATAGCACTTTTATGTGCAATAGGCCAAATTACAAATAATTCAAATATCTTTTTTGATATGAAATAAATATAGCATGATAATTTGTAAAATGAATTACTAGCAGCAATAAAAAAAAGAAAAGTTGAGCAGGACACCAGTGGCTTATACTTGTAATCCCAGCAATTCAGGAGGCTGAGATGGGCAATGGCACTAGCCTTGGCATACATGTAAGACTCAATCAGCAGCTGGACATGGTGGCACATGGCTGTCATCATAGCTATGTGGGAGAATGAAGAAAGATTATGGTTCCATGTCATCCATACAGAAAAGTCTGTGTAGCCTCCATTTCAACAGAACAAACTAGACACAGCCCATAGCTGTCTTCCCAGCTAAGGCAGGAGAGGGAAATAGCAGATCATAATTCAAAATTGTCTAGGTAAAAACTCAAAGTCTTATCTAAAAAGTAACCATAGCAAAAATCGCCAGAGGTATGGCTGAATCATTACCAACACCTGACTAAAAAAATGAGAGGCCCAGAGTTTAACCATGGTACTGCCAAAAGGAACAACTGATATAAGAAATAATGACACAAAAATGACTTGTATAGATCTAAGTATATCTTGCTAAATGAAAAAAATGCCAGTCTCTAAAGGTTACATTGTAATTCTCCACTTAAGCAGAATTTTTGAAATTGAAATCATTGAGGAAGAAAGATTAGTAGTTTCCAAGGTTAGTCAGATTACAGAAGGGTTATAAGCAGTCATTTCTCCAGAATGTTGGAACAATTTGTATTCTGATTATAATTATGATCACAGAAATCTAGATACCTAACACAATTTGAAAAGGCTATATACCAAACACCCATGAAACAAAATGACAAAAATAATTAAAGTAATGATTGTAAGCTAGTTGCCTAAAAATCCAAATTAGATTGTAACTTTAGATTTTAGTTGACTTTATACTATACCAGTGTCATTTTTCTGAATTACCATAATTGTGGTGTCATTATTTCAACTCTGTACTATATTTTCAGTATCTTTGGTCTAACACTGTCAAAACAAATGGTGTTAGACTTTCTGATTTGACTCCGACATCATAATGTCCTTATTTACAAGAAATAGCTGGAAAAATAAAAAACTCAAATGCTTTTCTAGGGAACTTATCTAACCTATGTCACACGGCCAACTGCCACCATGGAAGAATGCAATAATTTGTCAGCAAAGGTTCTGTGGGTGCTTTTGTTCGTATTTGGATGCTAGACCCAAAAGAAAGCTATATACAGAAACACATACAGGATTACAGATACACAGACAGACAGACAGATAGACAGACAGACTGTCGCCATCAACTCCCATGGTCCCATTCTCTCAGCTCACAGAGTCAAATCCCTCCATTCTGTGGCAGGCCCTCTTACTTTACTCATGATACCAACCTTACACCGTTTTTTGCAGCAAAGCCAAGACTCTTTCGTCTACTGACCTGAAGCTTCCACACACATATTAAAACTTTTATCATGAACTGATGAGATGAGAGTACGAGAAAAGTCGTTTCTGTGACTCCTACTTAGGCTCTCTCTCATGGCTGACTTGTTAGCTTTCTAAACTTGACTCTTGCACCAGCATTGGACTCCCTTTTTAGAACAAAGACTAGGAGATTTAAACTAAGGCCAAATTCATGTCTCCCTCAGTATTGCCACTTCTCCAACCCAACTTCAAGAGCGCAAAGTGAAGGGGCATCTCCACCTAGCAACTAGGCCTGGAGTTCCCAGAGCTGACACAGGAGGTCAGGCTCTAAGAACACAGTGTTCTGATATATGTGAGTCCTCCACTTCTTCCTCAGGTTCCTCATCCCCAGTGTATCTTAAGACAAGCTCTCCCTCAATAACTTAAGATGGTCTTGAACTTTGGATCCGTCTACCTCAATCTCTCAAGTGCTGGAATTACAAGCATATGCCACCACATCCAGCTTCACCTTTATTTCTGTTAGGGGCTGGGATTTTCATTTTTGCAGGCCTGTGGCTGACACTGGTGACCATGTGTTTACTTACCTTTTACTGCTCAGTAAAATGTAATACAATGTACTATAGTTGCTTTGAAAATGTTATGAATGGCTGGTAAAGGATTAAATTTAATAAATACCAAGTCAGTTTTATTACAATAATGTAGAACTTTGGACCCCACTTATCATGATCAATCCTTGTCAATTTGAAAGTAAACTACTACTCCATCAACAATAATACTCCATATATCCTGAAAAAATGCTTGTATCTGGGTCCAATTATTTCTGTCAGGTAGTATCTGGTAAGAATATAGACCTCCAGCTGGGCACCAGTTGCTCATGCCTGTAATCCTAGATACTCAGGAGGCTGAGATCTGAGGATCACAGTTCAAACCCAGCCAAGGCAAGAAAGTCCATGACACTCTTATCTCTAATGAACCACCAGAAAACTGGAAGTAGCGCTGTGGGTCAAGTGGTAGAGGGCTCTCTTTGAGCTGAAGAGCGGAGGGACAGCACCCAGGCCCAGAGTGCAAGCCCCACGACTGACAAAAAAAAAAGAATATAGACCTCCAAATAGAAGAGGTAGGCTAAGTGTGTGAATAGCATTTAGGCCTTGTTTTTAATATATATGAACAAGTGTTTGTAGTGAGATATTTGGCCTCAGGGAATTTCCCCTTCAGTTTTTCACTGATTACAGCTACAGTCTATTTTCCATTACCAGTTTGTACTCTTTGACCTCCTTCTACTGTCTTCACTCACCATCCTCCCTACATACAGCTCCAAGTTCAATGCTGTAAGGACACAGAAATGCCTTTCCCAGGAAGTATGGAGGCAGCTCACATTTCAGTACAATGGCAAGGCTATATACAGCTTACCAAAGTAATGAAGGATCATAATATTTTCTTGTCAGTTGTGGGGCTTGACCTCAGGGCTTGGGTGCTATCCCTGAGCTATTCTGCTCAAGTTTAGTGTCCTACCACTTTGAGCCACAGTACCACTTTCAGTTTTCTGGAGGTTAATTGAAGAATCTCATGGACTTTCCTGTCTGGGCTGGTTTTGAACCACAGTCCTCAGATCTCATCTTCCTGAATAGCTAGGATTATAGGCATGAGCCACCAGTACCCAGCTTGAAGGGATATGATTTTCAAAAACCGCCTAGCGTCTTGGGAGACAAAGACTGGAAGATAAAAGTTTGGCAGGACAATTTGGGCATAAAAATTCTCAAGACTGCATCTCAACTGGTACTATTATCCTAGCTACAGGCAAGGCATAATGACCATACTTCTCATTCCGAGTGACACAGGGAAACACAAGTAGGAGGATTGTAGCCAGGCAGGCCTCAGCAAGAAATGAGACCCTACTTTGGAAATAACCAAAGGAAAAGAAATCTGGAGACATGGCTCAACTGGTCGAGTGCCAGTCCAATAAGAAGGCGGTCCTGATTTCAATCCTGGCATGAAACACACATGCACACACACTCAGGAGAGCTAGCTATACTCTGCCTGAGTAGGGGATTCTAAGATTGAGTGGTATATCAGATATTTCTGTAGTTCTTTGATATGATAGATCTTTCCATGCAAATAATCTCATAACTGCAAGACAGGTAATGATGATTCAGAGGTTCCTTGAGTTACTTGTGTTGTGTACATTGTCCAGGATTATTTTAAAAAATTCATATCTCTCTGTTCCCTTTTTTTTGGGGCTGGTCCAGGAGCTTGAACTCAGATCCTAGGGCACTGTCTCTCAGCTTTTTTTGCTCAAGGCTAGTGTTCTACCAATTGAGCCACAGCTTCACTTCTGTATTTTTGCTGGTTAATTGGAGATAAGTTTCAGGAACTTTCCTGCCTGGACTGGCTTTGAACTGGGATCCTCATATCTCAACTTCCTGAGTAGTTAGGATTACAGATGTGAATCACTCATGCCCAGTTTCTGGTACCTATTTTGCTGTACGATGATC
Organism: Dipodomys merriami; assembly: GCF_024711535.1. Lineage (NCBI taxonomy): Eukaryota > Metazoa > Chordata > Mammalia > Rodentia > Heteromyidae > Dipodomys > Dipodomys merriami. Next base: position 103,516,054 of record NW_027204492.1, read on the forward strand.
TCTGAATGCAGAGCCATAAATCCTATCTTTCCTATACCCTCTCCAGGAGACTTAGCTTTCAATCTCTGTCATGGATTATGAATATTTATCTACCCCTGGTCTTCTGATGTTCCTCACTAACTGAGGTGGCTTTCTTGGAATGTTTACTAGTGAGTTGTTATGACCAAATTCCTGTCTTTTAAAGTAAAAGGAAAAGTCTTAGTGATATATCAGAATTTAAAACATTCTCCAGAGACATCAGGTATTTCAGACATCACTGCGCGAATTCCACTTTGTTTAGATGAAGCTATATGATATGCACTGATACTTTCTAATTAAAAAGTTTAAAGATGATACTGAATTACATTTCAGGTGTCACCATTAGAAAGCATGGATATGCATAAATAATAGTGAGAAAATATTTTTGCCCACATTAGAAGCAAATAAATTTAAAATGGATAAAAATTTTTGTCAGTTTAGGTTTCTCACATATATTAATGAGTACATAAATTGTTATAGTATAATTCGAACAGAATTTGAGCAATATTCTTAAATTCTTAAAAATTAATAAGCACCTCTCTTGCCACTTGAAACTCAATTTTCAGCTACTTATATTTTTTCATATAAGAAAATACTCAAATTGAGGGAGGGGATAACAAGTTCGACAAGAAATGTACTCCCTACCTTAGTTTTGTAACTGTAACCCCTCTGTACTTTACCTTGACAATAACATTTTTTTTTTACAATTTTTTGTAAAATTTTATCTTATTTTATTTGAGAACATAGTGTACAGAGGGGCCACAATTACATGGGCAGGATAAGGCATACATTTCTTACCAAGCATTGCAGCCTCCTCCTTTGTTTACCCTTCACATCCCTTCCCAGCCTCCCCCCTCCCCCCACCCAATTATACCCCCCTACCCCCCACACACCGACATTGTAAAGCTGGTTTTGATATGACATTTTGTACTTCTCATTGTTGCAACAGGTCCACCTGAATCCTTAAACGACTTGTTTGTCCCCATCTCCTCCACATGTTATACTGACATCAAATATAGTGAAAGCGGGGGTTACACTGTGGGGGAGGGACATACAAAGCAACAAAGAAATAATCTTATAAATGCGTTAGAAACACATGCATGAAAGAAACGAAAACATTAAAATACATATTTAAGGGTTCATTTTCCTAACATCACATTATCTGACCTTTTCCGCTTGACTCATACCTATACTAGATATTGCAAATAAGGGAAACCATGGGACCTATGCTTCTTTGGGCCTGGCTTACTTCACTTAATATAATTTTTTCCAAACCTTTCCATTTCCTACCAAATGGGGAAATGTCATGACAATAACATTTTTTTAAAGAAAATACTCATATTTTCACATGAAATCACATGGAGTGAAGTAGATATCAATTTTACTAGACATAACAACAAATGGAAAACTTAGGTGTCCATCATAAAAACACTGGTTAAATCAGTTATGCCATGAACACACTGTAGAAGTCTGTGGAGTACTTAAAAGCATGAGATGTATCTACATGTTTTCACAAAAAGATTCTGTATTCATTTCACTAAGTGATGAGGGCAAACATTGGAGACACTTGTACATCATTACTGAAGTAGGTTAAATGCAGAATTTTATCTATTATACCTGTATAAGGAAAATCCTACACTATATTTTAAGATAATATAATGGGAGGATAATGGAGAGTGATGGAGGGAGTGCATTAGATCAAGGTATACTATACTGTATACCTAGATAGACAGACAGATAGATAGATAGATAGTAGATAGATAGATAGATAGATAGACAGACAGATAGATACATGGACATATCAAAATGAAATGATTTGTATAATTCATTGATGCTAATAAACTGCACGAAATTATTTATATATAATATTTTAAACTGTGATTACTTATGATGAGGGAAGAATTTTTGAGAAAGTTGTTTTTCTTTTTTTGTATATATTTTTATTGTAAAGATACAGTACAGAGGGGTTACAGTTACATGAATAAGGTAATGAGTACATTTCCTGTTGAGCATTGTTACCTCCTCCTTTGTTTTTCCCCCGAGGGAAGAATTTTTAAAGGAATGTATTAAGGGTATTGTAATTTATCCACATTGTCAGAAGATTTTGCAGTCATAATATATGCTGTTGCATGTGTACTTTAAAAAGTTAAAAATGACATCAGAGAAAGAATAGCTGCGGGGGCTGGGAAGGTGGCTCAGTGGTAGAGTGCTTGCCTTGCATGCCTGAGGCCCTGGATTTGATTCCTCAGCACCACATAAGCAGAAAAAGCCAGAAGTGGCGCTGTGGGTCAAGTGGTAGAGTGCTAGCCTTGAGCTGAAGAGATAAGGGACAGCACCCAGGCCCAGATTTCAGGCCCCACGACCAACCAAAGGAAAGAAAGAATAGCTGCATAATAGTTAGATAAAGCAAACTGCTAGTAAGTGGAAGAAGCTTGAAATCTGAAAGTTTAAGAAAAACTTATTTCTTTTGTGTCTAAGCTGTGATCTGGATAAGCCCAGAGTATGTGGATTGGCACTTTCAGACTGTCCATAAACAGGTAGGTAGTATGTAGTAAGTGTGGTGCATCTCCTATAATTTGTATAGCAAAAGCCATTTTCTGCCAGGCAAAGTAGCTACTTAGGAGGCCAAGATCCAAAGAGTTCCTTTTCAGGTCAGTTGAGGCAAAGGTTTCTGAGGCTCCATCTCAGCAAATGACTGGGCATGGCCATTCATGCCTGGTTTTTTTTTTTTTCAGGTATGGGGAAAACACAAGGGCTGGACTCATCCAGTTGTGAGGACTTGTCAAATTTAGTGACACAGGAAAGCACAGGTAGGAAGATCAGAAAGAACAAAGCCCAGTTTGTCTTCGACATAAGACAATCTACCTTGAAAATAATCAGTGCAAAAATGGTCTAGAAGTGTGAATCCAAGTATTACGGCACCTGCCAAACGAGCTTGATGCTCTGCGTTTATTTGTCAGTATTGAAAAAGGAACTATAGAGTTCCGGGAAGATGGCGGAGGAGAAGCTGGAATCTGAACAAGCTCTCCCATAGAAAGCAGTTTTAGAGTTCCAGTGAACAGTCCTAAGCCAGAGAATCACACCAAGTGTGCCATCACAGGACAGAGAGTTAGACAAGAGAGGGGAAGCCAAGACAAGGAGACACATCTGAGCGCCTGCCAGCAGCCGCCGCAGTGGCGGCAGAGTCGCAGCGGCGACCGCAGCCGCGGCCATACCTGAGCGCTCACACAGAGAGTCTGGGACGAAGGAGCCAGACACAGGGGTGAGAGGATTCTACTCAACACCAGCAAGAACCAACAAGGAGCGGACATCTTCATCCTGCAGTTTGCAGACCAGAGACGACCCAGGATCCAAGACTCGGCGTGAGTACAAGCCTGACGTCCTCACTACTTCTCAGGGAGCAGAGGAGAGAAGGCCACCCCTCCCCCCCCAACACCGGTAATCTCCATCTTGGATACCGACAAAGCTCGGAGGAGCTGCTAGCTCCAACTCAGGCCTTGGAATAAAACGAGTCATTTAGCAGGTCACAAGAACTTAACAGCGAAGTGACCTGCCAGACTCAGCTCCATCCAGGGAAAAGTCACCCAGCTCAGGCACCAGCCATTGGAGTGGCTTTCTTCACTGGGTAACCAGAGCCAGAGGCTGCCCCTCCCTCTAGCAGCCTCCACAATCAATTGAAAAACAGAAACCCTGAGAATGGCTCCAGGCTGGGCTCTGTGAGTTTTTCACAAAATAGCCCCAGGGAAAAGCTACTGTTTGTTGAAAGGCCTCAACTCTACCAGAACCTAGCCTCATCACCCCTCCTTTGTGATTCTCAAAGCAGATCACCCTCCCATTAAACTAACCTGGGAGGGGGATCTCAAAATCTTGGGTAAAGCAGAGCATTTTTCTGCCTGTTCGAACAAATTGACTTAAGAAACCAATCAAGCCACAGGACCTCAAGCTGACCAGAGACTCCAAGAAGAGGCTGGTTACAGACAAATGGGTGATACAGGATTCTTCCCACCTCTCCCAAAAAAATCAAAAAAAAAAAATCAAAGAACTTTTTTTTTCTTCTTCTTCTTTTCTTTTTTTTTTTTTTTTTTGGTACCTTATATATATAAAAATTTTTTTTTCTTTTCTAAAACTTTTATTAATCTTTAATTTTTACCTTTTTTGAAAAAATAATTGTTTTCCAGTAACTTTTTCCCCTCTTATAATTTTTATTTTAGGAAAACGTGAATGTGCGTTTTCCTTTCTTTTCTTGTCTTCTTTCTCTTTTTCTTTCTTTCTTAATTATCTTTTTGTTTTTTGTCTAGCTCTACCGAACTTCTGCTCTTTTTTTTCTCCCTTTCTTATCCATTTCACCTTTTCCTCTCTTTTGTTCTTCTGTATGTGACTTAACTCTTGTCCTGCACAGCCTCAGATAAACCCATAGATAACTAGTAGACCCTATCCCCCATTGTGTACACAGTTAGTCCACAAATTTATTACTCCATCCAAAACCTCTGAGACTTAAATTCCTTAAAAGCAGTACTACCTCTTTATACCTATATAATATTTTAAGCATTTTTTTAAGATTTCACATCTCCTCTATCTCCCTCCTGTTTTCTCAATATATTCACATTCCTCTCTAAATAGATGGTCTTTCAATCTCCATAACTATATTAATTTTTACGTTTCTATTTTTTTTCTGATCTCTTTTCATTTCCCTTTCCCTTTCTTCTTTTTCTCTCTCTCTCTACTTGCATCCTACCCAACCTATTTCCTGCATTGAGATTAGGACATAGTTAACTCTCCCTGTGCCTCCCCACACCAATCTATTCCTATTTTTTACCCACATATCTCCCTAACCCTAAAAATTTCTGGTTTTCCAAATTCTTCTCTGCGGTTGGAAGCCCATTAACATATAGTTGTTTGATGTTGAATAGATGTATCTGTTGAACTAGATTGTATCTGTAGACTATTGACTGTATAAATGCAAACGTTGGTTGATGGTTGCCTTAAGATAATGTTCTAGCACAAAACTGGTGCTATTTTCATCTCAAATGGGCAGAGTAAGCCGGAAAAACAGAAGAAAAATGGCAAATCCGGATCTCTCAATTCCCAATCTTGATAATCAGGGGTCAGATCAGAAAATGAACACTCCAGAGGAGAGTCCCCAAATAGCTCTACAAACACTGCTGGCAAACATGATGAATGAGAAGTTTGACAACTTACAAAGGACTCTGTATGAACGTGATAGGAGAGAGAGGAGGCATCCCAAAAGTTTATACAGGAATATCATAAGCGTGAGGAAGCTACTCAAAAACTGATACAGGATTTGCATGAACAACTTGAGAATACTCAAAGAGAAAGGGAGGAATGGCGTGAGCAGGCTGAGAACACTCAAAGAGAACTGCAGGAATCCCATGAACGGGAGGAAAGAGAACTGCAGGAATTCCACAAACGGGAGGAAGCTAATCAAAGAGTAATTCAGGAATTGAGAGACCAGGTAGAGAATACACAAAGATCACTAAAGGCATTCATGGAATCCATTAACAAAGAGCTGAAGGAAGTCAGGGAGACCACAAAGGGAATGCTGAATGGAACCCAACAGAAGGAATGGGAGTCCAAAGAAACCATAACCAATCAACTAAGTGATTTGAGAACAAACACTGAACACCAAATTAAGGAAGTAAAGAAATTCATACAAGACCTAAAACAGAGCTTCAACAAAGAACTTGAAGCCATCAAAGCTGACCAATTAGAAGGAAAAGAGATAAAGAACAAAGTAGAGAGTCTTGACAGCAGGTTAGACCATGCAGAAGATCGAATCTCAGGGATGAAGACAGCCTAGATATTATAGAGAAAGAACATACAACCATCCAAGACAAGTCCAAGAAATATGATAGATCTATCCAACACCTGGAAGACACCATCAGAAGGCTTAATCTAAGGATAATGGGTATAGAGGAGCACCTAGAAACAGAAGTTAATGGTCTAGGAAATTTGTTTAACAGGATCTTAGCAGAGAACTTCCCAAACATACAAAAAGATAGGCCTATTCAGATACAAGAAGCTTTTAGAACCCCAAACAGACCAGACCAGAATAGGACATCCCACCGTCACATTATCATCCACACAGGATCAACTCAGAACAAGGAAAAGATCCTTAAAGCTGTCAAGGAGAAAAGGGTAATCACCTATAAAGGGAAACCAATTAGAATCACCTCAGATTTCTCAGCAGAGACAATCAAAGCAAGAAGAGCCTGGAATGATGTATGCCATGCCCTAAAAACAAACAACTATCAACCAAGAATACTGTACCCAGCTAAACTCTCCTTCATAACTGAAGGCCAAATAAAAACCTTCCATAGCAAAGAAAAATTGAAACAATACTTCTCCACCAAACCAGCCCTACAAAAGATTCTTAAAGATGTCCTACACATAGAAAACCAACAAGACCGCAACAAAGGCCATGAAACTGCACCCAAACTGAGAATCCAAGAACCATAGGAAGAACCCAGATTTTGCAGCCCCCAAGAAGGTGGATAACATGCCAGGAACTCCCAAATACCTCTCAGTCCTATCTCTTAACGTTAACTGACTGAACTCTCCAATTAAGCAACATAGACTGTCTAGTTGGATTAAAAAACAAGACCCTTCTATCTGCTGCCTGCAGGAGTCACATCTTGCCCGTAAAAACAAACACATTTTCAATGTTAAAGGCTGGAACAAAATCTACCAAGCAAACGGCCCCAATAAACAGGCCGGAGTTGCAATCCTAATATCAGATAAAATAGATTTCAAATTAAAATTCATGAGAAGAGATAAAGAAGATCGCTACATACTAATTAAAGGATCTCTCCTTCAGGAGGATATTACAATTCTAAATATCTATTCGCCAAACAATGGAGCACCCAAATTTATCAAAGAAACACTACTTTCCCTCAAACCCCATATAGATCCAAAGACATTAATTGTTGGGGATTTTAACACACCACTCTCCCCACTAGATAGATCAACTCGGCAAAAACTCAACAGAGAAACCGCAGATCTAAACAGCTGCATAGATCAACTAGACTTAACAGACATCTCCCGAACATTTCACCCAGCAGCATCAGAATACACATTTTTCTCAGCAGCACATGGAACGTTTTCTAAAATAGACCACATTTTAGGCCACAAAGCAAACTTGTCTAAATTCAGAAACATTGAAGTTATACCTTGCCTTCTCTCTGACCACAAGGGAATAAAATTAGAACTCAACACCAAAAGCCACCAAAGAAAGTCCAGTATCAGATGGAGGCTGAACAACACACTGCTGAATCAAGAGTGGGTCATGGAAGAGATTAGAAAGGAAATTCAAATGTTCATGCTATTCAACAAAAATGAACACACAAATTACCAGCTCCTCTGGGACACAGCAAAGGCAGTACTCAGAGGCAAGTTTATAGCTCTGAGCTCCTACATCAACAAATTGGAGAGATCTGAAACACATCTAAACCTCCTTGAAAAAGAGCAGCAAGATAAACCCCAATCCAGTAGACAGAAAGAAAAAATCAAAATTAAATCAGAATTAAATGAATTAGAATCCAACAAAACTATAGAAAGAATCAACAAAACAAAGAGTTGGTTCTTCAAAAAACTTAACAAAATTGACAGACCCTTAGCAAATCTTATCAGAAAAAGCAGAGAACACACCCAAATTAATAAACTCAGAGATGAGAATGGAAACATCACCATGCAAACAACCAAGATTCAGAACATTATAAGGGAATACTTCTCAAAACTTTATGCTAATAAGTTTGAGAACTTGACAGAAATGGACCTTTTCCTAGCAAATATTGACATGCCAAAACTAAACCAAGATGAGTTAAACCAGCTTAACAGGCCCATATCAAGCATTGAAATAGAAACAGCAATAAGAGACCTCCCAGCTAAGAAAAGTCCAGGACCAGACGGTTTTACAGTGGAATTTTACAAGGCCTTCAAAGCAGAGCTCACACCAATACTCCTCCAACTCTTCAATGAAAATGAAAGAGAAAGCTCACTACCGAACACATTCTATGAATCCATCATAACCCTCATCCCAAAACCAGGCAGGGACTCATCAAAGAAAGAGAACTATAGACCCATTTCTTTGATGAACATTGATGTAAAACTTCTCAACAAAATTTTGGCCAATCGACTTCAACAATTCATCCAAAAAATCATACACCATGATCAAACAGGATTCATTTCAGGGATGCAAAGCTGGTTCAATATACGCAAATCAATTAATATTATTCATCACATCAACAGGAGCAAGAATAAGAACCACATGGTTATCTCAATAGATGCAGAAAAAGCATTCGACAAGATCAAACACCCCTTTATGATGAAGGTTTTGGAAAAATTAGGAATCCATGGAACATTCCTCAATACAATAAAGGCTGTATATGACAAACCTACAGCCAGCATTATACTCAATGGTGAAAAACTAAAGCCATTTCCTCTTAACTCAGGAACAAGACAAGGATGCTCACTCTCTCCACTTCTCTTCAAACTAGTATTAGAATGCCTAGCTACAGCAATAAGACAAGATGCAGACATAAAGGGGATCCAAATAGGGAAAGAAGAAATAAAACTCTCCCTCTTTGCAGATGACCTGATCTTGTATTTAAAGAATCCCATAGACTCCACTCACAAATTACTCAAGCTGATTCAAAACTTTGGCAAAGTAGCAGGTTATAAAATTAACCCCCAATAATCAATGGCTTTTCTGTATGCCAACAATGAGAAAAGTGTGGCTGAAATTAGAAAAGCAACTCCATTTGTAATAGCCCCACAAAAATAAAATACCTAGTTATTAACTTAACTAAAGAAGTGAAGGACCTCTATGATGAAAACTTTAAAATCTTAAAAAAGGAAATCAACACAGAACTTAAAAATGGCAAAACCTCCCATGCTCCTGGATTAGAAAGATTAACATCGTGAAAATGGCAATACTTCCCAAGGCTATCTACAAATTCAATGCAATACCTATCAAAATTCCAACCTCATTCTTCAAGGAAATAGAAGAGGCAATCCAAAATTTCATATGGAACAATAAAAGACCCCAAATAGCAAAAACGCTCCTCAATGGAAAGAACACTGCTGGAGGAATATCAATACCAAACTTCAAACTCTTCTATAAAGCCATAGTAATCAAAACAGCTTGGTATTGGCATAAGAACAGACCTCAGGACCAATGGAATAGAATTGAAAACCCAGAAATGAACCTACAGACCCATTGCCATCTAATCTTCGATAAGGGGGCTAAAACAATAGAATGGAAGAAAGACAACCTCTTCAGTAAATGGTGCTGGCAAAATTGGTTAACTACATGTAGAAAACTTAAGCTAGACCCTTATATATCACCCTGCACTAGAATCAACTCCAAATGGATCAAAGACCTTGAACTCAAAGCAGACACTCTGAAAACATTACAGGATGGAATAGGAGAAACCCTAGGTCTCCTTGGCTCAGGCCGAAATTTTCTGAATAGAGACCCGGAAACACAACAAATCAAAGAAAGGTTGGACAAATGGGATTGCATAAAGTTGCAGAGCTTCTGCAGGGCAAATGACATAGCTAGCAAGATCAATAGAAAGCCCACAGATTGGGAGAAGATCTTTACTAGCCATACAACAGACCAGGGTCTTATATCTAAAATATACTTGGAACTCAAAAAATTAAACCCCCCAATAACAAATCCTCAAAGAAACAACTGCCCAATAAATAAGTGGGCGAAAGACTTAAAGAGAAACTTCTCTGTAGAAGAAAGAAGGATGGTCAATAGACACATGAAGAAATGTTCAACATCCCTAGCCATAAAAGAAATGCAAATCAAAACAACATTGAGATATCACCTCACTCCAGTTAGAATGGCAAAAATCAAGAAGTCTAACAACAATAGATGCTGGAGGGGATGTGGACAGAAAGGAACCTTACTTCATTGTTGGTGGGAGTATAAACTTGTTCAACCACTTTGGAAAGCAGTATTGAGGTTCCTCAAAAGACTTCACATAGAACTCCCCCTATGACCCAGCAATCCCACTTTTGGGCATTTACCCAAATGTTTACAAACAAGACCACACTAAAGCTACCAGCACAACTATGTTTATTGCAGCATTATTTGCCATAGCTAAGATATGGAACCAACCCACATGCCTCTCAGTAGATGAATGGATCAAGAAAATGTGGTATATATACACAATGGAATTCTATGCCTCCATCAGAAAGAATGACATTGCCCCATTTGTTAGGAAATGGAAAAACTTGGAAAAAATTATATTAAGTGAAGTAAGCCAGGCCCAAAGAAACATAGGTCCCATGGTTTCCCTTATTTGTAATATCTAGTATATGTATGAGTCAAGCGGAAAAGGTCAGATAATGTGATGTCAGGAAAATGAACCCTTAGATGTGTATTTTAATGTTTTTTTCTTTCATGCATGTGTTTCTAACGCTTTTATAAGGTTATCTCTTTGTTGTTTTGTATATCCTTCCCCCACAGTATAACCCCTGCTTTCACTATATTTGATGTCATTATAACTTGTGGAGGAGATGGGGAAAAACCAGTTGTTTAAGGATACAGGTGGACCTGTTGCAACAATGAGAAGTACAAGTTGTCATGTCCAAAACTAGCTTTACAACGTAGGTGCGGGGGGGGGGGGAAGGGGGGGAAGGAGAAGGATTGGGATTGGGGGGGAGGGGGGAGACTGGGAAGGGATGTGAAGGGCAAACAAAGGAGGAGGCTGCAATGCTTGGTAAGAAATGTACGCATTATCCTGCCCCCGTAATTGTAACTCCTCTGTACAGTATGTTCACAAATAAAATAAAATTAAATTAAAAAAAAAGAAAATGGAACTATAAACCCTAAAACAAAACTCTTTTCATTCTTTTTTTTTGAGTCCCTTCCATAATATAGGTATTTTCAAATACAAAGTATACTACTTTTCTAAAGTATCCTTATTTATTTACTTACTAACTTATTTATGGTACTAGGGCTTTTACTAAGGGCCTCTCATTATCACTTGGAATTTCACTCGTGTTTAGTGTACCACTGGAGTCACATCTCCAATCCAGCATTTTTTCCCATCTGCTAAGCTCATTTTATTTTTAATGTTCATTTATTTGTATTTCAAATAGTTGTGCAAGAGGGTTACTGTTTAGCATTTTCACTTGGGTGTATAGTTGTTAAGCATATTTAAACTTAGAAGCCAGGCTTATTGGCACATTCCTGCAATGCCAGAATAAGGGGGACTAAGGTCTGGGCTAGACAGTCTAGCATCTTTTGTTTGTTAATGCGAGAGAAGTGTCTCTTTCAACCTAGATGCTCAGATCTCAATCTCCTGAGTAGCTAGAATTACACGTGTGAGCCATTGATACTTCATAGACACTTTATGAATATCAGCAATCAGGTTTGTTTATGTTTTGACAGGATTTTGTCCACACTGGAGTTTTAACTGAGGGCTTCAGGCTTGTTGGACTTTCTTGACCAGCTGACGCTCTACCCTTTGACCCACAACTCCAACCCAGCTTTTTGCTAGTTGTCTTGAAGATGGAGTTTCTTGTCCCTATCTTTCCCTGCTGGTTTTGAAATTTGATCCTGTGGAACTCAGCCTCCTGAGTAGCTAAGAATACAGGTGGGAAGCACAGGCACCTAGCTCCGTTTTTAAAGCCTTTACTCAATAGCACCACACTTACTATTACAATCTACAATAGTCAAATTACATTGACAGTTTACTAATTTGTTTCATTTCATGATGAAGATCCTAATTCTTCGTCTGAGATCAGCTCTTTTCTTTTTGTTTTATTGGGGGGGGGGTAAAAGGGCTCAAACTTAGGGCACTTAGTTTTTGCTCTGAAGCTTTCTGGCTTACGGCTGGCACTATCACTTGAGCCATATATCCACTATGGAATTTTTCTGGCTAACTGAATTTAAGAGTCTTGTATTTGTCTGCCCAGGCTGGCTTGGAACAGTGATCCTTAGCTCTCAGGCTTCTGAGTAACTAGGATTATAAGCATAAACCACTGGAGCCTAATTCATTTTCTCTTTTACTATACATGATTTTAGATATTTTTTGGCTGTTGGAGGTGCTCCAGCCTTTCATTACTTTCCTGGAAGGCATTGTTAAGTAGTGAGAAAAAAATGAATTAAGGAGTCCAAGGTCAGCCGAGGCAAGGAGAAATGGGGACAATGTGGACACTGGATGAATTCAGACCAGTATCAGCACTATGATTTGAAGCTAGCTAGACCTGGGAAACCTGCAAATTCTATGAGCTTCTGTGATTCTTTGTCTTTCAATTAGATTTGATAAATAATCCACTGTGCCATAGCTTATGTTTTTCCTTGTGAAATAGGAATGTTAGTATGCATTTAATTTATGAAAGGAACCTGATATGGTGCCTGACACATACTGAACTTTGGTAAATTTCATTTAGTATTATAGTTTTGCCCCCTCAAATCCACTAACCACCTCAATTGGTTTTTGTTGTTTTGTATCATATACACAAGATAAAAATATGTAGCCCACATAATAGCTCTCAAAATCAATCAGGATGTGGTTTAGCAGTTAAACCTACCTTACTACATAAATTTTCAAAATCATTATTTATTGTTTGTGTGGGGAAGTCATACTCAAATTATGATGCAATTCAAAGCTCCTAGATATTGTCAAGGTCTTTTTCAACCTCTCCCTTCCATTTGCCCTGCCATCCACACCACCTGTTATTCACAATTATTATATCCTGATAAGACCTACTTTTTGCTTAGCTTGCTGAATTGCATATAAGTTAAGCTCCTATTTAATTGATAGGCTGTGCTTCTTCCAACTCACTGCAAAGTGATAGCACAGTGGCTTCTAAGTACTCCATCTGAGTATCACCATTATTTCTCACCATTATTTCTTCTCGCGATGATATGCACAAATCATATTCTCATGCACCTGCACTTAGACATGTATGTCCCAGGTGGAGCTCTATCTCTAGTGTATTCATAGTTTGAAAGCACCTTGTAATGGCACTTGGGCTGGAGTTGTGGCTCACGTGTCAAGTGGTAGAGTGCCAGCCTAGAAAGCAAGACAAGCATGAGTCCCCGAGTTCAAAACCCCATTACCAATTATGTGTATGTACACATACACATATGTATGTACAACTATATGTGTGTGTGTGTGTACACATACACATACTGAAGGACCTAAATTTCCCAGGCCTCAAACCTCTTGCCACGTAAAACAATGACACTTGATTGCCCACATATGAAATCCCCAATTCTTCATACTTCTTGTCTTTTTAGTTAGGAGTTATTACACTACTATTGAATACATTTTGTGTTTCCCCCCCCCCAAAATGTGTATGTTAAAATGTAAGTCCCTGTTGCAGTACTGTTGGTTCATACCTGTAATCCTAGCTACTTAGGAGGCTGAGATCTGAGAATTGGTGTTCGAAGCCTGTTAGGATAGGAAAGTCTGTGAGACTATCTCCTACTAATCACTAAATTTGTAATAACTAGAATATGTATATGATATTCTTAGCAGGGGATCACAATAGCCCAATCGCTAAGTGCATAGGACCACATATAACCAAGCATAACAAAATGAACTCCACGAATTGAAAATAAGTTCCTGTTATGTCCTATATGCAGTTATTTCTAATTTTTCTTTCTGTTTTAGTTTTCTGTACCTCTTCTCTTGTATATAAGCTTCTTTGATCAGTGGAAATTGAAAGGAAATCACAGAAACAGCAGGACAAATGATGAACTAAGGCAACAACGATACTCATTAAGACACTATGTTGGAAATGAACTTTACAATCTGGGGGGAAGGGGAGTTGGGGGTGGTAATTGGGAGAAAATAAGGGAGGGGGTAACAGTGTTTAAAAAGAAATGTATTCATTACCTTGCTTATGTAACTGTAACCCCCACCTGTTCATCACCTTTACAAAAAAACAAAAAGCAAAAAACAAAAGCTAGAATCTGTAGATCAAGTGGTAGAGTGCTAGCCTTGACCAAAACATTCTTAGGGATAGCACACAGCCCTAAATTCAAGCCTTCAGATCAGCACAAAAACTAAAAAACCCTAAGTGGTTGCATCTTACATATGTAATCCTGGCTACTCAGGTTGCTGAGATATGGAGGGTTATAGTTTAAAAGCTAGAATGGGCAGAAAAGAGACTCCATCTCCAAAATAGCAAGCAAAAGGCATTGTGGAAGCCAGATGCCAGTGACTCACACCTGTAATCCTATTTACTCAGGAGTCTGAGATCTGAGGATTGTGGCTTGAAGCCAGCCTAGGCAGGTAAATGCATGAGACTCATCTCCAATTAACCACCAGAAACTAAAAATTGTGCTGTGGCTCAAAGTGGTCGAGCATTAGTCTTGAGCAAAAAAGCTCAAGGATAGTGTCAAGGCCCTGACTTCAATCCCCAGGGCTGACAAAAAAAAGCATTGCTAGAAGTATGGCTCAATTTGTAAAGCATCAGCCAAGATGAGTGAATTAAATTCAAGCCCTGGTACCAGAAAAACACAAAGCACAACAACACTTTAAATCACTGATATGATGGTATTGAAGGTGAGGCCTCCAAAAGGTAACCAGGTCAAGAAGATGGAACCATCACAAATTAGATTATGCCTTTATGAGAGAGGCCCCAGTGAGAGACTTCACCTATTTTGCTATGTGAAGCAACAGCAAAAAGTCTGTATATGAAACAACACAACAAGGCATATACGATAGGGGGAAGAACACACACAAAAAAAAAAACAAAAGAAAATCACATAGTACATTATAAACAACAACAACAACAACAACAAAGAAAAACCTCTTGTGTCCATATCTTGGGGTTCATTTTGCTTAGCATCATCTTATATGGTCATATGTACATAGCTTTTGAGCTTTTCTGCTCACCTTATAAGATTATCCTAGACATATACCATTCTTAAACAAGTATATGCACACATACATGAATGGTACAAAACAACAGACTAAAATCAGCAATTTATGCTTTTATTTTTTTTTCATTTTTTATATCACAATGCAACATTGAGTTCTTTCACTTTTACTAAAAAAAAATACTTAAGTTTACTGCCATGCTATTTTGTTCTAAACCATTAGCTATAAAGAAATATTTTCTAATGTGCTTCACAAAAGAATAAAACACTCTTGCATTGCATTCCTAGCAGTAAGTGCTCAAGCACATTCTATTTTTGAAATATATTGCATGCAGAACAGAACAAGAAAATAACATCAAACATTTGCTGTTTCCAGACCCACTCTCAACTTCTACTACTTAGACTATGGATGTTTTAACCACAAAATGATAAACGATTCAAATTTTATGAGGGCAGGAAGAAATAATCTTGGAACGTGCACTGACTGTAGCATCAATACGAGCCCTGGAATCAGCTCTGGCCGCAGCTCTGGCCTGTGCTTTTTCTTCCTCGTCTTTCATTGCCTCTTTATACAAGGATGGGAAGGCTCTAGGGCTGGTATGAAAGACATTGGCTAAAAACTTCAGCACTTCCATCTTGGAAGTTTCAGCATGGGCTCTTGGGCCCCACCGGAATTCATAGAGCGGAGGATCACTTTTGTCCACCTGCCGGTACTCCAGATACTTTTCTTTCACAAAACCATCATGGATTAGTGATTGGGGCTCCCCAAATGCAAAGTGTTCAAGGTCTCTATGTAACCCCATTGCATTCAGGAACCTCCAAATGTGCTCCTCAGCAGCACGATTACCTCTCATGAAGATCACACCCAAGATAGTCATCAACAAGCCTGTCTTGGGAACACCATCATTATTCAGATTTGTATCACAACTTAGCTCTAATTTGTTGACAAGGATATATATGTGTCTGACGGGATCCATTTCCCTCATATCAAGACCAAATACCAGCTCCAGTTGATCGGATGCACTTTTCAGGATCTCAAGGAAGTAGACCTTGTGCATTTGGATTACATTTCGCACCATTTCTCCCTTTGTGATGGGCTCCTTCATTCTATATTTATACAGCAGAAAGTGCACCAATACAAGCACCGTATGAAATGGAAATCTTCTAGGCCTAGGGGCATTCTGAGCTTGGGAGACTCTTGGCCTTTCTGCCCTTTGGTTGAGGCTTCTTCTAGTAGATCTTGTGTTTGAAGAAGCTCCAACAGCAGTGGTGATTGGCTGACTTTCAGAAGGCACCTGAGGATTGCTGGTTGCCCCAGGAGTCCCTGCATTCTCAGAACTACCCCTGGAATAAGAGGAGGAAGAGGATCTAGAATTTCCTCTCTCTATTGAACTGGCCTGAGCCACCATCATAGTCATAGTTGGAAGCTCTGGCTCTTCCTGTGCCTGACGGCGTCTCTCACGAGCACGCATCTTACTCTTCAGACCCCTAGGCATAATGGCTTTAGATGAGCAGATGACTCAATGGCTTTAGATGACTCTGAGACCTGGAGGAGAAAGAATGAGACTGTTGGGCCATTTGAGCTGGGATATGATTTCCCAGCTTTATTAAAAACAGCCTGTGCAGGATTCCTCAAAGCTACAGCTCTAGAAAAATCACACTATACCTAGCCCCTAATCTGCTTGTTCCCTATGGAAAAACACTAAGGTATGCCTTAGATGGCTAGTTGTCAAATTTGCCTGGGACTTCCTGAGGTTAAGATTAGTGGTTCTGTTATGAAGCTGGAAGTCTGTATTTGGGTTCACATTAAAGGTTATCACTTCATCTGGTTTTGATAATGGCCCCTCATTACAGAGCCCTCATCAGAGATACCAAGGGATGAGTGGAGGGAAAGCTTACCTGATCATACTCACCTAGAGACCCAGAAGAATGAACCACAGACTCTATGGGATTCTTTCTAGCCAGGGGTTCTCATCTTCACTTTTAGGAGTTCCTGGAACTACTCATTTTGACCCTCAACCCTTCTATACAAGGCCCTCAACTCCCTGAAAATAGCAAGGAGATTATTTAGGAAGGTATAATGTATCTTTTTCTGGTTATTCAGGCTTGCGGGATAGATATGATTTTCCATTTTCCATCTAAGTCCTCACAACTGACAGCTCGAAGAGCTTGAGGCTTCCTCTACTAACATAGGGCTCAGAACAAAGAATTTACCTCTTGGATTATCAGCAACAGTGGAGTTTCATAAGTCCCTTGTTAGGGGTAGGTGGTTTCCTAAGACCTCAATTATATCAGGCTGGGAATTAATGTCTGTACTGACTCAATTTTAAGGCATTTGCTTCTGAAATACCAGTGGTAGGAGTGAAGTAGGGAGGTCAAGTCTGGTTGGTGCCATATTGGCTACATGGTGAATGATTGGGTCTAGCATCTTGTCTTCATGCTGGTGATGGGTATGCCTGAGTCCCTGAAGGCATGGGTGGGCACTTGCCTGATGGGTTGTTGGACCTATCAGTCCAGTGCCTGGGACTGGGAATTTCCTGTGACCCTACCCCCAGGCCTGACCCTACCCCCAGCTCTCAATTACAGCTGAATTGGTTTGTTGGTATTGTTTTTGTTTTTTCCTCTCTGGCCTGTAACAGTGTTAAGTGTATTTGCAGGCTGCAGGCTTTTGTAACAGTTGCCTGCCTACAGACTGTTAAGGCTCTAACCAAGACTACAAAATTCGACCTCTCAAAATGGGGCCTCTCTGAATTGTCACTTTACAACAGAAGAATTCTTGAAATAAATCAATCTGATATTGTTAGCGTTGTCCCCAAGTCTGGTCCTCAGCTCCACCCATACCTGAGATCCTCCCTGCCATGGAGTTCCCGTCCTACAGCTGGACACTGCCTCTCTCCTCCCAGACCAACCTGAGCACTGTACCTACCTCACTTCCTGCCCCAGACCCTCCTGCTACTTGGATAGGGACAGGTGCCATGTGCTCCCTCTCCTGGAAAATATGGCCCTTCTAATAAACCTTATAATAATCTTTCTCCTGTGCCTGCTTGCCTCCACATGGTCCCTGGGGATGGATGTGAAGGATTCCTTTCAGATATAGGGCACTGGAAAAATAAAGAACATATGTAGGCAGACAGTTGAGGCAAAGAAAATAGGTGTGAAGTGAATCATACCCAGACCACTCAGAAATGTCCCCAAATGCCCCCTTGTTGGCGATCACATCAATTCTTATGGTCATCAGCATTCTACAAATAAGGGGAGAGGGGATCATTGGTTCTAAACAGTCTCCAAAGCATGCAGCATTACTAATCTGTGACCACCAGGTATCCTTTCAGGTGTTTTCCCTTAAATCTGGCTTGCATCACATACATATGATTAAAACCCCAATAAAGAAGCTGGGTACCAGTGGCTCATGCCTATAATCCTAGCCACTCAGGAGCTGAGATCTAAGTAAGAATTGCAGTTCAAAGCCACCCCAGGCAGGAAAGTCCTTAAGAATCTTATCTCCAATTAACCACCAGAAAACCAGATGTGGCACTCGCCACATGGTAGAGCACTCGCCTTGAGCTGAAGAGCTCAGGGACAATGCCCAGGCTCAGAGTTCAAGTCCCACAACTGACAAAAAAACAAAAAGATAAAACAATAAAGAACATTTCACAGATGCGCATTATAGTCTGAGTTACATAACTGAGACCTGTCAATCCAAACCCTAATTAGTCTAATTACACCAGTAGTGTGATGTACTCAAACCTATCTCAGGATAATAAAACCAACCCAATTCACAGAACTCTTATTTAACTGGAACCTACTGTCTCCCTTGACAGTATACTTTCATTTTCAATAAACTATTGCTTAGTAACACAATCCTAACTCTCAGATGAATTATTTTAATTTCTTTTCAGTACTGAGATTTGAACTCAGGGCTTCACGCTTTCTGAGCTCATGTTCTTCCACTTGAGTCAGTTCAATTCTTTGTTCATTGATGGGAATCTGCTTTGCTCTCATAACTCAATGTTGCTCCCATGGCTTAGCCCACTGACTAACCTCCCCTAAATTCTCCAGCCCATTCCCCAGCCCAGAATCTTAGTCTAAATATAAAAGCCCACTCCCCGAACCCCCCAGATGACAGGTGCCTGAGTTACTCCAAGCAGGCCACACCTGACTGAGCAGGGGACATTACCAAACAACAGTTTCCCAGAACCAGTACTGCATCATAAATTCTCAAAAATCTTTGAGCCCTCCAGCTACCTGCACTACTCCCACCCATGACCCTACTTAAAATCCCTCCCTCCCTGCCCCCATTACACCTCCTGTTTCCTGACTCTATTCAGATTACCCTGGAGTCCCTCTTCAACTTTCATTAAAGTTGATCTGGTCTGTTGAGATCAGTATCTTTGCCTCTGTTGCTCTCACCTTTTCCCTCATACTCATGAGTCCAAACATGAAGAGAACAAGAATGGGGTCCACAAGTAACAAAGCCACCCTCTGTTCTGGGCTGGACAGTTTGCCACATATAAATCACTGAAGGTCTCTACTTTTATTCCTGTCAGACAAAGGAACCTCTCTTAGCTCTTACAGGTCTAGTTCCTTTGCCCCACTATTGCTCTAGCTCCCTTCGTCATTACCTCCCCTTTCCTCCATCCCATCTCTGGTCCTAAGGCAACATATAGTACAGTATTCTCACCCATCTACCTGAATGCCCTCATTCCAATCCCCTGAGTCCCTCCCTCTCCTTAGAATTTATGTGCCAGTCCTAAGGCTTGAACTCAGGCCTGGGTACTGTGCCTAAGCTTTTATGCTCAAGGTTTGTGGTCTACAACTTGAGCCAAGCTTCATTTGTGGCTTTTTTGGTGGTTAATTGGAGATAAGTTTCATGGACTTTCCTGCCAATGCTGCTTTTGAACTGTGATCTTCAGAAGTCAGCTTCCTGAGTAGCTAGGATTACAGGCATAAGCTACCAGTGTCCAAGTGTTCCATGTTATTTTTAGTGGGAGTTTAAATTTGAAACCAAAAGTTTTTGTGTGTGTGTGTGTGTCTTCCCAACTGTTCTGGACTGAACAAAATGCAACATAAGTTCTTCTACATCTCTTCTATTTTTCCCCTGTGAGAGCTTAAGAGTATACTGCCTTTGGAGGTTCATACCACAATCCTCAGATCTCAGCCTCCTGAGTAACTAGGATTATAGGGGTGAGGACCTTTATGTTTTGGAATGTTTGAATTCAGGATTGCAAGTTTGAAGTGTGGATCTTCTTTACTGTTCTGGGACAGACAATTTGTCATACAACTCGCTCAACGTCTCTGCTTTTACTTCAGATAGACTGAGAAAATGCTGCCTCTTCGTGTCTAGTATCTTCACCCAATCTGACTCTGTTTTTCCCCTCCTTGGCCTCTCTCCCCTCATTCACCCTTCCTTCCTCTAGTTTTTCCCCTTCCCTCCCCCACCCTTCCACCATTCCTCTCTCCCCATTCATCAATCCCATATTCCTCTATCACCACTCTGAAGGAATTTATTTTTATTTTTTGGCCGAGGTTGGAACTTGGACAGAAAATTTGAGTAGGGGTCTTACCTGCTGTACTGGGACCTCCAAACCTGCAAGATTTCGGTATTATGCCTTTTAGACCACAGAAAGGCTCTCTCTGGTGGCTGGAAAGAAAAACAAACAGTCTCATACCAAGCCATCCATACCTTTCCCTCCTCCTCTCTGCCTACTCTATGCCCATTCCTCCAATTCCCTACAATGAAGCTTATTTTAATTTAATTATTTTTGCAGAGGTTTGAATGTAAGACCAAAAATAGGGGTGTGGGTCTCAGCCACTGTCCTGGGGTAGATAACCTCAGAATTCACTTTTACTCCTACTTAGACCTCACAAAGGCTCCTTCTGGTGGTTGCAAGGCAGAGCTCCGGTTCATGGCATATCGCCACTGCCTTCCCCTCCCCCACTTTGCTTACTCCATGCCCCTTCCTCCACTTCTCTACCAAAGTTTATTTTTATTTTTTAGTTAAGTTTAAACTCGGCCTCTTGCCAGACAGGGGTTCTGTCACTTGAGCAATACCTGCAGCTGGCCTTTTTAGCTTTACTTTTCTGATAGTGTTTTCCGCTTTTTGTACAGAGCCTTCCTCAGGCCTGATGCTTCTATGTCTCCCAGACAACTGGAATTATGCCAGGCCTATGCCACTAGGCCGAGGAGCTGAGACGCTCCTTAAACATCGTCACTACACTAGAAAATATACTATCAAAGCTAGTAGAAGGGGCTTAACTCCCTGGAAACTCCTCAGGAGTGCGCATTGGGGGTCAAATTTTACCTTAATTAGAGGCAAGACTCTTTCTTTTCAAACACTGTCTCAGCCACTCTCACACGACGGCTCCGGCTCCCGCTCCGGCTCCCGCTCCGGCTCCGAGGTTGTGACTTCCGTTGCCTCATGGCGGTAAGCGGAAGTCAGTCTACTGCGTCACTTCCACTGTCCCTGGTGCATTTTGGAGGAGTAGGGGGTTTTCCCGAGAGGCCCCCAGTTGTTTTGGCGCTGTGGTTTCCTCCTTGCAAGTTCTACATCTTTACTCCAATACAACGTTCTAATGTGCTCACCCATGGCCATCACCTCAAAAAGATTCTAGAAACTACTCACAGACCATTGTTACGTCTGATGGTTTTGACTGATTCTATTGGAAGAGATGGGAGCGCCTCCATTGGGGGGAGGTCCTAACTCAAGGTCTTTTTTGAATTCCTGATAAGATCTGTAACTCCTCACTCAACCAACTTGACACAACCCCTTTCACACCAATTCCTTCTCTCTGTGAGTTCCCAAAGCAGATACTGGAGTATACCACTTCTCATGAATATTGGGCTTTCCTACAGCTGACCTACAATGATCATAAAGCTAATAGTGTGTTGAGGTTGGAACTCTTCCCTCGGGATACTTAGCCTTAAATCAAGGGCTTCCCTACCACCCTTCAGTTTCTAGAAGGCAAAGTGAAAGAATTTCTGATCTACACAGCCAGTCATGTGTACAAAGTCAACAGCAAGGGTAATTCATTGTCCCTTTCTTCTGTTTGGGTGGGTGATCGCTTCAGAAAGCATTGAGTCCTCATTTATTATAGCCAAGCATCCACCATTGGAGACTAATGCACTTACTTTCCTGATTCTTCATATGGAAGGGGGATATTTAGGGATATTCCCTGCGCACAGTAGACCAGGAATGACAAAAGAACATGAGTCAGCAGGGATCACTTTCTTCTTCTGTGGGGAGAAGATTCAAACCCACAAGAGAGCACTGGCCAAATTGTAACAAGGCGTGAAACTCATTCCTATTACTTGATACTGTCTACATCAGATAAAGCATTCAAGCACTCACTTCCCTGAAATGCCAGAGGAATAATTCAGATTTCACTACTTCTTTAGGATTCTCAAGATATTCTTAGGATGATTGGGTCTCTGAGTTATTCTTTGTTCAGAGTTTCCCTTAGTCATTCAACCAAAGAGGAGGAGAAGGTGGCAGTAATGTAGTGCTCAGTAGTTCAGTTCCAGTGGGCAATGGAGATGATCCAGGGGAAAAAACACTATAATGTGAGAAAGGACTGAGACTAGACACTTTCTGCTACCAAAGCAGACCCCTTTTACAAGGAATTTCTAGTAGTGGGCTCAGAAGGATCCTATTACACCAAAGACAATCCTTTTTTTTTTGTTGGTCATGGGGCTTGAACTCTGGGCCTGGGCACTGTCCCACAACTCTTCACCTCACGGAAAGCACTCTACCACTTGAGCCACAGTGCTACTTCCAGTTTTCTTGGTGTTAATTGGAGATAAGAGTCTCAGGGACTTTCCTGCCTGCACTGGCTTTGAAAACTATCATCCTCAAATCTCAGCCTTCTGAGTAGCTAGGATTACAGGCATGAACCACTGGTGCTTGGTTTAATTCAGTTCTTTTTAATTTCTTTGTTTTTGTGTGTGCTGATCCTGAGGCTTGAACTCAGGGCTTTTGAGCTGTTCCTGAGCATTTGTGCTTTAGGCTACCTTGTGAGCCACAGCTCCACTTCTGGCTTTTTGTTGATTAGTTGGACTTTTCTTCTCTGGGCTGGCTTCAAACCACAATCCTCACATCTCAGTCTCCAGAGTACCGAGAATTACAGGCATGAGCCCCCATTCCACATCTTATTTACCTATTCAAGCCTGATTTTATTTTAGCTACATAGTCTGAGGACTATGGTGAAATAGTAAGAAGGGAAATGAATTCAAAACCACAAAAATCAATGTCTGCACTGTGGGCCTCCGTACCACCACAGTGCACCTTCACCTTTCATCTGTAGGTCCCCCTTGGACTCCTAAAGAGGTGATCTTGGGTGAAACCCTTGACATGATTCTGTTCTGCCAGTCTCCACAGAAGACCATTGGATCAACAGGGGTGCTGAAGCAGCAGACTCAGTCTTGGAGTCAGCTCCTGATGGTATTATAATTGGCATGTTAAATTGGCAGCCAAGAATGCCTGAGCAAGTGTTGTTACTTTCCTTTACAATGGACTGTGTGGATCACCAAGAAGTATCCCATCTGCTTGCCTCTGGTGGATTCCTTAGCCTTTTAACATCCTCATGAGCCTGAGAAATTTTACCATGAGAGACCTTTGTTGCTCATAATATATAAAGGAAAAGTAAAGTACCTTGGGACAATCCTAGAGTTAGGCCACAGGAAAATTGCATAGTCTTTACAATTTAGTTTTTGAAACATTAACAAGCTTGTCATAATTTGCGGACTAGTGATCTGCTTTGCAAACTTGAGCTAAAATTAAAACTAATCATGCACAGCATCTGTAATCAATCTCAGCATTTGGGTGTCTGAAATAAAAGGATGCCATTTTGAAGCAGAAGCAAGCATGAGCTACTTAATTAATTAAGCCTCTGGTGAGTCTGGGTTCTATTTAAATGCTTGTGTGCATTTGTCCAGAAGCACTAAACTGGAAAAGCTAGGTGACCAAAATCAATGCTTAAAAAAAATCTATGTTTAACTTGTCTTTAAGACAACTGGCAAGCAAAGTATTTTTTTAATTTAATTTAATTTTATTTGTGAACATACTGTACAGAGGAGTTACAATTACATGGGCAGGATAATGCGGTGGTAAGCAAAGTATTAAGGACTGGAATTATGAAACCACGGAATTTCAACTTCCAAAATGTATGGGACTTGAAAATTATTTTTTAAATTTTATACATAGTATGTATGGTGTTACAAGGACATTCTGTGGTTACAATGCTTATGTTCAAATCCCAGTCTTAAAGAGTCATACACTTTGCTGTGGTACTCTTACTTGTGCTATAGCTGGACTTACAAGGCACCCATATTTTGTTCTTCCCACCTATAACCAGTAGCTTTATTTAATAAGAGATAGGCACTTGATGGAAATAGCCAACTAGGCCGGGTGCTGGTGGCTCATACTTGCAAATCCTAGCTACTTAAGCAGCTGAGATCTGAGCGATCAAAGTTCAAAGCCAGCCCAGGCAGAAAAATCCATGAAACACTGTCTCCAAAATAGCAAAAAATAGAGCTGGAAGTGTGGCTCAAAGGTAGAACAGCAGGTGAACAAGCCAGCCTAGCAAGTGCAAGTCTCTAGAAAGAACAATAACAAAAAGAAAGGCAAGCAAGGCAACCTAGCAAGGACAAAGCCTAAGTTAAAAAGCCAGGTTCTGCATTTATAAGATTATCTCTTTGTTGCTTTGTATGTCCCTCCCCCACAGTATAACCACTGCTTTCACTATATTTGATGTCTGTATAACTTGTGGAGGAGATGGGGAAAAACCAGTTGTTTAAGGATACAGGTGGACCTGTTGCAACAATGAGAAGTACAAGTTGTCATGTCCAAAACGAGCTTTACAACGTCGGTGTGGGGGGGGGGGAAAGGGGGGGAAGGAAAGGAGAAGGATTGGGATTAGGGGGGAGGGGGGAGGCTGGGAAGGGATGTTAAGGGTAAACAAAGGAGGAGGCTGCAATGCTTGGTAAGAAATGTACGCATTATCCTGCCCATGTAATTGTAACTACTCTGTACAGTATGTTCACAACTAAAATTAAATTAAATTAAAAAAAAAAGCCAGGTTGTGATAGGCTCATTGCAGGTAATCCTAGCTACTCCTGAGGTTGAGATCTGAAGACTGCAATTCAAAGCCAGCCTGGAAAGAAAGTCCATGACACTGTTATCTTTAATTAGCCACCAAAAAAAGGTTGTTAAGTGGAGCTGTGGCTCAAATTGTAAAGCACTAGCCTTGTGCCTGGCCCTGAGTTCAAGTCCCAGGACTGGCAAGCAAAAAAAAAATAGCAGCCAACCTGTGGGCTGACAATCATTTTCTGAAAGCTGAAACAAAGAGTCCTATATTTGCTTCATTGTAAGAATTACCTAATTGATAAAATTCAGTCTTGTGTCCTAGCCTCACCTATTGAATCAGCATAGATGAGTGGTGACTGGAAATCAGTGTTTTTTCTGTTGGCCTCTGGCAATACATTGATCATTGAGATAATTTATAAAACAGTAACCAAAGTTGATGTTCTCTCTAGGGAACTTAAAATAAGAAATATGGTTGGACACCAAAGGCTCACACCTATAATTCTAGCTACACAGGAGGCTGAATTCTGAGGATCTCAGTTCAGAGCCACATCAGACAGACAAATCCTAGAAACTCTTATCTCTAATTAACCAGCAAAAACCTGGGAACTGGAGGTGTGCCTCAAGTAGTAGAAGGCTAGTCAGGAGTAGGGAAAAAAAGAAGCAAACGTGCCTAGATTTCAAGCCTCCCAGTACCAGCAAACTCTCTCTCTCTCTCACTCTCTCCTCCCCCCCCATCTCTCTCACACACACACTTTGCATGAACTAAAAGCTGAATATATACTAAGGTGAAAGCAAACTGAACTTCCACAGAAGCACAGTTTTTGAAAGCTGTATGATAGATAGTTAAAGCTTAACATGGTGGTACATGGCTGTAATCCCAGCTCTTAGGAGATTGAAGCAGAAAATGGAGAGAGTTCAAAGCAAGACTGGACTACAGAGTACTTCCTTGTTTAGAAAATGAAATGGCGCTGGGCACCAGTGGCTCACACCTGTAATCCTAGCTACTCAGGAGGCTGAGATCTGAGGATCACAGTTCAAAGCCAGCCCCGGCAGGAAAGTCCATGAGACTCTTATCTCCAATTAACTACCAGAAAACCAGAAGCAGCGCTGTGGCTCAAGTGGTAGAGCGCTTGCCTTGAGCTGAGGGGATAGTACCGAGGCCCAAAGTTCAACCCCACAACTGACAAAAAGAAATTTAAAAATGAAATAGCTACTATGGGTCAGGCACTCTCTGAAGGGTTGGAGAGTTCAACAAGGAACAGAGTAGGCTTAGTCTCTATCATCATATGATGGCAAAAGAAGGAAAATCTTTTTTTTTTTAATTTTTTTTTCTGCTTATGTGGTGCTGAGGAATCGAACCCAGGACCTCATGCATGCAAGGCAAGCGCTCTACCCCTGAGCCACCTTTCCAGCCCAGAAGGAAAATCTTCAGATAGCAAAAATGCATGTTTATCAAATAACATACCCAACATGGTCTGATCACTCCTATAATCAAATAACCTAGGCATTTCCAAATACATATTTTTTAATTTACAGAATGACAGAGTAAAAAATAGGGATCTTTTCCTTTTATCTCTCTTTATAGGTCTCAATTATTACACTGCTTAATTCTTTTACATTTGTAAAGATACTACTGCTTTTTTTTTTGCGGTGGTGTATTGTTCCATATCACTAAATTAGATTTTATATGTGAAATTATAAATAATTTGTTTTTGGTCTGAGACTGGAATTTGATCTCAGTTCCTGATGTTTTCAATCATCAGCTAAGTGCTCTGCCAACTAAGCCACATCTCTCATCTCCCAATGTAGAAAAAAGTATGACCCATGTCATTCGTAAACTTAGATTTTTGAGCTAATTTTAAAAATAAAATCTTATACAAATTATTCAAAATACTAGTTTGATCAAGAATGTAACTATTTATTGTGTTGTCTCCAGTCCCACATTGACCTTCTTTTGCTTAAAACATGGACTGGTTTTTTCACCTTCAAAGTGAAGAATCTGCCTGAGACAGATTCTTTAGCGTGGCTGGGTGGAGAGTCTGGATTTTGTCTTGCAACATGTTTTGATCTTAGGAACAGTACAATCCTTGGCTGCAACTTCAGATTTGGATCTTTCTTCTTGATCTATCAGTGCTTCCTCATATAAGGATGGGAAGGCAATAGGAATAGTTTCATGGAGTTTGGACAAAAACTCAAGGACCTTCATCTTGGTGGTTTCAGCATGGGCTTTTGGGCCCCACAGGAATTGGTAACGTGGAGGATCACTGTTAGCTACCTGCTCATATTCCAGATATCGTTCCTTTACAAATCTACGGGTGATAAGCTTCCTAGGTTCACCAAAAAGGAAATGTTTCTTTCCATCATAGAACCCCATCCGATTTAGCACTTGCCAGATTTGCTCCTCGGTAGCACAGTTGCCTTTTGTGAAAATTACACCCAGGAGAGTCATCAACAGGCCAGACAGGGGCACAACCCTGCCATCAGCCAACCTTTTGTCAGAGCATGTTTTCAGTTTGTTGACTAAGACATAGATTTGCTTATTGGGCTCTACTTCCTTCATGTCAAGGCCAAACACTAACTCTATGTGCTCAAAAACTCTATTTAGAATCTCAGGAATGTGGTTCTTGTGAGCTTGATTTATATTTCTCAGTATGTTTGCCTTTGTAATGGACTCCTTCATTTGATACTTGTGCAGCATGTAATGCACTAATGTCACTACCATTTCATCAATGGTGTCTTTGGTGTACTTCCTAGTGATTTTTTGGATGTGTTTTACCTTCTCCTTCACACTGCTTTTTTTTTCTTCATTGGATTTTGTGCCTACACTAACTGTAGCCTTAGTGGTTGAGGAGTAGGTAACCTTAGGACTTTGCTTATTGGTGGATTTCTCTGCAACTGGTCCGTGGGGAATTCCCTTGTTGCTAGTAGAGGAGGAAGAGGGATACTCATGTTCCTTTGATACAGTAGCCCGAGCATCCACCTGCTCTTTAGTTTTTTCCACAGTCTTATTACGTTTTTTCCGACCACGGCGTCTATTCTTCTGACTTCGAGGCATGGTGACTCAATTCAGATGTATCGGACAAGAATGGCTGGTCTGGTGATCTGGAAGAGAGAGAATGAGATAATTTGTGTTCAGTCAACCAAGAAATAACACTTTGGCTTTTGGTTGGCTCCTCTCCTCTGCAAGTTTTCTTATGTTCTCAAGAAACACTGAAGGGAGAGACCAGAGGAAGATGGCAGAGATATAGTTGGGCTATGACTGAGTTCTCTCCAAGAAACCAGTTTTTGCAGTTCAGGGAATAACTCACTACAGGAAAAATCGTACTTAGTGAGCCATAATAGTACAGAGATTCTGCCTAGTGAGGAAAAATTCAGGCAGTTTGCACTAGAAGACAGATTTGAGCACAAGCAGCCACTGGCAGCTGGTATGGGACCAGCCAGTGACCTAGGGAGCTCATCTCTTCACCCACCTCCAGCGCAGACTGGACAATCAGGAGCGGAATTCCACATCCTGCTGGTTTCTGTCTGGCACAGATAGGGATGGGCCAAAAAGCCAAGGGAAACTGTGAGTATCTCCAATCCTTCCCATAGAACAGCTCAAGGAAGGCAGCCCCTGCTCTATGCCATTGGAGAAGATCATCATATTGGACACTGGCATAGACTCTGCCATAACAGTCAGCAGATAACTCAGGACACAAAAACAGCAGGTGGCACCATTTTTGTCCAGGGCAAGGACTTGGACCTGTGAGAGTTGGCTCCCCGCAGGGGAAGGCTGCCCTGCCCAGGAGGCCTCACTAGGCCAGGGAGGATCAACCTTCACTACCTGGTGAGCCCAGAGAGGCAGACTTGCCCCCATGCAGGCAACAAAGGAATCCCACCCATCCCTGGCAGCACAGCCAGCTGCAGGAATCTCACTAAAATTCATTAATAAATAAATAAATAAAAACTGGATACTCTATGAAAACTGAGAGACATCCAGGTTGGTGGCCCAAAGGGGACTCCCCATTTTGGGAAAAGCCACTGATTCCAGATAGGCCAAAATCGCAACCACACCCAATTGTTTAGTCACAGCAGCAACAAGCTACAGTTTCCAGCCACCACCTCCCAGCAGCACAAAGGAAAGAAAAAGCAGATCATGCTTTTTAGCCTGGGAAGGAGGTTGCAAATTCCCCAAGGCTGTAAAGCAGAACATTTTTCTGCACACCCAAACAAGCTGATTTGAGAAACCAACCAAGCAACTGGGAAAACTGACCTCTACAAGCAAATCAAAGATGCCATCAAGGGACTGGAAAACAGACTTAGGGGAGACATAAAAGCCCCTCCAAATAAATAGAAGATACTTTTTTCTCTTCCCCCTTTCACCAATTATATTTTTAAAATTTTCTTCTTTGTTCTTTTTAAGTTCTTTAAACAAATTTTTTGCTCCTTCTCTATTTTTTGCAACTGGTTTAACTCTCTGCTACCTGTTTTTATGTGTTTTGTTTTTAGTTTTGTTTTCTTGTTTTTTTTCTGTTTGCAACAATCTTGTTGGGTTGTTTACTCCTTCCTCATTGCTGTTCTGAACACAACTGAATACATAGCCTACCGTGACCTTCCTTCTTAACTGTGTATAGACTTAATTCAGAGTATAAATTGATCACCCAATTTCCTACAGCACAAATATTAGTATTCCTAATTTTAGTATTATTACTTTATACATAATTGTTCTAATTTTTTATTTTTATGTATATTTTTCTTATTTCCTTTACTTTTTGTTTGCTTTGTCTTTTAATTTTCTTCTCTTCTCTCTTTCTTACTTAGAAGTTAGGTCCCAACTTTCCTCCCTCTATTCTTTTCCTTTGCTACATTCCTCTAATCTGATTTTTCTCTTCCTATATTTCATTATCTTAATCTTTCCTCTAACTGCACCTCAACCCATTTACAATTATTTCTACACCTTCATTCCCTCTTTGATTTCATTACTCTGTTGATCTTCAAGTGTGAAACACTGAGCTAGAATATATCAGTAGGCAGTGAGACAGTGCCAAAGTGGCTCAGGGTGTTATCCCTTTGGCCCAAACCATTCTAAACACCATAACAAGGCTACTCATTGATTACAACTGTTTATAATCCACACTTCTGCAACACAATATCCCTCCCTGGACAAAAATAAACAGAAATAAATAAGGGAACACCTATCTATAATTGGGAACCTTTAAAATCAGTGCAAAGATACAGCCTGGGAGTGGATTTTGTCACTGTGCTTAGTGGTAGTATTGGGCCTACTTACATATCCAACAGAGAACTGATAGAGTGAAACACCTATTTGGATTGTGTACCTCCAAAGTCTGTACAACCTCAGGGCTCTGAGGTGGTGCTTATCTTAAAATTGTGTTCTGGTGAGGGAGTGAGTGGATATACTTTCATCTCCAAAAAAGTAGAGTTATAGCAAAAACACCTATCTTTGAGTGAGAATCTCCAAAGTCTCTGTGCAACTAAAGGCTTTAGGATCAGGCTCACCATAAAATTGTGTTCTGGTGGGAAAGTGGAGATATTTTCAGTTCCAAAGATTAATAGAGGAATTCATGGAATCCACAACCAGAAAGCTGAATGAAGTCCAACAAAAGGAAAAGGAGTCCAGTGAAAGTATAGCCACTCAAATAAGCGATTTGAGAGTGAACACAGAAAACCAAATTAACAAGGCAAAGAAATCCATGCAAGACCCAAAACAAAGCTTCAACAAAGAAATTAAAGCCATTAAAACTGAACAATTAGAAGGGAAATAAAATACAAAGTAGAATGTCTGGACAGTATGCTAGACTGTGCAGAATACCGTATCTCTGGGATAGAAGACAGCCTAGACATTATAGAGAAAGAACAGACAAGTATTCAAAACAAATCCAAAGAATATGATAGATCTATTCAGCATATAGAAGATACCATCAGAAGACTAATTTAAGGCCAATAGGTGTAGAAGAGGGCCTAGAAAGAGAAGCTAAAGGTCTTGAAATTTAGTTAACAGTATCCTAGCAGAGAACTTCCCAAACATACAAAAAGATAAGCCTATTCAGATACATGAAGCCTTTAGAATCCCAAATAGACCAGACCAGAATAGGACATCGCACCACCAAATTGTAATCTGCACAGGATCAATAGAAACCAAAGAAAGGATCCTGAAAGCTGTCAGAAAGTAAAGATCAATTACCTATGAAGGAAAACCAATCAGGATAACTACAGATTTCTCAGCAGAGACCATGAAAACAAGAAGAGCCTGGAATGAAGTATTCCATGCACTAAAGACAAATATCAACCAAGAATAGTGAAACCAGCTAAACTCTCTTTCATAACTGAGGGGAAAATAAAAACTTTCCACAGCAAAGAAAAACAGAAACAATATATCTCTACCAAACCAGCACTACAAACGATACTTAAAGATGTCCTACACATAGAAACCAACTAGAATACGATGAAGGCAGAGAACAAGCCCCCAAAGAATCAGACAAACATAGGCAGAATGAAGGCAACACAGTCCCTAAGAAGATGAATAACATGACAAAAACTAGCAAACACATCTCAACCCTAATTCTCAATATTAATGGACTTAAATCTCCATTCAAATGACATAAAATCTCTAGTTGTATCAAAAACAGTTCTGTCCTCTCTGTCTTTATGAGAAGACCTTCCCTACAAAAACCTTCCTTACAAAAACAAACATTCTAAAAGCTAAAGGCTGGAATAAAATCTACCAAGCAAACAGCCCCCACAAGCAGCCTGGAGTAGCAATCCTAATATCAGATAAAATAGACTTCAAATTAAAACTAGTGAGAAGAGATAAAGAAGGGCACTACATACTAATAAAAATTCTCTCCTACAGGAGGATACAACAATTCTAAATATCTATTCATCAAATACCAGAGCACCCAAATGTATCCAAGAAACACTACTTTCCCTAAAACCACACATAGTTATCCAAAGACATTGATTGTTCATAACTTTAACACACCATTTTCCCTGCTGGATAGATCAACTGGGCAAAAACTCAACAGAGAAACAGCAGATCTAAAAAAATGCATAGACCAACTAGAATTAACAGACAGAATATTTCACCCATCAGCAACAGAATACACGTTCTTTTCAGTGGCACAGTTAACACTCTCCAAAACAGACCACATTTAAGCCACAAAGCAAATCTGTCCAAATACAGAAACATTGAAATTATACCCTTCATTCTCTCAGACCACAAAGGAATACCATCAGAATTCAACACCAAAGCCCACCAAAGAAAATCTTGTAACACATGGAGGTTGAACAACACACTGTTGAACAATGAGTGGGTCATGGAAGACATTAGAAAGGAAATTGAAATATTCATGATATTTAACAAAAATGAAGATACAAACTACCAGCTCCTCTTGGACATAGCAATGGCAGTACTCAGAGGAAAATTCATAGCTCTGCATTTGTACATCAACAAATTGTAGAGATCTCAAACCAACAATTTAATGATGCACCTGAAGCTCCTTGAAAAAGAGCAACAAGCTAAATCCAGATCCAATAGATGGAAACATATAATTAAAATTAAATCAGAACAAACTAATGAGAGTCCAAAACAACCATAGAAATAATCAACAAAACAAAGAGTTGGTTTTTCAAAAAAGTTAACAAATTTGACAGACCCTTAGCAAATCTTTCTAGAAAAGAAGAGAACACACCCAAATAAACAAACTCAGAGATGAGAATGGAAACATCACTACAGAAACAACCAAGATTCAGAATATTATAAGGGAATACTTCTCAAACTTTATTACTAATAAGTTTGAGAATCTGGATTAAGTGGAAGAATTTCCAGCAACTATTGATATGCCCAAAGTAAACCAAGAGGAGATAAACTAACTTAACCAATCCATATCAAACATTGAAATACAAACAGCAATTAGAGACCTCCCATTCAAGAAAAGCCCAGGACCAGATGGTTTAACTGCTGAAATCTACAAGGCCTTCAAAGCAGAACCTATACCAGTACTCCTCCAACTCTTGAATGAAATTGAAAATGAAAGTTCACTACCAAACTCCTTCTATGAAGTTATTATAACCCTCATCCCCAAACCAGACAGGGACTCATCAAAGAAAGAGAACTATAGACCTATTTCTTTGATGAACATCGATGTAAAACTTCTCAATAAAATTCTGGCCAATGGACTTCAACAAGTCATCAAAAAAATCATACACCATGATCAAGCAGGATTCATTCCAGGTATGCAAAGCTGGTTCAATATACACAAGCCAATTAATGTAATACATCACATCAACAAGAGCAAGGAATAGAACCACATGATTATCTCAATAGATGCAGAAAAAGCACCCTTTTATGATTAAAGTTCTGGAGAAGGTAGGAATCCAGGAAGCATTTCTCAATACAATAAAAAGCATGTATGAAAAACCTACAGCCAGCATTATATTTAATGGTGAAAAGCTAAAGTCATTTCCTCTAAACTCAGGAACAAGACAAGGATATCCATTCTCTCTACTCCTCTTCAATTTACTATTAGAATGCCTAAGTAGAGCAATAATACAAGATGCAAACATAAAGGGAATCCAAATAGGGAAAGCTGAAGTAAAACTCTCCCTCTTTGCAGAGGACATGATCTTGTACTTAAAGACCCCATAGACTGCACTCACAAGTTACTCGAGCTGATCTGAAACTTTGGCAACGTAGCAGGGTACAAAATTAACCCTCAAAAATGAATGGATTTTCTGTATGCCAATAATGAGAAGAGTGCAGCTGAAATCAAGAAAGCAACCACTTTTGTAATAGCCCCACAAAAAATAAAATACCTAGAAGTTAACTAAAGAACTGAAGAACCTCTATGATGAAAACCTTAAAAACCTAAAAAAGGAAATTAAAGCAAATCTAAGGAAGTGGAAAACCTCCCATGCTCCTGGATAGGGAGGATTAACATCATGAAAATGGCAATACTGCCAGAGGTTATCTACAAATACAATACAATGTAATACCCATCAATATCCCAACCTCATTCTTCAATGAAATAGAAGAGGCAATCCAAAAATTCATATGGAACAATAAAAGATCCGGAATAGCAAAAGTAATCCTTAGCAGAAGGAACAGTGCTGGAAGAATAACAATACCAGGCTTCAAACTCTATTATAATGCTATAGTAATTGAAACAGCTTGGTACTAGCACATAAACAGACCTGAAGACCAATGGAATAGAACCAAAGACCCAAAAATGAACCTACAGACCTATAGCTGCCTAATTTTGATAAGGGAACCAGAAAAATAGCATGGAAGGACAGCCTCTTCAGTAAATTGTGCTGGCAAAATTGGTTAAACACCTGTAGAAAACTAAAGTTAGAACCTTATATATCATCCTGGAACAGAATCAACTGCCAGTGAATCAAAGACCTCAAAGTCAAAGCAGATACCCTGAAAACATTACAGGAAAGAATAGGAGAAATTCTATGGCTCCTTAGCACAGGCCAAAATGTTATTAATAAAGACTCATAAACACAACAAATCAAAAAAAGATTGGACAAATGGGATTGCCTGAAACTGCAGAGCTTCTGCATGGCAAAGGACCTAGGTAGTAAGATTAATAGAAAGTCCATGGACTGGGAGAAATCCTCACTAGCTATACAACAAAGGGCTTCATATTTAAAATATACTTAGAACTCAAA
The DNA here is from genome assembly GCF_024711535.1 of Dipodomys merriami. Taxonomy (NCBI): domain Eukaryota; kingdom Metazoa; phylum Chordata; class Mammalia; order Rodentia; family Heteromyidae; genus Dipodomys; species Dipodomys merriami. The sequence continues at coordinate 103,550,701 of NW_027204492.1, forward strand.
AAATTAAATTCTCCAAAATAAATCCTTAAATAAACAAGTGGGCCATATAATGGCCAATAGACATATGAAGAAATGCTCAACTTCTCTGGCCATAAAAGAAATGCAAATCAAAACATTGAGATTCCACCTCACCCCAATTACAATGGCTATAATCAAGAAATCTAACAACAACAGATGCTTGCGGGAATGGGCCCAGAAGGGAACCCTACTGCATTGTTGGTGGGAATATAAACTTGTTCAGCCACTTTGGAAAGCAGTATGGAGGTTCCTAAAAAGCCTACACATAGACCTCCCCTATTATCCAGCAATCCCACTTTTGGGCATTTACCCAAATGAAGACAAAACATGGCCATATTAAAGCTACCAGCACAACTATGTTTATCATAGCATTATTCACCATAGCTAATATGTGGAACCAACCCAGATGCCCCTCAGTAGGTGAATGGATCAAGAAAATGTACACACACACACACACACACACACACACACACACACACACACACACACACACACACACACACACACACACACACATGAATTCTATGCTTCCATCAGAAAGAATGACACCACCCCCACTTGTTGGGATGTGGAAAGACTTGGAAAAATCATATTAAGTGAAGTAAGCCAGTCCAAAAGAAATTTAGGCCCCATGGTTTCCCTTATTTTCAATAATAGTATACATATATGGTAATCTTATCAGATGAGCTGAAAATCTCAAGCGCTATGTACATATGCTCATATCAGTTAATGCTGAGTGAAATCAGCCTCAAGATATGGACACCAGAGGTCTGTCTTTGTTGTTCTTATTTTAAATGTACTAGGCGATTGTTTTTGTTTCCTTTCTATGTTCTTTTCCCTATAGTGTATCCCCTGTTGTCACTGTATTTGATTTTGGTACCTTGCATCTTGTATATACAGTTGTCTAATTTGGGGAGGGGAAGGGGAATAACAAAACGCTGGAACAAGGACACAGGATGACCTATTGCAATAATGAGACCCACAGGACAGTATATTGGAAACGAACTTTACAACTTTGGGTGGGGGGTGGGGTGAGGAGCAGTGTGGGTGGTAGGGGAGGGGAGGGATAGTGAGACAACAAAGAAGGGAAGGGGTAACAACGATCTACAAGTAATGTACTCATTGCCTTACTCATGTAAATGTAACCCCTCTGTACAGCATCTTTACAATATTTTTTTCAAAAAAGAAACACATAAGGCCTATAGGCCCATAGTCTCTAATCTGCCTCCTAAGTACTAAGTGAAATAATGAGGGTGCACTTTAGGTTGCTACCTACTAGGTAGTCCAGGGGCTTGCTGGGTGGGGACATTTTCAGGCTTTGTGGAGTCCACTTGTTCTGCCTGGCAGATGTCTTTGTTCACATTAGAGGTCATCATCTTGAGTTTTAGCAGGTACTGGGTATCTCTACTTTGAAGCTAACTTTTCATTTTAATGTCTTCATCTCCCTCCTAATGTGGAGAAGATGAGCCTGACCATATCTGCCTTAGGACACCCAGGAAGGTAGAAATGAAAGAGTTCAATAGAATTTTTTCTGTCCTGGGCTTATTGGTGTTTACATTTTTCATTCAGAATTCTCACCTTGCCTTCTGGTAGGGCCTTGTCTTCCTTCAACATTGTGCTAACCTGAGACTAATTCTCTTAGGGAAAGGTCCAAAGCAAAACTTCAGGGAGATCTTACCTTCATATATCTACCTCACTATCCCTTGAGTTGATAGCATAGGAAGGATTATATCTGCCCTTTTTAAGCTGGAGTGAATAGTATCCTCTTCTGCCAGAAACAGTTGTATATTCCTGTCATCTCAACCCTCCAGAGTGTCAGGCAGGTGGATCATAAATTTGAGGTGATCTTATGCTACATAGGAAGTTCAAACTAGCCCAACCTGTCTCTCAGAAAAACAAAAGACTGAAAAGAAACAAAACCATCAGGATCTATTCCTGTTAAGTCCTAGGAGAGTGTCTTTTTCTTCTGGCCTAAAGCTGATACCACTGTACTAATGCCTTCAAGTGTCTAAGTTCCAAGAGAAATAGTATCATGTGATTTTTTAAAAATTAGTAAGTTTTTTTAATTGTGAAAATACCATACAGAGGGGTTACAATTACTGAGCAAGGTAATGATGAGTACATTTCTTATCAAGCATTGTTGCCTCCTCCTTTGTTTCCCCTTACCATCTCTGCCCTCCCTCCCATCCCCCCTTCCCCCCCCCCCCGCCAAAATTGTAAAGTTTGTTTTTTGACATAATGTCTTGTACATCTCATTTTTGCAATGGGTCCACCTGTATCCCTATTTAAACAATTTGTTTTTTCCCTTCCCTTCCACAAATTATACCAACATCAAATACAGTGAAAAGAGGGGTTATGCTGTGGGGAAGGGACATACAAACCAACAAAGAAATCTGTATGTTCTTCCCCCATGGTATAACCTTGTTTTCACAGTATTTGATTCTGGTGTCCTGCATCTTGTATATACACTTTTTCTAATTTAGTGAGGGGAAGGGAAATAACAAAATGATGAAATAAGGATATAGGTTGACCCATTGTAACAATGAGATGTACTAGACACTATGTTGAAATGAACTTTACAACTCCTGGGGAGGGGAGTGGGGAGGGAGGAGTTGGGGAGGTGGGGAGGGAAGGGATGGTAGGGAAAAAACAAAGGAGGTAATAATGCTCAATAGGAAATGTACTCATTACCTTACTCATGTAACTGTAACTCCTCTATACAGTATTTTTACAATAAAAAGTATATACAAAAAAAAGAAATAAGTGATCCCTGTATCAGGCCTAGCAGGAATCTATGAAACACTCTTTCTTTTGGGATAATGGTCTCCTCAAACTTAACTCAAGGTTTCCACAGATAGACTCTGAAAATAGTTCCTCTGACCACTGAAACCCTCTGTCACATCCAGCCTCTCCCACATGAAAAGTTCTTGCTATGACAGGGTTGGTAATTCCCTCAGATCTCAACATTCTCACCTTTACTTCTGGTATGGCCTGAGATACTTCCATATGCTGGTCTGAAGCCTTAAGGATGGTCCAGTGTTGTCCCCTCCTTGAATCTCCAGAGAGAATTCAGAGGGTATTAAATTAAATGTTCTTTCCTTGGGATCTGCTAGGACAACTGACAGACAGGGACAGGAATATGTGGGGTATGGACCTATTACGGCCCCCACCCACTATCCTGACAACTCACAATGGGCCTTTGTATTACCTCATAGCACAGGTTAAAATCTCTCCCTTTCCTGACTTACCCTTGCCTCCCCCATCAATTTTTTTCTGTGATACCAGAGATGAAAAGAAGGCACAGTTACATCTAGATTCTACAATTATGGGCCTTCCAGGCCTAAAAGGAGTCTGGATATTGAGGGGCCCTTTTTAATTAGTGTGGTCTGCTCCCTCAGATCTTCCTCAGGGCCTTTGCCTTTGTTGTTGAGAAGCCTGAGCTTCTGCCTGCTGGTCTGTTACCAAAAACCTGGTTCAGTGGTACCTCATCAGGTAATCCCTGTTCAAGTTATACAATGTATGAGATTCTTTTGGATCATCTTGAGGGAAGGGGATACCCTCAGGATGGACTCAGGGTCTTTACCTTAATACTACAGAGGGCCCAAACTCTTCCCTAGAGTTGATCTGGCACATAAACTAGATCACACCAAATGCCTTCACTTTTCTGAGCTGTCACAGATATTGGGGGACATAATTTATACCACTTCCAAATAGAATCTCTCAGGGCTAAGAGCAGGCATATTATTCATAGCAATGGCCTCTTTTGTGGGGGTGAGGGACTCTGAAAAAATACTTATAGGAGGGTTTTATTTATTTTTGCAAAGTCTGGGACTCCTTTGTTTTGTGTCAGCAAGCCTTAAAACAAGATTTTTTTTCCCTCAGCTTTTCCAACCATCTCTCCCGGTACTCCCCCATCTGCAGTCTCCAGAAGATGAAGTGAGGAGGTACTTGCTAACATCCAGTCACAGATTTCAAAGTGCTGCCAGAAAGTACTTGACTCTGGACTGACTAGTCTCTTCCGAGGTATGTGATTCTGTCATAACTTCCTTATAGTCTTCATTTTTACTTCTTTTAGGGTCTGGAACCCCTCCATCTGAAAGCCTTGAGACAAAACCTGGTTCAAGGCCTTCACCTCATAGTGAAAGGTGACATAAACTTTACTACAGATAATATAATAAATAACCTGGGGAATGGCCAGTATTCTCTCTCTCTCTCTCTCTCTCTCTCTCTCTCTCTCTCTCTCTCTCCCAGACACACTCAATTCAATCAGATCAGGGTTTTAATGGTAATAAATACAGAGATTTGGTTTCCAAATATATGCCATCAATTTAACAAGAAACAATTGTTTTGCATGCACTTGGAGTCAAGCCCGCTCCTTCAGTGTTTGGTGACAGCAAAGGCCACCAGACATAGCCACAGAAAATCCACACTACTCTACAAAGAAGTCAGCTATTATAGATGGAGTAAATTTATCATAATACATTATACCCTTATTGTAAATATCATAATGTAACTTCTTTGTACAGTTAAATTATGCTAATTAAATTATGCCAAAAGTGGACAAGCTTGGAATTAAAAAATGCCAGTGGGCCCAGTCTGATGGGGATCATGTACATATTTTTGTTAGTTTTATTTTTGGAAGCTCTAACTAATTATCAGAGAAGATGAGAGAAAACTATCCAGGTATTTTCAACAGGATGAGAGGGAAATTAGCCATTTTCAAGTTTAACATTTCAAAGTTAAACATTTGGAAATTAACTATATGTACTTATATTCTGTTCTTCTTAATAAGTCATGCCTTTGAGAGGAACTAATTTACAAGAGTTAACTCTTCTAGTCTTCAGTGGGGCAGACTGAGTGCCAGTGACTCAGGCCTGTAGTCAACTCTTAACTACTCAGGAGACTGAGATCTGAGGAATGAGGTTCAAAGCCAGAAAACCAAGAGTGTCTATCTTTAATTAACCCACAAAAAGCTAGAAATGGAGGTGTGTGTTCAAGTATTAAGAGCACCAGCTCTGAATAAGTAAGCCAAGAGATAACATGAGGCCCTGAGTTCAGGCCCTGAAACTGGAAAAAAAACGTAAAGAGAAAGACAGGTGTGAATTCATGGATACTGGCTTCAGTCATAAAATGTTTCCCTACCCTTAAACCTTACTATTGCATTACTAAAGACTTATTCATTCCCATATATTATGTCTATTATGAATAATAATATGAATAATAATATGAATGAATATCATTTATGAAAACATACACACATTTAGACCTTCATTTTCAGCCTGTGAAGTAGTTAACTCCTGGGATTCCATCTCCAATTTCCCCTCCTTGCAGAAATACATTCCTTCCATTACTTATTGATAGTACATGCCCTACTTTAACTCTCCTTAATCACTATTCTATGCATTTGCATGGACTCAAGCTCTGTGGTGAGAGGCTTTATAGACTTACTGGACGGCCAAGGTTTAGGAAAGATGTAATTCTCCAAGAAATCATTAATAACATCACTGGATGATGTAGAGGATCTGGTAATATTCTACCTAACAGGTATGGGAGACTCTACAGAAAGACAGGGGTTATGAGGAATGCCTCCAATCTTTCATCTAATTGCTCACCTAACATCAATCATTGTAATAATCACTGAGAGATGGCCAAGCTCATTCTCAAACGCAGTTTCTTCATCTTTTCTCCTTTTGATACCTTTTCACCCTATGCTGAACTCTGAATATAGATCCCTGACTTCCATTTGCTCTGCGATCTCTGGACTTGTTTTGCTTGTAGTCGATCTCATGCACTGTGGAAACTGTTCTACTCCCTGGGCTCCTAAATCCCTCAATAATTGTAGTTTTCCTGGGTAGGTCCATTTCCTGGCATTGGTGTATTCTGAACAAGTATTTCCTTCTCAAAATAAAGGGAAATATTTGGTTGATATTTCATAATGATTAATTCAGGCACTCAAGACACATTGCTGAAATTTTACTCTGTTAGGTTAGAGATCATGTTCATTTTCTGCTCGATTTATTTAGAAAACAAAGCAATGCAGATTAAGTTAAGAGTGAGACAATCTATTTTTAATCAAGTATGACCAAAAGTTTGATGAGCTAACCAAGACAACTTATTTATGAACATTGTCACATGGAAATCAGTATATAAATTTGTATAGCACTATTTGGAGTAAAATAACATAGGCAATATTCATAAAATTTATAGTCATTACTCTTCCCACTCAACTCATACTTTTCTTAACATTTATTTTAATAAAACATGCAAAAGATTTGCTCCAGAATTGCTGTTCTACAATCTTTTCATTTTATTACATAGAAATAAGTGGAAAACAATCTGTGTACCCATCAGGAGGAAATTAGTACAGCTAATTATGGCATGTACACAGTTTATAATTTAGGAAATAGTTAAAATATTGAGGTGGACCTATATGTGACATCTCAGAAAGACACTAAATTCATTTTAGTTAGTTCCAAGTGTTAGGGGTAGAAGAATGCATACAACAACTTTTAGTGTACATTAAATTTTTTATGCTATATTTTTAGCACTTGTATGAAAGAAAAAAAAACATCACATTTTTAAAAATACTACATGCAAAAATTTTAATGTAAGTACCTTAGAGAAGCAATTGGGTTTTTGAGGAAGGACAATTGTAATTTACATCTATTTTTAGAAGTTTTTGACATGACTATATGCCCTTTTTCTCTTTGTACCTAAAATATTTAAATAAGAGTATAAAAAATTTACTCATTACCTGACTTATGTAACTGTCACCTCTCTATACATCACCTTTACAGTAAAAAAATATCAATAGAAAATATAGCTGAATATTAGCCAGATATAGCTGTAAAGGGACAAACTTACACAAAAAAATTTGATGTGAATTGGCATCAGTTCTCTGTTATCAGCTGATCCAGTTACCCACACTACTTCTACCATCTGGCTCTATATCTCAGCATGAGTTTTCTATGTTTTCTGATAAATGGAACAAAAGACATGGAAGGTATACTGGCTTTCATGTGCCTTGGTGGAAAAGCCATGCTTCTGCTCATATTTCAGTGTCAAGGGGAGTCACATGTTCTTTCCTAACTTCCAGTAGATTGATAATTTACTATTGATATAAACCAAGAATAGAGAGCAAGACACAAAGTGGATAAGCAATTATAGACTCTCGACTTAAATGTCATATTGTACTAAGTCAATAAAAAGTTATTATAATTTGTCATGACAATGGACCTCTTTGTTTTTGGAAGAGTTTCTGAAAAAAAATATAAACCTTTCCATTCAACAGTGTTATCTAGTAACCGTAGGTGACAGGTGATTTCAAATCCCAGATCAGTTTTTTCAAAATGATCTGTAAATCTCAATAGGGAGGATTCACCCTTCTTTCACCCTTCTTTTCTTTTTTTAGGGTGAGAGACCAGGATTTGAACTCAGTACCTGCTGCTTTAACTCACTGGCTAGTGCTCTACCAAATGAATCACACCTCTAACCCCTCAATAAGATCTTAATACACTAATCTCTTCAATGACATCTATAATTTCAAACACAGAGAAATTGTTTTCATTCTTTTGGTGCCTGATTAGAATCATAACTTGCCACCCTTTGCTACTAAACACCTGATGAACACACCTGAGCTCTTGTGCTGGTGCCCTTGGGCATGATGAAAAGCTAGAATATTCCCCTAGAGCAGTTACAGACAAAAGTCAAGAGAATGATGGTGAGTTATTTTTTTTCTTTTCTTTTCAGAGAAGGAGATATTTGTTACCTCTGTTGTTGATGGAAAAAATTACTGTACAAAGAATTCTTTATGAATGTTATGTTCCATGAGACTTTGTAAATATAATTGAAATTATGGTACTGACCTTAAAAAGAGGTAAGTTATGCTGGATTGTCATCACAGGCCTCATCTAATTACATGAGACTTTACATGCAGAGAAATTTCTTCACCTGAAGACAGAACAAACAGGTATCAGGGAAGCCATTCTAAGCCTCAGTTTGGGTCAATGTGCCTTTTCTGACTCAAAATGCAAGGATGATTCAATGTATTACAAAGCTATTCAACCTGATAGGGATGCTTTGTCTTGTGGCGTGGAGTGTGATGGAGGGAGCCATATTGATTAGAATACAATGTAAACGTGTGGAGATGTAAACAAGGAAATGCTCCTATAAATAATATAAAGTAATAAAATATAGAAATCCACATGCAAAACAAGAGTGGCACACAAAATGAATAAATAAGAGACAGAATATTTGCCATGTGGGCTCTAAACAGCTTTAGACAAGGTAACATGGCAGCTTTCACTGACTGCCCACTCCCTTCTTCAAATTACTAAAAACTATATTTCTAACGTAAGTGGATTCCAAGAACAACCCAAATAAATGTTTGAGTGAAAATCTTTCCAAAAAGCCCGATGTTGGTAGCTCATATGCAAGGAATTCTAGCTACTCAGGGGGCTGAGATCTGAAGATTGCTGTTTGAAGCTAGCCTAGTCAGGAAAGTCCATGTGACTCTTATCTGCAATTAACCTCAGAAAACCTGAAGTGGCTCTATGGCTCAAAGTGGTAGAGTGCTATCCTTGAGCAAAAGAGCTCAGGGACAGAAACTAGTTCAAGTTCAAGCATCACAACAGGAAGGAAGGAAGGAAGGAAGGAAGGAAGGAAGGAAGGAAGGAAGGAAGGAAGGAAGAAAGGAAGGAAAGAAGAAAGGAAAGAAGGAAGGAAGGAAGACTCCCAGGCTGAATTCTATCTTTGAAAGGTTGGTTTAGGTTTCTGTAACTGAGAGGAAAAAACCTAGAAAAAACAACTCATACTTCTCACCTACAATAGTGTGACATGATAAATATGTGTTATTTTAAGTCTCTTTATGTATGGTATTTTGTTGCATGAGCACGGAAAGCTATTATATCCTCTTGGTAGGACACCAGATTTTTTTAAGAATCCAGCTTCCAGTTACAGTGGCTATACAATGATTTCTTAGGTCTTTCTTAATGAATTACTGAGAAGGCTTCGAATTTTTACCATTTAATTAAGCTCACTCATCAGTGTATGGGTACAGTGTCAGTTTCAGATGTCATAAAATTACATTCACCTTTTTTTCTAACCTCATCTTCTTCCTAAAACATAACTTAACTCATCTTTCAAGAACCATTATGTTCTATGCCAAATATAACTCTACTCACAAGCTGATTTGGCAAAAACTTTGTTAAAAGCACCTAGAGCTGATGAGCAGACAACGAGGTACATAGGGCAGTCCCCAAATGATGTTTAGTTATTATTTTCTTCATTATAAATGTGTTCAGTTCCTTGGTACCACATTCTATCTTTTCATTATCTGAAGTTATCATGAGAGAATAAATTAACTAACAGAATAAGACTAGTGGTGTAGCTCAAGTTGTAGAGTATTAGCTGTGAGCAATAAAGCCACAAGAACCCAAGTTCAAGCCCTGGTAACGGCACACAAAATAAATAAATAAAGGGACAGAATATTTGCCATGTGGATTCTAAACAGTTTTAGATCAGTGCTCTATATGAAATCAAGAAAGTTGCAGGTATAAGACTCAAAGTCTTTGTAAAGAAAGTTTGAAAATCCTATCTTATGACATCTTAAATGTATATAAAGAAAGTAAAAAAATTCAAGCTGAGTGCTAGTGGCTCATGCCTCTAATTCTACCTACTCAAGAGGCTGAAATTTAAGGATTCCAGTTTAAAGCCAGCCTAGGCAGGAAAGTCCAAGAGACATTTAACTCCAATTAACCACCAGAAAGTCTAGAAGTGAGGCTATGGCTCAAGTAGTAGAGAGCTAGCCTTGAGCATCAAAGCTGATAGTATCCAGACTCTGATTTTAAGTTCTAGTACTGGTTTGTGCATGTGCCTGTGTGTATGTGTGTGCATGCGTGCGTGAGCGCATGCTCAGGTGAGCGCGTGCACACACACACACACACACACACACACACACACACACACGTACAGAGTCCTTGGCACAGTGACTGAATTTTATTACATGCTTAATAATTGACAGTTAATAGTATTATTACTTTGATCCAGATCTTACAAAAATATGCCTATTTGGAGGTAAGATTTGAACTCAGGCCCTCAAATGTGCTAGACTGACACAATACTATAGAGTCAATCTTGTAACCTGGCCCTAGGTTTTTATTTTTTTTTTAATACATCACATGGTATCAGAAAATGTGCAGCATTTCGGGAGCACAAAAATCATCCAAAAGGAGGTATAGTTCTTGTGGCTTTATTGCTCAAGCTAATACTCTACAACCACAAAAAATGTAGTATTTATCGTGGGTGTGGGGTACTCTTAGTTAGTTATATGAAACATTTGGTTCCAAAAATTTCTATAAAGAACTTCTCATCCTTCTCTATGTCCTTCCATCCAGGATACCCTTATTTTTATTTATTTCAAGTATAATTTGCTAAATTATACTTGACTACCTGTGACAATTCCCTTTTTATGTAATGGATTGACTTCTCCAAGCCAGAGCAAATACTGCCAACAGAGTGGTTTCTGAGCACACTGATATCAGGTATTATCCATTTTCTCAGAACTCTCTGGATATAAAATGGGTCTCTTGTACATAGTGTTCAACTGTACTTCAGAAAAGGACACTGGGAAAGGAAAGGAGGGCCTCATTCCTTAGGAAGGAAAGGGATTTTCTTGTTACCCATGACCCTAAAGAAGCTGATAAAAAGGTAGTTTCCATTTCAGGCCCTATTTTTAACTTATGGATACATAAGCTTAAGGAGTCAGTCCCTCTTCCTCCTCCCAACCACATCTAACCTACCACCCATCTTCATTTAAAAATTAACTAGCTTTCCCAGTGCTTGAAACCCACTTTCCTCAGGACATTTGCACCTACCTGTTTTCATGGAATCCCCTCCCACATCCTTTTTAAGTTGAATTTAAGGCTTTGTACTTAATCTAACTCTTGAGTCACTCTCCCAGCCCTTTTGAATTGATTTGTTTTCAAGATAGGGTCATGCTTTTTTTATGCATGGGCTGTTCTGGACTGCAGTCCTATTTATGTTTCCTTTTGTTGCTAGGGGGATATGATTATGACATTGTGCCGTTTTGTTGCTTCCCCCACTCCCTTTGGATAAATGGCTTGAATCATAGTCCCCAGCCATTGGTTGAGATGGAATCTTGTAAACTTTTATGCCCTGGCTGGCCTTGATCTCTTCCTTTTAAATGGCTAGGATTACAGAACCCTGCTTTCCTGCCATCATTTACATATTTCTTCTTTTAGGAGACATCATACTATGTTTTTAAATGACAGCTTTGAAATTCAGTGGGCATGAGTGAATCGTGTTTATCCTGACATTTCCTAATGCAAGCACAGAACCTTCCAAAAAGCAAATGCCCAGTAAAAATTTGATAAACAAATGAGACAATGTCAAGCACGAACATTTATTATATAATTTCTTAATACATTATAACTTATACCTGGTAAACATTTTAAATTTTGTAAAACATGCTAAAAGTAACACATTTAATTTTTTCTCTATTTTTTCATCTTAACTATTTTTCTAAGTTCTTTCACAATTTCATGCTGTTATACAGACTTCAGTATCACTAAATAACATGGGAAATTTCTCAATTCAACAGATATAAAAAACTCTCATTCTTACATCTAATAAACATCAGTGAATAGCTTACTTAAATATCTCACAAACTTGGATTCTAAAGCTATATACACCTATTAAAAAGAACAATTAAACCAATATTCAAGTTTTTACATAGAGGAGGAACAAGTATTATGCATTATGTTAATCCACCGTCTCATACAGAGAACCCTAGCTATCCTCTTCAAAAGCATAGGGAAATACTTTTACTAGGTTTTACTTGGGACATGAGTTGCTGGGCATGACCTTGGAACGTGCACTGGCCATGGCAGCAGTTCGGGCCCGAGCTGCAAGTCGAGCTTGGGCTCTTTCTGCCTCATCTTTCATTGCCTCCTCATACAAATCTGGGAAGGAATTAGGACTTGTATTATGGATCTTGGACAAAAACTCCAGGACTTTCATTTTGGTGGTTTCAGCATAGGCTCTTGGGCCCCACATAAACTGAAAGCGTGGTGGATTACTGTCAGGTATCCTTTCATACTTCAGGTACCTGTCTCTCACTAAATCTTTGGTAATGACCTTCTTAGGATCCCCAAAAATGAAGTGATTCCTATTTTCTTGTATCCCCATCATATTTAGCACTTCCCAGACTTGTTCCTCAGTGGCACAGTTGCCCTTTGTAAAGATCACACTCAGGACAGTCATCAGCAGGCCAGTTTTAGGCACACCTCTGCTATCACTACATTTTGCATCAGGACCCATTTCCAGCTTATTGACTAGAACATAGATGTTCTTGATTGGATCCAGTTCTTTCACATCAAGTCCAAAGATCAATTCCACATGCTCTGAAGCTTTCTTCAGGATCTCAGGGAAGTGATTCTTACAAGACTGGATTATATTTTTTAACATATCTGCCTTTGTAATGGGCTCTTTCATTTGATATTTGTACAGCAGATAATGCACAAGCATAGCAATCTTCTGGTCTATTAGGTCCTCCACACGTGGCTCAGTGGTAGCCTGTGAAGTAGTCGGCTTTTCCTCAACTTGGTTGCTGGCGCCTTCATTAGATCTTGGCTGTGTAACAACGGAAATAGCAGCAGCCATGAGAGATTCAGCTCCCCCCAGCTCTAGTTGACTGCTGATTGCTTCATCAGCAGATGAACTCTGAGGGGCATCTTGGATATCAGAACTTGAGGAAGAGGGATGTTCTTCTTTTCCTACAGTAGCTTGAGCATTATTCACATTCTTTGGTTCTTCTCCTCCTCGGACCTGGCGGCGTCTCTCACGAGCACGGAGCTTACTCTTCTGACCCCGAGGCATGATGATACTGGTCAGAGACAGAAGACAGGAGTGTAGGAGAGAAGATAGATGATTTAGTAACCTTGAAGAAAAAAGGTGAGATGGTGTGATTTGATTCCATCAATTTTATCTTAGGCTGTCTCTATAGGTTTCCTTGATGATACTGCATAAGAAATCCTTCTCTGAAGAGCCTTTCCCCTGAGGGGCTTTTGCAAACAACTACAATGTGCCTTTGGTTTCAGGGCTTTTGCAAACAACTACAATGTGCCTTTGGTTTCAGGTTTCCAGTCCCATCTGTCTTCCTGGGGCTGACAAAGTCCAGATATTGTAGAGCCTCCTCTGTTCTGGGGCAGGGTATTTTTTTTTACCAATACATATTCAGGACTATCATCTTAACTTGAGGCAAAATAGGTATTTCTCTGGTTAAGTGCATTGATAATGACTCCCACATTCCCATGTTCTCCTCTCCCTGGCTTCCTGGGAAAGGAGCTAAGGAGGGATCTCACTTGTTTGTATCTGCCTGGAGATGATCTAAGGTGGTAGCAATGGAATAGCTATGAGGCCCTCTATCCTTGGAATAGTTACAGTTATGAATCTTCACTAAGAATCCTCATCTTTGTTATTTTTTTGCCAGTCCTGGGGCTTGAACTCAGGGCCTAAGCTTCTTTGGCTGAAGACGAGCACTCTACCACTTGAGCCACAGTACCACTTCCAGCTTTTTGTTTTATGTGGTATTGTAGAACTGAAACTGGGGCTTGATGTATGCTAGGCAAGCATTCTACCACTGAGCCACATTCCCAGACCTTGTTATTTTATGTGTGTGTGTGTTGGTCTTGGGGCTTGAACTCAGAGCCAAGATTCTGTCTCTGAGCTTTAAGCTTCCATGAGCAAAGACAGCATTGTATCGCTTTTGGCTTTTTTAGTAGCTTAGTGGAGGTAAGATTGGACTTTCCTGCCTGGGCTGGCTTTGAACCTTGATCCATAGATCTCAGCTTTTTGTGTAGCTAGGATTACAAGTATAAGCGACCAGTGCCCAGATTTGCTTCTTCCCTATAAGAAGAATTTCTCATTTATCTGAATCCTAGTTCTTCAAATTAGAATTAACATTACTGAGAATATTGAGAAACAAATTGAGAAGACAGCTGGGTGCTTGTGGCTCACTCCAGTAATCCTAGATACTCAGAAGTCTGATATCTGAGGGTCATGGTTCAAAGCTAGCCAAGGCAGCAAAGTCCATGACACTCATCTCCAATTAACCACCAGAAAACGAGAAGTGGCACTGTGGCTCAAGTGGTAGAGTGCTTGCTTTGAGCTGAAGAACTCAGGGACAGTGCCCAGGCCCAAAGTTCAAGCCCTATGACTGACCAAAAAATAATTAAGGAGGCCTCAGACTAACATATCATCCCCAAAAATTCCTATGTGGAAAGGCAGCATTTGTTTGGCTCTTTAAAACCCTGTCTTATTCCAAGGCCTTCATTCAGCTCATATCCTAAAGTATATATGGTATCTGTGGATGATGGGGTGCATTTCAGAAGACCAAAGCTTCCCATTATTTCTAATGACTATTCACACAGGCAGAGGCAGAGTCTGTCCTTTCAATCCTTCCTTGGACTTCCTGGCACTGTCCTATCACACCATGACAGTCACCTTGACATGACTAAAGATAAAATGGGGAATACCTTAATATGTTAGTCCTCTTGAATCTGGTATTTGTACAGCTCCACTTGTCCTGGAAGAAAAAACCCTCTCAGTGATTCAGAAGATTATTTTCTCTGCTGACTGGCACAGAGAACCTTAGGCCAAGTTTTTTTTTTCCTAAGTCGGTGCTCTACCAGTTAGGTCATGTAACCAGCCCTTTTTACTTATTTTTCAAATTCATTTAGTTATTTTCTCCAATTTATGCCAGGGTGGGCTTGTACCAATATTATTTACTCCTCCCATATAGGTAACAGGCTATAGTGTATAGATTGTATCTTATCTCATTGGTTGAGATACAGTCTTGTTCTTTTTGTCTGGCTTGGGGTACTCTACAGTCCTTCTGATCTCTGCTTCCTGAGCAGCAGAGGTTATAGATGTGAGCCACCAATCTGGCTAGACCAATTTCTTATGAGTTTTTCAGAAAGCTCACATAAAGGTAATTCACTGATTTGTAGGTGAGCCCCGGAACATTTTTTGCTATTGACCTGAGGCAGAAACTGATTTTCTCTCACTTGCTTAGAGTTGCTAGAGGAATAAGTGGGCTATGGACTTTCCTAGAACCACTGTGGTGGGTGTGTTTTGCTGTTTCAAGTCTGTGTGGGGAAGGGGTATTTCCACGGCACTCAGAAAAGAGCTCACTTCTAGCTCTAGAAGGCACCAGGATCCCTCTCACTTTTAGATTGATGTCAAAACCCAGAATGAAGTCTCATGTCTGACTTTTGAGTCCGCAGAAGTAGAATTCGAAAGGCAACGAATAACGCAATTCCAGACCGGACCGTTCTGAACAAGATGGCGGCAGCGGTCTGAGGTAGAAGAGGGTTGGACCATGTCTTTGAAAGGTTAAGGTTTCCCTTGAACCAAAAACCAATGTCCTTACCTCCTAGGAGGATCTGAAGGCCTCTCTGGAGGCCAGAAGCCCAGGAGCCAGGGAGTGCAGGAACTCAGGAGAGCAGGACTCCAGGAATGCAGCAGCCAAAAGGCAAGCCGTTATCTTTCTCGCGGGATGAGGAATATGGGAAGCGGAAGTTGTTATCAACACATCCGGTTCTCCTTGCTTGATGGATCTCAGGACTGCCAATTGGGCTGCGCAATTCAGCGTGGGGGGGGGGAGGGAGGGGATTTCCCAGCTCTTTAAGTTCTGAAGTGGGCGGGGCTAAAAGTGAGGTAGAACCAGGACGTTTCGGCGGCTCATGCTTGGTGAATTAAAGGGTCTGTAAGGAAAACCCAAACCCAAACCCAAAACACCTTGTAATTTCATATCAGTTTTGCAACTTGAATTGTTTTAAATGTTTTTACCCGCCTTTTTTTTTTTTTTTTTTTTAGTGAGTTTGCTTTCCAAGTATGAGGTAAGAAGGATAAGGTACAGTATGCCTCACAGGACCGGGTTCGAACTTTTAATGAATATAGCATTCTGGCACCTCCATCAGTCTAAGTTTAGACTTTTGAGTACTTTTCGTTCTAAAAGATCTACATTTGGGGGACTGGAAGGTGGCTCCGTGGTAGAGTGTTTGCCCTACATGCATGAGGGCCTGGGCTTGATTCCTCAGCACCTCGTAAGCTGAAAAAGCCGGAAGTGGCTCAAGTGGTAGAGCGCTGGCCTTGAGCTGAAGAGCTGAGGGACAGCGCCCAGGCCCAGAGTTCAGTCCCCATGACTGACAAAAAAAAAGAAAAAAGAAAAAGAAAAAGCCAGAAGTGCGCTGTGGCTCAAGTGGTAGAGCACTGGCCTTGAGCTGAAGAGCTGAGGGACAGTGCCCAGGCCCCACGGCCCACCAAAAAAATAAATAAAAAATATAATTAAAAAAAGATCTCTACATATTTTAGAGAACATGCATACAGATATAAATAAATTTTGTCTTTATCCAGCATTGCCTTTCCTGTGTGTTAAAATAGACTTACACTCTGCTTCCCCGAGCTTTTTAAAATTCATTCATTCATTCATTCATTCATTCATTTGCTTGTCCTGAAGCTTGAATTCAAGCCCTGAGCACTATCCTGAGCCTCTTTGTGCTTAAGGCTAACCCTCTACCAGTAGAGCCACTTCTGGTTTTCTCGGAATAATTTATTGGTAATAAGAATCTCAGGGACCTTCCTACTGGGCTAGCTTGAACCACAATCCTCCAGGTCTCAGCTTTCTGAATAGATAGGATTATAGGAGTGAGCCATAGGCACCTGGCTAATATTCTTGCTTTGTGCAAAAAGAACCTTATTTTGGATCTATACACCGTTTTTGCCCCCCAGAAGTTTTTTATGTGGGAATTGGAACACATGGCTCAGGTGGGACAGCGCCAGCCAATAAGTGAGAGCATAACATACCCTGATTGAGTGGTCTGGGACAAAAAGTCATTTATGTGTTATTTGAAAAAATCTGTGATGTTTTTCTCAGGTTATCTAAATTGATCATATTTACACCAGTTAATTTTTCTATGTGGTTTATGTGCTAACATTTAAGAACATTTTTGTCTTTAGTGTTAATACATGTTTATATTCCTTGAACATTTGCATTTTTTTATTCATTTCAGTATGGAACCTTTACTAATGAACCAAATTTACTGATGATCTTGGCCTCTATGCAGACGATATTGGCTCAAATGTTCTTTGCCACGGTGATGTCAGGTAGTTATCTTAAGAAAGAGAGTTGCACTGGGAAAATGAGTATAAAATTGTCTCTTGCTTTGTGTGCGTTTGATGCATTTGCATAAGGTAGCGGTGGTTGTGTTTTGTTTTTTAATTTGGTAAAACAGACCCTCTTTCTCCAGTTGTCTGATACTCTAATATTTGAGTGTGACTGACATTTTGACTGCAATTGAACATTATATTGTTCATAATAATTTTCAATTTCATTTGAGATCAGTTGAGTCATTCGTATTATTTATTGGCTTTTTGAGTAGTGGAAATTGATCCTAGCATCTGAAGCTTGAACAAATACTCTACTCCATCCCAACAATTCTGTTTTATTTGTTGTTATTTTTTATTTTGTTTTGTCTTAAAATAAGGTCTAGCTAATTTTGTCTGTGATGGGTACAAATTTAGGATCTTCCTGTTTATTTTCCCTAAGTACCTGGGTTTAACAGGCATGAATCACTGTGCCTGGCATTTATTTGTGTATTGTGTGTTGTGTGGTTTAAACTCAGGGATTAGAGCTTTCACTTGATTTATTTGGCATAGCACTTGAGCCACAACTTCAACCTGACATTTTATGGCTTTATTGAAAATGGAGTCTCAAGGACTTTCTTGCTTGCTCTGGCTTCAAACTTTGATCCTCCAGCTCTCAGACTCCTGTGTAACTGTGATTACACACATGAGCCACCAGCACCTGGCTTTATTTTGTTTTTAGACATTTGGAGGAGGGAAATTTATATTTAATGTGTTTATATATTCTTTACATTATAGAAATTTTCAAACATTAAATAGTAGAGAGGTTATATCAACCACTCAGAATCAGCAATCACCAATGCATCGCTAATCTATTCCCATCTGTTTTCAAATTTCCCATCATCTTTACTACTAATATAATGAAATTTCATTTTTAAACATTTTGGTATGCATTTCCAAAATGTATTTGCCCTGCCTTAAAAATTAACTCCTTTTGGTTGTCTGTAGCTCATACCTGTTGAAGAGGCTGACATCTGATGAACACAGGGTTCGAAGCTAGCCTGAGCAGGAAAGTTGGTGAGACTTTTCTATATATTTACAACCCAAAAAGCCAGATGTGCATCTGTGGCTCAAGTGGTAGAGCACTAAATTTGAGAAACATCATCATCAACAACAACAACAACAACAAACCCCTCAGGGACAGTGCCTAGTCCCTGAGTTTAAGCTCCAGGTCCCTCACTAAAAATAAATAAATAAATAAATAAGAATAAATTAACTTCGTAAGTTGAAATGTCCAGGTGATTTCCATATTTACTTCACTGGTTTATATACATTTTATCATTTCGTTTACCTTGAACTTGGATCATTGCTTTTATTTAAAAAAAAAATTATGCCAGTCCTGGAATTAGAACTCAGGGCCTGTCCTGAAGCTCCCTACCACTTGAGCCACAGTGCCACATCTATCCTTGGATGTAAGGTTGTTATGGACTTACCTGCTTGGGCTGGCTTTGAACCCCAGTCACCAGATCTCAGCCTCCTGAGTAGGTAATATTACAAGTGTAATCTGCAGGCACCCAGCTAGTCATTGCTTTTTAGGTCTATTAATTTATAGACTCTTTCTCTACACACATGTTATCTCTTTTTCCTTATATTTTTTTGTTAAAAATCCAAAGCATAAAGAGAGCTATTATTCTGTACTGATTCATAAGAATTTTCCTTTTTCTAAATAATGTCCTTCTCCCTTTTATTTATTTACAGTGGCAGAAGTTTATCAAATTAAGCTTTAATTCTTTTTTCTTACCCCTTTTGAATTTCTAGCATGAAAAAGTACCTTCCATCCTGTGGGGCACATGATGTCTGTTTCTTTATGGTCTGTTTATTCATTATTTAATTAAGGGCTGCATAAATTTAAATTTCTACATTTTCTTCTGAACTTATTAGATCCTGTGTGTGTGTGGGGGGGGGGGATTATGTTTATGTGCTTGTCCTGGGGGATGCACCTAGGGCCTGGGCATCATCCCTGAATTTTTTTGCTCAAGGCTAGCACTTTATCACTTGAGTACAGCTTCACTTCTGGCTTTTTTTGGTGGTTAATTACTGATGAGAGTCTTACAGACCTTCCTGCCTTGGCTGGCTTTGAACTCTGATCCTCAGATCATAGCTTCTAAGTAGCTAGGATTAGAGGTGTGAGCCATTGGTTCCTGACTTTTACTGTAATTTTGTGTAAAAATAGTTCCTTGTCCACAATTTGGTGATGGTATTCATTATTTTTTATTGTGAAAATACCATACAGAGGGGTTACAATTACACTGGCAAGGTAATGAGTACATTTCTTATCAAGTATTGTTGCCTCCTCCTTTGTTTTCCCTTGCCATCCCTTCCATTCGCCCCCCACCCAATCTGTCCCCCCCCACAAGTTGTGAAGTTCATTTTTCAGCATAAGGACTTGTACATTTTATTGTTGTAGTGGGCCACCTGTATCCCTATTTAAACAATTTGTTTTTTCCCTTCCCCTCCACAAAGTATACCAACATCAAATACAGTGAAAACAGGGGTTATACCGTGGGGGAGCGACATACAAAGCAACAAAGAAATCATCTTATAACTATGTTAGAAACAATCGCAAGAAAGAAAAAAAAACATTTGAGTCCTTATCTTGGGGTTCATTTCACCCAAAATCAACTTATCTGACTGTTTCTGCTTGTCTCGGACATATACTAATAATTGCAAATAAGGGAAATCATGGGACTTATATTTCTTTGGGCCTGGCTTACTTCACTTAATATAATTTTTTCCAAGTCTTTCCATTTTCTAACAAATGAGGCAATGTCATTCTTTCTGATAGAGGCATAGAATTCCATTGTGTATATATACCTCATTTTCTTGATCCATTCATCTACTGAGGGGCATCTGGGTTGGTTCCATATCTTAGCTATGGTAAATAATGCTGCAATAAACATAGTTGTTTTTACAGTTTTCCTATAACTACATTTAATATATTACTTAATATAGTATGATATTATAATATTGATACCATTTATTTTGTATTTGTTTTGTATTGATGTTACTTATAAAATTACAAGTTATATTGGCCTGGGATGGTGGCTCAATGGTAGAGTGCTTGCCTTGCATGCATGAGGCCCTGGATTTAATTTCTCAGCACCACATAAGCAGAAAAAAACCAGAAGTGGCACTGTGGCTCAAAGTGGTAGAGCACTAGTCTTGAGCTAAGGAGCTGAGGGACAGCACCCAGGCCCAGAGTTCAGGCCCCAAGACAGACAAAAACAAAAACAAAAAAAATTACAAGTTATAAATTTTTTCAAAGAATGGAATTTGGTTAGGTAATGTCACTACCTTCAAATTAGTCATTTCTGCATTTACTGTAATTATTTCTTAAACTGTATTACCTTGAGTTTAATGTTTAGTTATTTCATGCCTTAGAAGTTTATACTTCATTTTGTTTTGGTTACATAGGATGGAAAATAAAATATTTGAACACAGTTAACATTTAATCATGAAGAATAGAGTGACAATACACATAGGATCACTCAGCAATGTAAAACTGCAAGTTCTCTCTCCCCTGCAAGAGTATATGTTTAAGAGCATGTAATCCTACTGCCTCACACCTACCTACTCAAGTGGCTGAGATCAGAGGATCAAGGTTTGAAATCTGCACAGTCAGAAAAGTCCACCAGATTCTGTCTTCAATTAAACACCAAAATGTCAACTACAGATGCTGTTCAAATGCTAGAGCACCAGCCACCAGCTATGAGCAAGCCAGCTGAGAAAGTACAAGAACCCTGAGTTTAAATCTCAGTATTGGCAAAAAAAATGACAAGGTATAGTTCAAGTTATAGATTGCTAGCTGACCAAGCAAGCAAGCTGAGAAAGTACCTAAATAAATAAATAAATAAATAAATAAATAAGTTAAATTGAAAAGAAAAATATCATGATAAAGGGATAGGCCTCAAATAGAAATTCATGCTAATATTCATTGGTTACATGCCTTTTTCACCTGTAATTTTAAATATAATTCTGTGAGAAAGTTCCATGCAGCTATTTTACAGTTCCATGAGATAATGAATGCAAATTATCATTACTTGAATTTGTTTTCTTCCTAATTGCTCATGGAAAAATTGCTCATTTTCTTGTTAAGTATACACACAAAAAATCATATTTGTGGCTTAAATATTAATATATTGCTCTAATTTTAAATTTATATAGCAGATGGAAATACATATAACAATATATTATGAATCATATATATAGGTAGATAATATTCTAGCATTTCTAACATTTATATAAATACAATTGAGCATAAAATTTCAACAATATAGCATTAACCTTTTACATTACTTAACCTGAGTTGATGTTTTGCTAAAACATAATAATACAAGAAGCAAAATGATTATATCACTTTCGTTAGTAATTATATCAAAACTGTATTCCTCACTATAGTACATCTCATGTTTGCTTATTTTATGCTAGTTAATTCAACTTCAAACTGATTATACTAATTTTTATACTAATTATTTTATACTTATTAGTGTGTGTGCGTGTGTGCGTGTGTGCGTGCGCGCGTCTGTCCTGTATTGGGGCTTTGAATTCAGGGCCTAAGCACTGTCTCTAAGCATTTTTTGCTCAAGACTGGCACTCTGTCCTTTGAGCCATAGCTTCACTTCTGGCTTTTCATTGGTTAATTGAAGAAGGTAAGTGTGTCTTGGACTGTCTTGCCTAGCCTCGCACCATGATTCTCAGATCTCAACTTTCCTGAGTAGCTAGGATTACAGGCATGAGTTACCAGTGTCAAGTAAACTAGTGATGCTAAATTTTATTGTAAAATAAAATAGAGTAAATTGAATGTTATCTGTTTCATGCTTTTATTTTATGTTTGTCCTGGAGCTTGAACTCAGGGCCTGGACACTGTCCCTGAGATTTTTTGCATAGAGGGTGCACTCTACCACTTGAGCTACAGCTCCAGTTCTGGCTTTTTTGATAGTTAATTAAAGTTTCACAGGTTTTCCTAACTGGGATGATTTAGAACCACAGTCCTCAGATAATAGCCTCTTGGGTAGCTAGCATTACAGATGTGAGATAGTAGCACCAGGAAACTAATGATGTCAAATTCTATTATAAAATAAAAACAGTAAAGATGAATAAATTGAATGTTACCTGTTTCGTACCTTTTAAAGATTGTTTATGTTTTGTTTCTTAATAGGAAAAAAAGAAATGTGTGGTTGCTAGCAACAACTGGAATCCTGATATTTTATCCTTCTTGCAAGCTTACCAGGTAACTGGTTACAGTTTTATAAATAACAGCAGAAGACACAAAGCTCTTGGGTGAGGGACAAATGGCTTTATTCCTCATAACAGTAGTATTAGCATTTTCTTACCCTGGCTTCCAAGCCCCTGTTCCAATAAGGTGATGTGAAAAGTTACAGGTGATACAAGCACACATGGTTGATAGCATTATAGGACAGGACCCTTTAGTTTAGGAACCTTGCATGCCTTCCTGCTACTCTAAAGATTTTATATTCATCTCTCAAGGTTTAAATGCAATTTTTTTGAAAAGATAATATGCAACAAAGGCAAATAATGTCTCACTTGCAAGACATACAGAAATTGCAAGTGGCCCATAAAAATTATCCTTCAACTGTTACATGTTTTATTTATAGTCAAGGTTTTTTTTGGTATAATGTTCTCCTGCTTTAATCTGCAACTTTTGGTGACTAATGAGTGGATTCAATTGGGGAGAACACCTCCCCCCTTCTTTTGTATTACTTGGATATGAACTTGGCTGCACTTGCTTGGCAGGCACTCTACACTTGAGGCATCCCCCATCCTCTCAATCCATTTTCTTAGCATCCATATTAATATTAACTATGTACAAGAAAATATACACTAGGATATCAATTCAAATACACATGAACAAAGTGGTTTGAGGTATTTCTTGAGGGGGGTGCATCCTGGAGCTTGAATTCAGGAACTGGGTTCTGTCCCTTAGCTTTTATGCTCAAGGCTGGTGCTCTACCACATGGGCCATAGCTCCACTTTCTGCTTTTTGGATTGTTATTTGGACGCATGACTTTCACAAACTTTACTGCCTAGGCTGGCTTTGAATAGTGATCCCCAGATCTTAACCTTGTGAGTAGGCTTTCAAGTTTGTGACACTGCTTTTCTTTAACTTTCTCTTTTTTCTGGTGCTAGGGTTTGAACTCTGATCCTTGACTTTACTTGACTTGTTTGCTTGGCTTATGCTCTGCCACTTAAAGCATTCTTACAATCCTTTGTTTTGTTAGTTATTTTGGAGATGTAGTATTCTACTGAGGCTGGCTTTGAACTATAATCCTCCAGATCTCAGCCTCTTGAGGAGTTAGGATTGCAGGCATGAGCCACTGGCCAGATATTGTACTACATATTTAATTGACAAATTTCCCATTATTCCTTCCCCCCTTGGTTTGGCAATACCAATATTTTGTTCTCAGGGCTTTCTGCTTGCTATAAACATGCATTTCTTCCATGTTCCAGTCTATTTTCTCTGGTTAATTTTGAAATAGGGTCTTTTTCTTGGGTTTGCCTGGACTACATTCCTCCTATTTATGTTCCCCACAGTAGCTGAAATGACATGTGCATATTACCAGGCCTATCTTTTCTTTTCCTTAACTAGTACTGGGCTCTACTGCTCTTGCTTGGATTTTTTCACTCATAGTGTGTTCTCTAAAACTTGAGCCACACCTACAGTTCCAAATATATGTGGTGCCAAACCCTCAATTCCTTTATTATTATAATTATAGAGCCTATTCAAGATCAAGTTTCTTCAATAAGAATTTAATATTTAGGCAAAATTGAGGACTGTTTTGCTTTCATTTTGTGTATGACATTTTTCTGTGAAAATATTCCTTTGTACACCTAAACAGAGTTAATTGAAGGTATAAAAAGGACAGACAGTTGAATATAATGAAAGCTATTAGGTAAGGAAGTAGTTTCCATTTAATAACACACTATTAGTATGTGACAAGTAAATGTTCTTAATGGTTCTGACCCTAAGGTCCTAAGGTTTTCTTTTTTCATTTTTTAATTGAATTTTTTATTTTATTTTTTTCATGAACACATAGTAACTAAACAAGACTCCAAGTTTTGCAGTGGTATAAGTTTTTGTTCTGTTCCCAAATTGAACATGTTTTGATCTCTAAGATCCTATGAAAAATGATTAATGAGGCTTTATAATACATACGTTTTTACCACTGTTCTAATGGGAATATCTTCCAGTTATAAGAATAATTTTGAAGCACTAAATACAAAATTACATTTAAAGATTTATCATTTAACATTGTATGTGTAGTTTTAATCTTACAGAAGAAACTTAAGAGTGATTATGATTACTTCAGAATTTGAAAAAAGAAAGTCCTACTTGTATTTTCCACACAGAAGTGGCTTTAATATATGAAATTTCTTGTTGAGGAGGATGGGGTGTGCTTTTGAAGCAAATATTATTTAAATCTACTCAAATCACATATTCACACAAAACTGCTAAAAATCTTCTGGTTATTATGTCACTTATCAGAATGTGTTGAAGCTATGTTTCAAAACCAAATATAGTCATATTAAAACTGCCTGTAAAATAGTCCAAAACATATCAGCTCTGCTTCTAAAATTCTTGAGAGTATAAAATTGAAAAACACTGAATATCCCATGTTATTTTGAAAATTACTTGTGATTAATATTATTTCTTAGTACAAATTTATGAGTATGGCGATCACTACTGCACTAAAAATCTTATGAACTCTGATGAAAAGAATACAAAATTTTACATGTTAAACATATGAATTCAAATTTCTCTTTAACATTGATATAAAAACAGGCAGTGAATAGATTTGCATCAATCCTTTCCAACTGTCTCAAAAAATATGTGCACTGTTACAATAAAAACAGTTCACCAGCTGTTTATGTAAAAATTATTTGATGAAAAACAAGCATGGCCATATGGTGCTCTAGCTCTGCTGTGGGAGCATGAAGAATAATTTTGTAGGCTGTAGTACATAATGGTCATGCTAAGTAGGGTGTCAACTATTGAAGACACATTACATTAATAGTTAATCTGTCCTTTTATCCTCTAAGTACTTACATTCCTTAACAGCTTGTGGGCTGGGAACAAGTTAACAATTCATTGATTAAGAATTAAAATTCTTAAAATGACAAGATATTTGATGAAATGTGGATATACATAAGATTCTTTTGCTAATTAAAGGTTATTTAAATAATGCATTAATTGGGTGGTATGAATGTAATAGGGCAGCTGGTTCTTATTTCTAACTTTCAGCGTATTCTAAAAGAGTGAATATGTTGAAGGTACTATGTCATTTACTTTAAAAGTAAGTATTAATTAGAAGTGGTACTTCATGTAGGGACAAAATCAACATAGCTATTTGCATCACTAATTTGTAAGAATTATACTGTGCATTTATGTTCTTCACAATTTTTACTGCCATATCTTGCATATAGTAAGCATACACTCAATGTGGCTGAGTAGTATTCTTTTAGGAAGTATGAATTCGAAATGCCACCAGCAGATCTTGAGTCCTTATGCTTATTTAGCACTTACATAATATATCAGGGAATAACTCATTTATTATATAGGCTTCATACATGAATGTTTACTAAGTTAAGAATTTCTAATATTTAACTTTCACATTAATTTTCCTTGTTGAGCTGTTTCCATATTTAGACATAGAGTCAACTGAAAAGCAAACTAAATGGCTAACTTAAAGTCCTGAGCAGAAACCAAAATGGAAAAAGAGAAGCCAAGTTAGAATCTAGTCATTCACATTTGTGTGCTTTAGTCGATATTCTGACAAAAAGTTTTTCACTGACATATAGCTGTGTCATTTATAATTTCCAAATGTCAATTGAGTTTCATGGTGACATTAATAACTATAAAAGAAACCATAGCAGAGATATTCCTGGAAGGAAATGTTGGAGACATATACTTACTATTAGAATCCTTCTTCTCTATGGTTTATCTGATTTAAAACTAGTTAGTTTAAACTCATGACTTATGTTGTTTATACAGTCATACCAGTTTCAAAAATATATTAATTTGTGTCTTTTCTCCTAGAAATTTAAAAGTACAAATTAAAGAATTGCAAATTGGTAATGATTTCCTTGTTTACAAATGTAAATACAATTAGTGTATAAGTGAGTATGTCTCAAGGAATACAGTCAAAAGTATTCAAATACTGGTGTGGATGTATGCCTGGTATTGGTTCAGAAAATGTAATTATAATCAATAAACAAGTATAAGGAAAGCCATTTGAAAAATATTCTAAGAAACAAAAGTCATTAAGTTAATGTAGACACAGATAGAGTCCAAGACTTAATATTTGAATAATAAAGTTAATAGAGAGGACACAGAAGTATTAATGCTTTGGCCAATGACAGTAAGAATGGATTAAAGCTCAGAAGATTAGAAGAGGCTCTGAGTTGTTATTATCCCCATGTGATAATAATGTTTAAATAACACTAAACTATTTTATAGTTGTATTTGTTTCATAAATTACATAAAATCTATCAAAAAGAATTTTTCAGTTGAGCACAGTGTATCATACCTGTATTGGGAGAATAGAAGTTTGAAACCAACAGGGCAAAAAGTTCATGAAACTGTCATCTCAACCAATAAAAGTTGGTGTGGTTGCCTTCACTCAGCTATGAGGGAAGTGTATATAGGGGCATTTGGTCCAGGCCAGCCTATATGAAAATCAGGACCTTACTTGAAAAATGAAAGCAGGAAAGATTGAAGACATGGCTCAAGTGGCAGAGTACCTGTTAAGCAAGTGTGAGGTCTTCAGTTCACACCTCAGTACCACAAAAATTCCAGATGCACATAATATTACTTTTTACTAGTATGTTATTGCATTAAATGATTTTTATAAATTTAAAATGTTTTATGAAAAATGACTCCTTTTTTACAATGAGTAGTGTAAAATGTATATATATATATGTGTGTGTGTGATATTTGAGCAAAATGTATATACGACATATGTATATGTGAAAGATTTCAAGAGTACAAACAAAATTTGAGAAGGCAAAATAATAAATGTATAAATATATTCACACCCAAAGAAATTACAGTGCTAATTAGTGAAATAAATATAATCTGGTATTAAGAAATAAGAATACAGTTGGGCCACAGTGGCTCACGCCTGTAATCTTAGCTACTCAGGAGACTTAGATCTGAGAAACATGGTTCGAAACCAGCCCAGGTGGGAAATTCTGTGAGACTCTTCTCTCCAATAAACTACTCCCAAAAGCTGGAAGTGATGCTGTGGCTTCAGTGGTAGAGTGCTTGCCTTAAGCAAAAGAAGCTCAGGAACAGTGCCCAGGCCCAGAGTTCAAGCCCCAGGACCAGCCAAAAACAAAAACAAAAAGAGATAAGAATACAGCTAGATGCTAGTGGCTCATGCTTGTATCCTAGCTTCTCAGGAGGCTGAGTTCTAGAGCACCAAGTTTTGAAGCCAGTCCAGTCAGAAAAGGCTATGGGACTCCATTTCTAATTAACCAGCAAAATGCCAGACTGAAAGTGTGGCAATCATGAGCAAGAAAATCTAAAAAGTTCTGAGTTCAAGCCTAGGTTACTACTCCAAAACAACAACAACAACAAAAATATATTTGAAGAAGGAATTGAAATCTTTAAATTTATAAGTATATATAAAACTAATATTTTAAAATATTTGTTACATGCAGTGAGATGAAAACACACAAACACTACTTGCATGTAATTTTTAAAGAATCTATAAAATATTATATTACATAAATAGCATGTAATTTTTTACTTAAAAATAAGGAATTAGCCCCTGAAATCTATAATTTCCCATTAAGATAATGGCTATATAGATATCTCTACAGTTTACTTACAGTATTTTAAATTATCAGTAATATTAGTTGTACTTTCCTGTTTGTATTTCTACTCTGTTCGTTTACTTTATGTACAGATTTTAATTTTTGTAGTGAAGTATATTGTCTATATTTTTGTATAGTTTCTGTATTTGAAATTACATTATACAGATACTTCCCCATATTCTTTAATATTCTTCCAATGTTCTTTAAAATTTTAAATGTATATGAAATTTCCCAGGTGAAATCATAAACAGGTGGTCTGACAGTTGCATTTGCCTAGGATTTTAAAAATTCACATAGTAAAAGTTTGTGGTTGTTGCTGTTACTTTTCTTTGTCATGAGTATGTATACTTACAAACTTATTCAAGTATAATATACATGAAGGGAAAAATAAGAATAAGTCATAAAAACATTAAGCTTGATGCTGGTATCTCATTCCTGTAATTCTAGTTATTCAGGAATGTGTTCCCTAGATTATTGTGGTTTGAAGCAATCCCAGACAGAAAAGTCTGAGAGGTGGTTTTAGTTAATAAGCAAAGAGCTAGACTAGAAGCATTGCTCAAGTAGTAGAGCACCAGCCATGAGCAAGCAAACTAAGCCAGCACCTGGCCCTTAAATTCCAACAGTAATTGAAAAACAAAATTCAAAAATTGAATAAACAGATGTCTGTTAAGTCTAGTTGATCTATGCAGCTGTTTAGATCTGCAGTTTCTCTGTTGAGTTTTTGCCGAGTTGATCTATCTAGTGGGGAGAGTGGTGTGTTAAAATCCCCAACAATTAATGTCTTTGGATCTATATGGGATTTGAGGGAAAGTAGTGTTTCTTTGATAAATTTGGGTGCTCCATTGTTTGGCGAATAGATATTTAGAATTGTAATATCCTCCTGAAGGAGAGATCCTTTAATTAGTATGTAGCGACCTTCTTTATCTCTTCTCACGAATTTTAATTTGAAGTCTATTTTATCTGATATTAGGATTGCAACTCCTGCCTGTTTATGAGGGCCGTTTGCTTGGTAGATTTTGTTCCAGCCTTTAACATTGAAAATGTGTTTGTTTTTACGGGCAAGATGTGACTCCTGCAGGCAGCAGATAGAAGGGTCTTGTTTTTTAATCCAACTAGACAGTCTATGTCGCTTAATTGGAGAGTTCAGTCCGTTAACGTTAAGAGATAGGACTGAGAGGTATTTGGGAGTTCCTGCCATGTTACCCACCTTCTTGGGGGCTGCGAAAACTGGGTTCTTCCTATGGTTCTTTTCAGTTTGGGTGCAGTTTCTTGGCCTTTGTTGCGGTCTTGTTGGTTATCTATGTGTAGGACATCTTTAAGAATCTTTTGTAGGGCTGGTTTGGTGGAGATGTATTGTTTCAATTTTTCTTGGCTGCAATGCTTGGTAAGAAATGTACGCATTATCCTGCCCATGTAATTGTAACTCCTCTGTACAGTATGTTCACAAATAAAATAAAATTAAATTTAAAAAAATTGAATAAACAACTTAACAGCACAGTATAGGTCAGTAGTAAATGCTTTCCTAGCATTGGGAGGCCCTGGGTTTGATCCCCAGCCCTATAGTGAAGGTAAACAAGTAAAACCTAACCAGCAAACAGAGATTAAAGTCAATATGTCTGTAACTATTTCTCAAAAATCTGAAAATTTTGCTTATTAACTTTATTTTATAGATTCTTTAAAAATTCCATGCAAGTGTGTGTGTGTGTGTGTGTGTGTGTGTGTGTGTGTGTGTGTGTTTACATCTCACTGCACTGAGTTAGACTTTGAAATACTAAAAGAAAGTGAGGTCAGTGTTATTAACAAGCATATGTTCTTACTTCTTGTTTCAAGAGGAATACTTTCAATATTACATCATTATCTTTGATGTTTGCTCTAGGAATTCAGGAACCCTTTATTCAAATTGGAAAGCTTCATTTGTGTTTTAAATTAATAGCATAAAATGGTATGCAGTAAATTCTGTCAAATACATTTTCTGCTTGGGTATATGTTGTTATCCTTCTGTTCCTGTTTATGAAATAAAATGTCTGCTATTTTAATGCTATTTTTAATGTTAATGATATCTTTTGGTTCTGTAATACATCTCTGATTTATCCTTTATTTAAAAACACATTTCTCTAAATTTATTTAACATACTTTGTTGTAATATATTATCTTTTTAGCACACTTTATTTATTTTGACTTTTTATTTACCAGTGGATTTAATTTGCAGACAGTTTATTTAGGATTGTTGCATCCATGATTGTGAAGGGAATTAGTTGTATTATTAGATCTTTATAATGTTCTTGTCAGGTTTTGGTTTTACAATTATGCTGTTAGTGAAAATATATGAGGATACATTTTCTTTCTTTCTTTTTCAGAAGTGTTTTTTGAGTAATACAGATTTTGCTTTTTCGTATCTAATGAAGCCAACTGATTCCAGAGTTTGATTTCAAAGAATTTCAATTATGAGTGTGGGTTCATTACTTAGATTTTTGTACTTTAGACTTTTTTACATGTCAATTTTCTTAAGATATGCTTTTCTTGGAATTTTTTTAGTTTTTTCAGTTTTCTGTAATACTTGTTATAGTACTTTCTATGATGCATGTATGTGTATTAAGATTCCTACCTTATTTCTGTTTCATTTCAGTTTTTTTCTTATCAGTTTAGTCATTTAATTAGTCTTTTTGAGAAATAAATTTTGGTACTTTATACTCTTTTGGATTTTAACTTTATTAATGTTTCTTTGATTATCATATGTTTTGTTTCCTATTGTCTTGCAAACAGTATATATCTAATTTAAAAAATCATGTCTGAGTTGCATGTTCATTCCAATTATCTAATATGCTCTATATCTGATTATATGAATACTTACTTCATTTTTTTGTTGTTTTTGTTTTTTTTCCAGACTTGGGGCTTGAACTCAGGGTCTGGTCACCGTCCCTGAGATTCTTTTGCTCAAGGCTAGCACTCTATCACTTGAGCCACAGCACCATTTCCAGCTTTTTCTGTGTATGTGGTACTGAGGAATTAAACCCAGGGCTTCATGCATACTAGGCAAGCACTCTACCACTAAGCCACATTCCCAGCCCACTTATTTCAATCTTATTTTACCTTTTATTTTGTGAGCTCATTTCCCTTCTTTTAATATTGCTTTGTCTTGTTTTTATTATTCTTTTTTTCCTCTATAATACTTTTTGTGCTGCTCTCTTGACTTTAACTCAGAGCCTGGGCACTGGCTCTGAACTTTTTAGCTTGAGGCCAGTACTCTACCACATGAGCTACTGTTCCATCAGTGACTTTTTGGTGGTTAACTGACATAAGAGTCTTACAGACTTTCATGCCAGGATTGGCTTCAAACCAGGATATTTGGATCTGAGCCTTCTAATAAGATAGGATTACAGGTGTGACACTTTGATGCCTGGCATTCCTCTCTAATAATTTTAAGTTTGTAGTTTTTAATTCTCCAGTCATGTTTTTGTAGAAATTATAACATTTATATGAGTTACAGTATCTAATGTTGTTTGGATATTTTACTTTCTTCTAGAAAAGTGTTAGAAAACCATACTATTTTAACTACAATTACTTCTTTTCTTGACCTATGCAATATTATTTTAGAGATTTTAATTTTTTGTATTTTGAAAACAAGTAGCTGCAATGATTTTGTTTCACATACTTGATATTGATGTGCACTTTTACCATATTCACAGTGTCCTGCCATTGGGATTTGATCTTGCATTTGTTAGGCTTGCTGGTTTGCTTGGTTGGTACGCTATCATTTGAACCACACCTCCAGGTTAGCTTTTTTGCTGGTTATCTGGTTATTTTGCAGGTGGAGCTTTGTTGACTTTTCTGCCTTGGCTTGCTACAAATTGTGATTTTCTGGATTTCAGGCATCTGACTAGCTAGTATTACAGGCATGAACCCGTGGTGCTTGGCTGCATATTTATACTGCATATTTCCTATGTAGGTTCATTTTTATATCCGTAAAACATCCTTTACTATTTATTATGTTATGAGATGATTGGTAATTGTCATGATTATCAGGGTATGCCATTATTTTGTCCCTAGTTGAAGGTTTATTTTTTTGTGGAATGAAATGTAGTGTCTTCATAGAAAATAATACACTGAAATTAAAATTCTAGCTGTTTTTGATTTCAGTTGTTGAAGCTTCAAATCCCCTCTACCTTTTACTGTTGATGGTTTAAATATGATGTTCTTAGTGTATGTGTATGTGTGTGTGTGTGAGTGTGTGTGTATGTGTGTGCATGCACAAGTTCTATGTGATGTCCTAGAGCATTTTTCCTCAAGGTTATCACCCCCACTTTTAAAAATGTTATTGTCAAAGTGATGTACAGTGGGGTTACATAAGTAAGGTAGTGAGTACATTTCTTGTTGAACTTGTTACCCCCGCCCTCATTTGTCTCCCACTTTCCCTCTCTCCACCCTCTTCCCCCCAGCTGTACAGATAATTTCCAATATATTATCTTTTGAGTATTGCTTTTGCATTGGTTCCCTCTTTGTCCTTTGTCTCACCATTCTGTTGTCCCCCTTCCCTTCCCTAGTTCAGATAAACTTATATACTCAGGGTACCAAAATAAAATACAGTGACAGCAAGGGATAAACCATAGTGGGGAAAAAACACAAAGAAACAAAAAATCACATAGTACATTAACAACAACAACAAAGAAAACCTCTTATATCCATGTCTTGGAGTTCAAATCACTCCACTTCTACCAGCTCTACTTTTGGCCTTTTTGTGGTTAATTGGATATAAGAGTCTCATAGACATTCCTGTCTAGTCTGGCTTCAGAATGTATCCTTTAGACCTCAAACTCTTGAGTAGCTGTAATTATGTGTTTTTAAGGTATTATCTTCTCCCCCACAGTTCTTGGAACTTGTTGGGATTGTTAAATATCTGTATTTATGTGTTTTATTAATTTTGGAAAGTTTGTAGTTTTGCCACATTTTTCTCATTCTCACTATCTAAATTCCAATTAAATGTATTTCAGAACTTTCCATTTTCTTTTTCTCTTAGCTATCAAAATTTATTTTTTTTCTCTTCGTTATTTTATTTTGGGCAGTTTCTTCTCACCTATTTTCCAAATCACAGATTTTGTACTTGTGTTAAATCTGCTGTAAAATTTGCATTCTGTGTTCTTAATTTTGGTATTTGTGATATACAGTTTAAAAATTTATATTTCTTTTAAAACTTATGCCATTACTTGTCACACTTCTTTGATTCTTTATTATTTATTTATATTTTGTTGGTTGTGGGTCCTGAACTCTGGGCCTGGGCGCTGTCCCTCAGCTCTTCAGCTCAAGGCTAGCACTCTACCATTTGAGCCACAGCGCCACTTCCGGCTATTTTCTTTTTGCTTATGTGGTGCTGAGGAATCGAACCCAGGGCCTCATGCATGCAAGGCAAGCGCTCTACCACTGAGCCACCTTCCCAGCCCTATTGACATTTTTTTTGTTTTGGTGTGGGTTTTTTAGGGGAGCAGCAGTAAGATTGAATTTAGGGTCTCAAGCTACTAGGCAGGTGTTCTACCACTTGAGCCATATCTGCAGCTACTTTTTCTACTTGTTATTTTCAAGGTATGGCCTCAGTTAATGCCTTGGGTTTCCTGGGCTGCAATCCTCCTACTTATGTTTTGCACTGCCCCTAGGAATGAGAAGCATGAAACACTGTGTCCAGCCATTGTACTTCCCCCTTAGTTGGAACCAACAAAAGAAATTGATGTACTGGACACCCCAAGAAATGAATGATGTGTTTATTATCTGAATATTTGTTACATGTTGTGTAAAATATTTGTGATAAATAGTATCACATGATTTAACAATTTATATTAAACATTTATAATATGACTGCCATGATCTTATGGAGAGTGATCTTATGTGGTGAGTGATCTGACAACACAAATGACTTTGAGTCCTCAGAATTAAGAGTATAAAAGGACTGGTTGACAGCAGAATGGCTTTGAGAAATATGTGTGTCTTCTTATCCTAGCTAAGGATATGTGTGAGAAAAGATTCCAAGGTCAGTTCCTCCCTTTTCACTACCTTCTACTTTTCAAGAGTGAGAGACATTACTTCTAGGATTTTTAAATTAATATAAGCAACATCAATGAGTAGAATTATAAAAGATTTTAAATAAAAGTTGCCCAGCAATATCTTAATGGAAAACGAAGTGAAAGAAGTAGATATTATATAATATATATTAAAAATCATCCAGGAAAGAACAATGCATTAGGGAAATGAAGCAATTACTTAATTTTCCTGACAATTTTATGATCTCTAAAATAACTCTCAAATATATGTGAAATATATTTATTTCTACGCATTATAAAAATTACATGCCTCTCAATTTCTCAATTTTCTTGGCAATTGTAACTCTAAACAATGAATTTATTAACATACACAATATTGTACATCCACATACACTTAGAATTGACACTTCATGTAAAAGTGAACTTTCTGGAATAAAGTAACTCCTACTATGGGTTCAGAGACTTTAAAGTATGTTGCAATAATTTTTTGAGTGTTTTAATTAGGTTTGAACCCAGAATAGTTATATATTCCTAAAAGTATTTGACTACTCAAAGGTCTTTAAGGCCTTTATTATGTGTGTGCGTGTTACATGTACATGTATATTATTTGCATCTATGTGTTCCCCCCACACATAGAGATACAAATGAGTAGTTTTCAAGTATAAAGAAACAGTGAAACATTGTTTCATTATTAATCATTCACTTAACACGTTATGTCAAGTGAATAATAACAGATACATAAAGAAAGTACCACAAATTCTGTCTCCTGTGGAAACTTAAAATAAATTGTGCTTAAGCCTCATGCTCCCAATCTGCTTTGTTTTTCCACTCATAGCCAGCACTTTACACTTCACCCATACCTCCAGTCCAGCTTTTTCCTCCTGCTGCTTAATTGGTGATAATAGAGTCTCTTGTATCTTCTTTTCCTGGGCTAGCTCCTAACCACAGTTCTTATATCTCAGCCTCCTGAGTATAAAGATTTATAGACTTGAGCCACCATGAGCACAAGGCTTGGAAGTTTAATTATGTTTACCTTAATGTAGAATATGGAATACTAGACATTAGGAAGTGGGAAAGCCCAGATAAAGGAATTTGATCAGTACATATGCATATATTGAGATATTATATTGAATCCCATTAATATGTAAAATTAATAAATATTAATCATACACTCAACAATGAAGCAGTGTATTGCAAAAGAATTTGATAAAGTCAATTATTAACATGATTTCAAATTAATAAATCAAATATTTAGAGATATTTTCTTTTTGGTTTTATGAGAATTTTAAAAAATTCAGTAAGTTTTTGTTCTGAAAATACTGTACAGAGGGATTACAGTTACATGAACAAGGTAATGAGTACATTTCCTATCAAGCGTTGCTGCCTCCTCCTGTGTTTTTCCCCTACCATAACATTATAAAGAATATAAGTGCAATTCATCATTTTGCAAAATAATGAATCAATTAATTCTGAAATTAGGCTGATAATAATTGCTACAGTGTCTCTTTGTATTTCTCTGTTAGTTTTGAAATATAAAATCCTATGGGAAAATGAAATGAGATGTGGTTATGTGGAAGTAATAAAAAATTAACATTGCCAGAAGTGGAGCTATGGTTCAAAGTGTGCTAACCTTGAGCAAGAAAAGCTTAGGGACATTACCCAGGCCCTGAGTTCAAGCCCCATGAAGGACAAAAAAAAATTATCATTGCTTGTAAATAATTTGTCTGCATAAAACTCAGAAAATTATCTTAAAACCCACAACTTATGATGCACTTTATTATTGAGAACAAAACTTCTACATACCATCACAATTAACCAATAAATATAAAGAATCATTCTTTTTTATTGATGATCATATGTATTTGAACTGAGGGCTTCATGCTTGCGAGGATGGTACCATATCACTGAGATATTCTTTCAGCCCTGTATTTTAGGATAGTCTCTCTTGCTGGCCAATGTGCATCTAAGCCTTGATCTGCCTATTTTTATGTTTCTTCTTATGGCAGGCAGGTGACATGTGGTCCAGCTTTCCTTTCAGATAACAGTATCTCACGGATTTTTCTGGCCATGCTGGCCTGGCACTGGGATCTGCTCAATCTCAGTCTCCAATGTATCCCGAGATGACAGGTGCACTGGGGCTGGATAAAGGTTGAGAATGAGTCTCTTGAATTTTACTGCCTGGGCTGAATTCAAACCTCATTCCTCTCATTCTTAGTCTTCCAAGTAATTTTTATTGCAGACATGAGCCATCAATGCATGGAAAATATCATTCTGAACAAAAACAAAATGTAATAATTCTTTGCAATATTCATAAAAATGAGTGTAAACTTCATAAAAATTGTATTTAAGTGTACTCTGAGACCTATGGCCTTGAGAAAATAGAGAATTTTTGGTTGAGAAAGGTTGATAATTTAAATACTTTAATTTCTCTTGGTGAGTGGAATTATTCTATTTTTCACATTCTGGCAAGTGTATTTTAGAGGGATTCTATTAAAAATGTTAATTTGTACCTTGAAAAGATGATGATTAAAGTCAAGACTCTGAGAAAGAAGTATTAAATTTTAGATTTTATTTGAGAAGCTGAACAATTGTGACTATAACTCATTTCCCCAAATACTTTAAAATATTAGATAACATATTGGCGTGTATACATGTATGTAAACAAAAGATTAATAAAATATCAATTAAGAGAACTACATATTTGTAAGTAAGAATGTTAATATATAGAAAGCTGATCATTATTTAACAGTGCTAAAGTGTAACTAACACTAGATTTAACCAAAATTTCCCAAGGAAAGCTTGGAGAAAACTAAGCAGAATCAAAAACTATCAAAGTCAGACTGAGCTATGGGTCAGTCATCAAGATAATTATTTTAAAGAATTTTATTGAGAACACCTGGGATATTTGATCCCCCAAATCTCCATCTCATAAACAGAACAGCTGGATGTAGTCAATTTTTCCCTCAGATTTAAGTTCAGAAAAATTCTTCTGGACAAAATGATTTTTTTGTAAGGCAGGGTTACTAGTAAGGGTATTATGGCTTGAGAAGGAAAATAAGCTGAAAATGAGACAATCTGTAAGAGATATAAGAAAATATTAATCAAAGAAAGTAGAAATATATTAGATATTTTTATTCTCAGAGAATAAAATTCACTTCCTAGAGGATAGAACTTGTTGGTTTGGCAATTAGACTTTGGGCATATGTGTGTGCTGGCATACCACCCACATGTAGGTTAGTGTCCATCACAATATGCAGCTTGTTTCCTTACATAGAATCAGTAGTGAGCTTTAATTATGGGAAAGTCTTATTGAAGAAACAGCCTACGACCATTATGGGGTCCAACATGCTCTGTACTAGTTCCAACTACTGCTTTACTTTATTTGTAAATATTAACAGACTGATACACATCACAAGACCTTTGAGTAAAACACAAAGTCTAAAGGAGGTAGACAAAGAACAAGTAGAATGATATAGTTAATGTTTAAGGGCATGAGGAACTGGAGGTGTGTTTCAAGTGGTAGAGCAACAGCCTTGCGCAAAAAAGCCACGCAAGGGTGCAAGGCACTAGTTCAAGCCCCAATACCAGCACACACACACACACACACACACTCACACACACATTCTACATACATGTTTTGGAGATTTATTTGTTAACTACTTCTATTTAATGATTAGACATTGTGTACATGTATGTTTAATTACCACAGTGTAGGAAAAATTCTGAGGAAAAATAATCCAATTTATTATTCTAGAACGAATCTGATGTAAATATTGCTTCCATGAAACAATACTACCTAACCATGAAAAAAAACATGAGACCTACAAAGCATTTTTGGAAATTTAAATTCAATAAGCTACAAAAATAACAAATGAATACATTTTATTTGCAAATTATATCAATAGAAAAATCTTTCTGATTATTAAAACAAAAACTAAGGAAAACTATAAAACCTATAAAAAAAAAGCCAGAAGTGGAGTTGTGGCTCAAGTGTAGGGTGCTAATCTTGAGCAGAGGAAATAGAAAAGCCAGGAACAGTGCTCAGGCCCTGAGTTCAAGCCCCAGTACCAGCACATACAAAAAAGAATCTACATTTCAACATGTTAAGAAAAATTTTCAATAGAAAGTTTTAATCATATAGAAATGATAAACAATTGAGGATATAGATGTGGATGTTTTTGGAGGAATGAGAGTTTGAATTCAGAGACTTTGTGCTTGTTAGCACCTGAGCCATTCACAAGCCCCTTTTTATGTTGGTTATGTTTGATATAGGGTCTTACTTTATGTTCAGACCTTTCTGAATGACAGTACTCCTATTTGTGCTTCTCTGTGTTATGGGGATGACAAGTATATGCCATTGCACTTCAGTCTAAACACTTAATGTCTAGATAGGAGTCTTGTGAATGTATTCCATTCCCCCCCCCCCAATTCAGGCTGGGAATCTCCTGATCTTTGACTACTCAGTCACTAGAATTATAGGCTTGATGAATGTGTTTTATCTGATGTAAACATTCTACAAACTATACATGTATCAAAATTCCACATGATACTCAATTGGCAAGTACAGTTTTAAAGATTTTTATGCATTAGTTAAAATAATTTAAAGGAAAAATTTAAAACTCTACAGACTTTTTAGAGACAAATAAATCCTTGTTCAATAAGAAAAAAGAATTTCAGGGAACTAACATTTTCATCAAAGTATCAGTTGCCCAAAGAAAAATATAGCAATCTCTTTAAATTTCTGTAAAAAAATAACATTTTGATACAAGAATTATATACACAACCATATCATTATTAAGTCATAAGTGTCAAGTAAATATGCTTTCAGACACTCAAGAATACAGAAATCAATCACCAATGAATACATTACTCTTGAAGACATTTCAACAAAACAAAAAAGTATGCAATTGAAAAGTCATTAGAGCCAGGTAACAGTGGCTCAACTCCTCTAATCTTAACCAATTGGGTGTGTGGGACTGGGAGCTAAGCAGAAAAGTTCATCAGACATTTTCCCCTCAACCCATATCAGGTCACAGAGGTTGTCACACAGAGCTGTGTGAGTGTCAGATGTGAGGTCAGGCCAGTCCAGGCAATAAACTCCTTGAGACTCCATTTCTGTGAAGGGAAGCTGGACAGTGAACACAGAACTTGTGATCCCAGTAATGATTGATAGCCTAAAATAGGTGAATTGTTGCTTATTGTTGTATGTAGATGGGGAAATAAAACTTAAATTAAGTCTTTCCATTTCCTTATGAATCGGGCATTGTTATTCTTTCTGATGGAAGCATAGAATTCCATTGTGTGTATGTACCAGATTTTCTTTTTTTGTGTATATTTTTTATTGTAAAAACACTCTACAGAGGGGTTACAGTTACATGAGTAAGGAAATTACCACATTTTCTTGATCCAGTCATCCAATGAGGGTCATCTGGGTTGATTTAATACTTTAGCTATGGTAAATAATGTTACAACAAACGTGGTTGTGCTGGTGGCATTAGCACGGGCTGGTTTGTGGTCATTTGAGTAAATGCACACAAGTGGGATTGTTAGTCATAGGGAAGCTCTATGGTTAGTCTTTTGAGAAACCTCCATAGTGATTTCCTAAATGGTTGAACAAATTTATAATTCCACCAACAGTGTAGTAGCATTCCTTTTTGGCCACGTCCCTGCCAGAATCTATAATTATGTTTTCTCTTTAATGACCATTCTAACTGTGGTGAGGAGGAATCTCAATGTTGTTTTGATTTGCATTTTTTGTTGAAAATTTAAATTTTATTGTAAGGTGATATAAAAAGGGATTTCCTTTACTTTTTTTATTGTGAGAATACTGTAGAAACAATTACATGAAAGAAAAAAAATTGGGGGGTTCATTCCCCTAACATCAACTTATCTGACCTTTTCTGCTTGACTCAGACATATACTAGTTATTTGATTTGCATTTTTTATTGCAAGAGATGATGAACATTTCTTCATGTGTCTATTGGCCATTCTTATTTCGTCTTCAGTGAAGTCTCTAAGTCTTTAGCCCACTTTTTAATGGGTTGCTGTTTGTTTGAGGATTTGTTTTTGTGAGGTTTAATTTTTTAAGCTCTAAATGTATCTTCTTTTTTATTTTTTGAAATTTATTGTTTTTATTGTGAAATACCATATAGAGGGGTTACAATTACATGGGCAAGATAATGAAAACATTTCTTATCAAGTATTGTTGCCTCCTCCTTTGTTTCCCCTTCCCATCTCCCACGCCCCCACCGCCCTACCCCTACCCCCCCCCCACCCTGGCCAAAGTTGTAAAGTTCGTTTTTCGACATAACAACTTGTACATCTCATTGTTGCAATAGGTCCACCTATATCACTATTTAAACGATTTGTCTTTTTCCCTTCCCCTCCACAAATTATACCAACATCAAATACAGTGAAAGCAGGGATTATACTGTGGGGGAGGGACATACAAAGCAACAAAGAAATCATCTTATAAATATGTTAGAAACAATCACATGAAAGAAAAAAGATTTGAATACTTATCTTGGGGTTCATTTCACCTAACATCAACTTATCTGACCATTTCTGCTTGTCTCATACATGAACTAGTTATTACAAATAAGGGAAACCATGGGACCTATGTTTCTTTGGGCCTGGCTTACTTCACTTAATATAATTTTTTCCAAGCCTTTCCATCTCCTAACAAATGGGGCAATGTCATTCTTTCTGATGGAGGCATAGAATTCCATCGTGTATATATACCACATTTTCTTGATCCATTCATCTACTGAGGGGCATCTGGGTTGCTTCCATATCTTAGCTATAGTAAATAATGCTGCAATAAACATAGTTGTGCTGGTAGCTTTAGTGTGGTCTTGTTTGTGATCATTTAGATAAATGCCCAAAAGTGGGATTGCTGGGTCATGGGGGAGCTCTATGTGGAGTCTTTTGAGGAACCTCCATACTACTTTCCAAAGTGGTTGAACAAGTTTACACTCCCACCAACAATGCAGTAAGGTTCCCTTCTGTCCACATCCCCTCAAGCATCTGTTGTTATTAGAGTTCTTGATTATAGCCATTCTAACTGGGGTAAGGTGGTATCTCAATGTTGTTTTGATTTGCATTTCTTTTATGGCTAGGGAGGTTGAACATTTCTTCATGTGTCTATTGGCCATCCTTCTAGGTATATTTTAGATATGAGGCACTTGTCGGATGCAGAGCTAGTAATCATCTTCTCCTATTGTATGGGCTTTCTATTTATCTTGCTAGCTATGTCCTTTGTCATGCAGAAACTCTTCAGTTTGATGCTATCCCATTTATCCAGACTTTCTTTGATTTGCTGTGTTTCTGAATCTTTACTTAGGAAGTTTTGGCATATGCCAAGAAGTCCTGATGTTTTCCCTATCCCTTCCTGTAATATTTTCAGGGTACCTGGGCTTATATTGAGGTCTTTGATCCATTTGGAATTGATGTTGGTGCAGGGTGATATATAAGGATCTAATTTCAGATTTCTTCACATGTATAACCAGTTCTGCCAGCACCATTTGTTGAAGAGGTTGTCTTTTTTCCATAATGTGTTTTTGGCTTCCTTGTCAACAGATACAGGCTATAGTTCTGTGGGTTCAAAGCAAAGTAAGCCAAACCCAAAGAAATGTAGGCTGCATCGTTTCATTTGTAATAACTAGATTGTCTATAAACCTACAAGTTAACCCAATGGATAGCAAAAGACAACTACTTTCTCTTGGACACATTTAATTAAATGGCACTCTAAGCATTCACATACTGAGAACAAAGGAGGATATTCTTATATCATAATGATTCAATGGCTATATGCATATGCATAAAATGATGCTTATCGAAATGAACTCCAAGCAATGGAAACAAGAAGTTTTTTTTT
Source organism: Dipodomys merriami (assembly GCF_024711535.1). NCBI lineage: Eukaryota > Metazoa > Chordata > Mammalia > Rodentia > Heteromyidae > Dipodomys > Dipodomys merriami. The sequence continues at coordinate 103,592,683 of NW_027204492.1, forward strand.
TAACTGTACTGTTTGCAATTATTTTTTCTCTTTTTTCCCCTTTTTTTATTCCCTGTTGTCACTGTTTTTGAGTTCTGTACCCTTTCTCTTATATATAAGTTAATCTGGTTTGGGGAAGGGAAGGAGAATCACAAAAATGATGGGACAAAAGTGAACAAATTCAACAGTGATACTCACCAGACACTATTTTGGAAAGGAACTTTACAACTTAGCGGGGAGGGGAGCTAGGAGGGGAATAAGTGGGAGAAAATGAGGGAGGGGTAACATTGTTCAAAAAATGTATTCATTACCTTACTTATGTAACTGTGACCACTCTGTACATAACCTTTACAATACAATTCAAATTAGAAAAGTTAAATTAAAACTAACAAGTTAATTCAGGTGCTCGTAGCTCTGACCTATAATATTCACGAGAATGAGGCTTGGAAAATTGTAATTTGAAGCCAGCTCAGTCAGAAAAGATCTCAAGACCAGTCTAAATAACCAGCAAAGAAGCATAGGTTGATTGATAGAGTATCAGCTACTAGCTGTGATTAAAAAAGTGGGAACAAAAGACCTGATTTGAAGCCCCAGTAGCACATATACAAACACAACCAATGAAAAGCAGTACTAGAGGGATGGCTTAAATGGTAGAATACCAGCCTAGCAAGTGTTCAAAACCCAGTACTGGACATGATAATGTATATAGGACTATAGTCATTAATATAGGGAGACCAAAGGAGGTGTTAAGCATAGGATTAGTGGGCATAAGCTCAATAGCTATAGCCAGATAACCATATAATATCATATTATATGAAATAAACTCCAAAAAATAGGAAATCAGAGACACTTTTTAGTTGTCATTGTTGCTGTTTTCATTCTCTTCTCTTTTCGTATTTTTTGTACTTTATTTATGTTAGGGTAAGGGAGGACACATAAAGGGTGGAACAAGAATAAACAAATACAACAATGATACTCACCAGACACTATGAAGAAAATGAGCTGGATATCTTACTGGTGTGGACTGGAGGGAAAGATTTGGAGAGAGTGACTGAAGGGGAAAAATGGTTCAAAAAGAATTATACTGATTGTACCTAATTCATGTAACTGTAACCCCTCTATATATCGATTATACAAAAACAATTTTTAAAAACCCAGTAATACCCAAACCATAAAAAGTCATTGGCATTAGAGTATTACCTAGAATATTAAAGCTGAAAATAAGAGAAAATTCATGGGCTGAGAATGTGGCTCAGTGGTAGAGTGCTTGCCTTGCATCCATGACATCCAGGGTTTGATTCCTCAGCACCACATAAGCAGAAAAAGCTGGAAGTGGTTCTGTGGCTCAAGTGGTAGAGCACCAGCCTTGAGCTGAAGAGTGAGGGACAGTGCCCAGGCCTAGAGTTCAGGCACCATGACTGGCGAAAAAAAAAGAAAATTCACATGCTTAACATAATTACACTCCTAGTTAATCGTATTTCTTAATTCTGTAATAAACATTCTTTGGGTGATTAAATGGAAAATGCTATTCATTGCTTTTCATGGCTTAATATCAACATTTAGAGGAAAGCTTGAAAAATTATGGTCAAGAGATTATATGTTTTAGAAATGTCAAATCATAGATATTATTTACAAAAGCAGGGAAGTATGAAAAAGGATGTTTAAAAAAGAAAACATATTATTCTTTAATCCTGTCTTAACAACAATAACAGAGTTATTTTCTAGAAGTCATATATACAAAAATGCAGGTTCAAATACATTGTTTAAATTTTAAAAACAACCACCAGAAGAATTAAAATAGCAAGTTGAAAATAGGCAGGAGGTAATGTAAATGCAATATATTATCTCCTTTCTCACAGTAAAATAATGAAACTATACATTCTATACTTGGTAAATAAAATCATTTATAAAATTATAACAACAATTATCATAATAATGAAACAAAACTCCTTAATTTGTGTGTGCATGTGTTTGATGTTGGAAAGACTTTTACGCTTTTATTTCAGTCTCTTGTATACCACTTTATTTTAAGATATATATGTAATTTCTGCATAATAAAATATAGTTTGAAAGTGGCACAAAATGGTAAAGCTCTAGTCTTGAGTAAAATAGCTCAGGGACAGTGCCTGGGCCCTGAGTTTAAGCCCCACAAACTATATATATATATATGTATACACACACACACACACACACACACACTTATATTTGTATGTATATATGTATATATATGTATGTATATATACATATATATGCATATATGTATATATATAGTTTGACATGGTTTGACTTTACTATTGATGTGTCAAAGACGGTCTTAACTGAAAGCACATGATAGTAATTTGATGAAGAAATAAGCTAGTGTATGCTAGAACTAAATTAAAGGACCTGGTATAAAGTCTGAAAGATCCTAGTACTACCAAAAATAATTTTATTTTGTAAATTTGAAGGATGTATACTAAGAAATGTGTCATTTTGGATGTGCTCTTTTGTTTCATATATAAAAGAAAGCCTAAGGGAAGATTGGGCTAAAGGATAGTTTTCATCAATAAGTTAGTAGATTCATGAACTCGTGACTTACCCTTCTTTTTGACCATTTAAAGTAATAGTAAAATGAAATACATATACACTGATAAAAAATAACCCAAGATTAATTCCTGAACCTCAAGGAAAGTAAATCAATATATTCCTTAAAAATAACATTAATAATGATAACATTGGAAAAGACAGGTGATAGACTTGTCAAATCAAAAGATAATCTTCTTGAAGAATCAAACAAACATGACAGTTTGATCTGCATGAATGGAAAACATAAGTCACAGTTAGAAAAAGTTTACTCATTCTATTCTTTAGCTAAAATATTTTGACTATTATTGGATGTCTACTATCATGTTATCATTGCATGATGCAAAAAGTTCAAATAGATTGTACTTGGCTCCATCATTGGCTATTTAGATTATGTCTATTGTTCTTTTAGTAAATGAGAATTCTTATATTTAATTGGCTTATATCTTTGATATCTTCCTGTGACAGTCCCTGAGGTTTATTTTGATATATAGGTGATATACATGTAATTTCCATTGACCATTCACGAGAGTAACTTGTGACATAATTCTAATATATTCAGGCAAAAGATGTGATCTTGTGTTCTGATTACCACTGCCAGGGAGCTATTTAACTTTCATCCACTTACATAGTCGAATTAGCAATTTCCATTTAAAACATTTTAGTGACACAAAAATTGACTTCATTGATTCAAAAGTTGTTTTTAAATATGTTTTTAAAAGATTTTTGTTACAGTTTTACAGGATATGTTTTAGTTGTCAGACAGTGTGATAAAAGCCTAGTTTGCTTGATACTGAACATAGGATATGCTAAGGTAAAATATACTTGTGACTAGATTCATGTGCTGTAAACTGCTCATCTTAAGGATACAATTATACACTTTATATTTCATCCTATTTTCTTTTTTTTGGGGGGGGGGTCCGGTCGTGGGGCCTGAACTCTGGGCCTGGGCACTGTCCCTCAGCTCTTCAGTTCTAGTGCTCTACCACTGAGCCATCTTCCCAGCCCCTGATTCACTATTAAGGTGCAGAATGGCATTTTTTTTTTTTTTTTGTAAATATTTTTTATTAGTATAAAGGCGATGTACAGAGGAGTTACAGTTACGTGTCAGATAAAAAGTACCTTTCTTCCTTCACTCTCTCCAAGTTTTTCCCTCCCGTCTTCAACCACAAGTTGTATAGTTCATTTTCAACATAGTGTCTAGTGATACCGCTACTGCATTTGTTCACCCTTCTTTATTTTTAAAAAGAAAATTTCTTTTCTTTTTCTTTTTTTTTTTAATTTTTTTTATTGTAGAGATACTATACAGAGGGTTACAGTTACATGAGTGAGGTAATGAGTACACTTCCACTTCCTCTTGAACATTGTTACCCCCTCCATTGTTTTCCCCCTACCATCCCCTCCCTCCCTCCCTTCCCCAAGGTTCTTTTTTTTTTTTTTTTTTTTGATCGTGATTAAGTGATTACTTAATTTCCGGAAATTCACAGTATTGTGGAATAATGATGCTCATTTAAAGTCACAAGTTCATTCTAACTTTCCTGGAGCAAATTGTCTATCACAGTCTATAATATATAACGGTGCTCATATGTTATATACCATATATGTGATCAGCAGCATGGGGATATTTAGTAGTGGTTCAACCAGATGAGTGGGAGTTCTTTGTTTCTTAAGTCCTGTTAGTTTTGTCATATCACCTAACATTTTGGATTCATCATCCACTTATCAGGGAGACCATGTACTGTTTGTCTCTTCGTTCTTGGCTTACCTCGCTCAACATGATTCCTTCTAGCTCCATCCATTTCCCTGCAAATGCCATTATTTTGTCATTTCTAATGGCTGCATAATATTCCATTGTGTATAGATACCACAATTTTTGGATCCATTCATCTGTGGTGGGGCATCTAGGTTGTTTCCATATCCTAGCTATTGCGAACAGTGCTGCAATAAACATGGAGGTGCATGTGTCCTTGTATATTGGTTCCTGTTGTTCAGGGTAGATGCCTAGAAGTGGTATGACTGGGTCGTAAGGGAGGTCAATCTTTAGCTTTCTAAGGACCCTCCAGACTGCTTTCCAAAGTGGTTGTATGAGTGTACATTCCCACCAGCAGTGTAATAGCGTTCCTCGTTCTCCACATCCCCTCCAGCATTTGTCGTTGGCTGATTTGTGGATGTGGGACATTCTGACTGGGGTAAGGTGGTATCTCAGGGTTGTCTTTATTTGCATTTCCTTCACCACCAGGGATGATGAACATTTCCTCATGGGTTTCTTTGCCATTTTTATTTCTTCATTTGAGAAGTCCCTCTTTAGTTCCCTTGCCCATTTAGTAATTGGTGTGTTGGGTTTGGGAGGGATTAGTTTCTTGAGTTCCCTGTATATACAGGATGTTAACCCCTTGTCTGATATATTGCTGGTAAATATTTTTTCCCAATTAGTTGGTTGTCTTTCTAGCTTGGTTGCGATAGCTTTATCTGTGCAGAAGCTTTTTATTTTAAGGTAGTCCCATTTGTCGAGTCTCTCTCCAATTTGTTGTGACCCTGGGACTCTGTTCAGGAAGTTCCTTCCTGTGCCTATTAGTTCAAGTGTCTCTCCTACTCTGTCCTGCAGTAGTTTCAGAGATTCAGGTTTAATGTTAAGGTCTTTAATCCATTTTGAGTTGATGTTGGTGCATGGTGATAGGCTGGGGTCCACTTTTAGTTTTCTGCATGTGGCTGCCCAGTTTTCCCAGCACCAGCGGTTGAAGAGGCTGTGTTTCTTCCATTGTATGTCTTTGGCTCCTTTGTCGAATATCAGCTGGCTGTAGGCCTGTGGATTTATTTCTGGATCTTCTATTCTGTTCCATTGGTCTTCGGGTCTGTTTTTGTGCCAGTACCATGCTGTCTTTGTTATTATAGCTCTGTAGTAGAGTTTGAAGTTCGGCATGGATAGCCCTCCCATATTGTCTTTATCCCCTAGAATTGTTTTGGCTATTCTAGGTCTTTTGTTGTTCCATATGAATTTTTGGACTGTTTTCTGTATTTCAGTGATGTACGTCATTGGGATTTTAATAGGAATTGCGTTGAATTTGTATATTAGTTTTGGAAGTATTACCATCTTTACTATATTAAGTCGGCCTATCCAGGAGCATGGGAGGTCTTTCCATTTCCTAGTGTCTTCTGCAATTTCTTTCTTTAACTTTTTATAGTTCTCATTAAATAGTTCTTTTACATCTTTGGTTAGGTTAATTCCTAAATATTTTATTTTTCGGGAGGTTATTGTGAATGGGGTTGCTCCCTTTATTTCCCTCTCTTCCTGTACATTATCAGTGTATAGGAAGGCAACTGATTTTTGTGGGTTTATTTTGTATCCTGCTATTTTGCCAAAGTGATTTATGATTTCTAAGAGTTTGGGGATGGAGTTTTTGGGATCGTGGAGGTATAGTATCATGTCGTCTGCAAAAAGGGATAGTTTAACTTCTTCTTTTCCTATGAGGATCCCTTTAATGTCTTTTTCTTGCCTTATTGCCCTGGCTAAGGGTTCTAGGACTATATTGAAGAGGAGTGGAGACAGTGGGCATCCTTGCCTTGTTCCTGATTTTAGGAGAATTGGTTGTAGCTTTTCCCCATTAAGTATAATATTGGCTATTGGTCTGTCATAAATGGCTTTTATTGTTTTTAGAAATGTTCCTTCTATTCCTATTTTCTCCAGAGCTTTTAGCATGAATGAATGTTGAATTTTGTCAAAGGCCTTTTCTGCATCTGTAGCGATAATCATGTGATTCTTGACCTTGGCTCTGTTGATATGTTGGATTACATTTATTGACTTACGTATGTTAAACCATCCCTGTGTCTCTGGGATGAAGCCTACCTGGTCATAGTGAATTATTTTTTTTATGTGTTTCTGGATTCTGTTAGCTAGAATCTTGTTAAGGATCTTTGCATCTGTGTTCATCAAGGAGATTGGCCTGTAATTCTCCTTTTTGGTTGGGTCTTTGCCTGGTTTGGGGATGAGTGTGATATTGGCTTCGTAGAATGAGTTTGGGATAGCTCCTTCCTTCTCTGTTTCTCTGAAGAGCTTGAGGAGTATGGGTATTAGTTCTTGTTTAAAGGTCTTATAGAATTCTGCTGTGAATCCATCTGGTCCTGGGCTTTTTTTTGTTGGAAGACTTTTGATAGCTTCCTGTATCTCATTATAGGATATTGGCTTATTTAATTGGTTAACTTCTTCTTTGCTCAGTTTGGGCAACTTGTATTTCTCTAAAAATGCATCCATTTCTGCCCGATTTTCTTCCTTTAGAGAGTATAGCTTTTGAAAGTAGTCTGTTAGAATTGTTTGGATATCTTGGGTACGTGTGGTGATGTTTCCCGTGGCATCCCTAATCCTATTAATATGGGTTTCCTCTCTTCTTTTTTTAATTAATCTAGCCAATGGGCCATCAATTTTGTTTATTTTTTCAAAGAACCAGCTTTTTGTTTGGTTTATTTTGGTTATGGTTTTCTGATTTTCTAATTGGTTAATCTCTGCTTTTAATTTGGTTATCTGGCTTCTTCTAGTAGCTTTAGGTTCCATTTTTTCCTGTTTTTCTAGCTGTTTTAATTGCAACGTGAGATTATTTACTTGGTCTGTCTCCATTCTCTTGATGTGGGCACTGAGGGCAATAAATTTGCCCCTCAGGACTGCTTTTGCTGTGTCCCACAAGTTTCTTTGTGAGGTGTTTTCATTTTCATTGAGTTGTAGGAAATGCTTTATTTCTTCTCTGATCTCTTCTGTTATCCAGGCATTGTTAAGGAGTGTGCTGTTCAATTTCCATGTATTGGAGAAATTTCTGCGGTATGCTTTGTTATTGAGAGCTAGCTTGATTCCACTGTGGTCAGATAGGATACAGGGGATTATGTCGATCCCTTTGTATTTGCTTAAGTTCCTTGCATGAACTATGATATGGTCTATTTTGGAGAAAGTTCCATGAGCTGCTGAGAAGAATGTGTACTGTGTTGTTTTAGGGTGAAATACTCGGTAGATGTCAGTTAATTCCGCTTGCAGTATGGCCTCTCTTAATTCGGTAGCTTCTTTGCCAATCCTCTGGTTGGTAGACCTGTCCTTTGGTGAGAGTGGTGTGTTAAAGTCTCCTAGTATTATCGTATTGGGATCTATTTTATTCTGTAAGTTTGAGAGCATTTGTTTGACATATCTGGGTGCACCAATATTTGGGGCATATAAGTTGATGATGGTTATATCCTCCTCTTGGATTGTTCCCTTTATTAATATGTAGTGTCCGTCCTTGTCTTTCTGTACTGATTTTAATGAAAAGTTTATTTTGTCAGATATCAGGATAGCTACACCTGCTTTCTTACTGGGGGCGTTTGATTGGTAGATCCTTTTCCACCCCTTCACTCTGAGTTTGTTTGTATGTTTGGCTGAGAGGTGGGTCTCCTGAAGGCAACAGATGGATGGGTCTTGTTTTCTTATCCAGTCCTCAGTTCGTTTTCTTTTAATTGGTGAATTCAGCCCATTTATATTAAGAGAAAGTATAGAGAGATGCATTGTTGTCCCTGCCATTCCGTTTTCCTAAGTTTTTCTTTTTTCCTTTCCTCCTGTGCTTGCTCAGTTAGACTTTGAGTAATGCCTGTTTGGGGCAGGCCCCAGTTCCTGGCTGCTTTCTTCAGGTTGTGTCCCCCCTCTTAGAATTCTTTGTAATGCTGGCTTAATGTTTATGAATTCATTTAGTTTTTCTTTGCTATTAAAAGTTTTCAGTTCTCCATCAAATGTGAATGCTAGCTTTGCCGGGTAGATCAGTCTGGGTTGGCAGTTATTGGCTCTCAGGGCTCGTATGGTGCTTTCCCAGGCTTTTCTTGCATTCATTGTTTGTGTGGAGAGATCTGCAGTAATTCTTATTTTTTTCCCATTGTAGTATAGCTCCTTCTTCATTTTTGCTGCATGCAGGATTGTTTCCTTATTATTCAGATCTATCATTTTTACTATAATGTGTCTAGAAGTGTTTCTCCTGGGGTCTTGCTTGTTGGGTGTTCGATAAGCTTTTGTGATGTAGTTAAGATGGTCGTTTTTGAGGTGGGGAAAATTTTCATTGATTATCTTGTTAAATAGGTGTTGCATTCCCTTGCTCTGGAATTCCTCACCTTCGTCCACTCCAATTATGCGAAGGTTAAATTTTTTAGCATTATCTGCTTGCTCTTGAATATCCCTTTGGTTTAATTTGAGTAATTTTTCCATATCTGTCACTTTTTGGTCCAGTTGGTGTATTCTGTCTTCTGTATCTGACACTCGACCTTCCATTTCATTCACTCTGTTGACAGTGGCTTCTATTGTGGTTTGCATGGAGGAAATGGATCCCTTTATGGATTCAATGTTGGTTCTCAGAGTACTGATCTCACCTCTCAATGAGGTATGCATTACCTCTAATTTGGCGTTTATCTCACTTCTTATTGAGGTTTGTGCAGCTTCTATTTTTGCATGCATCTCTTGTTTGATACCCTGTATCTCTTTGGATAGTTCATCCTTGTGCTCTTTCAATTTCTGATAAATTTCTCGCTTTATTTCTTGAGTCATTGCCTCCAGCAACCCTTGGAAGTAGCCTTTGTCTTCCATTCCTGCTTTGCTCCCACTGGGGCTCTCCCCTGTGTGGCTGCTGGCTTTTGGGGTGAGCTTGCTGTCCTGGGTGGTAGTAAACCTTGTGATTTTTCTCTGTGATTTTCGCATGGAGGTTCAGGAGACTGCTCTTCAATTTTGTTTTGGTGTGTCTGTCTTTGCTTGGTTGCTGATTCTGTATTGGTAGAGAGAGTCTGTGCCTGATCTGGGTTCTGTTGGGAGCCTATTTCCAGCTGCTATTCTGACTTACTTAGGATTCTCAGCTCTCTGCTGTAGATTGCTGACAGTTCCCGCCTTTGGAAGGGTTGAGCAGCCTAGACTGCTTGTGTTTGCTCCTACGGGTGCTCTTGTGAAGAACAGATGCTCTGGATGCACTCTCCCAAATGCTGGAGTCTGCTATGGGCTCCTGATGTGTTTTTGTTTATTTGTTTTGGGCTGGTTGTGGGCTTGAACTCTAGGTTTGGGTGCTGTCCCTCAGCTTTTTCAGCTCAAGGCTGGCACCCTATCGTTTGAGCCACAGCACCACTTCTGACCCTTTTTGCTTTTGTGATGCTGAGGAATCAGATGCAGGGCCTCATACATCCAAGACTATCACTCTATTGCTGAGCCGCCTTAACAGTCTGAGCTCCTGCTTACTATCAGGTGCTGGCAGCCTGTGTTGCCCAATTCCCAGTCTAGGGTATATGGGTGGAGTTTTGGTGGGGTTTGGGCTTCTCTTGTCCTGGGCCTCCAGGTCTTTTGTTGCCACAGGCGTGCTTCCCGGGGGAGTGTTGTTTCCTGGTTTTCTCCCCTCTGTTGAGGCGTATGCTCAGCTTTTTACTTCAATTGGGAGGAGTTGGTTGTGTTGTTCAGGCGCCGGATCCCCGGGCTTGGTTCCGGCCCCAGCCTGGAGCGCGCTTGTTAGGCCTGTGCTGATGTGTATACCCCCTAGGTTATACAGCCTGGGGGACACAGTTCAAATTTCTTCTACTGTTGGTAGTCTTGACCCAGGGGCGCTGTTCCTGGCTTGGGCATTTAAGCTCCCTTCCAGGGGTGCTCTTGCTCTAGCCTGGCCAGCTGAGTGTGCTCCACGGGCTGGTGGAGCTCTCAAACAGTTCCCAGTTTTAGTGGGTCCTGTGGTCCGGGTGCTGGGGTAGGGAGTCTAGGTCAGGGTCTGGGGATTCCCTCCAGCTCTGGTCTCCCTTGAGGGATACACTTCCCCTGTGGGGTACTCACCCTGGAGCTGGTTGTTTCTGTGTGGTGTAGGTCGTCAGTTGTTGTTGCAATCCGGGCTGGGTTGGGCGGTGGTGGCTCTGTGTGATTCTTTTCTGTCTCTGCCTCTGTCGAAGCTGTTGGGTCAAGAGTGTCCACGCTCAGGCAGCTTCTTCTCGGTACCTCTGGGGCCCAAGTGACCCCGCCGGGTTGTTGCGATCGTGATCGGGCGGGCGGGTGGTCTGCAGACAGGACCCTTTGTCGCACCGAGCCGCTTTGGCGGGATGGAACCTCTCTGCTCGGGTGGAGAGTGCTGGATCGTTGCGATCGCGATCCGGTGGGCCGGGTGGTCTGCCGCAGGTCCTTTTGTCACTCTGCTGATGCCGAGCGGCTTTGGCGGGATGGAGCCTCTCTGCTCGGGTGGAGAGTGAGGGGTGGGGGTGGGATCCTCGTGGAGACTCCCGGCTGGTAGGTTTCTCTGTTCCTGGCGATCTGCTGTTCTGCAAACCAGTACCTGATGTTCTGAAAGTGGCCCCCTGTGTCTCTGCTGTTTCTCTGGGGCTCCCACAGCCCCCGCCGGGCCGGCTGGCCGGCGGCTTGGCGCGCTGCCGCGCGGCCAGTAAAAGTTGGGGGAGGGGTCTTCGCTTTTTTCTGTTTTGAAATTCTTTTCCTCTTTCTTTTTTGTTATTCTCCGCCTCTGGTTTTTCTCTGAGTGTTCGTCTTTTTGTTGTTGTCAGTCTCTTGGGGAGATTAAGCGTTGGAACTCGAACTCTCTTTTTGGTTGGAGAGAGCTGTGGCGTTTCCCTACTGCCCCGTCGCCATCTTGGTCCCCCCTCTCAGAATGGCATTTTTAAAACGTTTTATCAGAGATTTTAGTATAACAAGATAGTATAAGGAGAATAGGAAAAAATGAGAGAAATATTCCCCCACTTCCCCAGGAAATAGGAGTTAAAGGCTCCCAGAATGACCACTTGAGCCACAGCGCCACTTCCTGCTTTTTTCTTTTTGCTTATGTGGTGCTGAGGAATCGAACCCAGGGCCTCAGGCATGCAAGGTAAGCGCTCTATCACTGAGCCACCTTCCCAACCCCTTCATCCTATTTTCTTAAATTTAGAAGACAAATTTGACCTGGTTATTATTTTTTATTTTTTGTCGTGAAAATACTGTACAGAGGGGTTACAATTACATGAGCAAGGTAATGAGTACATTTCTTATCAAGCATTGTTGCCTCCTCCTTTGTTTGACCTGGTTATTACTGCAGTATGTGTGTCTTAAAATTAAACAGTCAGTCCTAAGAATAGTTATTCTGTGCACTGTTTATGAAAAACATGACACTTTGATTAAAAGATACAAAGATAAGCAAAAAAAAAATTCCCAAAAGTCCATGATTCTTGCTGAGAGTGAAATTCATAACGCTTTTTTCTCTGTTCCATTCTTTTTAAAATGTTTTTTTGTAAAAATACTGTACAGAGGGGTTACAGTTACTCGAGTAAGGTAATGAGTACATTTTCTATTGAGCATTGTTACCTCCTCCTTTGTTTTTCCCCTACCATCCCTTCCCTCCCCACCTACTCAACTCCCACCCCCCAACAAGTTGTAAAGTTCATTTTCAACATAGTATCTTGTACATCTATTGTTCCAATGGGTCAAACAGTATCCTTATGTAAGCATTATTTCTCTTCCCCTCCACAAACTCGAAAAATGTATATACAAGGGCACCAGAATCAAATATAGTGGAAAAATGGATTATAATCTTATCCAGGTCTTTAACACACATGCATATCCTTGTGGTCTATCTTCCAGACTTCTGTTTCCTGTGCATAGCATTACATGATGTGTATGGTTTTGCGTTGTCTTTCTATGCAAAATAGCTAAGGTTTATTAGGACAGAGGCCTTGTTTGCTTAACCCTTGCACTTCTACCACCTAAAGCAGCATTTGATATAGCAGGTTTTCTATTTTTATGGAGGAATAGAATGCAGAAACGGTCTGAAAGGTTGCTAAAAGTGATTCAATAGAATCATGAGATTTAAATACTTAATTTTGATTATGAGAGAAAAGTCAGAAAAATGCTAGGGGCCAGTGGCTCACATCCTAGTTACTTAGAAGGCAGAGGTCAGGAGGACTGCAGTTTGAAGCCAGACTACACAAAATCTAATAGTAAATGGGAATGGTGGTATACAAGTGTCATCCCATGTCTCAGATCAGGCAGACCATGGTTCTATGCAAGCCTTAGGCAAAACAATTCATGATATCCTATCTTAACAGAAAATGCTGGGTATGGTGGTAATTTCATTTCAGCTAAGACAGGAAACATATGCACAAATTGTGGTTCAGGCCAGTCTGGGCAAAACATTAGCCCTTATCTCAAAAATGACTAGAGCAAAAAAAGGCTGAAGGTTTGGCTCAAGTAGCAGAGTACCTGCCCAAGCATGAAATCCTGAGTTCAAATTCCAGTACTATCAAAAAAGAACAAAAAGCAAGTTATTACTCAGATTACCATTGCAATCAAATGACACAAATTTAAAAACCAATTGAATGTATTTAGCATAATAACTATTTCCTGAAAACCTCTTATGGAATCACTTATATCTTCTTTAAGTTGATGATTTCATATGTTGAAAAATATATGGCTGTTATTAAATGATAACTATCTCTTCCTGTCCTCACCACTTTCTCCCACAAACCAGTATTCCAGAGATAGAGAGAGGCAGAGGGATGGTTCTTCCCTTGTAAGAGAGAAGGGAGAAAGAGCTCAGAGAAAGTATGCAATGTGGAGACTAAACATGCTGAGTCTTCAACGCCCCTACAAGAATTACCTACTGTGCTATTCATAGCACTTGAAATTTCCTCTGACATTTGTCCAAATCTCTAAGAAAGTGGGTAAAGCTCCAACTTGGTCACTGCTCCTGTATTGAATTTATAAATGAAGAAAATCAAATAAAGAATAATTGTATTTGGTGCACAGCTGAAATCTGTGTACTGCCATACACATTCCATATACTTCCTGGCAGATTTTCTGTAAAAGCAATGAATTTTTAAGTGTCAGGGATTCTCCCTTGCATAGTTCCGTAGGTTTGTAGCAATATTAAGAATTGTAGTGTGTTTTGAGAACTAGTTTGTGAAGAAGGTATTTGTCTACAAGCATATCTAAAAAACTGTCTAAAACCAGAGGAGGAGAACTAATTTGAACTGTTAAGACTCCACTATGATTTTTATTCTTAAAAAAATACATAGGAAGGTATAGTGGTGGCTTACAACTGCAATTCTAGCTACTCAGGAAACCTAGAGGATTGAACTTTTTTTTTTTTTTTTGCCAGTCGTAGGGTTTGAACTCAGCGCCTGTCCATAGTACTCTAGTACTTGAACCATGGCTCCACTTCCAGATTTTGGGTAGTTAATTAGAGATAAGAGTCAAATGGATCAAAGACCTCGAAGACAAAGCATATACCCTGAACACATTATGGCAAGGAATAGGAGAAAGTCTAGGGCTCGTTGGCACAGGCAGAAATTTTCTTAATGAACACCCAGAAACACAACAAATCAAAGAAAGTTGGGACAAATGAGGTTGCATGAAACTGCAGAGCTTCTGCATGGCAAAGGACATAGCTAGCAAGATCAATAAAAAGCCCACGAGAATGTAAACTTGTTCAACCACTTTGGAAAGCAGTATGGAGGTTCCTCAAAAGACTTCACATAGAACTCCCCTATGACCCAGCAATCCCACTTTTGGGCATGTACCCAAATGTTTACAAACAAGACCACACTAAAGCTACCAGCACAACAATGTTTATTGCAGCATTATTTACCATAGCTAAGATATGGAACCAACCCAGATGCCCCTCAGTAGATGAATGGATCAAGAAAATGTAGTATATATACACAATGGAATTCTATGCCTCCATCAAAAAGAATGACATTGCCCCATTTGTTAGGAAATGGAAAAACTTGGAAAAAATTATATTAAGTGAAGTAAGCCAGGCCCAAAGAAACATAGGTCCCATGGTTTCCCTTATTTGCAATATCTAGTATATGTATGAGTCAAGCGGAATAGGTCAGATAATGTGATGTCAGGAAAATGAACGCTTAGATATGTATTTTAATGTTTTTTTCTTTCATGCATGTGTTTCTAACGCATTTATAAGATTATCTCTTTGTTGCTTTGTATGTCCCTCCCCCACAGTATAACCCCTGCTTTCACTATATTTGATGTCAGTATAACTTGAGGAGGAGATGGGGGAAAACAAGTTGTTTAAGGATACAGGCGGACCTGTTGCAACAATGAGAAGTACAAGTTGTCATGTCCAAAACGAGCTTTACAACGTCGGTGTGGGGGGGGGGAAGGGAGGGGAAGGAGAAGGATTGGGATTGGGGGGGAGGGGGGACGCTGGGAAGGGATGTGAAGGGTAAACAAAAGGAGGAGGCTGCAATGCTTGGTAAGAAATGTACGCATTATCCTGCCCATGTAATTGTAACCCCTCTGTACAGTATGTTCACAAATAAAAGTGCTCTTCCCTTAAAAGAAAAAAAAAAGAGAAAGAAGGAAAAAAAAAAGCCCACGGATTGGGAGAAGATCTTCACTAGTCATACAACAGACAAGGGTCTCATATCTAAAATATACTGGAACTCAAAAATTAAATCCCCCAACAAATACTCAAAGAAACAACTGCCCGATTAATAGGTAGCCTAAAGACTTAAAGAGAGACTTCTCTGAAGAAGAAGTAAGAATGGCCAATAGACACATGAAGAAATGCTCAACTTTTCTGGCCATAAAAGAAATGCAAATCAAAACAACATTGAGATACCACCTCACCGAGTTAGAATGGCTATAATCAAGAACTCTAATAACAACAGATGCTGGAGGGGATGTGGACAGAAGGGAACCTTACTGCATTGTTGGTGGGAATGTGAATTTGTTCAACCACTTTGGAAAGTAGTATGGAGTTTCCTCAAAAGACTGCACATAGAGCTCCCCCATGACCCAGCAATCCCACTTTTGGGCATTTACCCAAATGATCACAAACAAGGGTATACTAAAGCTACCAGCACAACTATGTTTATTGCAGCATTATTTACCATAGCTAAGATATGGAAGCAATCCAGATGCCCCTCAGTAGATGAATGGATCAAGAAAATGTGATATATATATGTATACACACACACACACACACACACATACACACACACACACACACACACACACACACACACACACACACACACACACACACACACACACACACACACACACTGGAATTCTATACCTCCATCAGAAAGAATGACATTGCCCATTTGTTGGAAAATGGAAAGGCTTAGAAAAAATTATATTAAGTGAAGCAAGCCAGGCCCAAAGAAACATAGGTCCCATGGTTTCCCTTATCTGCAATAACTAGTATATGTCTACTACGAACAGAAGTCAAAAGCTATGTACATATGACCATATAACCTTATGCTAAACGAAATGAACCCCAAGATAGGGGGTTGCTGTTGCTCATAATATACTATGTGATGTTTTTGTTTCTTTGTATCTTCTTCCCCCATGGTACAACCCCTGATGTCACTGTATTTGATTCCAGCGTCCTGCAACTTGTATATACATTTTTCTTATTTAGGGAGGGGAAGGGAAATTACAAAATGCTGAAATAAGGATACAGGACGACCCATTGTAATAATGAGATATACAAGAGAGTATGTTGAAAATGAACTTTATGTTTACAAACAAGACCACACTAAAGCTACCAGCACAACTATGTTTATTGCAGCATTATTTACCATAGCTAAGATATGGAACCAACCTAGATGCCACTCAGTAGATGAATGGATCAAGAAAATGTGGTATATATACACAATGGAATTCTATGCCTCCATCAGAAAGAATGACATTGCCCCATTTGTTTGGAAATGGAAAAATTTGGAAAAAATTATATTAAGTGAAGTAAGTCAGGCTCAAAGAAACATAGGTCCCATGGTTTCCCTTATTTGCAATATCTAGTATATGTATGAGTCAAGCAGAAAAGGTCAGATAAGGTGATGTTAAGAAAATGAACCCCCAAGATAAATATTCAAATCTTTTTTCTTCCATGCATTTGTTTCTAACGCATTTATAAGATTATTTCTTTGTTGCTTTGTATGTCCCTCCCCCCACAGTATAAGCCCTGCTTTCACTGTATTTGATCTAGGTATAATTTGTGGAGGGGGAGGGGAAAAACAAGTCGTTGAAATAAGGATACATGTTGCAACAATGACAAGTACAAGTTGTTATGTGGAAAACGAACTTTACTACTTTGGTGGGGGAGGAGGACTGGGTAAGGGGTGGGGGGGGAGGCTGGGAAGGGATTGGAAGGGGAAACAAAGGAGGAGGCTACAATGCTTGATAAGAAATGTACTCAATCTTTTTTTATTTTTTTTATTTATTTTATTTTATTTTGTAAACATACTGTACAAAGGGGTTACAATTACATGGGCAGGACAATGCATACATTTCTTACCAAGCACCAACATTGTAAAGCTCGTTTTCGACAGGACAACTTGTACTTCTCATTGTTGCAACAGGTCCACCTGAATCCTTAAACGACTTGTTTTTTCCCCATCTCCTCCACAAGTTATACAGACATCAAATATAGTGAAGGCAGGGGTTATACTGTGGGGAAGGGACATACAAAGCAACAAAGAGATAATCTTATAAATGCATTAGAAACACATGCATGAAAGAAAAAAACATTAAAATACATATCTAAGGGTTAATTTTCCTAACATCACATTATCTGACCTATTCCACTTGACTCATACATATACTAGATATTGCAAATAAGGGAAACCATGGGACCTATGTTTCTTTGGGCCTGGCTTACTTCACTTAATATAGTTTTTTCCAAGTTTTTCCATTTCTTAACAAATGGGGCAATGTCATTCTTTCTGATTGAGGCATAGAATTCCATTGTGTATATATACCACATTTTCTTGATCCATTCATCTACTGAGGGGCATATGGGTGGGTTCCATATCTTAGCTATGGTAAATAATGCTGCAATAAACATAGTTGTGCTGGTAGCTTTAGTGTGGTCTTGTTTGTAAACATTTGGATAAATGCCTAAAAGTGGGATTGCTGGGTCATAGGGGAGATCTATGTGAAGTCTTTTGAAGAACCTCCATACTGCTTTCCAAAGTGGTTGAACAAGTTTACATTCCTACCAACAATGAAGTAAGGTTCCCTTCTGTCCACATCCCCTCCAGCATCTGTTGTTGTTAGAGTTCTTGATTTTTGCCATTCTAACTGGAGTGAGGTGGTATCTTAATGTTGTTTTGATTTGCATTTCTTTTATGGCTAGGGATGTTGAACATTTCTTCATGTGTCTATTGGCCATTCTTATTTCTTCTTCAGAGAAGTTTCTCTTTAAGTCTTTAGCCCACTTATTTATTGGGCAGTTGTTTCTTTGAGGATTTGTTGTTGGGGGATTTAATTTTTTGAGTTCCAAGTATATTTTAGATATGAGACCCTTGTCTGTTGTATGGCTAGTGAAGATCTTCTCCCAATCTGTGGGCTTTCTATTGATCTTGCTAGCTATGTCCTTTGCCATGCAGAAGCTCTGCAACTTTATGCAATCCCATTTGTCCAACCTTTCTTTGATTTGTTGTGTTTCCGGGTCTCTATTCAGAAAATTTCTGCCTGAGCCAAGGTGAGCTAGGGTTTCTCCTATCCCATCCTGTAATGTTTTCAGAGTGTCTGCTTTGACTTCGAGGTCTTTGATCCATTTGGAGTTGATTCTGGTGCAGGGTGATATATAAGGATCTAGCTTTAGTTTTCTACAAGTAGTTAACCAATTTTGCCAGCACCATTTACTGATGAGGCTGTCTTTCTTCCATTCTATTGTTTTAGCTCCCTTATCAAAGATTAGATGGCTATAGGTCTGTAGGTTCATTTCTGGGTTTTTAATTCTAATCCATTGGTCCTGAGGTCTGTTCTTATGCCAATACCGAGCTGTTTTGATTACTATGGCTTTATAGTAGAGTGTACTCATTATCTTGTCCATGTAATTGTAACCCCTCTGTACAGTATTTTCACAATAAAAACTAAATTCTAAAAAAATGAAAAAAAATGAACTTTACAACTTTGGCGGAGGTGGGGAGGGAAAAGATATTTGGGGAAAAACAAAGGAGGGTATAACAATGTTCAATATGACCTGGACTCATTACCTTACTAATGTAACTGTAACCCCTCTGTATAGTATCTTTACAATAATACATATTATGTTATATATACTATGTATAATATAATAAAATATAATATATAATATAATAATATATAATATAATATGTTATATATACTATGTATATAATATATATATGTATAGAGAGAGAGAGAGAGGAGAAAAAATACTTTCTTGACTGGGCTGAATTTGAATCATAATTTTTTTAGATCTCAGCCTCCTAAGTAGGTAGGAATACAGGCATGAGCCATGACATTCATCAAGATTTGATTTTTAGCCATTCCAGACAGGAAATTCCATGAAAGTCTTATTTCCAATCAAGCAGCAAAATACTAGACAGGAGGCATGGCTCAAATGCCACTCTGATGCCAGCTTTGAGCAAGAAAAGTAAGCCAAAGACCCTAAGTTCAATCTTGTTACTGGCACCATTAAAAAGAAAAAGAAAAAAAATTATATGCATATGTTTTTCCTTAACGTTTTATTTAAGAAACTCGGCCAGAGTACATAAGAAGAAAGGTAGACAGTGTTTTGGATATATGTGTGTGCGTATATCTATATCTATCTATATCTATCTATATATATATATACATATATCTTCTATCTAATTTTATCTTGTGCACTTTTATAACCTTGACTGCCTTACATTCTACATGTATTTTTTCTAATACTTTGGTAAGAAAAAATAAGTTTCTCATTTCTTCAAGATACATATGCTTCTGATAAACTCTGCCCAAACAATGCAAAATAATCCCCCCCAATCAAATATTTGCATTTGTTTGTAAGAGAAACTGATGCCACACTTTTTCTCATCCCTTCATTCAGAGCCACATTTCTACAAATGTTATTATCATTTTCTTTTAAAATTCAGCTTTGTTTAGACATAATTTTCACATCATATAAATTTATGCATTGTGTCAATTCAATTTTTAAGTGGTTTTGTAAACGTGTGCAGCCTGCATCACAATTCAGGAAGACTCATTCCAGCTTCTCATTCCCCTGAGCCTGTATGTACAAATTATGTTTTACAAGTTGTTTTTAAGGGTCATTGTCTTCACTTGTTCACCTCTTTGTGAAAATGAACTTTTATTACATGAAACTCCTGATATTTTGGGGCTCTTTTGCCTATTTTTATTTGAAATCACTAACTAAAGTTGTTTAGATGGATTTTCTCATTTTAAACAAATGGGTAATCATATTACCTGGAAGTCTTGCGGATGTGTCTGTCTCTTTCATTAATGATTACTGAAAGAGAAGAATAAAGCTTTCCTGATTTTCCCATTGAATACTATAGATTTTTTTCACTTTTTAAAAACCAATGAATCAATGTATCTTGTTTGTTATAAAAAATATCAGATTGCTTGCTTTAATTCCAAATATTTGGAAAGCAGAAATTGGAAAGGGCAAGGTTCAAAACTAGCCTTGGCAAAAAGTTAGACCACATATTAACTAATAAGTTTTAGTGTGATACCTGTAATCTTAGCTGCTCTGGAGGCATAGACAGGAGGGTTGCAGTTTGAGGCTAACTGTACCCC
Organism: Dipodomys merriami; assembly: GCF_024711535.1. NCBI lineage: Eukaryota > Metazoa > Chordata > Mammalia > Rodentia > Heteromyidae > Dipodomys > Dipodomys merriami. The sequence continues at coordinate 103,612,733 of NW_027204492.1, forward strand.
ACCAATAAAAAGACCCTATCAGAAAAGTAACTGAAATAAAGAAAGAACCAGAGTAACAAGAAAAAGAACATAAGGGGATAATAAAGCATAGAAAATAAAAGTTGAGAAAAGTTTCAAAATATGATTTTAATGTTTATATAGTATGTAAGGTGGGAAGAAATTGGGATTGTCTTAGGTTGTTAATGGGAGTTAAACATATGCACCTATTATAGGGATAACCAGTTTTAATCTTTTAATAATTTGTCTAGCCATGCTATTTCTGGATATTTACCTGAAAATACCAAGTTCTCAGAAACCCATTTGAAGTACAGCCTAGTATTAAAGGTAAAATTCGGGGCTTAGAACCTGGCTCAGTGGTAGAGTGGTTGCCTTGCATGCATGAGGCCCTGGGTTCGATTCCTCAGCACCACATAAGCAGAAAAAGCCAGAAGTGGTGCTGTGGCTCAAATGGTAGAGCGCTAGCCTTGAGCTGGAGAGCTGAGGGACAGCGCCCAGGCCCAGAGTTCAAACCCCATGACCAACCAAAAAAAAAAGATAAGGTAAAATTCTACATGTACTCCTGTACATCATGGATTGTGATGGATTGTGAATAAAGGTATGTACGTCAGAGGCAGGGTATTCCCTTTTCATAAGGCTTAATATATACTTTGTGGTTTGTACAATGAAAAGTTTTTATGTCTTTTACAGATAGGGAAGATTCAGCAAAGAGATGGAAAAATAATTATTGAGGTGTGTGTGGGGGTGGTACACACCCCCACCCTACCCTCTACCTATATATATATATATATATATATATATATATATATATATATATATATATATATATATATATATATGTATATATATATGAACCTTTCTTTTGCAAATAATAAAAACTAATAAACATCTCTTTTTAAAATTTTATGACTTTAAATTTTTATGAAAAAATTCAAATAATTTTCTATTTTTGTAAGTATCTACCAACAAGTAGTTTGTTTATAACCTAGTCTGATAATTAAGGACTGGGAGAAATTGCTTCTTATGTGCTGTGTGGCCATTATTGGAATAATTTGTTGTAATATTTCTAGGAAAGTTATTGAAGTAAAAAATTTAATAATTTGAAATTCAATTTTCATTAATTATGTGGGGGAAATCCAAATCTATAATTAGGCCAGAGGGAATATTTGAAATGAAGATTCAATATTTTCTATTTATTGTAAAATCACTCAGAAATAGTAATTATATTTAATGATGCTAGATTCTCTTTGAGTATTTGTATTTAGATATTATGCACATTTTTTCATTATTTAGAGAATACTTTATTAGTTTCTGTAATCAAACTCATGTACATAAGACCTTACATATTTAATACAGTGCATTTACCCCTGTACAAATGGAAAAAATTAATTTTAACGTTTCTAGACCAATATAGCTATTAATTTCTGTACAATGCCAACACAACACGGTAAACTGGCGTACTTTTTCCAAAGTTGACAGCACAGCTAAAGTTTCCAAAAATTCAAATTATATATATATATATATATATATATTTATATAAAAGACCAATAATAGAAGTATGATATGCATTAATAGTAGCAACAGCTTTTCCAGGTTCTGCAGTCATCTGAACAAAATTAGACATCCAGCACATCCATTAATAAAAAGAAAAAAAAGATAAAAAACAAAACCCCAGAAAAATGCGAAGTTCTGTTACTGCACATTTTAATTATTAGTAAATGATCTTATTTTTAAAATAATAGCTCAGAAAGTGAGTGTGTTTGTGATATCTTTTTTTTTTTTTTTTTTGGCCAAGAAACTGAATAAGACGATCTGGATCTTTTTTATGTCTTCTGTAATAAAAGCATGTATGGCTATTTATTCCAGAAAACCATGACTTATAGACAAAGACCTTCTTTCACATGACTTGAAGCTCATCAACTAAGGCCTGTCAGTCTCCCAAATATAAGCTAGAACTTTGCCCAAAAACCCAGCATGTTTCCTAACTTACAAATATTGTGGCTTTAAGAATTTCAATTATTTTGCATTATTTTCTTTAAATATCTTCAAATATGTTCTTTCGCTCAAGGTGAGCTCTCTACACTTGACTCACCGGCCTTTGAGAGTAGTTTATTGGAGGTAAGAGTCTTGTGAAGTTTCCTGCTAGGGTTGGCTTTCAACTGTGATCCTAAGATCTCAGCCTCCTGAGTAGTTAGGATGACAGGCAGGAGTCACTGATCCCTGGCTCGAGGTATTTAAGAATGAAGGAACCTCAGGGCAAATGCTAGGAGATTAAGTATCTCTCCCTTTCTTTATGGGTATCTAATATACAAAATTCAAATCCTCCAGAACTTTTTTCGTGGCCTCAACTCGGCTTGGCCACTGTCCCTCAGCTCAAGGCTAGCGCTTACCACAGCGCCACTTCTGGCTTTTTGTGCTTATGTGGTGCTGAGGAATTGAACCCAGGACCTACATGCATACAAGGCAATCACTCTACCACTGAGCCACCTTCCCAGCCCCCACCCCTAGAACTTTTAAACATGAGGTAACTAGACTCAACCATGGCAAAGAATTTCATAGGAGCCGAATAGGTTGAACTTTTAGCAAGGATAAAGCAAAAATATGTATAATTTCTTAGCTTGTTCCTATTTATTTTATTCTTTTTTTAAAATTTAATTTTATTTTATTTGTGAACATACAATTACATGGGCAGGATAATGCGTACATTTCTTACCAAGCATTGCAGCCTCCTCCTTTGTTTACCCTTCACATCCCTTCCCAGCCTCCCCCCTCCCCCCCAATCCCAATCCTTCTCCTTCCCCCCCTTCTCCCCCCCCCCCACCGACGTTGTAAAGCTCGTTTTGGACATGACAACTTGTACTTCTCATTGTTGCAACAGGTCCATCTGTATCCTTAAACAAGTGGTTTTTCCCCATCTCCTCCACAAGTTATTTATTTTATTCTTTTGCACTTAATGTGAGGGATTGTACTCTTTAGATTTAATAACTTCTTATACTTACCTTTCCTTGTATTTTTATTCCTGGATTCCAACAGTCTTCTTCATATAGAAGACTACAAACTGAGGAAAACCAACAAATGAAGGTCTTGATTTAGTTGTCTCAAAAACATTCCTAATTTTCTCAAAAATGTTCCTAATTTTCTTCTGGGCACACTGAAGACTGATGCTAACCCATTTTTTTTCCCTCAGGTTCTCACTCAAAGTAACATGGAAGGATTACTCCTATATATTTTGGATCATGACCAGGAAATCCATTAAGTTTGTAAGTATTTTCCTCATTTTAAAAAGAGAATTAGAGTAAATAATGAGAAATTTATTTTCTTTTTTAAATCCAAATTTATTTTAAAATTAGCACACATTAATAGGACAAACAGGTTTTATTATGATAATTCCATAGATGGGTAAAATTTGCTTTAAATAAGGTCTCTCAGTTTTCTGATTTCCTAATTTTTCAAACAATGTTTGATGATTTTCACTATGCTATCATAAAACTTTAAAAGCCATATATCAGGTATTCATAAATTGTTAGTATATTGAGTTGTTTTTTTTGGCGCGGGGGGGGGGGGGGGGTGTCGGCCATGGGGTTGGAATCTGGGCCTGGGTGCTGCCCTTCAGCTCTTCAGCTCAAGGCTAGTGCTCTACCACTTGAGCCACAGCACCACTTCCGGTGTTCTAAGTGGTGCATTGGAGATAAGATTCTCATGGAGTTTCCTGCCCGGGCTGGCTTTGAACCATGATCCTCAGATCTCAGCCTCCTGAGTAGCTAGGATTACAGGCGTGAGCCATGGATGCCCAGCTTATATTGAAATATTTTAATGGAAGGAGAATTTCAAGAACCAAAGGAGGGCAGTTGCAAGAAAAATGTGAAATTCCATAATTTAATGTGGTGGTACTGATTATACAAAACTAAAAATCTCCAAAATCTCAATGATCGTTCACTAAAACTTAAGAAATCTTCTGTCATGTTAATTATTCTGTGGAACAGAGGAAAGGATTTAATGATGTCACAGCAAACTTGTAAACACTTATGACATGGGCCATGAAGTTACTAGTAAAATGTGGATAGGAAAAATTGTGCAAATTTTACCTCAAATTATAATTTTCCTGGAAGATATGTAGATTGCTCATGGTGTACAAGTGTGAGTAAAGTAACACTGAAAGACAAGACAAACCGCATCCTATGTGCAAGAAAGATTGCTGCAAATGTTGGAAACTTATCTGCATATTCGTTATGACCAGATGGAGTTAACATACATGTGTGTACACACATACTAAAAAATTAAACAAACACACTATATTGATATTTCATCTCACTACAGTCAGAATGGTATTTGTCTTTAGCTTGCATGCTCAGCTCCTACTCTACCACATGCACCATGCCTCCAGCTCTGCTTTTTGCTATTTTGGAAATAAAATCTCATAGGCTTTTCATCCTGGGCTCTCCTCAAGCTGTGATTTTCTGAATCTCAGTCTCCTGTGTAACTAGGATCATAGGAGTAAGCCACCATGGCTGACTTAGTGTAATTTTTATTTGCATTTCCTTTATAACTAAGGATAGTTTACATTTCTTCATGCTTTTATTAGCCATTTGCACTTTTTTGAGAATTGTGTGTTAAGCTAATTTGACATTTATTATCTTGTCCTTTCAGTATTTAATGTTTAATAAACTGGATATTAACCCTTTATTTAATTAATATCTGATAAAGATCTTCTCTCTTATTGATTCTTTTGATTTGTGTAATTGTTTCCTTTACAGAAACTTTGTAATTTGATGCAATTCCATTTATCAATTTTTTCTATTATTTCCTGGAAGATTGGAATCCTAATCAAGAAGGCATTACCTATTTTTATATTTTACCCATAATCATTGCAACAATGAGATGTACAGACGTTATGTCGAAAAATGAACTTTACAACTTTGGCTGGGGGGGCGCGGTGAGGAATGGGGAAGTGGGGCGGGGGGCGGGGGGCGGAGGGAAGATGGGAATGGATGGGAAGGGGAAATAAAGGAGGAGGCAACAATGCTTGATAAGAAATATACTCATTACCTTGCTCATGTAATTGTAACCCCTCTGTATGGTATTTTCACAAGAAAAAAAAAGAAAAAGAAAAAAATCATAATAACAATAATAATGGAACAGAAACCACTGAGTTATATTACTATATGTAGATTGTATGTCAATAAAGTTGTTTTAAAATGAAAAAAAGAAATTATCAATATTTAAGGAGATAATAGTTTAATCTGATTTAAACACTATGCAATGTACTACATATAACATTATAACAATAATATATAACATGTGTCAAATATTGCATGTTACATTATGTTACATTAATTAGTACAGCTTGTTTATATGTTCCAGTTAAAAAATAAGTGATAAAAATTAATGACATCCTTCTATCTTCTTCTTTCTGAAGAAAAATGCTCTATTATAGCTTTGTTCCCAGCAGTATAAATGTAACTGGAAATGTGGTAAGAATTTGCATTCTGACTTTGCCTGTAGTTACCCTTTGGGTATCCATTATTCTGCCTATCACAATGAATGAAAGAGTTCAAACACAACTTAAGATACACTATGTAATTCCATGCATATGAAGTTCAAGAACAAACATAATCTGTAAATCTAGAGTAACAATTATTCTAAAAACAGAAACTATGATAAGTGAGAAAATTTTCTTGATTGACAGAAATTTCAGTGGTCTCATACTTATTTTGGTTAAATGTGAAATTCAGATGTATATATTTTCAATTTGTGATTATATGCAATTATCCTAATTATTATATAAAACTCGTTAAGAACAAAAATAGCGCATGCCAACATCATTACCATTCAACATTACTGAGGAGATCACAGCAAATATAGGAAGCAGTGAAGGAAAATAGGCTGTATAATTATTGAAAAGGATAAAATAAAAATAATTGATTGCAAAGATATGCTAGAACACATAGATAATTTGAGAATCAATAGCAAACAAATAAATAGCATACAAATACTTACAAAAGTTCCCATGTAATTCCTGGGTTAAAACATTAGAACAATTGCTTTATTGTCTTTGCCATTCAACTGGCTGTTAACATAATGTTCTAATGTACCTTCTGATTTCTGTGGAGAAATTCACCATGGTTCTCTGCAGAGGTTTTCTTTCCTGATAACTCCAGATGTGAGCACTTTCTATGCACATACATATACATAATCAACAGGAGATTTATAAGTGTTTTGTGGGAAGTTCTAAATTCCCGATTGAAATCTCAAATGAAGTTGACTTGACAGTCCATGTGGATGTCTGATAATGTTGGTTATCTAAAGCCTCCTGTGGAGTGGAAATTTAATGTATATTTTATCAATTTTCAAGTTACATTTGCATTATAAATACAAAGTCATAAAATGTTGTCCAAGGGAGATTCTTTTAGCTAGGAGTTCTTTTTATTTTTTACCATAATAGAATTTGAATGCAAGTGCTTGTTCTTGTTAGTCAAGTGTTCAACTACTTGAGCCATGCTTTTAACGATTTTTTTAGATAGAATCTTGTATTTTTCCTCAGAAAATGTAAACCATAATCTCATAAAGCTCCTTCATAACTAGATGGACAGGTGTGTACCACCAAGCCTGGTTTTGTTGTTGTTGAAATGAAGTCTCATTGAAGTTTTGCACAAATTGTCCTCAAATGGTGATCCTCTCATTCTTGACCTCCTGAGTAGCTGATATTACAGCCCTAAGACAATGTTCTTGATTTAGGATTTCATTTTGTAAATTCCTAAATTTCTTGAGAAATGTACATTTCCCTGAAACATTTTTTCCTACTTTCTGAGAAAATTAAGTCCAATTTGTCTCTGTTCGAAATTACAAAATTTCCTCTTACTAGGAGTCTGAACTGATACACTTACCTCATATTTTATTGGACACAACTTAAGCAGTAACACCAGTCTCCTCCACCTTTATTTTCTTTCCACTAGACCTGTCAATTTCACTTGCCTCTGAATTCATATTCTGTAGCCAGATCCTAGGAAGCCACTTCTCCATTGGTGTCTAGATCCTGTATCTCTCTTAAGGTCTTGAATCCCGAATCATTAGTTTCTCTCTCATACCTAGATATTTTTTCTCAGTATATGTTCCCCAATATCTTTCATCTTATAAACAATGTGTAACAAGCTCCTTTAGTTATACATTTGGTTCTCTCTTTATTCTTTTCTTCTATATAGCAAAATCTGCCTACACACAATTTTTATGTACCAAAGACAATGTCTCAGGCTTATCATACCAGCTACTCAGGAGTTTGAGATTGGGGAGGATTACCATTCAAGAATTGTAGTCCACTTCCAAAGATTTTGATAACATTACACTCTGCTAAGGTGGGTAGGTTCTGTGTTAAATATATAGTTTAAAGAAACAATCAATTTATGAATTTTTTAGACAGTTCCTAAGTAATTTACAATTTAGTTTGGTGATATATCTCACTTTAAGAATTTTTTTCTGTTTGGAGTTTAGTAAATGTCCTTTAAATTTTTCATCTTGGTTTCATTTTATAGTGTTTATTGGGCTGTTATTAGAAGTAGCTTAGCAGAAGCACACCATTGAACAAAATAGTCAGATAATGATATAGGAAGGAACATTTTCAAAAGGTCACAAATAATGAAAATTATTATGCATGACTCACAAAATAAGTAGAGACTTCAAAATCTATGGAAACTGCATTATTTTTACTTATATGATAAACATTATATGAGTTATTATAGCTATTATCGTTAAATTTTTTCCCATGGACTTTTTGACATTTAACAATGTTGTTGCTTTGAAATAATTTTTGATTTATAAAAATGTACCCATACTCTTTTCAGTCTTCCCTAATGTTACATCTTCTCTTACCTTGTTATATTTGTTAAAACTAAGAAACCAGTATTGCTTTGTTACTATTAACTAAGTTACAGACTTTATTCAGACATTTTGCCACCTTGTTCACTAATGACCTTTTTCTGGTTCAGGATCCTAATCAGATACAGCATTGCATTTCATCATTATGTTTCCCTAGACTAATCAGGTCTGTGGTAGTTCTCTGCCATTTCTTGTTTTCTGTGACCTTGAAAGTGTTGAAGCATAATTCAGGTGTTGTGTAAAATGTTCCTCAATTTGGTCTTGTCTGATATATTCTTTTTTTTTTAATTATGGATAGACTTGGGTTATATCAGGATTGGAAATGAATAAGTATACGATGAATACCCTTACCCTTGTATCTTATTGGAGGAATATAATACCAACATAACCTACATTACTTGGTAAAGTAGTATTTTTGTTATAGTCATTTATTATAAATGACTACTATCTCTTCTTGTTACATTAACTGTTTGGATGCAAGACACTAAATCCAGTCCATATTCAAAGAAAGAAGGGAATGAAACTAACCTACTATTCTTTGAGGAAATTTAAACCTCTTCTTCAATTTATTTAATTATTCATTTATATCAATGTAGGCATATGACTATTTATTTTGTAACTTGAGTTGTACTCTAATATACATTATTTTATGATGATTTAACCTTTGACTACTGGAAATTGTTTAAGTTGGATCATAGGCAACCAAAATTTGTTGACATTCTCTTATCCTTTTCGTTTATAAGAACTTTGCTATTTTGTCACTACATAATGTTCTAGGGTCATCCTTATATTCCCCGTAATAGCCCTAGATTCGGTCATTTTTCCAAGGATTCCAGTTTTTTTTTTTTTTTTTTTTTTTTTTTTTTTTTTTTTTTTTTTTTTTTTTTGTTACAGAATGGCAGCAGAAATCATGATCTTGGCTGGATGCTGATGGCTGAAGCCTGTAGTCCTAACTATTTGGGAGGTTGAAATCCAGGATTTGAAGCCAGTCTGAGCAGAAAAGTCAAGACACTATCTCCAAAATCATTAGAAAACAACTGGATGCATGTTCAAATGGTAAAGTACCAGCCATGTTAGCAAGCATGAGGCCTTGCCTTCAAACACCAGCATTGGCAAAAAAGAGAAAGGAAGGAAGAAATTAAGGTCTGGTTGCTAGGCATGTATTCTCTTTGCTAAGAAGCCATCTCTGACCCAGGACATCTCAATAGAGAGAGTTATGAAATATAGACACTTTATTTCTGTGTTTCTATAATATATTAAGCTAATCAAGAGTTCATACTGATAATTCTAATTATAATCTAGAACCATAGAGTTCATCTAACCTGCCATTGTTGCTTCCCAATACTTTCCTGTTGACAGGGAGAAACCTATTTCTCACCGTTCATTATCAATTTGTTTATTAACAAACACTACATGTAACATGTAAACCAAGTTAATAATTAGTAACTATTACTCCCATTGAAAACAATTTATCAACTAAATTAATTTGTATGTACATCTCTTCTTGTTTTTCTTTTTACAGATGTCCTTCAGGATCCCCATTTGATGAGCTTATTTAAACCAGCTTACGTTATCTATCCCTACTTCACCGAGGGTATGTCATACACTTATAATATAGCCAGACTCATTTATCATAATTCATATTCTATTTTGAGATCTCTGTAACATTGTAGGTGAATATTTTTAGTTTGACTATAAATTTATGTTTTTGATGTACTATTTTGAGTTTTGACAAATACATTGAATATTAAATACACCTCTTCCATATCATACAGCTCAATTGTCACCCTAAAATCCCACCAACATTATTAAGAGGGTCTGCTATTAGAAAGCATATGGACTTGTACATCTCATTGTTGCAATGGGTCCACCTGTATCCCTATTTAAACGACTTGTTTTTCCTCTTCCCCTCCACAAATTACACCGACATCAAATACAGTGAAAGCAGGGGTTATACTGTGGGGGAGGGACATACAAAGCAACAAAGAAATAATCTTATAAATGCTGCGGGGGGGGGGAGGGAAGTAGCAGGGAGGATTGGGTGGGGAAGCGGGGGGGGGGGGGGGGGGGGAGGATGGGAAGGGATGGGAAGGGGAAACAAAGGAGGAGGCTACAATGCTTGATAAGAAATGTACTCATTATCTTGCCCATGTAATTGTAACCCCTCTGTACAGTATTTTCCCAATAAAAAACAAAAACAAAAAAGAAAGCATATGGAATAAGACATTGTTCCCTAGAAAAATGTTAGTTTATTTTAATATTTCTAAAATCAATTTTTAGAGTTTCACAAATACCCTTATTTACCAATTCATAATTGTAAGCTTTTAAAAAGCATTCCTGGGTATAACAATTAATTCCCAAGGGTAACCTTCAAAGAATAACACCTAATGCCCAGTCTTGTCTCTTACTTAGTAACTTTTATTGTAAGCTTTTCCAAATGATCCAAAATCTTTATATTTACCTCTCATTGAACTTAGTCCTAACACTGTATACATATTAGATACAAAAAATGGCCCCTAAAATGTCTCAGCTATTATAGTTTTTAGCAGAGTAATGAAGGCAACCCAGGCTCAATTGTGATATGAACTGTATTTTAGAGAGATACTTAAGGAACAATTTAGACTAATTTTGTAACTGAGACTACATGTACTGCTCTGATCTCAATATGTACTGCTTTTACAATATTATTTCTTTGTTGTTTGTCCTTATTTGAAAAAAATTTTCTGCCAAGTCCTACAATTCAACTTAATGTACTTGAATTATTAATATGGTTGCAATTTCTGCTTTCTAAGATGAGAGTGCATCTACTTTAATATACAGAAACTAACAGGTATCATGAACGTATCATAGATACTTTCTCAACTTCTATTGTCAACTGTATCAAATTGTCATGCACCAAAAGAACAGTGTAAAGATAGATGATACATAGATAGATGTAGATGATAGTTAGATAGACAGATGATAGGATAGATGGATGGCTAGGCATAGAAATATATACAGAAAGATAAAACGCATATATGTCAAGTCCAACCTCTTCATTTAGGGGGAATTGAATTCCTCAGTACAGAAAATATTTGAGTCCAAGTAACTCAGAACTTAGTTCAAAACATAAAAGGGAGACACAAGCATTCAGTGTTCAAGCAGGGAAAAACGATTACTGTGCAATATACATACACACATGCACACACACATATACGCACACAATAGTTTTGGCCTTAATTATAGTAGTTGGTTAAGCAGTCTTAGTAAGCTCTTTCACGTTTTCAATGAGCAACAATTAGTTATCAAGGAGGTTACATTTTGACATGTCCATATGTGCATACAATGTACCTTGATCAGACATACCCCCTCATCACTGTCCCTTATCCTGCACCTCCATTCTGAAACGAATTTCAAGCTTCACTATTCTATTTTCACATATGTATATAAATTATTTTGACCATATTTATCTTTTTTTTACCCTCTCCATTTGTCCTCCTCTTCCTACTAGTACCCATACCCTGGAAATGTATTGAAATTGATGGTATAGATACAGATATAGATAAAGACACAGGGCACACACATGAAATCCCAGAAGGCAGGAGTATTGCAAGTTCAAGGAGAGCCTGGGCTATGTATGTAGTTGCAGGCCTTCCTGATCCAGTAAGACCTTGTTTCAGAAAGAAAAAACCAGTTATAATTACAGGTATAAAGGGAACAAGCTAGTACAACAGGGCTTCGAAAACTGAAGTGATTGTTACAGTTTTAATTTATGTATATGTAGATTTTATTAGTATACAGAAGAGGCAATAGAATATAACTCTAGCTGCCATAAGACAGTAGGAAAAATAGAAATTTGATCAATTCAAAATGGAGATGAAATCCAACTTTTTCTTTAATTTTTAAACAACAATCTTTTGCATTCCAGTATAAAATGCCAACAGAACAGTATTTTTGTAGGCTTTCATGGCCTTTATTCTATTTTATAATTGTCTCCTAATTATGCATAGAAGTTAACTGCATAAAGTTTTAACAGATTCTAAGCTATACTTTTTTAAAAGACATCTTTTGGTAACCTTTCCGTAGAAGGAGATGTATGGAAAAGAATAGAGTTGGAAATACATATATAGTAGAAACATATGTATATATGTATATGTAAATTGCTAAAGAGCAGGCCAAAAATATTTGGAGCATCCTGATAGTCCAATAGTGGCATTCAACAGAGCTCAGTCTACCAAGTTCTGAACCAAAAGCATAATACAGAAAACTCACAATGGGCTTGATGCTAGCTATCCTGTGATCAATGTGTATAAACTTGCATTATCTTAAAGTTTCTTAGTGACAGTCTCAAAAGCAAAAATGAATGGCTTGGGCTTTCAAATTTTATTTTCATTTCCTTATAGAACATTTAAATATATACTTGTTTGCTGGATGAGAGTTCAGAAGGATTTATGACAATTCAGGTTCAATGGGAGCCTACCACACTAATTTCAAACTGCATTATGGGGAGAGTTCTGAGTTTTCATTGAAGAAGGCTTACAAGACACATGTCCTGCTGCTTCAACCAATATATTCTGTACAATTTTTGTAGTTTCTTTATCTATCAATGTTCTATAAGTGGCAATCTATGCAATTTAAATATATGTGCTATCAAAAGTATACTCAAGGGCTTGGAAGGTGGCTCAGTGCTTGCCTTGCATGCATGAGGCTTTGGGTTTGATTCCTCAGCACCATATAAGCAGAAAAAAATCAGTGGTGCTGTGGCTCAAGGGGTAGAGTGCTAGCCTTGAGCTGAAGAGCTGAGTGACAGAGCCCAGGCTCATAATTCAGGCCCCACGATTGACAAAAAAAAAGTATACTCAATACTACGTGGAAAATGAACTATGAAACTTGTGGGTAAGGATGGAAGGAAAGCAAACGAAGGGGTGACATTGTCCAAAAGAGAAATGTATGTCTTACCTGAATTGTGAAATGGTAACCACTCTGTACACACCTTAATAATAACAAAATTATATTTTAAAATGTACATTCACATATACATTTCTCAGCTGCTATTCATAAAATTATATTAAAATGTAGAGAAATTTAAATATACTCTCTAATATTATTCAGCTAAGAAGGTGCAGAGTACAGGGTCAAGTAGAATTAATATATGTGGATATTGAGCTCTCCCAGCACCAGTTTTTGAAGAAACTGTTTTTTCTTCAGTGTATGTTTTGGGGTTCCTTAGCCCATTGTTCATGCTCAGATACTGCAAACTGATATAGAGAGTGCATTCAGGAAGGAGAGATGGTTGTGGTGCGGAAAACATAATAATAAATGGGAGTCTGTAAGAATTATTTGGATGAAAAGGACAGGATGAAACTCATGTTGATCTCTCCTTGTCTTCAGACATCCAGCTCTGATTTTATGACTGCCTTGAAGAAGCAGACACTCCTTTTAATGGAGCAAATGAAGGTAAAGGAAAATCTAAGGGAGATAGAGTTGTGGGCCCAACAATTACTCCACACCTGCAAGGTAGGCAAAATTGTCCACAAGCTACAGCATCACCGGCTTTCCCTTTTACTACTTGTGAGAATACTTTGTAAGGATAAAAAATATGGATAATACCTTACTTTTGCATTTTTGATATTTTTCTATATGTCGGTTATAGGAAAAATAATCTCATATTCAGGCAGGAAACTCTGGACAAAGTTTTGAGTTAACTAAGTTGATGGTTTATGGATACCCTAGAAAAAGAGCAAGCAAAGTAAAGTTTTGTTAATGTTGCTGGTTTACACCTTACTTATTTATACAGGGTGGCTCAAATGTGTAATCTTAGTTTCTTATTTTCCTTGAAACCACAGTAGTAAGCTCAGAATTATTGGGTTTTCCAGATGAATTTTCTTATGATACTCTTAAGGTCCTTTCTTGTCTCCAGGCCTCTAGATCCTTAGGTACGTTCCTTAACTTTGAATCTCAGTGCACTGGAACTTTGGTGAAGATATCTCCATTACAAAGTCTAATATCACTATGAAAAATTTTTAACTTGACTGCATGAGAGTACAGAGAATACCCATTTTAGGCAATATTATCAATGGAAAGTCATTATCTGGTCATGAGGTGTTTCATTACATCTTCTTTCCCAGCAAAAAATCTGCCAAGAAAGATAAAAGTTCACTGATGTTTACAGGAAACTGATAATTTTATATTCACTTATGTAAATTAACATATAATATAAAACTGGAAATTATTGCTAAACAGTGATTGCATCTTTAGTACCACAAATTTACATTAAGTAAGTCTCAAATAAATTTTTTTTTTGTCGTTCATGGGGCTTGAACTCTGGGCCTGGAAACTGTCCCTGAACTCTTCAGCTCAAGAGGAGCACTCTACCACTTGAGCCACAGCGCCACTTCTGGTTTTCTGGTGATTTATTGGAGATAAGAGTCTCACGGACTTTCCTGCTCAGCCTTGAACTGAGATCCTCAGATCTCAGCCTCCTCAGTAACTAGGATTACGGGCATGAGCCACCGGCGCCTGCGTCAAATAATTTTTAAAGCAATTTAACCTCATAAATACTGGCAGAGAATTTTAAACAAAGCATCTATGTAACAATATATTTCTAATGGTTGTACATCAAATAATTCTCTATTCTTTAATTGCAGCATTGCTAGTATGGCTAACATATTATACTAAGACGGCTGAGTCAGGAAGACTTCCTGGAAGATAATCATGTGGTATGTCTCAACCATTAGGATTCAAAAAACAAGAAAATTGAAAGTTCAGGGTAAAAAACTAGCATGTGTTAAAATTTAATTTAGCTCTCGCCAGCTTCATTGTACTCAAATGATCCAATGTTAATAACATATGGATTCATATGTGGACAATTCCCAGTTGTTTAGTTTAAGGCAGTGAATTACCTAGTTAGAAAAATATCTGGCTTCTCATGATTTTGTCTTCTGTACAGAAGAGAGAGCAAGTATGTGTGCTGTTTATGCATGACCAAGGGTCTGAAATCAAGAAACTTGGCTAATTTTCTTTTACTTTATTTTTGAAGCAGGAAGAATATGAAATATAAAATTAAATTATTAATGAATTAAAACATGGTAAGATATGTCTAATAAGAGAATTTTTCCAGAATCAGGAAATAATAAAGGTTAGCTATGAAGGAACAAAAGGGAAGAGATATAAATAATTTATTTATACATTCATATAAAGTTAAGGGATAAAGAAGGAGGAGTAAAGAAACTACTTGTGGCAACCCATGAGATTCAGAAAGCTTCTTCCTATCTTACTTTTTCAGTACTTAGGACTGCTTAAGTCTTTAATCGGGACCTGAATGCTGCCTGCAGAATCATGTTACACTGTGAGCTGCTGCATGTGCTGTGCTATTATTTTGCAGACTGTGACTTGGTGCACTTTGGCAAATATTCTTATTAGAGAACTATCAGCAAAAGTGATATTCCTTAACAAAATAGTTTTCATAAGCCTCTCAGTGCTGTGCTGGAAGATAATGTGCAGTATGAAATGAAGATATAGGCAAGTACAATGAAAGGTTGGCTAAGTGCTTCCTAGCTAGTGACTTCCTGACATACAAGAAATATCTAAAGCAATTCAAACAGATTGAACAAAACCTTGAGAAATTCTAACTGGCAAAATTGGTATATAAAGTTACAAGGTAAAATGAAAGATGCGTGGTTAATTGCTTATCAGATATACAATAAATACATTTCAGCAAATCAGATCTCAACCTTATACTAGACATATTTCCACTATATTTCAACTTATAATTTATCTGAGATTTAAATTTAACATGGTGTCCTGTCATTTTATTTATTACATTTGGCAGGCTCTTTAGTGACAAAAAGAATTTACTCCTTTAATGTAATCAAAGCTGAAATCAAGTGGTCAATTTAAAGTGGACATTGAAATGAGTGAGTATGCAACATTCCAGCAGTCTAACATGCAAGTACAATAGAGGCTGTATATATTTATTGGGAGTTAATTCAATTTAAAATAGTATAGGAATATCAACTTAATTTTATGAAGAAAACTTTCTATGATGTTATGGGCTTGCCAATGTATTTTTTATAGTGCTCCAAATTAGAGATTTCCTTGGAGTCTTTTACTGAAAGAAAACTGCCCAACAAAGAGATAATTGGCATTGCTGTAATAGCTTTAGAGTTTATCTTAATGATTTATCTAAGATAATATGAGTACATTTTCCAAGGACTACAGTAAATTTTTGATTAAGTGAGGACTCAAAATAAGAAAAACAAAGATTCCATCAAAGGAATTATAAAATAAATGTTAAATTTTCTGCATATAGTTCTATAAAGTCTTCTAAGAGAGATGACTCCAATGTTAATAGCAATGGACAGATACATAAAAGAATATTTACAGCAACTTGTAAATAAAATCACAGTAGCCAGAAAACCATTTGCCATATCATGAGTAATGTGGTAAATAAATTAGCATACATTTCTGTAATGAATAATTTACAGAATAACAATAAAAGAATTTAAAATTGAAAACATCTGTACGGATGAATCTTAGAAACACAATGAGTGAAAAGACAACTGATAGTCCATAATTTGATAATTAATACAATTCTACATAGTGTCTATATGTAATAAAATTTGTTTGAAGAACAAAAGAATAGTTGTCTCAAAACACAGGACAATCATTTTCTTTTTTAATTTTTCTTTTAAATTTTACTGCACAGAGGGGTTACAGTTACATGAGTAAGGTAATGAGTAAGGTAATGAGTTCTTGTCGAACATTGTTACCCACTCCTTTGTTTTTCTCCCACTGTCCACCCCCTACTCCTCCCTTACCACCCTGAAGTTGTAATTTTCATTTCCAAACTAGTGTCTTGTGAGTATCACTGTTATATTGGTTCATGATTTTTCCTTGTTTCACCTTTTGGTTATTTCCCTTCCCTTCCCCAAATCAGATAAATGTATATACAAGAAGCAGGATACCAGAATAAAAAACAGTGACTACCAGGGATTGCAAAGCAGGAGGGAGGAAGCTTCAAAAATACTTGGTAATATGTATGTGTGTGTGAATATATATATATATATATATATATATATATAGATAGATAGATAGATAGATGGATAGATAGATAGATAGATAGATAGATAGATAGATAGATAGATTAGCAAGAGAAAATATGCGTTCTCATTCTTTTTTATTATTTATTACTTATTGTTTATCTTTTTATATGGATGATACACAGTGTGGTAGTATTTTTATTTTTTTATTTTTTTATTTTTATTTAATTTTATTTTATTTGTGAACATACTGTACATAGGAGTTACAATTACATGGGAAGGATAATGCGTACATATCTTACCAAGCATTGCAGCCTCCTCCTTTGTTTACCCTTCACATCCCTTCCCAGCCTCCCTCCTGCCCCCAATCCCAATCCTTCCCCTTCCCCCCCTTACCCCACCCCCCCGCACTGACGTGGTAAAGCTAGTTTTGGACATGACAACTTGTACTTCTCATTGTTGCAACAGGTCCACCTGTATCCTTAAACAACTGGTTTTTCCCCATCTCCTCCACAAGTTATACTGACATCAAATATAGTGAAAGCAGGGGTCATACTGTGGGGGAGGGACATACAAAGCAACAAAGAGATAATCTTATAAATGCGTTAGAAACACATGCATGAAAGAAAAAAACATTAAAATACATATCTAAGGGTTCATTTTCCTGACATCACATTATCTGACCTTTTCCACTTGACTCATGCATATACTAGATATTGCAAATAAGGGAAACCATGGGACCTATGTTTCTTTGGGCCTGGCTTACTTCACTTAATATAATTTTTTCCAAGTTTTTCCATTTCCTAACAAATGGGGCAATGTCATTCTTTCGGATGGAGGCATAGAATTCCATTGTGTATATATACTACATTTTCTTGATCCATTCATCTACTGAGGGGGCATCTGGGTTGGTTCCATATCTTAGCTACGGTAAATAATGCTGCAATAAACATAGTTGTGTTGGTAGCTTTAGTGTGGTCTTGTTTGTAAACATTTGGGTAAATGCCCAAAAGTGGGATTGCTGGGTCATAGGGGAGTTCTATGTGAAGTCTTTTGAGGAACCTCCATACTGCTTTCCAAAGTGGTTGAACAAGTTTACATTCCCACCAACAATGAAGTAAGGTTCCTTTCTGTCCACATCCCCTCCAGCATCTGTTGTTGTTAGAGTTCTTATTTTTGCCGTTCTAACTGGAGTGAGGTGATATCTCCATGTTGTTTTGATTTGCATTTCTTTCATGGCTAGGGATGTTGAACATTTCTTCATGTGTCTATTGGCCATCCTTCTTTCTTCTTCAGAGAAGTTTCTCTTTAAGTCTTTCGCCCACTTATTTATTGGGCAGTTATTTATTTGAGGATTTGTTGTTGGGGGGTTTAATTTTTTGAGTTCCAAGTATATTTTAGATATGAGACCCTTGTCCGTTGTATGGCTAGTGAAGATCTTCTCCCAATCCGTGGGCTTTCTATTGATCTTGCTAGCTATGTCATTTGCCCTGCAGAAGCTCTGCAACTTTATGCAATCCCATTTGTCCAACCTTTCTTTGATTTGTTGTGTTTCCGGGTCTCTATTCAGAAAATTTCGGCCTGAGCCAAGGAGACCTAGGGTTTCTCCTATTCCATCCTGTAATGTTTTCAGAGTGTCTGCTTTGAGTTCAAGGTCTTTGATCCATTTGGAGTTGATTCTGGTGCAGGGTGATATATAAGGATCTAGCTTAAGTTTTCTACATGTAGTTAAGCAATTTTGCCAGCACCATTTACTGAATGTCTGCTTTGAGTTCAAGGTCTTTGATCCATTTGGAGTTGATTCTGGTGCAGGGTGATATATAAGGATCTAGCTTAAGTTTTCTACATGTAGTTAAGCAATTTTGCCAGCACCATTTACTGAAGAGGTTGTCTTTCTTCCATTCTATTGTTTTAGCTCCCTTATTGAAGATTAGATGGCTATAGGTCTGTAGGTTCATTTCTGGGTTTTCAATTCTATTCCATTGGTCTTGAGGTCTGTTCTTATGCCAATACCAAGCTGTTTTGATTACTATGGCTTTATAGAAGAGTTTGAAGTTTGGTATTGATATTCCTCCAGCAGTGTTCTTTACATTGAGGAGCGTTTTTGCTATTAGGGGTCTTTTATTGTTCCATATGCATTTTTGGATTGCCTCTTCTATTTCCTTGAAGAATGAGGTTGGAATTTTGATAGGTATTGCATTGAATTTGTAGATAGCCTTGGGAAGTATTGCCATTTTCCCGATGTTAATCTTTCCAATCCATGAGCATGGGAGGTTTTGCCATTTTTTAAGTTCTGTGTTGATTTCCTTTTTTAAGATTTTAAAGTTTTCATCATAGAGGTCCTTCACTTCTTTAGTTAATTCCTAGTTATTTTATTTTTTGTGGTGCTATTAAAATAGGAGTTGCTTTCCTGATTTCAGCCACACTTTTCTCATTGTTGGCATACAGAAAAGCCATTGATTTTGGGGGGTTAATTTTATAACCTGCTACTTTGCCAAAGTTTTGAATCAGTTTGAGTAATTTGGGAGTGGAGTCTATGGGATTCTTTAAATAGAAGATCATGTCATCTGCAAAGAAGGAGAGTTTTATTTCTTCTTTCCCTATTTGGATCCCCTTTATGTCTGCATCTTGTCTTATTGCTGTAGCTAGGCATTCTAATAGTAGATTGAAGAGAAGTGGAGAGAGTGGGCATCCTTGTCTTGTTCCTGAGTTAAGAGGAAATGGCTTTAGTTTTTCACCATTGAGTATAATGCTGGCTGTAGGTTTGTCATATACAGCCTTTATTGTATTGAGGAATGTTCCATGGATTCCTAATTTTTCCAAAACCTTCATCATAAAGGGGTGTTTGATCTTGTCGAATGCTTTTTCTGCATCTATTGAGATAACCATGTGGTTCTTATTCTTGCTCCTGTTGATGTGATGAATAATATTAATTGATTTGCATATATTGAACTAGCTTTGCATTCCTGAAATGAATCCTGTTTGATCATGGTGTATGATTTTTTGGATGAATTGTTGAAGTTGATTGGCCAAAATTTTGTTGAGAAGTGTTTCATCAATGTTCATCAAAGAAATGGGTCTATAGTTCTCTTTCTTTGATGAGTCCCTGCCTGGTTTTGGGATGAGGGTTATGATGGCTTCATAGAATGTGTTCGGTAGTGAGCTTTCTCTTTCAATTTCATTGAAGAGTTGGAGTATTGGTGTGAGCTCTTGCTTTGAAGGCCTTGTAAAATTCCGCTGTAAAACCATCTGGTCCTGGACTTTTCTTAGCTGGGAGGTCTCTTATTGCTGTTTCTATTTCAATGCTTGATATGGGCCTGTTAAGCTGGTTTAACTCATCTTGGTTTAGTTTTGGCATGTCAATATTTGCTAGGAAAAGGTCCATTTCTGTCAAGTTCTGAAACTTATTAGCATAAAGTTTTGAGAAGTATTCCCTTATAATGTTCTGAATCTTGGTTGTTTGCGTGGTGATGTTTCCATTCTCATCTCTGAGTTTATTAATTTGGGTGTGTTCTCTTCTTTTTCTGATAAGATTTGCTAAGGGTCTGTCAATTTTGTTAAGTTTTTCGAAGAACCAACTCCTTGTTTTGTTGATTCTTTCTATAGTTTTTTTGGATTCTAATTCATTTAATTCTGATTTAATTTTGACTATTTCTTTCCGTGTACTGGATTGGGGTTTATCTTGCTTCTCTTTTTCAAGGAGGTTTAGATGTGTCATTAAATTGCTAGTTTCAGATCTCTCCAATTTGTTGATGTAGGAGCTCAGAGCTATAAACTTGCCTCTGAGTACTGCCTTTGCTGTGTCCCAGAGGAGCTGGTAATTTGTGTGTTCATTTTTGTTGAATAGCATGAACATTTGAATTTCCTTTCTAATCTCTTCCATGACCCACTCTTGATTCAGCAGTGTGTTGTTCAGCCTCCATCTGATACTGGACTTTCTTTGGTGGCTTTTGGTGTTGAGTTCTAATTTTATTCCCTTGTGGTCAGAGAGAAGGCAAGGCATAACTTCAATGTTTCTGAATTTAGACAAGTTTGCTTTGTGGCCTAAAATGTGGTCTATTTTAGAAAACGTTCCATGTGCTGCTGAGAAAAACGTGTATTCTGAAGCTGCTGGGTGAAATGTTCGGTAGATATCTGTTAAGTCTAGTTGATCTATGCAGCTGTTTAGATCTGCGGTTTCTCTGTTGAGTTTTTGCCGAGTTGATCTATCTAGTGGGGAGAGTGGTGTGTTAAAATCCCCCACAATTAATGTCTTTGGATCTATATTGGATTTGAGGGAACGTAGTGCTTCTTTGATAAATTTGGGTGCTCCATTGTTTGGCGAATAGATATTTAGAATTGTAATATCCTCCTGAAGGAGAGATCCTTTAATTAGTATGTAGCGACCTTCTTTATCTCTTCTCACGAATTTTAATTTGAAGTCTATTTTATGTGATATTAGGATTGCGACTCCCGCCTGTTTATTGGGGCCCTTTGCTTGGTAGATTTTGTTCCAGGCTTTAACATTGAAAATGTGTTTGTTTTTACGGGCAAGATGTGACTCCTGCAGGCAGCTGATAGAAGGGTCTTGTTTTTTAATCCAACTAGACAGTCTATGTTGCTTAATTGGAGAGTTCAGTCTGTTAACGTTAAGAGATAGGACTGAGAGGTATTTGGGAGTTCCTGCCATGTTATCCACCTTCTTGGGGGCTGCGAAAACTGGGTTCTTCCTATGGTTCTTGGATTCTCAGTTTGGGTGCAGTTTCTTGGCCTTTGTTGCGGTCTTGTTGGTTTTCTATGTGTAGGACATCTTTAAGAATCTTTTGTAGGGCTGGTTTGGTGGAGATGTATTGTTTCAATTTTTCTTTGCTATGGAAGGTTTTTATTTGGCCTTCAGTTATGAAGGAGAGTTTAGCTGGGTACAGTATTCTTGGTTGATAGTTGTTTGTTTTTAGGGCATGGCATACATCATTCCAGGCTCTTCTTGCTTTGATTGTCTCTGCTGAGAAATCTGAGGTGATTCTAATTGGTTTCCCTTTATAGGTGATTACCCTTTTCTCCTTGACACCTTTAAGGATCCTTTCCTTGTTCTGAGTTGATCCTGTGTGGATGATAATGTGACGGTGGGATGTCCTATTCTGGTCTTGTCTATTTGGGGTTCTAAAAGCTTCTTGTATCTGAATAGGCCTATCTTTTTGTATGTTTGGGAATTTCTCTGCTAGGATCCTGTTAATCGAACTTCCTAGACCATTAACTTCTGTTTCTAGGTGCTCCTCTACACCCATTATCCTTAGATTAGGCCTTCTGATGGTGTCTTCCAGGTGTTGGATAGATCTATCATATTTCTTGGACTTGTCTTGGATGGTTGTATGTTCTTTCTCTATAATATCTAGGCTGTCTTCAATCCCTGAGATTTGATCTTCTGCATGGTCTAACCTGCTGTCAAGACTCTCTACTTTGTTTTTTATCTCTTTTCCTTCTAATTGGTCAGCTTTGATGGCTTCAAGTTCTTTGTTGAAGCTCTGTTTTAGGTCTTGTATGAATTTCTTTACTTCCTTAATTTGGTGTTCAGTGTTTGTTCTCAAATCACTTAGTTGATTGGTTATGGTTTCTTTGGACTCCCATTCCTTCTGTTGGGTTCCATTCAGCATTCCCTTTGTGGTCTCCCTGACTTCCTTCAGCTCTTTGTTAATGGATTCCATGAATGCCTTTAGTGATCTTTGTGTATTCTCTACCTGGTCTCTCAATTCCTGAATTACTCTTTGATTAGCTTCCTCCCATTTATGGGATTCCTGCAGTTCTCTTTCCTCCTGTTCGTGGGATTCCTGCAGTTCTCTTTGAGTGTTCTCAGCCTGCTCACGCCATTCCTCCCTTTCTCTTTGAGTATTCTCAAGTTGTTCACGCAAATCCTGTATCAGTTTTTGATTAGCTTCCTCACGCTTATGATATTCCTGTATAAACTTTTGGGATGCCTCCTCTCTCTCCCTATCACGCTCATACAGAGTCCTTTGTAAGTTGTCAAACTTCTCATTTATCATGTTTGCCAGCAGTGTTTGTAGAGCTATTTGGGAACTCTCCTCTGGATTTTTCATTATCTGATCTGAGCCCTGATTATCAAGATTGGGAATTGAGATATCCGGATTTGGCATTTTTCTTGTGTTTTTCCGGCTTACTCTGCCCACTTGAGATGAAAATAGCACCAGTTTTGTGCTAGAACACTATCTTAAGGCAACCATCAACCAACGTTTGCATTTATACAGTCAATAGTCTACAGATACAATCTCGTTCAACAGATACATCTATTCAACATCAAACAACTATATGTTAATGGGTTTCGAACCGCAGAGAAGAATTTGGAAAACCAGAAATTTTTAGGGTTAGGGAGATATGTGGGTAAAAAATAGGAATAGATTGGTGTGGGGATGCACAGGGAGAGTTAACTATGTCCTAATCTCAATGCAGGAAATAGGTTGGGTAGGATGCAAGTAGAGAGAGAGAGAAAAAGAAGAAAGGGAAAGGGAAATGAAAACAGACCAGAAAAAAAATAGAAACGTAAAAATTATTATAGTTATGGAGATTGAAAGACCATCTATTTAGAGAGGAATGTGAATATATTGAGAAAACAGGAAGGAGATAGAGGAGATGTGAAAAACTTAAAAAAATGCTTAAAATATTATATAGGTATAAAGAGGTAGTACTGCTATTAAGGAATTTAAGTCTCAGAGGTTTTGGATTGAGTAATAAATTTGTGGATTAAGTGTGTACACAATGGGGGAGAGGGTCTAGTAGTTAACTATGGGTTTATCTGAGGATGTGCAGGACAAGAGTTAAGTCACATACAGAAGAACAAAAGAGAGGAAAAGGTGAAAAAGATAAGAAAGGGAGAAAAAAAAGATCAGAAGTTCAATAGAGCTAGACAAAAAACAAAAAGATAATTAAGAAAGAAAGAAAAAGAGAAAGAAGACAAGAAAAGAAAGGAAAACTCACATTCACATATTCCTAAAATAAAAATTATAAAAGGGAAAAAAAAGTTACTGGAAAACAATTATTTTTTCAAAAAAGGCAAAAATTACAGATTAATAAAAGTTTTAGAAAAGGAAAAATTTATA
Source organism: Dipodomys merriami (assembly GCF_024711535.1). NCBI lineage: Eukaryota > Metazoa > Chordata > Mammalia > Rodentia > Heteromyidae > Dipodomys > Dipodomys merriami. Next base: position 103,636,707 of record NW_027204492.1, read on the forward strand.
TATATATATATATATATATATATATATGGTAGCAAAAAAAAAAGAAATAAAAAGGAAAAGAAGAAGAAGAAGAAAAAAAAAAGTTCTTTGATTTTTTTTTTTTTTTGGGAGGGGTGGGAAGAATCCTGTATCTCCCTTTTGTCTGTAACCAGCCTCTTGTTGGAGTCTCTGGTCAGCTTGAGGTCTGTGGCTTGATTGGTTTCTTAAGTCAGTTTGTTCAACAGGCATAAAAATGCTCTGCTTTACCCAAGATTTTGAGATCCCCCTCCCAGGTTAGTTTAATGGGAGGGTGATCTGCTTTGAGAATCACAAAAGAGGGGTGATGAGGCTAGGTTCTGGTAGAGTTGAGGCCTTTCAACAAACAGTAGCTTTTCCCTGGGGCTATTTTGTGAAAAACTCACAGTGCCCAGCCTGGAGCCATTCTCAGGGTTTCTGTTTTTCAATTGATTGTGGAGGCTGCTAGAGGGAGGGGCAGCCTCTGGCTCTGGTTACCCAGTGAGGAAAGCCACTCCAATGGCTGGTGCCTGAGCTGGTGCCTGAGCTAAATGACTCGTTTTATTCCAAGGCCTGAGTTGAAGCTAGCAGCTCCTCCGAGCTTTGTCGGTATCCAAGATGGAGATCACCGGTGCTGGGGGTGGAGGGGTGGCCTTCCCTTCTCTGCTCCCTGGGAAGGAGTGAGGACGTCAGGCTTGTACTCACGCCGAGTCTTGGATCCTGGGTCGTGTCTGGTCTGCAAACTGCAGGATGAAGATGTCCGCTCCTTGTCGGTTCTTGCTGGTGTTGAGTAGAATCCTCTCGCCCACTGCGTCTGGCTCCTTCGTCCTGGACCCTCTGTGTGAGCGCTCAGGTATGGCTGCGGCTGCAGTCGCCGCTGCGACCCTGCCGCCGCCGCGGAGGCTGCTGGCAGGCGCTCAGATGTGTCTCCTTGTCTTGGCTTCCCCTCTCTTGTCTAACTCTCTGTCCTGTGTTGGCACACTTGGTGTGATTCTCTGGCTTAGGACTGTTCACTGGAACTCTAGAATTGCTTTCTATGCGAGAGCTTGTTCAAATTCCAGCTTCTCCTCCGCCATCTTCCCGGAACTCCTAGTTTTTATTTTTGTTTGTTACATTTCTTCATTTTGGGGGGGGTCCGGTCATGGGGCCTGAACTCTGGGCCTGGGCGCTGTCCCTCAGCTCTTCAGCTCAAGGCTAGCGCTCTACCACTTGAGCTACAATGCCACTTTTGGCTTTTTACTTTTTGCTTATGTGGTGCTGAGGAATCGAACTCAGGGCCTCATGCATACAAGGCAAGCGCTCTACCAATGAGCCACCTTCCCAGCCAACATTTCTTCATTTTTAGCAGATACTTTATTTTTTGTTTTAATTAGTGAATATTTTATTTTTTCCAAGTAGTTATACAAATGGATCTATTAGTTTTATGCTTATTATTACTGTTACTATTAAGTAGCTGTGCAAAAGGGTTACAATTTCCTAAATCAGGTTATGAGTTTAATGTTTCTTGGTCAATGTCACCACTTCCTTTGGTCTTCCTCATTTTCCCTCTTCTGTCTCTACCGTGGAATCTAGTATTTTTTTTTAAAACACAGATTGTTGCTGGCTGCCAGTGGCTTATACCTGTAATGTTAATTACTTAGGATGCTGAGAGCTAAGTGTTTAGTTCGAAGCCAGCTCAAACAGCAAAGTCCATGAAGCTCTTTCTCTCTCTTATTTCTTATCTCTCTCATCTGTCTCATCAAAAAAGCTGCAAGTGGAGCTGTGCCTCAAGTGGTAGAGCTCTAGTCTTGAACACAAGAGTTCTGAGATGGCAACTAGGCCCTGAGTTCAAGCCCCAGGACCAGCATTAGTAGATTGTTCATTAACAAGGAGTTTGTCTCAGCCATCGAACATAAACATAGGAAACCTCCAAAATCCAAGCCTATGAATGCTCATATTGGTATTGTATAGACAAGGAATAAATGTTAGTTAACTTTGGAGGTCTTGTCAAATTGGAAAGGACAGTTTCAGTATTAGAGGTTGCATCAGGTTTTTAGCCTAATGCCATGCATCAACGTGTGTTTTAAAATTTCTTGATTAAGTCATTGAACAATGAGTTGCATTTTCATTTAAGTTTTATTTACCTCTAATTGATTTATTAGACATATTTTTATTTCCATTGAGTTATTCATTCATTCGCTTCTCCATTTTAAGGCTTCTATATATCATTTACTTTTGTAGATATTGATAATGCACTGGTGAGTAAAAGTGTCACTCTCATCACTCATAGAGTACATAATACACAGGAGCAAAGGTACAATAGATAAATCAATAAGTGGATCAGATTAAGCAGTGATGAATATTATGGCTAGGAATAAATCTGTGTAAGTGGATGTGGAGTATAGGGTATTAGCTAGTGTAGTCAGGAAGGGTCTTTGTGGTGGCATTTAAATAGAGAGCTTAGTGAAAAGAGAAATGGGATCATCATATATTTATGGTAAGAAAATTCCTTATATAGTGGCATGATGTGCAAATACTCTGAAATTGTTTCACATTGAGAGTGTTTATAGAATTTTAAAAGGCCACTATGAAGCATTGTAAGGAACTGTTAAGAAACAAGTGAGGCAAAGGGTTTAGAAGAAACCATAGTCAACAAAATATTCCTGTTGGCTATGAAGGGATTTGACATTTTAAGGGTGCTGTGAAATTTTTGGAAGCTTGTGAGTAGAGGAATGCATTATATGACTCATTTTTAAAATAAATTTATTATCTTTAAATAGTTGTACAAAAGAGTTGCCATTCACCACAGCAGTTTATGACTACAATGTTTTTTTATCAATGGCACCTTTTTCACTTATCCCTCCCAACTTACCCCTTCTGTTACTTATCTTAATTTTAAGCTATATATTTAATTTTTGTGCCCATTTGAACAAAGCAGTTTATGTGTACAATGCATCCTGTAATTCCTTCAACTTTTTCACCCCACTTTGATCTACCCCTTCCCTTCTATTTCTCAATTCTGTGGTATATACAATAAATTCTTGCCTGTATTTTCCCCTTTCCTATTCATTTTTCTCCCCCTCTCTTCTTGGCCCCACTTTGACCTCTTGCAAGCACCCATTTCCTGGTACTTATTTTGTTGGGCTTTGATTTAATCTTTTAAAAAGAATTAGACTATTTGTGTTCTCCAATTAGACTATTTTCATTTCCCATAGTCCATTAAACTAAAATTAATTAATTTGTAACTCCTTGCTTATCACATTCCAGCTACCGCAAATGAGTGAAACCATGCAACCTATGTTTCTCTGGGTCTGGATTACTTTGTTTAATATAATTTTTCAAGTCTTTTTATTTCCTTACTAATGATATACTATCATTTTTTCTGATGGATAAGTAGAATTGTAGAATTCCATTACATGTATATATACCACATTTTCTTGAATCATTCCTCCATTGAAGGGCATGTAGGTTAATTTCATATCTTGGCTATGTAAATAATGCTGCAATGAACATGGTTGTGCTGGTAGCTTTAACAAGGCCTTGATTGTGTTCTATTGAATAAATTTCCAGAAGTAGGATTGCCAGGTCATAGGGTAGTTCTAGTTTTATGAAGAACCTCCATAGTACTTTCATTAGGTGAACAAGCTTACATTCCCTCCAACAGTGCAATGGAGTTACCTTTTGACCATATCCACATCATCCACACCAGCTTTTGTTATTATTAGTTTTCTTTATATTTGCTATTTTGACTGGGGTGAGGTGGAATTTGCCCTAGGAAGAACAATATTGGAGTAATATCAATACCAACTTCCAACTCTACTACAAAGACATAGTAATAAAAACAGGTTGGCACTGGCCCAGGCATAGGCCTGAGGGCCAATGGAACACAAGACCAAGAAATGAACACACAGACATATAGCCACCTAATATTTGATAAAGGAGCAAAACATAGGATGGAAGAAAGACAGCCTCTTAAATGGTGCTGGCAGAATTGGCTATCCATGTGCAGAAAACTGAGGCTAGCAATTTATCTATCACCTTACACCAGAATTAATTAAAAATGAATCAAAGACCTAGATGTAAAGCCAGAAATGATGAAAATGTTACAGGAAGGGTTAGGGGAAACATTAGGGTTCCTAAGCACAAGTTTAAACTTTCTAACTAAAGATCCAGAATTACAACAAATCAAAAGCCATAGCTAACAAGCTAAATAGAAAGTCCATAGAGTGTGAGAAGATGGCCTGGCAAGGTGGCTCAGTGGTAGAGTACTTGCCTTGCATACATAAGGCCCTGGGTTCAATTCCTCAGCACCACATACATAGAAAAATCCGGAAGTGGCACTGTGGCTAAAGTGTTAGCCTTGAACTGAGAGCCAAGGGACAGTGCCCAGGCCCAGAGTTCAGGTCCCAAGACTGACCAAAAAAAAAAAAATGGGAGAAGATTCTTACCTGCTAAACATCAGACAAGGGCCTAATATCCATAAAATACTTAGATCTCAATAAATTAAACTTCCCCAAAATAAACCATCAAAGAAACAAGGGTCCAATTAATAGGTGAATGACTAAAAGATAGACTTCTCAGAAGTAAAAAGGGCCAATAGAAACATGAAGAAATGTTCAACATCTGGCCATAAAGGAAACGTTGTTTTTTTTTCTTTCATGCAATTGTTTCTAACATATTTATAAGATGATTTCTATGTTTGTTTGTATGTCCCTCCCCCACAGTACAACCCATGCTTTCACTGTATTTGATGTTGGTATAATTTGTGGAGGGGAAGGGCAAAAACAAATCGTTTAAATAGGGATACAGGTGGACCCATTGAAGCAATGAGATGCACAAGTTGTTATGTGAAAAAATGAACTCTACAACTTTGGTGGGGGGTGAGAGGAGGATCAGGTGGGGAGAGGGGGGGAGTATGGGAAGGGATGAGAAGGGGAAACAAAGAGAAGGCAACAATGCTTGATAAGAAATGTACTTGTTATCTTGCCCATGTAATTGTTATTCCTCTGTACGGTATTCTCACAATTTAAAAAAAAAGAAAAAAAGAATAATACTATATTTTGTATAGAAAATATCATGGTTTGAGAAATTAAAGGGAGTAGTAAAGGGGATGAAAACTATTAGGTTTGGGATATATTCTGAAAGTGGAAAAGATGGCATTTTTGATGAATTGTTTGTATTAGGTGAATTAGGCTACTAACAAAAGCATAGATCAGTTGAGTAATTTGAAACAGTGGGTAATTTGAAGCATGTAGGATTTTTACAAAGGTAAGAGCTGACTCCAGGGAAATCACAAGAGAAATGTTTGGACTTCAGTGCTAGTATCAACAGGAAAGCATTACTTCCCTAAACTTAAAGATGTGGAGGCAAAAAAGGAGTTAAGAAAAAACTGATACAGAATTGCTGGCATGAAGAGTCTCACCTGACATTAATTATACTTCCATGAACCAATAGGAAAGAGACCAAGGACTTAAAAATACACCAAATTAATTTCCACCATTCTGATCTTCAGGTCATGTAAGGAAGGAAGGCAAAAAGAATCCAGATGGGCAATTTTAAGCTAGTCATCCTCTTCAGGACAGATAAGATTTAACGATAAATTCCAATAATAGTGGCTGAATAGTAATTACCTTACTAGAATGGGGACTACAGACACAGACAGATAATCAATAGTTGTTTTTTAAGCATCAAGTATAGAAATACTCACTAAACACTGAGAAAATAGAAGCATTTGGAAGACTTGGAAATTGGAGACATATGTATGCAATTCCTAAGAAAAACAGATATAAAATTTGGAAGTTTTTAGCCCCTGGAAAACATTTCCTGGGGAGTGAATATACAATGAGAAGACCAAAGATCTTTGGCCTGGTTACTGAAAACTTCAACATTTATTATAGGAAGAAGAAAATCATTTGGAACAGAATTGTCAAACAAATATAAGAGAAAAATATGAAAATATGAAACATGTATAGAAACTGCTTCACAAATGAAGGAGTGATCAACTACAAATGAATGTGGAGAAATTAAGGTAAGATGTCAGAATTGACCATTGGATTGGGATTTCTGAGAACAACTAGCCAAGAAAGTCTGGGGACAGAAAGATACGTGGAAAAGGGAAGACAGTGAAGGGAAGCAACTCTTACAGACTTTTACTACAAACAGAAGTGAATAATAGTGTGAATCAGAGGTTAAATCAGAACAAAGAGTAAATGTGGCCAAGGGATTTTTAAAATTCATAGTAATCTCAGAATGCTGTATGTTCATGCTAATTAACCAGTAGTGAATGGTAAAACCACAATGAATTGGAGATAGTTTCAAAAAGAAAGTCCTAAATAGGAAGGAAGAATTCAGTTCACAAGTGGAAGCATTTAACAGGAGGGGAGACAAAATATTTGGTACAGGGACATGCATATTGTTAGATTTGATATAGAAGAATGTGCATATTATCTTCTAATTGCTTCCCTACTTGAAGCAAATAAAGAAGCATGAGAATGAATTGTGAATGAGGAGGATTAAAGCTGTGCTATAATGTTGATGTAGAAAATTTGCAACAGCCAATTTAGAATGGGTGAATGGATCTATTAGGAAGCCTGGAAGCTTAAAGGGTGGCTTGTTGTTTCATGCCATAAAAGTAAAGTGATATAGCATTCTCATTTGCCTCTCTTTGGCCATTTCACATGTTTGAGTGTAGGAATGGAGTAGATAGATATGTAGGTTGAAGTAAATTCTAATGGTTTTGTTGAAGATGACAGAGTTGGGTGGGTAAAAGATCTTAGATTGTGCACAGTGGGATTGTTATAACAATGGACCATATTAAGAAGGGAATTAGGGACATGGGGGGAAATATGTAGGGAGCAAATATTATCAGCTCAGTTGATTAGAGGTCCCAGTAGAGTTAAAATTTGCTGTGGTCAGCGGATATGATTAACCAGAGAAGAGTAGAATTCATTTTGGAATTTTTTTTTTTACCCTGTAGCCTAAAACTGTATATGAAATTTAGAAAAACAGGATGGTCCAGAGAACTAGTTTTAATGTAAAAGAAATTTGATTAAATGATAAAAGTAATTTTGGGGAGAATTTTAGAAGAAATATTGCAGTATCACAGGATATCACTACAACTGCCTTTTTTTAAAATTTCAAAACTTGTGCATTTATTTTTGCCAGCAAATTTCTTTTGACTCATCTAGTTCTTGGCAAAAATCATTTTGAAGATTTTGGCAGGTACTATCATTTCTTTTTTTTTTTATTGTGAAAATACCGTATAGAGGGGTTACAATTACATGGACAAGGTAATGAGTACATTTCTTATCAATCATTGTTGCCTCCTCCTTTTTTCCCCTTCCCATTTCTTCCCATCTCCCCCATCCCCCATCCCCCGCCAAAGTTGTAAAGTTCGTTTTTCGACATAACGACTTGTACATCTCATTGTTGCAATGGGTCCACCTGTATCCCTATTTAAACAATTTGTTTTTTTTCCCTTCCCCTCTACAAATTATACCAACATCAAATACAGTGAAAGCAGGGGTTATACCGTGGGGGAGGGACATACAAAGCAACAAAGAAATCATCTTATAAATATGTTAGAAACAATCGCATGAAAGAAAAAAGATTTGAATACTTATCTTGGGGTTCATTTCACCTAACATCAACTTATCTGACCGTTTCTGCTTGTCTCAGACATATACTAGTTATTACAAATAAGGGAAACCATGGGACCTGTTTCTTTGGGCCTGGCATATTTCAGTTAATATGATTTTTTCCAAGTCTTTCCATTTCCTAACAAATGGGGCAATGTCATTCTTTCTTGAGGAAGGCATAGAATTCCATTGTGTATATAAACCACATTTTCTTGATCCATTCATCTACTGAGGGGCATCTGGGTTGGTTCCATATCTTAGCTATGGTAAATAATGCTGCAATAAGCATAGTTGTGCTGGTAGCTTTAGTATGGTCTTGTTTGTGATCATTTGGGTAGATGCCCAAAAGTGGGATTGCTGGGTCATAAGGGAGCTCTATGTGGAGTATTTTGAGGAACTTCCTTTTGAGGAACAAGTTTACATTCCCACCAACAATGCAGTAAGGTTCCCTTCTGTCCACATCCCCTCCAGCATCTGTTGTTACTAGAGTTCTTGATTATAGCCATTCTAACTGGGGTGAGGTGGCAACTGCTTTTGAAGATCAGAAATAAGGAAGTGTTATTCTGATAAGGTCCATGAAAGAAATAAAAAAATGTCTTCCTCATCTCATTGCTTCATTGGGGTTAGAGATTCACAAGGCACTCATTTTTAACATTAAAAACTTTGTCTTGTATTTTTTTTCCTTATGGAAATAACATTAAAACAAGTGAGACAGACTTGTAAAAATGTAATAATCATGAAGTGAGGTGCATACTAATACTAATAAAAGATTTTTCCATGGATATTTCATAAGATCTTGGAAAAACCTACATTTAAATGTGCTTTATAGATCTTAGAACTACTTAAAATTCTAGGCAGCTTGGGAACTTCAGATTTTCATTTAAAAACAAAAGAGGACAAAATTATTCTTTACCTTCTGGAAAAAACATCACTATAATCAGTTAAACAAAAAGAATATGTATTGATTGACTTATTAACAGAGTCCCATGAAAAGTGATTGACAGATACTAAGTGTTTTGGGGGTGATCATAGTGTTTAGATTATTTTCTAGGAAAAACATTTGAATATAACACCAAAGTAAGGACAACCACTTAATATGAACTTTCTTCTGGACACTTGTGTATTCATGACCATGTTCCTGTAGTTTATTCTTATTCTGCTCTAGCCCCCTTTCTGAATGTGACCTAGCAAGGCCTCAAGCAGTTGTAACTTAACACATGGTTTGGGACAGGAGAAGAAAGAGAGCATAACATATTCTGGAAAATGGAAAATCTTGGTTATGATTGGAGCAGAGTATGTAGAAACAGTAGGACGCAGAGCTAGCTAATAACTTGATATGCTGTATTTAAGTATTTCTCAAACGTTTAGATGTCAAGACTCCTTTACCTCAACTCTTCAAAATTAGAGTCCTAAGTTATATCTATTGATACTTGCTTTAGTAAAAATGAAATCTGAGAGATATTTAGTTATTAATTTAAAACAATAATTAACTCTTTGCATGTTACCACAAGTAATACCTATTATGAAAGGTAATTATTTTCCTTAAAAAAATTTAATGAAGAGATTGGCATTGTTATACAATTTTGTATATTTTTATTATCTAGCTTAATAGAAGACATCTGGATGCTCATATTTTCTTCTTAATGCAATCTGTTACATACAGCATCACACAATATACAGTGTTGTAAATTTTGTACATTTATGAGAGAATGATATTGAAAAGAGCAAATAACATTTTAGGATTATCATGAAAATAATTTTGATGCAGTAGACCCCTGAAAGGATTTCAGAGACCTCCTTTATAATACTTCCCAAACATACCTTGACAATACATATAGAGAAACTAATGATGCATGAATAGTTAAAAATTAGGCAAGAAATTACCTTATTAGATTTGTCAGGCTGGGAAGTAAGTTGGAGAGAGGCAAGGCTGGATGATTGGAAATGAGTTAAATCTAAGCACTTTATGACATTTTCTTCCTAGAAGGACCATTTTAGGCATTTTTTATATTTAGTGATTTTTTATATTTAGTGATTTTTTATATTCATTTCCTCTATCCAAGAGTAACTAACTTGAGTCAGGCACCAGTGACTCACATTAGCAATTGCAGCTACTCAGAAGACTAAGATCTGAGGATATTGGTTCAAAGGCAGCCCAATCAGGAGAATCCATGTGACTATTATCTTCAGTTTACTGCCAAAATCCCTAAAGTTGAACAAGGGGCAGAGAGCCAGCCTTGAGTGAAAAAGCTAAGGGATAGTTCCCAGGCCCTGAGTTCAAGCACCAGTATCTGCATCATTCAATCAATCAATCAATCAATCAGTCAGTCAGTCAACAGTAAGTTTCAGATACTACTATTTTTGTTTTAGTTTATTCTAATTTTTAAAATGTATTTATTTCTTTTAGTGCCACTATTGGAGCTTGAAATCGGGCCTGATGCTCTTGCTCAGCTTTTTCACTAACGGCTTGTGTTCTACTAGTTAACTGGAAATAAGAATCTCTTTGATCTATGTGGATATATGCTGACTCTGAATCACAATCCCCAGATATTAGCCTTCTGAATAGGCCTATAGGTGTGATCCGTTGGAGCCAAGCTCTGTTTTTTTTTTGTTTTAGTACAGCTCTGACAATCAAACCTAGGGTGTCTCATTCATACTAGACAAGTACTATACCTCTGAGCTGTACACTCAGGCTAAGCAAGTACTGCTTTAGATTAGATTCATCTTTCTAAATATAGTATTTGGTACCAAGTAAAGATCTGTGGAAAATAAATGAAAGAACCAAGTAATTATCAGAATAGAACAGATAAGTGATGGTATGCAAGCCATGAATTTATTAATGGCATTGGCTTGACAAAAATGGAAATTCAAGATTTATGGTTAATTCACTATTGACTGACTGGAAATGCCTTTGACCTACATATAAGATAAAAGTTTTAAGGGAAAAGAAAAGTAATAGCACTATGTTTGCAATCTACATACAGTACACGAATCCTGATTTAGGGAGTATAGAATGGTATGGAATTTGGAGGGATGATTAATTTCAAATGTGGGTGTGGCTTGCTCTCATAGCACTTTAGGCTTTAAAGTTTACTTAAGTGTCTTGTGTAACGAAGCCAAGATCACAGTATATTCTAATATTTGTTTTCAATGCTTTAATATTTTAGCATTTGTTTTTAAGACTTTTGATGTTTTAGTGTTTATTTTTAATGTCTTCTAATTTTAAATATTTAATCAGAATCTTAGATGTTTGCTGGCCTATATTTCCAGTTCTATTAGTAAGTGCTGATTTATGCCAACCAATTGGGATTAATTTGGTTACAGAAGAGTAGATGTTATTTTGTATTTAGCTTCAATATAATGTACTCCTAGATGCCATCCAAAATGAAGGAAACTGAGGTATCCCTACAATTCTGTGAAGGAATTTGCTAGCCTCACTCTTAAATTCATGTGTGATTGGAGACACACCATTCTACCCAGCACTCACATATCTGTCATTATCCTCCTACTTTACAAGCTCCAGTAAGGGTTAATGATGCATTTTAAAATGAGTATCAAAAAGTACGGATTTTAGTAAGTCACAATGCAATAAATAGACATCATGTGATGGGAAATAAAGAAGTGTTATATAGAGTATGTTTTAAACAACTTCAAATGAGTTCAGAAGTTAACAAAACAACCTGGGTTCATGTTTTCAAGAGAGTAACCCCAATGGGCAGGAAAGAACACTTTAAACACTAAAGGGATTTAGTTCTCTTGTCCTTTATTGTTGCTCATCTTTCCATCTGGTTAAAGTTGCTATTTTATCTAGTAACTTTCTATTCAGTACAATCCTCTTTATATTTTGTTTCCAATGTACTCAACAAGCTTAATTGTTGTCCTGTCCCAAGAGGATATGAATCATTTTTAAGTTAGAAAAAGAAGCATCTGCATAGATAGAAAATAACAGTCATTTCATTATAATGACTTGATTTGTTTTGCTTTTAATTATGCCAAAATGCATCAATATCTCCAAAGAATAAATGACTACCACCTGTCATGAAAGATGAAGGCACCCCTGAAATCTGTTTTTATACTTCAAAATTTAAAAACAGATTTAATGAAAGTTTCAGCGTTCATTTCATCTTACACATTTCTATTTGCAGCATAGTTCAGTGAGTTACAGAAACTGAACTATTGAGGAAAAATAAAAATATACTTTCAAAAGTTATCATTGTTTTGGTTTTCTACCAGATATTAATTGCTCATCTGCATTTCATTAGAGATATTTGTATAATTATAATGAAGAAGAGAATATTATTTTTAAGAATGTATAAGGTATATATTCATGGAGATGTATGAAATGGAGCTGTAACACTAAAATTAAAATAATTCTGATATAATTTTATATAAGTTTTACCCTGACAAATAGAAAATTAGGCACATTAGTTTTAAAAGAAGCCAAAGATATATTTCATTAAGCATATATATTTGGAAGTGGTGCCACACTTTCTTTCTCCTTTCATTTACACACAAAGGAATTTCTGTTCTTCTCTTTTACTTCTAATGTGATCCTTCAGATTTTCAAATGTAGCAGTCCACAATTCCAGTTTTGGCAGAGTCATTGGTCACATCTGACACATCCTACTGCTGTCTTGCACTGCCTTTGCTTAGTTCTTAGGCATGGTGGACACATGTAGGCTTCCTGTTGATATACAATAAATATGCTTGGACAGTGCTCCTGATCTGCCTTTGGTAGAAGCGTTGGCCATTATTGCTGATGCTCTCTTTAACTATTGAATGTGCAGGATAGTTTGACCAGGCATCCTTGTCAAGTGCCATAGGGCTTACATAGACTCACTGTTTTGAGCTCTTGCCAAATTTTCTGTTTATATGATTATTTTTCTTCTCTAGTTGTATCCTCTTGCTTCTCCATTTTCCCAATATCGCACTTTCCATGACTATTTAGTTGAAAAGACAGATTTGGGTTGAGTCAGGAGAGTATTAGCTACTTCAGCCTCCAACTTTAACTATATTTTCCAGTCCAGCTTTTCTACTGAACAGTTTTGTTTTTGAGGAATCATAAAAAGTTTTAAAAATTAATGAATCCACTTAATGTGAAAAGAGAGAGTGGTATGATTTGGTTGCTTGGATTCAGTTTTCTAAAATGCAAAGAAAGGCACTAGAATATATTATTTCTATTTTCAATTTTGCTAAAATAGAAGCTGAAGTTGGAAAGGAACATAGCTGATTTTCTTACATAGCTTCTAAATAAACCCCAAGGTCACTTTTTAAAAACATGAGACTGCAACTATTGTTTTTGTACCATCAGTCTTTGGAATAAGTGGATATAACTTTATACAATGACTATTTTGAAAGCTATTGTTCATTTAGAACAGAAACATTTAGTGAGTTTGTAAAAATCAGTACATATTTTCATTCTTTTTAGTTATACCATTCAACAACCCAAGGGAAGTCATTGAAATAACATGTATTCATTGCCAAGTGGGATGTACAGACAGTTATAACCAAAGAGGTTCAGAGGAGAGAAGGCTCCCAAAGGTGTGGGCATTTGAGGAAACAATTTGCAAAAACTAAAAGAGACTGCTTAAACAACTAGAAAAAGGAAGAGGAATTTCTGCCAAAGAATAAAAAAATTTGCAGACATGATTGTGAATACATAAAATTTACTTCTTTTACAGTACGGACAGCTACATTTTTATCAGGCTAATGATTCATGTAGAAGGACGAAGCAAAAGTTATTGGGATAAGAAAATTTATTAGTGTTTGGAAAACATTTTTAACATTCCCAGAACCTTAAATATTGCTTTTTTGTGAGTGATACATACGGTATATAGAATATTCCCCTTGCTAGAAAGATGTCAATATTCTGATCTAGGAATTTGTCAGGGTGTTGCTTTATATACTAAAGGAACATCACCAAGTAATTACGTTAAAACTCGTGAGATGGGAAGGTTACCTTATCTAGGTGGGCCAGTGTAGGTGTAAGGGTTCCTGTAAAGGAAGGTGCAACAGTCAGAAACAGAGAAGGAAATGTGAGATAGCAAGAGTGAAAAGGCAAGGAAAGAAATTCTCCCTTATAGCCTCCCCAAGAAACATCTGCAGAACTAATTATAAAGTAAATTATTGTTGTTCAAAACCATGAATTTGGTAGTAAGTTATTATAGCAGAAATAGGCAACTGAAACAAGAATGTATGTGCATAGATATAATTTGACAGCATATTTAAAATATTTTTATCCAAAATGAAAGAATTATAACTTTGTAATGATGTGTGCTCTGACAGTTGAAACTGTCACAGCAGTTTAAGTACATGTCTAAGCACATATGCCCCAAATATGCCAACCCAAAACAGGAAATAAAGTATTCTTTTGATTAGTAGAACTTTGTAAATTGAAATTTGGAAGAGTGATGTCTCCAATTCTGTTCTTTTTCATGACTAATTTGTTGTTTGGGGTCTCTTTTTGTTTCATACAAATTTGAAAATTGTATTTTTTTCTCTTAAAAATGTTATTGATATTTTGAAAGTTTTCTTCGATCTATATATTGCTTTGGCTAGTATGGATATTTTAACAATATTGATTATATTTATCTATGAATATAGTATATCTTTTCATTTAGTATATAATTAGTTTGTATGGTTTTCAGTGTTTAGACTTTCCCCTCCTTTGTTAAATTTATTCGTATTCCTATTTTCCTTTATACTAAAACAAGTGGTTATTTTCTTAAGTTCTTGCAACAATTCATTAATATTATAAAGAAACACAACTGAAGCTGGGCACCAGTGTCTCATGCCTGTAATACTAGCTACTCAGGAGGCTGAGATCTGAGGATTGCTTCAAAGCCAGCCCTGGGCAGGAAATTCTGTAAGACTGTTCTCTTCAATAAACTACTAAAAGAGTCGAAGGGGAACTATGGCTCAATTAGTAAAACCCTACCCTTGAGCAAAAGAAGCTTAGGGATAGTGCCTAGGCCCTGAGTTCAAGCCCCAGTACAATAAATAAACAAACAAATAAATACACCCCAGAGAGCTAGACTGATCATGTGTTCACAACTAGGAAGCATCGTCTACCAAAAAGAAGCAGATATCATACATAACTGAACATAAATATTGGGCCTTTCACCTTCCTATATATTGTATGATAAACTTCTTTATCAGCTAGTCTTTTTCATCATATTTTGATTTAGTAATTTAAAAATATCTGGCATTAATTATCGTCTGTCTCCAGTCAGGAGAGAAGACTGAATATAATGGAACATAACAAAACTTTCAGAGAAATGATGGAAATATTGTGTATCATCTTTGGCTTCATAGTTATTCATTTGTTAAAACTCATGAAAGCATATACTCAATGATTTTTGGGGTCTACACTAGAGTGTGAACTCAGGGCATTGTAATTGTGATGCAGGAATTATACTATTGATCCTCCGAATCTTTAATTTTTGAAAGGGTCTTACTTTGTATTGGGTTGCCCTAGACTGTTATCCTCACATTTATGATTTCTTCCCTACTTGAATGGCAATCATGTATCAACACACCAAGATTTTATTTCTTGACATAAGTTTTGTGACTTTGCTCAGAGTGGCCTCAAATGGTGATCCTCCTGATCTCCACCTTCTCTGTGGCTAAGATAACAGGTGTGAGCCATAGTGCCTGGCTGAGTAAGCTGTTCTGACCATAAATTCTCTGAGTCTGCTTCATTCCTGAAATTCTCTAGAGTCCTTTTCATTTTGTTAAACACAAAATGTTTTATAGTATTATCTTCGTGTTTAGGGGGCTTTCTTTTCCATCTATTTTTATTGTACATTATTTTGCATTATTAGGGATCAAACCTGCTTTATGCTAGGCCACCATTATACTGTAGAGGTACACTTCATACTTTTCTCTTTGTTTGAGAAAGGGTATCCATGAAATTCCTATCTTTGGAATTTCCATCTTCTTGCCTCAGTTTCCTGAGTACTAAAATTACAGGCTTGTACCAACTTGCCCAGTTTTACATTTAAATTTACAAATTACACTTTCAATAGTTATTTTAAACATTGTCCTATTTTACTGTCTTTTGATATGTGTAGAAACATGTTCTTCACACTTTAAAAAATTCATTCAACAAATATGCTTAGTAAGTGTCAAGCCGTGTTACAGATGCTATAGATACAAGAGTGATAAAGACAGATGAAATCCATGTCCTAATATAATAATAGTAGATAATATGCCAATTCAAAAGAAAAGCAGTACATAAGGGTACAAATTCTGGGCAAGGGTTATATTTATTGAAATTTTAAAAATAGACAAATAAATATCATGGAAAATGTACTGACTTTAAGGAGGCAAGTAAAGAATGTACATGGAGATGTATCTGTATATCAGTGTTTAATATTTCAAGCAGGGCAAACAGGAAATAGAATTTTCCTGAGAGAAGCGGATGCATGGAATGAATAATGAACCATTTGGAGGGCAAAAACTAGAGTGAATTGTCAAAAGTGATAGACATGGGGCCAAACAGATAACAAGAGACTATATCATTTAAAGCCCAAATTGTACATTTCAAAGGATTGTAAGTTTTCCTTAAACAAGGTTATAAGATGATCTGGTAAGAAAACAGACTTGGGAACACAGGTTTATGTATCAGTCCTCTATTGGGGAATTTGTCTCAGGAAGCAGCATTGAGGAGCAGAGGAATCCAAGCAGAAGAAAAAAAAGAAATCAGGAAAGCAAAAGATATATATATATTATTTTGTTGACCACTGTTAAAATGACTAGTTGCTCTGATCAATGGATAATTGGGAAAAAAAAACTCTTATGCCTTAGGAGCATGGATGAGTGATAAATGTGAGCTATTTTACAAGTAGAAACTTGTGCTTGTCCAAAGATACCATTTAAGATTTTGAGACAGTATATTTGTAACAAAAAACAGCTGACAAAATGATATATCCAGAATACACAAAGACTATCTTAAAAGTTAATGAAAAAAGATAGAGGACCTAAGGAAAAACTTAAGCAAGAAATTTTAAATACCCATTATAAAAGAAAATATAATCAGCAATGGTAGTACACATCTGCATTCCGAGCTTCTTGGAAGGTATAGCAGGAGTATTATAATACAGACCAACCCCAGGAGGGAAAAACCATGAGACTCTATCCAAAGATTACCCAAAAAGAAATGGAAACATTGTTTAAATGGTAGAGTGGACCTTCCTAATAAGCATGAGTCCTTGAGTTCAAACCCAAGTGTCACACTCCCAAAAGTGAAGAACACATGAAAACAGTTTGAACTCTTTATGCCAAACACTACTATTAACTAAGGAATTCAAATTATTTATATAAATAAACTGTGTTTCACACTCATTAATATAAATGAAAAAAATTGAAAGCATACTGTTATTGGCATGGATATGTTTGAATGGAGCTTTCATATAAATATTATGTAATTTTCTTTTTTTATTGTGAAAATACCATACAGAGGGGTTACAATTACATGAGCAAGGTAATGAGTACATTTCTTATCAAGCATTGTTGCCTCCTTCTTTGTTCATCCTTTCTCATCTCCCCCCTACCCTGTCTCCCCCTCCCTTACTCCCCCCCATGCCAAAGTTGTAAAGTTCATTTTTCAACATAATGTCTTGTACATCTCATTGTTGCAATGGGTCCACCTGTATCCCTATTTAAACAATTTGTTTTTTCCCTTACCCTCCACAAATTATACCAACATCAAATACAGTGAAAACAGGGGTTATACCATGGGGGAGGGACATACAAAGCAACAAAGAAATCATCTTATAAACATGTTAGAAACAATAACAAGAAGGAAAAAATATATTTGAGTCCTTATCTTTTCATTATTTATCTCCTATATTTCTTCTTCCCCACAATAAAATACATAGACACTGATAGGAATTTCATTTAGATTGTGTTGAGTGATTGTGGAAAATTATCTATGCCTACTAAGTTTTGCAGTTATCCATAAGCTTTTATCCCAAGAGTATCATCTTTGGGTATATAAACAAAATCCACATTATGTTCATTACAAACATATATTAAAAACTGTTCATACAAGACTTATTCATAATATCATAATGCCATAAACTCAACTGGAAAACAGCTCAAATATTATTTAACAATTTAATGGAACTTCCCTTGAGCAATTAATGTATATTAAAAATGAATGACAGCAAAATGGTGAATGAGGTGAATATGATCAAATGTATGTGTGAAAATGGAACAGCAAAATTTGTTGAGATTGGTTTGGGATAGGGTGCAAGGGAATGAAGCAGAGTGATATAGAGGACGGGACTGCTCAAGGTACACTGTGGGTATATATGGACCTGTCAACATGAATCCTCTTATGCAACTAACAGATGCAAATAAAAGTGGGAGGGAAAACAGTAAAATTGTAAATCTATCATCTATTCATATTGTTTCATATTATAAAGCAAAGAAAGACTGCTACTGCAAAAATATAATGGATAATTCTTATTCAATATTGAGCCACAATAAAGGAGATACAGAATAATGCATGGTGTGCAGTTCGATTTTGCAAACTATTACAAAGAGGGAAATAATCAAGTTTTTCCCTCTGGTAATACTGGAATTTGAACTCAAGGCCTTGTGTTTGTACTCTACCACCTGGGCCATGCTTTCAGTCCTTTTTTACTTTAGTTAAGTTTTGGATCATTTCCAGGAATCAGTCTTGCACTGCAATCCTACCTGTGCCTCCCACCTGACTGGCCTAGCATGTATGTTGAGATAATTGTTGTTAGTTTATTCTTGGTCTGGGCTTTAACCATGATCCTCCCATCCCTGCCTCCAGAATATCTGGGATTACAAATGTGTGCCATTGTACTGTGTCCAATAATTGGTTTTGAAATTATGTTTCAAATGGAGGAAAGAGCATGATGAGGCCTCTGGTGTGATGGCAACAGTTTCGCATAGATATTATGTGAAATTTTAAACCTCATAAAATTTGTATTATTAAAAATACATAAAATAGACAGTGGCTCACACGTGTAACCCCAGCTGCTCAGTGAAGATCTGGAAAATTGCCATCCAGGCCAGCTGATATAAGGATGATCCTGCTCAATAAAATAACAAAAGCAGAAAGGGTTGGGAATATGGCTCAGTGGTAGAATACTTATCTAACAAGGCAAGGCCTAACACATAGTAGGAGTAAAATTGCTTTAAAAAAAAAAAAAAAGGACTACATGATCTTTGGATCCATGTGTGACTCTAAATTAGTCTGGAGAAAGAGTTATTAAGAAGTGATCTCCCAAATCTCATTCAGATTGAAAGAATAGTAATTGGTTATGAGAATTATCGGGAAGAGTAATTACTTAGCTGCTCCTGAGCAAATTTATTATGTGGGAGGGAGTGCAGGGATGTCCTGAGGGGTACTGAAACATGACTAATTGAGTGTGGCCTTTGCTTTACACTGTGATGTTGCCAAGCTTGTGTTAGACACAGTAGGGTAGGATACATAAACAGAGAGCATAGCTTTATTGATCTAAGTGATACAAAACTGTTTAGAGAGAATGCTAACTCATTTTGCTTGTTGTTTTCAAAGATAGCTACAATATTGATAGAAAGCAAATTGGAAGATCACTGTTTTTTTGAAATGTTTTATATTTGCTACACAGGCCCCAATAGTGTATATTTATTTATTATTATACACATATATTTCATATATTTATCTTTATATGTATATTTATTTTAGAGCATAGTCCTCTGTTTACAATTGTGCTTAAAAAGTAAGGTATGAATTTATTGTCACAATTTGCAGTTATGTATATAATGGACTCAACATCTTTATAAAACACAAAAGGTAAAAATAAAGAGTTCAATAAACAAATAATATCCTGTTGAAAATATCAATATCTATAGTCAGTGGGAAAAATTTATTATTTATCATTATCACAAAACTGTTCTTTGTTGGAGAAAAGAAAATCATTCAATTCTATCTCCTATTAACTCTGAGAGCAGCCTCCATTTGGGAATTGCTGATCTGAGTCACTATCTCAATACTTAAATAGAATTTGAAGTGTTTTTGAAGGGGAGTGTACTCCTTAGACAGTTAGTACGTCCTTTGGAAATGAGATTAGTATTTGTGTTTTTTTACATATTGCCAAGTTAATTGTCAAGGGAGATGAACCTTTCAGGGTTAAGAAAAATTCAGGATTCTGTTGTGGCATATGAAGTTTGCCCTTGTGGTTAAGGATTTAGTATGTGCTGTCATTGATTATAATTGCAGAATGCAAATATGAAATTTCAGTGCAATATTTGATGTGAAGCACAACATTTTATTTCTTTTCTTTAATAGTTACTTAGAAATATATAATTGATTTTTCATTGTCATATGCAGGTCATGTGATTGATTCCTTTTGTTTTCCTCCTTTTTTAAAGCATTCATGAGATGATTGTATTTAAAGTAAAAATACCTAGAAGATATAGGCAGTTTAATTGTATTTAGTTAAAAATCAGGCAAAAGTCTATAAAGTTGAATAATTGCCAATATAGCTCTGTTATTAGAGACTCATTTATACAGCAGTGAAGAATTAAATGTGCTAAAATCTTTTAAATATATATTTTTATTGTAAAGATATTGTACAGAGGGTTTACAGTTACATGAGCAAGGTAATGAGTCCATTTCCTATTGAGCAGTTACCCTCTCCTTTGTTTTTCCCCAACATCTTTTTTTTTATTGTCAAGGTGATGTACACAGTGCTTACAGTTACATAAGCAAGGTAATAAGTACATTTCTTATCAAACTCATTACCCCTTCCCTTATTTTTCTCCTACTTTCCCTCCTCCACCCACCCCCCCACTTTGTACAAATCATTTCCAACATATTATCTTGTATATCCCTGTTGCATTGGTTGTCTGCTTGCCCCTTGTCTCACCATTCTGTTCTTCCCCTTCCCTTCCCTAACACAGATAAACATATATACAATACCAGGGTACCAAAATCAAATACAATGTCAACAGAGGATATGCCATAGGAGGAAGAACATACAAAAGAAACAAAAAAATCACATAGTACATTGAAAACAACAACAACTGGGAGCTGGTGGCTCATGCCTGTAATCCTAGCTTCTCAGGAGGCTGAGCTCTGAGGATCATGATTCAAAGCCAGCCCTGGCAGGAAAGCCCATGAGACTCTAAACTCCAGTTAACCACCAGAAAATGGAAAGGGGCACTGTAGCTCAAGTGGTAGAGCACTCAAGGCGAGAGTTCTACCTTGAGCTGAATTGTTCAGGGACAGTGTCCAGGCCCAAAGTTCAAGCCCCACAACCAAAAACAAAACAAAAAAACAACCCAAAAAACAAAGAAAAATTTCTTGTGTCCATGTCTCCTCTTTGTTTCAAAATGCATTGACAAAATGGCATTTTATAACTTATCTTTATTGCCTCATGAATTTAATATATTCTATCACAAGTGGTAGATAGCTAACCAACTGAATTATACTATAATTACTGCTAGAGTAAAAAAAGTTGTTTTTCCCTTGTTCTTCCTAGCAGAAAATTAAAAAATTTCCATATTCCAAACTGTTTTAAAGTTAGTTTCCCAATGGTATATCCAAGTTTTCAATAATACATAAAATAAAGAATACTTCCCTCTACAAAGAAATAGATAAAATCATTAGTGAAATTCCTGTTTTAAACTTGGAAAATGTATAAGGCTTCTTGTATCAAATTTATCTTTATGTATAAATCATATAAAAGCTGGCAGAAAAATTAATGGAAAGTATCATTTTAAATGACATTTCAAAGAGTAGATCAAGGACATATTCACATTGACTTTGGAGTATTTTAATAGTTAATATAATGCAAATCATATTAAACACATGTATGGGGGCTGGGAAGGTGGCTCAGTGGTATAGTGCTTGCCTTGCATGCCTGAGGCCCTGGGTTCGATTCCTTAGCACCACATAAGCAAAAAGGAAGAAGCTGGAAGTGGCGCTGTGGCTCAAGTGGTAGAGTGCTAGCCTTGAGCTGAAGAGCTGAGGGACAGTGCCCAGGCCCAGAGTTCAGGCCCCATGACCGGACCCCCCTCAAAAAATTAAAAAAATAAAATAAAATAAACACATGTATGGAAGTATTAATACTTAGAAATCTCTCAACTCAATCTATTTAGTATCAAACATTTTTATTGGATTTTTTAGCATTCTAGTATTTTATGCAAATAGATGCAAACATAAAACTATATTCATTAGCTTCATTTCTTAGGTTAACAGCATAATACTGAATGAGTAACCCTGTTAAAGTAACATTTAGAATGAATGTGCATTTCTTGGGGCAAATATTCAGAAGAGGTTTGGTGTCAAAAATTAATTTCCCATATATCTGAGGTAAATAATGTCATAGAGGTTACATCATTTTTCACTTTTATTAGCAATTTTTGTTGTATTCTTTAATTTATACTTTTCTATTTAAAACTATTTGTATCTTACTTAATAATGTTCATATTTGTTTCCTGTTTTCCATTTGTATTATTAATTATATTAATTTCTAAGAGCTTTAGTTGTAACTGATATATAAGGGTATAAAAATCATACCTTTCAATGCGGTACCATGCAACATTTCAATAGATGTGTACATTGGATATTTAAGTCAGATTAATAAATCTATCTCCTTAAACTTGATCATTTCTTTATGGTAGAAACTTTAAAATTATTTTCTTATTGTTATCTATAGCCACCCTATTATGTAATAGCACACCAGATCTTCTTGCTCCTAACTGTAACTTCGCACCCATTGATCAACCTCTCATCTCCTTCCCTCTCCCCATCCTTCTCTTTCCCTGATTTTCTGCACCTTCTGTTATCTACCATTCTACTCTTAGTTCCTGTGAAAGCAACAAGTTTAGACTCCACCTGAGGGAAATTATACAGTCCTTACCTTTTTATATCCCAAAGGAGGTTAGAGTTTTGTCTGTGGTACAAACTGTGAATATGTTTAATTGGTTTTTATTTGTTTTTTTGACCTTGCTTATAAGTATGATTTAAAACAATAAGTAAAAAATAACTATTGCTCTTCATTTAAGCCTTCTGTTTATTGCATATTTATTAGAAATTACTACTTACTACTAACTTCAAAAACTTCTCCATGTTTATTTGTGATATTTGAAGGTTAACATTACAATATGTTTATGGAGGTACTGGAATTTGAATTCAAGGCTTTGAACTCAGATCTTTGTTCTCCCAAGTCAGGTGCTGAGGCCCACCCCCATCCTGGTTAACTTTTTTTTTTTTTTTTTTTTTTTTTTTGCAAGTCCTGGGCTTTTCCTCAGAGCCTGGGCACTGTCCCAGAGCTTCTTTAGCTCAAGACTAGCACTCTGCAACTTGAGCCATAGAGCCAGTTCTGGCTGTTCTGTTTATGTGGTACTGAGGAATTAAACCCAGGGCTTCATGCTTGCTAAGCAAGCATTCTATCACTAAGCCACATTCTGAGCCACTGGGTTAACTTTTTTTTCATATAAATTTTCTGACTTTTGGCTTTTTTCTAAAAAGCACTAACTACAATGAATAAAAAGTCACCCTTATTTACTTTTGAACACTTGTAGAAACTTTTTACTTAAAAAATTTAAATCTTGGGCTGGGAAGGTGGCTCAGTGGCAGAGCGCTTGCCTTGCATGCATGAGGCCCTGTGTTTGATTCCTCAGCACCACATAAGCAAAAAGAAAAAAGCCAGAAGTGGCGCTGTGGCTCAAGTGGTAGAGTGCTAGCCTTGAGCTGAAGAGCTGAGGGACAGCGCCCAGGCCCAGAGTTCAGGCCCCATGACCGGACCCCAAAAAAAAACAACAAAAAACAAAAACAAAAACAAATTTAAATCTTTAATTCAATGGGCAAGATCCAGGCCTGCTTAGGATACATAGTGAAATGTTATCTCAAAAAATCACTTTTCCTATAGATTTTTAGATTCCACTTTATATGATAATAACTTATGTATTTATTCAATGTTTGAGCTTTCAATGTTATTACATTACATTATTTATATGAAACTAAAACATGATTTTACTAATGAACACTTGATTTATTTACTTTCATATTGGACTAGTATCCCTTTAGTGATTTTGTCCAATTGTTTTTCTACCTACTTTTGCCTACTACATTTCCAATATACATTATGACTCAGAATTCCTACTCTTAAAAATATACTGAAGATAAATTAACAAAATCTCCATAGAAAAACTTTTTATAAATCAGAACTCTCCAGAACACAGAAGCAAAAGTATGCATGTGTTGCTTATGCAAGCATGCATATAATGAGGAATTCATCTAAATATATGAACAATACATATATATACTATACAGTATATCATAATTACATAACATGTATATGTACATCTCGTGTGTATATATACACCTGTGTATGTGTATAGAGAGACACTTTCATGTAATTACATATATATATATATATACACATACACACATTATGTAATTATAGAGACTGAAAAACACTAAGATTAGTAATTTTAAAGCAGGAGATTCAGAAGAAGCAATGGTACAATTTCACACTGAGTCTAAAGAAACAGAGCTAGTGTGTAAGACCCATTTGGAAAGCCAGCATGTTGGAACCCAGGAGGACAAATCTTTCAGGTGCAGTCTGAAGGCCAGAAAAGATACAGATGGTTTTCAAAGTTAGAAAGTAGATAATATCACTGATAATGAGGGTAAAATAGAATATTTTCAAATAGAGAAATGAACAAGCTATGACCTTTCAACTGAAAAATATTACACTCAAGAGAATGTTGATAATGTTGATAATGCAGTCAGAGAGTGACACATAGTTGGAATACCAAAATTGTAATTATTTAACAAGTTGTACATTTGTATAGAGATTTCAAAAGGGAACAAATATTATCAAAAAGTTGTTTTAAGGAAGCAAGCAGTTATATATTTAAAATATTTATTTGAATTACTTAAAACATAGTGCATTCCTAAGGCAAAATAAGTTTTATAGCCTCGTTCTCCTATTTTTAAATTCGAATAATGAGTTTCCCAAGAGGTTGATGATAACACATGGAAAATCAGTGATGTAGAGACTGTTATTTTAAAACACTTGAAAAGATGAAAAATAAATAGATATGAAGATGTAAACACACAAAAAACTATTTGATTTATCACTGGTGTTGTATATTTTTAGATTCTCTTTGCACATCTAATACTAATATTCGAGAATTTTTATTAGGTACAATATTTTTGTAATGCTTTCACAGTTTTACATTTTACTTAGATTATCCCTGTGTCTAAATCATCCTCTGTTAATGACTTAGGCACCAGAGGCACATTAAAGCTTTTAACCACTATGAAATCACAGATCTTTTAGGAAATTGCTGTTGCTATGCATAATTTGGTACCCATGGCATTCACCTGTGCCGGTAGCAATTAGGATTTCCCCACTGATTCTACTACATCCTGAAAGAGTTAATGGACCTCTCTAATAGTGCAACTTCCTAACAGGATCAAAGGAATTGTTTCAGAGCAAGTCTAATCAGTTTTCTTTTGAAAATTTTTATTTAATGCTTGTGTTGTGCTAGTTCAGGGGAACAGTATGGGTATTCTCAATAAAGATAATAAACATAACTTAATCATTGTCATTTCAATCTATCTCATACGACTGAAGAGGAGCAGCAAATTTAAGTTTAAGGTTATATAATATATGATTCAGAAAGGTGCATTACTGGCAACAACAATAACAATGCTAAAATCTGAGAAATGCAAAACTATTTCTATTCAGTGTGTAGGAAGAGATATTACTAATGTAGCATTAAACATTTTAGAATGTGTAGATATGTTGCTAGAGAAATTGAAGTAGAATAACCTGAGGCATGAGTACAAGTTTCCTCATACTCTTTATTTTATTATATCATAGCTTGACAGTGATGAAACTAATCTGTACCAAGCTCTCTTGCATTGGTAAGGATTTCTTCCACATTATTTATTACTATTTAACTGATACATTGTTCCAGGCTTGTCTAAGTTTTAGACAAAAATTAAAACATTACTTGTAAAAATGTTGTGAAATGGGTGGCACTGATAATTCTACTTTATAGATTAGAAGACATATTTTAGACATTAAATAATTTCCCTAAGCTGAATCCTGAAACTGTGTTCTTAAATATAATTTAAAGTGCCTTGAGACTTTATTGTATTTTCCAAATTCTACCTCAAATCAAGAATAGGTCTAATATCAGCTGATTTTTTACTCTCTCTCCTCATCAAATATCTATTTTCTTTAGGAATTATGGAGCATCATGCTTTGTAGAGGGAAAAATATTAGTGCTACAATAAAAGCATTTTAAGTTTCTTGCATGCAAGTGACAGGCTATTTTCAGAAAACTGTCTGAACTCAGAAATAATTGTGTTTGAATTTTTATAATCCATCTATGATGTTTTTACTTTAAGCATGTTTCATAACATGGCTGTAGGCTTCTTACTCTTAAGGCTGAAATAATACGGCCTTAAACCCAATTGAGTCCTGGGTACTGACATTTGCAATTACTTCAAAATTTGGAGAAGTAGGGAAGATGGGCAGGATAGAAAGCACTTGTCAATATATTCAATCCCTCAGAAAACATGAGTTTCTCAAATAACTGTCTCCTCACTGCTATTACTTTTGCAATTTCTATGGTTTGCAGCATCTTCTGTAATGTAATATTGGCTGCCAGAAAAGAACACTCTGCCAGAATAAAATGCTCTCTAAATGTTAGTGATGTTAAAATTTAGTCATTTTATGTTATGAGAACAAACATTTTTTCTACTAAAGTAAGTATATTCACAGAAAAGTTCTTTGGAGTTGAAAACAAATGCCCAGGGGGAAAAAATTGCGATTCAGGTGTCTTTGGGTTAGTATGATACAAAACCTTAAGGAATCCAGGCATGATTGTTCACATCTGTGATCATAGCTCATTGGGAGGCAGAGATAGGAGCATCAATGTTCAAGGCCAACTTGGGGGAAAAAAGGTAGCAAGACTTTTTAACAAAGAAAAGGTGGGTGTGCTTATGTGCCCCTGTGATCTCAGCTATGTGTGAGATGCAGGTAGGATTGCAGTTGCAGGCTGATTTGGACCAAAGGGACAAGACCTTATGCAAAAACAAGCTGAAACCAAAAAGGACTCTGAGCGTGGCCCAAGTTGTGGAATGCTTGCCTAGTAAGCCTGAAGCCCTGAGTTCAAAACCCCAGTTCTACCAAAAAAATTAGGAAAAGGAAATGGTACTTATACGTTTAAAACAGACTCATGTAAAGAAAAAAAAGTATTAGATAGGGTAAGTATATATTTAGAATTATTTTGACACCATAAAAGGTTAAAATAATTTTGACAACTTGAATTCCTATATTAATATATATTTTTAGGCATTTAAGATTAAAAAGCAACCCTCATAAGAATTAGGACTGCATGGAACCCGTTAAAATACATTGTTTTGGGCTGTGTGTAGCTCAATTGTAGAGTGCTTTTCTAACAAGACCTGAAAATAGGCATTTATTTTATATTTTCTGCTTTCTCTTCTATTTAAAAATGATTGTTATTGTTACAGAGTAAGAGATGGAAGTAGACAAGACAAAGGACAAAGTTTGGCAGGGATAAATTAGATAATTATTATCAAATAGCTCATTTAACATTTCATAATATGGTAAAATAGAAGAAATAAAAAAAATACAACCATGATCTACATGTATCAGGTTTTATATTTTACTTTAAATTTATGTTATCATGGATGTCTTCTAAATTGAATAGTCTGTATACTTAGGTACTGTACTTATTCCAGGCGTGGCTACTCAATAACTTATTTTCTGATATTATTCTCTCTTCTATTATATTTGAAATCAATAAACTATGGTCTATAACCCAGATCCAAGAACTTAATTTCTGATATTATTTTCTCTTTTCTTATATTTGAAGTCAATAAACTATGATCTATAACCCAAATCCTCTCACGTCCACTTAAGTTGGGGGGCTGCTTTTGTGCTGTAATAAAGAGCATACCAGATATAACAAAGATCATGCGACCCACAAAGTCTAAAATATTGACTATTTGGACCTTTAGAGAAAATGCTTGCCAAATAATGTCATACATCTTCATTTTTTCTTCTTAGATTATTCCTGTCTAGAGATAAACATTATATAATAGTTCTCATACAACAATACTTTCCTGACTGTACTTTCCTCCAATTACTGTCATTTCTCTCTGCTTCTCTTTACAACAACTATCATCAAAAGGCTTGTATATGTCTTATTTCTTCAACCTCTCCTTGCCAATTATTTTTTGAGTTCCTTGAAGAGTTTCTTCCAAGTATTTCATGCAGACTACTCTCTTAGGATTATCAATGGTGTTCATGATTCCAATTTCACTAGCCAATGTTTAATTCTCATTTTTTCATTCAATAGCAACATTTGGCATTATCCAAATCCAATTTTCTTGAAGCATTTATTTGATTCTCCTCATGTCTGCTGAACCAATTGTTCCTTTTATTTTTTTCTTTAAAGTTTTGTCTCTTGGTTCTTCTGTCTTTTCCTGGCTCATCAACTTTGAAGTATCCTAGGTTCCAGTCTGTAAACCTTTGATCTTCTTTGTGTAATTATTTCCTTCCTAATTTCATATAGTAGCATAGATTAAATGCCATATATTCTATGCCCTGTCCTCTTCCTCAAATTCTGGACCATATAATGGCATATCATATCTACTTGGGTAATAAGTAGGAATTTCACTATTAATAAGTTGAAGACAGACTCATCATGCACATTTTGATGGGTCCATTTTTATTAAGGATCATGTCTTTTCTGAATCACAAGTGAATGTAGTCTATCTCTATAGAAACAGAAATTTATATATTTTCAGGCTTCCACAAAGGATTTCTGTTTCCATTATATAGGAGTACTAATCTAATATATTGATCCACATTGCCAGCTATAACTTTCAGACAAAAATAAGCAAATAAATAATCAAAACACACTAGTCTCTGAAGACTGAAGGAAATAAATAGTTTTGTAACAAGAGCTAAAACATAGACCAAGTGACCACCCCAAAGTAAATTTTCAGTTTCTGACAGCTTTATCTGATGATAGCCTTATTCACAGCAGCATAGGGACAGCTAAGACTGATTGTAAACCAGAAACTTTGCTAGTTGGGCAATGAGCAAAGAGAGGAGATAATAAAAGAAGAGAACTATTTATTTTGTGCTTAATTATAGCCTGGCTTGTGAAACATGCACAAGTAGGGCAACCAGGAAACATGTTGCACTAAAGCAAGAAGAACATAAAAGATTTAAGACATCGCCTCCTTCAGCTAGGGTTCTTTGGAATTTAGATCTATTTAAAATACCTCCTAGAAAAGGAATGTATCACACAGCACTTCAGAAAAATGTTATAACATCCAAATGTTTAAAACATAGCAATGATACTAATATAATTTAAAATTGCCTGACATTCAAAGAGTAGGGAAATCTAATGACAACTTGATGGAAATAATAATATTTGCTAATCCTGAGATGAATCAAAAATATATTAATAGAATTAAATATTCAAAATAAAAGCATATATAATTAGATGGAATAAAAAGCAAGCCCAATAGTGTGGTATGTATAAAAAATTTACCTTAAAGACTAATAGAAAATTTAATATTAAATGGGTACACATATGTCCTATAAAAGGTAAACTTAAGGCAGTTGGAAGTATATTACTAATATCAGACAAAAATAGACTTCCAAACAATTATTTTTGTTAGAAATAAAGAAATACAGTTTACCAAGATCTAAAGGTGGTTGAAGTATGATGGCATACAATAATACCTGTACAGGGGAGGTGGAGGCAGGAGGATTGAAAGTCCCAGACTACCAATGGCTGCACAAAAGGAAAAAACATAAAATGGTCAATTTATCTGGAGGAAATAATGATTATAAAGGTGTATCTGCCTAGTTACAAAACATTACAGTGAATAAAGTTAAATTTCTGTTTGTTCAGGAGAAAAATGAATCTTCCAAGTCCATAGGAGATTTTCACATCTTTTCTAAAGAAGAGATAAAAATAACTAAATAAGTAACAAATCATGGAGATTTGAAATAATACTATAAAATACTGTGACCTAATTTGTGTTCATAGAACACTATGTAAAAATACTTTAGGATTCTTGGTCTTTAAAAGAGCCTAAAATAAAATCTATTGCCATCATATAGAATTTTAACCACAATAAAATTCAGTTGAAATTGAAGTAATAAGACATCTAGGTAAATGACCAAAAAAGAAGAGTGAGAGAGAGAAAAACAGTGCTCAATTTTTATAGCTTTAAACATTTTAATGAAAAACTGAGATCTAAATTATTTGATCCAAGATTCAAGAAAACTGAAAAACAAAACACTAGTTCAGCATTTTTAGAAAAATAATAATGCCCAGGCCCAGAGTTCAGACCCCACAACTGGACCCCCCCAAAAAATAATAATAATGTTATCAAAGGTATATAAAATGGATTAAGTATTGGCGACAATATATCCAAAATCTGGCTCTTGTAACAAAATTCACAACCCCTAGCTATACTAAATTGTAATAAAAAATGAGAGTAAGTAAATGACAATATCGTGAATTATAAAATAAATTATCTTGCATGCTCTACAGACCTTAAAAAAATAGCAAGTCAAGCTCCAGTGGCTCATACAAATCTTAGCTACCCAGGAGGCTGAGATCTGAGGATCTTAAGGCTAGCTCTAGCAGGAAGGTATGTGCAACTCATGTCCAATTAACCACCAAAAAGCCAGAAATGGAGCCAGGGCTCAAGGCTCTAGACTTGAGAGGGAAAGTTAAGGGTAAAGGGCCATCATGAGTAATAGCTCGCTCTCTCTCTCTCTCTCTCTCTCTCTCTCTCTCTCTCTCTCTCTCTCTCTCTCTCTCTCTCTCTCTCTGTCTCTCTCTCTCTCTCTCTCTGTCTCTCTCTCTCTCTCTCTCTGTCTCTCTAGATAGGTAGCCATTACATTATATTAGCTATCTATACTCACATATATATATATATATATATATACGTGTATATATATGAGTGATGTATATGCATATGCATATATATGTATATATGATAGACACAACCAAATTAGCATTTGAAAACAAAATGATATCAATTACAAATTCCTTTAGAAAATGTAAGAGGAAAGAATGTTTTCCAATACATTTATTGAGGTCAGAATTACTTTGATGCTAAAAATCATAAAAAATTTTAGAAGAAACATACAGATCAACATTCCTTATTAACTTTTAACACAAATTTCATTGTTTATATTTGAATTTTTCAATATGATATTATGGAATACAAACAGATCATGAAATAGTTATTATAATGAAGCAAGTCAACATATTTGTCATCTCATATGTTTACTATATTTTTTTTTTTTTTTTTTGTCGGTCGTGGGGCTTGAACTCTGGGCCTGGGCGCTGTCCCTCAGCTCTTCAGCTCAAGGCGAGCGCTCTACCACTTGAGCCACAGAGCCACTTCCGGTTTTCTGGTGGTTTATTGGAGATAGGAGTCTCATGGTCTTTCTTGCCCGGGCTGGCTTTGAACCGCGATCCTCAGATCTCAGCCTCCTGAGTAGCTAGGATTACAGGCGTGAGCCACCAGCGCCCGGCTTGTTTACTATATTTTTTATGTGATGACCAGGTAAATTTTTCCTTGTTTAGCAAAAATAACTTATACAATACAATTGGAGTGTGTGTGTGTGTGTGTGTGTGTGTGTGTGTGTGTGTGTGTGCATACACATACTCTGTATGTTATTCAGCCACAAGAAAGGAAGTACATCATGTCATAACTGGATGAATGGACCTGTATCATAGTATGCTAAGTAAAAAAGGGTCTCATGAACTTTTCTGTCTTGGATGGCTTGTAACCATTATATATTCTTAGTTTCCCAAGTATCAGGAATTACAGGCATGAGCTACCTGTGCCTGGCTTAATTCTTTTAAATATTTGGGAAAACTCTCCTGAGGTAGGTTTTTTTGCGGGGAGGGAGACAAACTTGTTAACGATTTCAATTTCTTTTTATAATTCTATTCTAATTTCTAATTTTTTCTTAGGTTCAGTTTCAGTCATTTTTTATAACCTGTTTATTTTTGTCAGTTTTTTAATTTGTAGCATAGGTTAACAGTAGCTGCTAAAATTACTTTTATGTGTTTAAGGTCAATAATTGTATCTCATTTTAGTTTCAGGTATTTCTCATCTGAATCTTCCTTTTCTGGCTTCCTTTTCTGACTTTTTATAGAGATTTGTAAATTTTCATTGTTTCAAAACATCAGGTTATGATTTTATTTTTGTTTTTGTTTTTCTATTTTCTGTTCCACTTATATCCATTTTAATATTAGTATTGTCATCCTTCTGGTTTTTGTTTTTGGGTGAGGGGGCTTGGTTGGCTTTCTTTGCTTGCTTAAGGGAGAAGTTTAGATAATTATATAGGCATTATAGCTATATACAGCTATAATATAGGCATCGAAGCTCTTAATTACCCACAAAGGATTTGCTTACAGCTGACTTTAGCCATGAGATTCGATTATTATTGTTATTTTTTTTGGTGCTAGTCTTGGGGCTTGAAGTCAGTGTCTGGGCACTCTCCCTGAGATTGTTCTAGTGTTCTACCATTTGAGTCTCATGGTCTTTTCTATCTGGGCTGGCTTTGAACCATGATCTTCATATCTCAGCCTCCTGAGTAGCTAGGGTTACAACATAAGCTATGGACACCTAGTTTAATTTTCTTTTTATTCAAAATATTTTCTAATTTCTCTTGTGGTTTGTCATTTGACTCATTGGTTCTTTAGGATTATGCTGTTTAATTTCCACCTGTTTATTGATTTATTATATTTTCTTCTGCTATTAATATATAGGTTAATTCGGTTGAACCCAAAGAACTTATTTTTTATTTAATTTCTTTCATTTACCGAAGCTTGATTTATGGATTATAACATATTTTATTCTGAAGAATATACAATTTACTCCTTATAAAAATGTGTATTTGCTATTTTGGGTGGAGTATTTGTCAGATATCTTTTCAACCCAGCCATCTTAATGTATGCTCAAACTCTTAGGACATAATCTTTCCATTATTTAATGGATTAGATTACATTATAGCTTTCGATAAAATGTCATGATAATCTTACCTTTCCGTTAGCTTAATTCTTTGTCTCCTTGGACCTTTAGAAACATTAAGCACATCAGATTCTGGGTATTGAGTTAATAAAAACTGTTCCCTGAAATAATTGTACTCATTTCAGTAAACAGCCCACCATGAAGCATCTAAATGAATATCAATTTGAAACTATAATTCAGAAGCTTCTTGAGTGAGATTTATGCAGGATAAGAAATTGGGTACAAAATTGTAGATTTTAATTTATCTCAATCCTTAACTTATATTGCAAAGGTGAATTCATTGGTGAATTTTAATATTCAAAGGTTATTTGGTTACTTTAATTTATCCTTGTGAATTTTATGTGGGTTTGCCTTTTTTTGTCAGTTATGGGGCTTGAACTCTGGGCCTGGGTGCTGCCCCTCAGCTCTTCAGCTCAAGGCTAGGACTCTACCACTTGAGCCATAGTGCCACTTCTGGTTTTCTGGTGGTTTATTGGAAATAAGTACCTCACAGACTTTGCTGCCTGGCCTGGCTTTGAACAGCGATTATCAGATCTCAGCCTCCTTGAGTTGCTAGGATTACAGGCGTGAGCCACCAGCGCCCAGCTTGGGATTGCCTTTTTTATTTAAATTTACAAAACTTTATATCGGCATTTTGATATTAAACTATATTTATAATGTCAGTTTTGTTCTTGAAAAATTTACTGTATCATTAGAAAAATATTTGGGATGAAAGAAGGATAATAATGAGTAGATATTGGTTTTGGGTAATGAGTGACCTTTGTTAATAATGGCATATTTTTCTGGCACATTTCTGATATTTCCAGGAGCAAAATAGGTATTTTCAATCAATACTTTTAGAATGATAAACAAAGGAGCAATAATGGTTTTCTGGGCTGGTACTTGAATATAATTAACTGACTTTCAGAGTAGAATGCAAATCTATTGTCCTATTCTAACTCAGTAATTTTCTCAAATGGACAATGGCCATAAATACAAAGACTATTAAAGGAGAATCTTCTTGGCTCTTGATATCCCCTTAGTTCATGTATTAGGATGCATTTTTTCCTGACTTTTCAACACACAAAATACTTTACCTCCTCATTCCCTTTCCATTCTCAGCTGGCTTTATAGGTAACAAAGTTACAGACTCCAAGAAAAGGGATCTCCTCTTTACTTTAGAAATAAGAAATAGGAATATTATATTCAAACTTCTCCATAGATTTATGTTTTCTAAAGTTTACACCAAAAGCTTAATCTCTCTTTCTCTCTGCCTAATTTTATTTTACCCACTTTGATGTTACCGCATTCCTTCCAATAAGACAACAGTATTATTCGCTTAAGCATCCTTTCTCTATTCTTAGAAAAAATTTCTTTGCAAATATCTATATGGTTTAGTTCCTAACATGTTTAATTTTCTTCTAAATTATCTCCTTAACCTGGGAGGTTTTCCTGATGACATGTATAAAATAGCATTTTTTTTTTCATCTGCATTCACATTTTGTTGTTGTTGTTGGTTGTGGGGCTTGAACTCTGGGCCTGGGCACTGTCTTGAGCTCTTCAGCTCAAGGCTAGCACTCTTACACTTTTTCTGTTTATGTGGTGCTGAGGAATCTAACCCAGGGCCTCATGCATGTGAGGCAAGCACTCTACCACTGAGCCACCTTACCAGCCTTACATTCACATTTTTAAAAACATTTTTGCACTTAAGATTATTAGCTATTTGGCTACATTTTCCTTTTTATTTACTTGTTTTAGTTTTCTGCAAAACTTTTGTTTGAGGCTGTTGTTCAGATTTGTTGTCTTCTTTTGGACTAGTCCTCAGGCCAGAGCCAAAGGTTTGATAATTCATCAATAAATATTTGGGCCATGAAAATACTTTTGATAGATAATGTGTGGAGAAAAGTTTATCTTATTATTTTAGGCTCAATATTGGCAAACAAATCAAATGAGGACAAGGAGGCAATTAGCTGTAGTATTAATCCCTGCCGAATTAATAATTTGCATCCATAAAATACTTTTTTTACATTCCAGTTGATTCAAGGACATTCATTATATAAGGGAATATCAAAATAAGTTTCTCATATTTTCTTGAATTTTTAAAGGTGAATAAGGTATGTTTTCTTCACCATAATACTGAGAAACATTTATTTTACATAAAGAAATATCAAGGTGTCTACAAGGATCAAACAAATTAGTTAATGGGAAAATAATAACCAGTTGATAAAACAATTAAATTACAAGTTTTGTTTTCCACACTTCTTTTGTTTATGGATTCCATGAGTTTTTGTAGGATATACATTTATTACAATTGTATGTTATTTTGTATTTTGTGTTGTGATATTTTATTATTTCTCCCTTCCCTTTGCCCTATTTTCTTTCAGTCTTTCACTTTATTTCATTAATTGGTATTAAATATAATAGTCATAGGGTGAGAGTCTAGTTTACTTATCACATTCCAAGTATGTGAGAGACCCTTGGTTCAATTCCCACCACTACTAACCAACTAACTTGTTAAAATAAGCAATATCCTCCCACATTTCATAGGAGAGTATAAGATTATAGAGTTTTTTTCAGTTAATATTCATTTAGCTCTTCAATGTTACTAGCTTGCATAATAATCATTTATTTTCAAATTATAAGGGTATCTTCACTATGTATTTCACAATAATGGTAGCTAGTATTTGAGTGTAGTTACTAAAGAGCAAATAAGAGGGAAGAATAATTTATAAGCTAGGTCTAGATATAGTTTAATGTGTTTCAATGGATTGCCTTGTAGTATTGCCAAATAATATTACAATTCTCTACATTTTGGGATGTCAGTTTTGCTGTGCATGAAGAATACCTACTGAAAGAGAATATTTATGGAATTTTATCATAAATTACTAGACAATATTTCCTTTTTACATCTAATGCTACTAAGAAATATAAACACCTTTTATACAATATGCATTTGAGACCTATGGTTTTCAGGAAGAAAATTATATTAATGATGAAAAATGCTATAAAGTACGAATGCAAAAATGACATAAATTAAGTTTTAGCATTTATTTAATATCTTACTGATTTCATAATCATCACAAAATTTTTATCACCTCTATGAAGTTACTTTGATGCCTTGTCAATCAGACTAATGCGAAATTGTGACTTTAGTCTATTTTACTGGAAACTCACCTAAAGTGCCATTCTACTTTTATTCAAGTCTCGAAGGTTAGGTCAGGTTGAGAACATTATATACAGTTTTGTAAAGAAAATATTTTCAAACTTTTCATAGCACACTCAGTATTGCCCTTCTCAACCCATCTGACCTGATAAAATGATAATGTCAGATTTAGTTGTGGAAATCTCCTTTTGGGGATAGTATCAATTCTACACCAAAAAAGTTACTTCTTTTAAAGGATACAGGGTTTATTCAACTGGCTGCAAATGTCTTCCCAGCCATTGTATTCTTTATCTAGTCTGTCCAAGGAGTCTATTTAAAGAAGTATTTAAGAATCAAACCCACTGATAGTCTCTTAGAAAGAAGCCTTGACTTTGGAAAGCAGTATTATGACCCAGCAATCCCACTTTTGGGCATCTACCCAAATGATCACAAACAAGGCCATACTAAATCTACCAGCACAACTATGTTTATCATAGCATTATTCACTATATGGAACCAACCCAAATGCCCCTCAGTAGATGAGTGGATCAAGAAAATGTGGTGTGTGTATATTGGAATTCTATGCCTCCATCAGAAAAAGTGACATCTCCCCATTTGTTAGGAAATGTAAAGACTTAGAAAAAATTATATTAAGTGATGTAAGCCAGATCCAAAGAAACATAGGTCCCATGGTTTCCCTTATTTGCAATAACTAGTATAAGTTTAGGACAAGC
The DNA here is from genome assembly GCF_024711535.1 of Dipodomys merriami. NCBI lineage: Eukaryota > Metazoa > Chordata > Mammalia > Rodentia > Heteromyidae > Dipodomys > Dipodomys merriami. The sequence continues at coordinate 103,673,274 of NW_027204492.1, forward strand.
AAAAAAGTTCAAAAGCTATGTACATATGACCATATAAAATGATGTTAAGTGAAATGAACCCAAAGATAGGGCCACAACTTGTTTTTTCTTGCTTGCTATTTTTTTAAGGTATCTAAAATGTACTATGTGATTCTTTTTTATTCTCTTATATATTCTTCCCTCAAGGTGTAATTCCTGTTTTCACTGTATTTGATGTCAATGCCCTGCATCTTGTATATACATTTTTCTAAGTGGGGAGGGGACGGGTAATAACAAAATGCTGAAACAAGGATACAGGTTGACTCATTGTAATAATAAAATGTACAAGACACTATGTTGAAAACAAACTTTACAACTTGGAGAGGAGGGGGGAGTTGGAGAGGTGGGGAGGGAAAAAATGATAGCTAAAAAGCAAAGGAGGAAGTAACAACACTTGATAGGAAATGTACTCATTACCTTACTCATGTAACCGTAACCCCTCTGTATACTATTTTTTAAAATAAAAACATAAAAAGAAGCCTTATTTAAAAATAATATTTAGTAGCAAAAGCAAAATTAACTTCACAAACACTAACTTATAATTTGTCCTTGCTTAAATGCTTTAAAATATTCTTTCACCCGGTGCTGGTGGCTCATGCCTGTAATCCTAGCTAATTAGGAGACTGAGATCTAAAGTTTGCAGTTCAAAGCCAGCTAGGGCAGGAAAGTCCATGAAACTCTTCTCTCCAATTAATCACCAGAAAACAGGAAATAGTGCTGTGGCTCAAGTGGTAGAGTTCGCACTTTGAGCTGAAGAGCTCAGGGCCAGTGCCCAGGCCTCCAGAATTCAAGCCCCAAAATCTATATATTGTTGTACAAAGGTGTTGCCATTCAATAGAGCAATTTATGAATACAATGCCTTTTGATCAATTACACCATTAAAAAAGCAATTTATGTATACAATGCATCTTGATGTGTGTCATCCTTTCAACACCTTCACCCCCTTCCACCCACCCCTTCCTTCTTTTTCTCAGTTCTGTGGCATATACAATGCTTTTCCCCCTGAATTCTACTCATTTCTCCCATTCATTCATCTACTCTTCTCTTGACTTTGCATTGCAAGTACCCATTTCCTAGTATTCATTTAGTTGCCCCAAGCATTAAAATGTCTATATTAATCTGGACATAAATATTGATTACTCTCAATTATACAGAAGGCATTAGTACTTACTGTTATTCACTGTGATTATATAACATACCATATTAGGTTCTAAATATATTCTGTTTTCAAAAACATGCACTTTTAGGTGGATGGTGGTAGCTCATGTTGTAATCCTAGCTACTTAGGAGGCTGAAATCTGAAAGATCTATTTGAAAATATTCTTGCAGGAAAATTCATGTGATTCTGTCTCCAAAATAACCCTCAAAAGGAAAGTCGTATTGTGTGAATCAAGTGTTAGAGTACCAGCAAGCAAGCAAGTCCAGTAAGTGTAAGTCTCTGAGTTCATACCTCATATCATCAAAATAAAGTTAGAGATGCTATACAAATATTTTAGTGAGAATATTGATATTAAAAATGTAAAAATGAACTAAAAATCATTTATGACATTTGTTTCCATTATAAATCCATTTGACTTCAAATCTAAACTTTTAAATATTATTATAAAAATGTCATTCTGGGAGCCTTTAACTCCTATTTCCTGGGGAAGTGGGGGAATATTTCTCTCATTTTTTCCTATTCTCCTTATACTATCTTGTTATACTAAAATCTCTGATAAAACGTTTTTAAAATGCCATTATGCACCTTAATAGTGAATCAGGGGCTGGGAAGATGGCTCAGTGGTAGAGTGCTAGCCTTGAACTGAAGAGCTGAGGGACAGAGCCCAGGCCCAGAGTTCAGGCCCTATGACCGGACCCCCCCTCCCAAAAAAATAGTGAATCAGAACCTCTCTTTGGCTTTAATTTAAATCTTATTTATATAATTTTCTATTGACAAAGTTGCTCTCAATTCATTTGTGTATATTATGACAAGATCCACTTAAAAATAACAGTGATAGTAACTACCAAAATGATTGTTTTGTGTGTGTGTGTCTATACAAAGGTTGACCTCAGGGTCTTGGGCTCAGCCTTGGATCATGGCTCATGGATGGCTCTCCACCATTTGAGCCATGCTTCCAGTCTGAATTTTTGATGATTAAAGATAGAGTCTTGTGGATGTTTCTGCTCAGGCCAAGGCCTCAGATGACAACCTCCTGAGTAGCTCACATTACAGACTTGTCACTGATATCTACCTCAAATGATTCTTAACTAACCCTTTAATCTTCTCTTAATTGAACATAGAGAACTATAGCAAAAATCTCAAATTTCAAGAAATGAAATTCAATAATTCAATATTGAAACCTATTATTGTGAAGGGCTATGGAGCCAACTAAGTTCTAGGAGGGCTTGAGCTCATGCAAAAGACTAGATCTGAAAAATAAATCTTCAGGTTTTTCCATCTGCTCTGTGTGGTATACAAAGTGATACAGTTGAAGTAAGAAAAGAGAAAAAAAGAACAATTTCATTTCTATTATAAAGGGGGAATTTCATTTTATTGAGTGGTCCTTCATGAATAAAAATGCCCCACCAGGTTGTTGAGAGTGTTAGTATACTAAGCATGTTTACATTTCAGCTGTGATTATGTTACTGTTGTCATAATAATAAGAGACAAAGCTGGAGTAGGATGCTTAAAATCTCCTACTTATGTGACAAGAGTAATGTATGTGTTGTCTCCAATTTAGTTGATATCTAAAAGTGTTCTGTAGAATATTATTTTAAAATTTGAGTTTGTGTTCTCTTACTAATGATAGAATTGCTGATATACATAAAGGAAAATGCAGTTCTAAGTCATTAATTAGGTAGACAGAAACATATGATTTCATTTCAAATAACTGTTTTCAATGTTAACTTAGCTAGGTATTACATGATATGTTGTAGTGACCAAAGTCATCCTTAACAAATTAATTAAAGCTACTTAATAAGTAATATTACTCGAAACTCTAATACTTTACTAAAAGATCAGTTTAAATCTGGGCACCAGTGGCTCATGCCTGTAATATTAACCATTCTGGAGGCTGAGATCTGAGGATCACAGTTTGAAGCCAGCTCAGGAAGGAAAATCTGGGAGAGTTTTATCTCCAGTAAACTTCTTAGAAAAAGCAAGAAGAGGCACTGTGGCTCAAGTGCTAGAGCACTAGCCTTGAGCACAAAGAGGCTCAGGGACAGTGCTCAGAACCTGAGTTCAAGCCCCAAGTCAGGCAAAAAAAAAAGTTCAGTTTGACAGAAATGTTAATGCTTTAAAAGTTTTTGAGTAAATCTGATCATAGTTAAGTGATTATGTTTAAGGCTAAAGCTAAATTAAGTTCCTAAAAATAAAATTATAAAATTACAGAATATATTTCTCTGAAAATGAACATAATAAACAAGTACTTAATTTTTAATTAATTAGTTTATTATAAAATAGAAGGGAATACAGGCTACAATAGGGTGAAATCACTGATTCTAATATAGAAACAACTAAAAGAATAAATTAATATGTTATGGAGACCAGCATGCCTTTTTACCTCTCTTAATTAATTTTTAGTTATTTTATATGTTCAGTTAGGCATTTTTAAGTGTTTACTACAACATTTTATAAATTTCCTGATTTACAAAGTTAAATTTTTCTTTTTTCTTTTTTTTTTTTTTTTGTTCAGTTGTGGGGCTTGAACTCTGGGCCTGGGTACTGTCCCTCAGCTCTTCAGCTCAAGGCTAGTGCTCTACCACTTGAGCCACAGCACCACTTCTCATTTTTCTGGTGGTTTATTGGAGATAAGAGTATCACAGACTTTCCTGTCTGGTCTGCCTTTGAACTGCCATCCTCAGATCTCAGCCTCCTGATTAGTTAGGATGACAGCCATGAGCCACCGATGCTTGGCAAAGCTAAATTTCTGTAGTTATTTGTAGATGCGTTTCATGGGTTTACTGATGAAATAAAACACATGGGGGCTAAATTTCTTTGTGTGTGTGTGTATGTGTGTAGGGGTGTGTGTGTGTGTGTGTGTGTGTGTGTGTGTGTGTGTGTGTGCACAATATTTTTGTTGTTGTTAGTCATAGGGCTTGAATTCAGGGCCTAAGCACTATCTCTGAGTTCTTTTGCTCAAAGCTAGTTCTTTACCACTTTGAGCCACAGTTCCTCTGGTATTTACGTGGTTAGTTGAAAATAATACTCTCATGGTGTTTCCTACCTAGGCTGGCTTTGAACTTGATCCTTATAACTTAGCCTTCTGAGTAACTAGGATTACAGGTGAGAGCCACCGGTCCCTGGATGTTTCCATATATTTTAAGTAGCTTCAAAGTATCTGTGTGTGGGGTGTGTGTGTGTGTGTATGTGTGTGTGTGTGTGTGTGTGTGTGTGTGTGTGTGTGTGTGTGTGTGTGTGGGTGGGTGTATGTGTGTGTGCATTTAGGAAGAGGTCTTTTGCTATTAGAAAATTCTAGTAAAATTAATGGCTCATAATACAATTCATGCTTGAATTAATGAACCAAGGAACTCATTACAGAAATTGTTTCCTACACTGGCATATATGTTCCATATATCTATCTCTTATGTATGTCTATCTCTTTATGTTAATCAAGGACTTTGTATGGATTAAGGCTAGAGTCTTTTTTCAGTCTTGATACTATTGACATGGGATCATGTAACTTTTTTTTAGGAAACTACTCTGCACTTCAGACTTTCCTGATTTCTCTCTACTAACTGCCCTTTGAACACCTCTTTTATATGTCAGGACAAGTTTACATACACTTTCCAAATGTTCTCTGGCAGACATATCAAGCAAGTAGAGGAATATCAGGTTAGAGTTATAGAAAATCTCATCAAAGCAGAACAATTATTTTTACTAGGTTTAGAATCATAAAAACATCTGAATATTTAACTCTCAAAAACATTCCAAAATCCCAATATTTTGCTTATTACACATTGGCAAATGTTAATTCCATTTTGAGAGGGTTGGCCATAGGATGCCTTTTGAACCTTTTGACATAGGTACTTTCAACCTGCCCATGTTCTTTTGTTCACAAGGTCTTCTCTTAATAGTACTTATAAATATTACACTGGAATGAACCTGCACAGAAACTGTGAAGCTGAGAAAAGCACATGTCCTTTATACACTGAACACAGTTCATACTATTAAACTCCTTGGTACGCCAAGGATTCATTTCAACTGCCAATCAAGTCACATCATGTACATCAATAGGTAACTAAATTTTATTTTTCTTAAAATACTCTGAAAAGTACATTTCAGGCTTATATTTTTCTTCCTTGACATTTATATTAATGTTCAATTTTAGTTACATATCTCCCAGAAACTGAAAATCTGAATGCAACATAAGTGACAACCAACTGTGTAGTACACCTAGGTATGTTCATATAAATAAAGGAAAAAAGAAAGCTATCATTTGGAAGAGATTTGGAAAATCCCAGTTACTTCTTAACCCTTCCTCTTGAAATTAAGTTCTGAGTTATTATTTTTATGTTGCCTTCTGGCTTAATCCATATTCAATTAATCAGATGCTGGTGGCTCACCCCTGTAATTCTAGCTACTCAGGAGGCTGAGATCTGAAGATCATGGTTCAAATTCAGCCCGAGGAAAGGCCCATGAGACTGTTATCACCAATTAACCACCAGAAAACCAGAAGAGTGGAGCTGTGTTTCCAAGTGGTAAAGTGCTAGCCATGAGAAATAGAGCTCAGGGGTAGTGACCAGGCCATGAATTCAAGCCCTAGGACTGACAAAAAATTTATATATATATATATATACACATGTTTAAATATATTGACTACATCTTTTTCAGAAGCATCCTATGGCCAACCCCCTCAAAATGGAATTAACACTTTCCAAACTTTTAATTTTCTGATAATTTTATTTTATTTTTTAAACTTTTATGCTAATTTATTTCTATTATAGATGACAATCACATTGATTAAGATTAATGATATTAATATGTAATCAGCTAACTTTTTTCAAAATTTTTTTATTGTGAGAATACTGTATAGAGGGGTTACAATTACATGGGCAAGATAACGAGTACATTTCTTATCAAGCATTGTTGCCTCCTCTTTGTTTCCCCTTCCCATCCCTTTCTGATAATTTTATTACTGATCATGACTCCACATTTTTAATCTCCATAGCTTCAAATTTCACATTCACTATGTATCAACTATCTGTAGATTGACAGTGTGAATTCTAATTCTATCACTCACTTTCATGTAATCTTTGTTAAACTCTGGAAAAAATACTTTAAGATATAATTTATTTGCAAAATAAAAATATTATTTATATTATATTTTTTCTGAGGATTACCACTAGCAAATTCCTTGGATATTTTTGTTCAATATTTTAGTAATAAAATTCTTATTTGTAATGAAAAGTGGACAAAGAAACTAATGTTTCTGTCAAGCTTTCCTATTGTTATTAACACTTTGTATTTCTTTTATTATATAACCACATCTTCCATTCTGATAACCATATATGTTTTGCCATATATTAGATAATTTAGGTTTAAGAATTGTGTCTTATTTCTTAATGATTTGCAATTACATTTATTTTCCATGTTCTGATCTGATGTCAATTTGCTCTATAAATGCTTGGGAAACCTGCAGTGGCTCAACTGCATTTCTCTTAAAACAAGTCTCCAGAAATAAGTGAAGCAAAAAAAAACACATCTATTTTACATAAAAAATAATTTATAGCATAAATCAGTCACTTTATGAAGAGCTATAACCTTGCTAGATTCATGTAGTTAATGAATTGCTACCATTTGATTTGGACTTAAATGTGATATTTTGTTAGCATTTTTTCTTTAATATATTAAATGTCATTCTGATAGCATGATAAATGTGCATATATCTGAAGAAGTTTCAGGTAAATGTGCAGAGAAATACAGAAAAATCGCTTGGCACAGGGAAATGCATTTTCGTCCTTGACTTAAAAAGTGCTTATTTCAGTGGTATTCAATGACACATGAGAATATTAATAGATATTGGCCTTTATGCTCTCAATTCATAGTTTCCATTTCAGTTGAGAAAATCTTCAAACTATTTTCAACTTAAGGATATTAGTTGTTAAGTAGAATAACTTCCTACATTTTTCTCAATTCAGTTGAGTTGGATGAAATTTATAAGAGAAACACTGCTAAATGTTTGGATTTGCGGATAAAAAAGAGCAAACAGTAGTTCAGTTTGTAGTAGGCAAGAGAGAGAGCAGAGTAGCAACAATGAGAGAAGACAGGTAACCTAGAAAGATATTACAGGATTTAAAAAACACTGTAACAATTTGATGTTTTCTTGTCCTTCTTATAAAGAGCTACCAATTTTTGTTATTTTAATTGTGAAAGATGTGATATAATTTCTGTGTCAGCAAGGCCACTTCACAAAGACCCAGTGGGTGGACATTGGTAGACATGTGTACTAAATATTATTGACAACTCTAAGATTAGGAAAGTGTATTAAATAATCATATTGCTTTCTATACTAAAAAATATTTGTCTCTAAAACATGCCTATAGTTAAGGCGTGCAGTCTGTAGGCCATTACATACTCTAAAAGTTCCCATGTATTTTTAGTTAGCCTGATTTTCTCTTATGTTCAGATGACATTTGATATTCAAATTAGCAAGGATCATTAACTGCTTACAAATTGCATAAATGTAAGCTCTACCCCATGAGCCATAGCACCACTTCCGGTTTTCTAGTGGTTTATGGGAGATAAAAGTCTCATGGACTTTTCCTGCCTGGGCTGGCTTTCAACCATGATCCTCAGATCTCAGCCTCCTGAATAGCTAGGATTACAGGCGTGAGCCATCAGTGGCAAGCTTCTCATTGGCATTTTTTAAGGATATACATTTTCTCTCATCACAATCTTCTTCATGGCCACTGAATGACTAATTTGGAGCACAGTGGTAGAATGCAAGGGCAGACAGTGGAAAAGATATATGAAGCTCAATAGTGATCAAGGGTAAATAAATCATCATACATAAAGACTTTTTGTTTTTATTGAATACCACCAACAAATACTTTACCAGTAAGAGATCAAAATATTAGTTCGGAGGATAAGACTTCATGTAATAATTCAGTATTTAGTTACTCATTAATTCTTTCTGAAAATCTGAGATTCAAAAAAGTCTGTTTGGTTTTTTTATACATGTTATAGGTTAAAAGTGAGATGTGACTGGTACCATTGCAATAGCTGCCAATTCCTGCTAGTTCCTAAAGACAAGTTTTAAAGCTTTATTCAAATATAGCACTGACCCAACTGAGAACCTCCCAGTCAATATCTTGTGGCTCTAACAGGAACTATTAAATATGTCAGAAAGACAAAGAGTCAATATAAAGCACATAAAAGTTTACAGGATTTTTTCTTGAGAAATACACTCTTCTTCTCTCAAATAAAAGACTCTGGGAAGACTCTTGGCAGCTTCAACAACATATAAAAATACTCATTTGGCCAACATCAAGAACTTGCATTGACCTGAATCACAATGATTCACAATCATTTGTCATACATATAGAAATTTATTCTCTGTTATCTACAAGTACAAATAGTATGTTTCTATCCAATAAATTAATTTTATTGAAAAATATGAGATGTTTACTCATAGAAAGATGTTTGTGCAAGATCCAAGCCAGATGAAGTTATTCTAAAGTGGAAAGCAATAATCCATCATTGTTATATTTTTAAAATAAGTTACTGTATTTTATTTTGTCATCATTTTCAGTATTTTTCTTTTCCTGTCCCAATTTATTTACTAAATGAAGTACCCTGTTTTCGGATGCCCCCTCACAGACCACCTGAGACCACAATCAATGCAAACAGCAAAGAGTCATTTATTGCAAGCTCGAGCTTGGTCCTCCGCGCACTCAGTAACTGGTGACACCAAGAGGTCCCGAGCATAGCATCAGCACAGTTTTTATAATATTGAACAAACAACTTTAAGGAACTTTTACATAAGAAATTACATGATGGGTTAACATTTAAAGCAAGCTAAACTGGGCAAATATGATTGGTTGACCTTTACAGAAAAATATCCTTGTTCCATAGCTTGACCACAAATGGTTATGAGTCACACATGGACCAACAGTATGCATGGCATGTTTCACCCTGAGCTCTGAAGAACCAGTTGGTTGGGCCATTATATGGTTTTAACTGAAACTCTTAGCCCTAAGTCACTCAGGGGCAAACACCTGCATTAAGCAAATGCCACCAATGGCTCCAAGAATTATTTGTGCATGGCTTTCTGTCATAAATTCCTGGCATTGGGGCTAAAGTGGGTCACAAGTTAAGTCGCAGAACTATGATGGGGTGTTAAATAAAAATGGAGTTGCTTAGGTTTCTCACTAAATATTTCATCACTTTGATCTTAAATAATTTTTTTAGGTCTGTGGCAAATTTAATTTTGGAAGTACAATCCCTCACACATGTGACACAGTGATCATATACAATTTTCTGAAATTCTGTAATATGTTACTTATATGATCAATTTTTTGTAGCATAGCATTTACTCTGGGAATTTCAGGTTAGCAAACACATAGTACTAGGAACTCATCTGATATATATCACTTATATTTAGAAAATCAGAAGTTTCAGAAAGTGCATGCTGAAAATGTGGAATATTTTGGAAATATCTTTTAATAATAATCTCTATAGAATTGATACACTTTCAGATATGACTGCATAAATCTAATCTAATCACAAGAGGCAAATGTATAGAAATTTTTATATATTCCTATTGACTGATATTTTCACATAAAAATATACTAAACATTAGCAATATTTTATCTCGGTTTATTTTAGTTGTGTAATTTAATTTTAGTCTGTACTTTCCAAAGAACATGAATGATGCTCAGAGTGATCCAGTTATAATGACTTACCTGTCACCTCACTGAAGAGAAGAGATCTAGAGTTTCATAAACTCAGACATGGTCGATTACATAATATATTATAGGAACGTGTGAAAATGTTACAATGTGCAGTTTGTATGCAATAATAATTATAATAATCAAAAATGACATTGTTCCAGGACTATTTCTTGTGCCTTTGTCTAATTTTCTCTGCTTTTGTCACCACTCTACCATTTTTCTTATTTTTATTGCAAGGCCTGTACTGACTCACTTCTGCTTACCGACAAGTAATTTCTGGCTGCTATAAACTGATATGTCAACCTCAAACTTCCCCACACAGAGGACTGGATTGCTTCTTTTATTCACTGTTGAGTTCCTGGACTCCTCTATTAGCTCAACAGAAGAGTAGTAGTTGAAATCTACATAGCTACCTCTAAGGCATGCTCCTTTCTTTATTTGCTCAGGGAAACTCTTGCTCTTTTATCTTGGGTCCAATCTTCAGCAAAGCCATCCCATAATGACTTCCTTTCTCCAAGTTGTGTTTCTCAGAGAATAAAAATTCAGATTTAGCTTTCTGGTCTTAGTGATCTAGTCACTTAAGACAGATTTTTATGGAAAAAAGACTATTGAAATATATTAACATAACAATCTGCATTTCTACTTGCTTGACAATGCCTGAAATGCTTTTGTTATGGGACACAGAAGAAAGGATTAAAGTGCCAATTCTTGACTAAGGATATGCAGGGAAGTCCATTAACCAGTTGTTCAAGTACTCTGAGTTATGTGAGTTTTCATACTTTCCAATTTCAGAGAAGAATTTGATGCTGGTGATTGCACAGGCAGAAAAATATAGAAGGGGATAGATGCCTTGTAAAGTTGAAAGAGAGGCTGAGGACTAAGTGAGTAATACATTTTCCAATACCTAAGATATTTCTTTCTTATTATTTACTCCAACTTTGTGCAGAAGAAGACAAATGATTTACAGAGTGTTTTATTGATTTTTCTCATACACATTCATACTCATGCTTCTTTTAAGGTCCCTCATGACCACTGACAGTGGTTGACATGCTTTATGAAGCTTATTTTTTTTAACTCAACTACATGTAGAATGGCTTTATTACCTTGGGGCTTACAAGACCAGAATAAACTTTAACAATCTCTTTACAGAGATAGTTTAACCCTTAAGCTCTACTGGTTACTTTATAGGTACTCTGACTAACTCATCCTTAAAGGTTGTTGAGATGAACCTCTTCATTGATAACTTGTTCAATAGGAAGGATAGATAAACAGCACCCTAAATACCTAATATGGCAGCGTGGACTTATGGGGGCAGGTTTTCACTACTTTTGGAAATTATTTTGGAATTTCATCGATGTAACACAAAATAAAGGATCTGCTTATATTCTTGATTTACTTTTTACAAAACATGATTGCAAGATCTTATGTGATTTTGAGAAAAATTCCACATTATGTTTTCTGCTTAGATCTATTTAGTGGATAAAGTAAGAGTCATTTTATTTTTAGTAGGGTACAGAACAAAAAAAAAGTGTCTAGCTAGTCCAAGGTCCAGGACAAGTAACTTTGTTAGATAATCCTTATAAAACAGGATATGCTCCAGTGAATTGAAAGTTAGAGGAAGATGGGGATGTGCTATGAAGTCTATGATAAATTGTTAAAGAAGAACCATGGTAGAGGATACAGGGCTTTTGTAGCAAAATGGCATCTGTCTTAAGTTTGTTTGCCTCTTAAGAAAGAAATCAATCATTTTAATAAGGCTTATATCCTGTCCAGGAAACTACATTACTACTGTACTCAAGCTGATCATTTTGAACTGGATACATTTGGTAACATGTAACTATAAAGTGCAGTATACTTAAAAACGGTTAAAGCCAGCCAGGGCAGGAAACACCTTGAAACTCTTATCTCCAATAAACCACTAGAAAACCGGAAGTGGTGCTATGGCTCAAGCAGTAGAGCACTCACTCACCTTGAGCTGAAGAGTGTAGGGAAAGTGCCCAGGCCCAGAGTTCAAGTCCCATGACTGACAAAAAAAATAAATAAATAAGTAAAATCTCTTCAACAGTAAGTGAAATGGCCTCTGTGCAGCATTTTTCCTCTTTACTTCCTTGACATTATTCTTTATTTCACATTTCCGTGAAATCCACCCTAACCTTTTTGAATATCAGTTTTCTGCACAACCATTAATATTTGAGTTCACAAAGTTGTTTTTTTTTGTTGTTGTTCCAGTCTTGGGGCCTGAACTCTGGGCCTGGGTGCTGTCCCTCAGCTCTTCAGCTCAAGGCTAGCACTCTACCACTTGAGCCACAGTGCCACTTCCGGCTTTTTTCTTTTTGCTTATGTGGTGCTGAGGAATCGAACCCAAGGCCTCAGGCATGAAAGGCAAGCGCTCTACCACTGAGCCACTTCCCAGCTCTGAGTTCACAAAAGTTTATTTCCATACTCTCCTTTCGTTTACTCCACGTTCAATGGTAGCCATATTTTGGGGACAGCCTCTCCACATGTAAGCAGTGCCAACCTTGAACTCCTGATTTTCCCACCTTAATTTGTCACACATTCAATACCTTTATTTATATCTAGTGTTGTACTTTGAGCTCGAGATCTAGAAACTCCTTACTGTGGCAAATTGCATGCAATATAAAATTTATGATGTACACCATTTTGAAATATATAATTTAATGTAATTAAGTAAATTCATATAATTTTTTAAGCATTAGCACCCTCATACTCATCATATAATCTTCCTCTAGTCCTGGTACTTCTCATTCTATTTTCTGTTCCTTTGAACTTGGCTACTGTATGCAGACACTTCATTTAAGTGTAATAAATCAACATTTTCTCATTTGTGTTCATTTTACATAATGTTCCTAAGGTAGTTCTATATTATGTTGAGAATGAAAGAATGTGAGAGAGGGGAGGTCACATTCTATATCTATTGATTCTAAATTTTCTGATTCAATTAACAGTGGGTCAAAACACTTTTCAAAATATATCTGTGCTATAGAGATATTTTTATGATTATTTCTTAACTATGCAGAATAACAACTATTTATATAATCTTGATAATGTATCAAGCATTATACATTGTATTATTGTATTGTCTTTAGTATTATAAACAATCTGGGGTAAAAAGATACCAGACTTATATCATTTTATATAAGGAATTAGAGCATCCTCATATTTTGACATATGCAATATGTCCCAGAACCAATCTCATACAATGGATATAGCACAATTTGTCTAACTGTTCTGAATATTGTTGGTATGAACACTAGTGTAGAATATGTATTTGAGTCTCTGTTTTCAGATACTTTGTGTAGATACTCAGAAGTAGAGTTCTGATCCATATAATAATTCAGTTTAATTTTTTGAAGAACTGCCATATTTTAAACTTCAGATATATTTACATGCCCTATACATTTAAGTATGAGATAGAAATTTCAAAATAACTTAAAAATTTAGTCTTTCTCCATAAATCTGTTCTTTTATTGGTGTTATCTTCAGAGAATGGTATCACTCACTAGAAAAATATACAAACAAAAAATCAACAAGATATAGCCCTAAATATAACCCTCTTCACTTTCTTATCTTCCATTTCATTGTCTTGTCAATTTTAAAACCTAAAGTATTTTTTGAATACATTTATATTTATATATTCACTGTTTCATTAACAAGAATTCTCAATAACATTTCAAACTGGATTTTCTATACCTTTTCTTATTGTCTTAAAAACTTTGTTCTGTAGTATGGTCAAAATATTTACCAATTTTATCACTTTCCTGTGGGAAAAATACTTAAATTTAACATTTAGAGGATAAAGGTTAATATTTCATTTGTCAATACTGGAAATTGAATGCAGGACCTTGCTTTTGCTAGGCAAGAGGCCTACTATTTGAATGATACCCAATCTTCTTTGGTAGGATCTCATGCTTTTATCAAGGGCAGCTTTAGACCTTCTTCTTCCTGAACAGCTGAGATTATAGTAGTACAACAATACATCTGGACTTCAAACCACTATTTTTAATATGGTTTTCAAGGTCCTGCATGACTTGGCCTCCCTTTCCCTAGTCTTCATCTCTTACAATACCCTGCTTATTCTGTGGTATCCAGTCATATCGTCCTTCCTTGGCTTGTAATTAGTCACCTTTACCTGAAACATGCCCATGGTGAATGATACCCACTTGAAGTGGGAACCTACCCTCTTTTGTCGCCACAAAGATTAAACTCTCTCAAGCTGTCAGTAATACCGTTTTTTTTAATGACTTATCATAGAAATATTTCTATAACTTATTTGAGATTTTTAAAATTAAAACGTACTTTCCTTTGAGAATAAAATTCAGTAAGACATCATCCCTATCTACTTTTTCAAACCTTTATATATTTAACAGGTAATATGGCACCTGGCACAGTGTAGACATTCTGTGTTTGTAGGATGAAGATTTATGTATCCATCTTCCTTGCCAGAATTCAAACTCCTTTCTCAGATAAGAATGTGGCTTTTACTTATTCACATTTGCAGCCCAAATCCTGAACATGTAGTAGCATATTTAGAGATCATTAATTTCTCATACAATAGAGACTTTTAAACTAGCTGAAGCATACACTTTCCCACAGTCATGTTTCACCACTCTCTTTAAGAAGATCCTAAACTCCATGTCCCTTGTCCATTACAGAGTATTTGGCTTACCCTTTCTCCTTCTAGAGGAGAAGGACATTTTGTTTAGGCTGGAAGTGAAGACAAGAAGCAAATAAAGTTTGGGGAGAGCTGGAAAGAGGGAAACACTGAGTAAACTTGTCCAAATATAATTGCAAGCTACTCTAGTTGGTTGTCTTCATTTCTTGAAATGGAGAAAATTGCATTTCACAAAATCAATAGATGAATAACGAATGCTGAGAGCTAAACACTGAGTTGCTCAGGTTAAGGGAACACATCTGAAACAGCAGCAACAGTTGCAGTCATTACCTCATTAAGGTTATGGTAGTCTACCATAACTCCCATAAACACTCTGTATTATCAGAATTGAAGAATGAAACAGTAATATGCTGACCATTACAACTCGAACTTATTTTTATTCTCTCATGATGCTTGTAATTTCTCCTTTCCTTCTAGGAATGTTTTATATTCACTATTGTGGCCACATAACAGTTCCCAAGGCTTTTCTTGGAAACTTAACTATAGTAAGACCAATGTTAAGATTATAATATTATATATGCAGATATGCATTTGTTAATACACATATACATAAGCAAATGTGTACTTATACTTCTGTATTAGATCATATAGATTCACATTGGAACTTTCTTAGAACCAGAAAACTGTGTATGTATAGCTTACACTATAGTGACATCTGTGTCTTAAAAATTAGTGCTAATCAATGCCTTTTACAATTGCACCTGAAATATTTAGCTTTCCCTGTCTCATCACCCAGTGAGTCAGGTTAATCACTGTAAGTCTGTTAATCACTGTAAGCCTATGAAAACACAGAATATTCACTTGCTCTGTTACAGGAAAGACTTCATTGGTATTGCAGACTGATTACTCTGAGGTTGGGGACTGACGGGATTAGAAATGGAGTGATAAACTGTGACTCTGTTTTATGTTGGCTTAAAGCATGTCTAAATTTTTCTGCTTTGCATTTGATTATGTAAATTAAATCAGACTTAAGGAACTTCATGATTAATTAAGCATAGTGAGAGATTTAATTCAAGTTAGGGCATCCTTTGACAGCTGATTACCAGGCTTTCCTGTTACCTATTGTGATAAGGGTGTCTACTCTGTTTCTGGTGGTTAACTGTTTTCTGCAACCTTATGATCCCATGGAGATCAGGAAGACAATTAAACTGCATTTTATCCTACCAGAATTCTTGGCCTAGAGCCAGTAAAGGCTCTTCAAGTATTTCTGTTTTCATTACCTGTATCTTTCATAAGGGATTGGATTTGAGAGTGGATATGTGGCTTACATAGCATTACTCTTCCTCAAAAAAATCTTAACTACTTTCTACATTATATATATATATATATATATACATATATATATATATATAATTTAAAGTACTTAACATAATCACAATTGAGTAATCATCAATCTACTAGAAAGCTGTTAACTCTTCATCTGGTCTTCCACTTGGAGCACATTGATAACATAACTTCTAAATTAATACGGGTAAAATCATCAGTCTGATCTAAAACTGTATGACAACTTCCTTGGTCTGGCATTTTCACAATAAATTTCCATGATTGCTTGCTGGAATTTTATGATTTTTTAAATAAAAATAAGTCCCTCAAATATTTTTCCATGAATGCTTCTTTTCACTATTTTTGCTCTACACTATCTCTTTCCAACAGACTATATTGAATTTGTTGCTGATTGTCAGTCAAGCAGCAATTGCGGCAAAAAGGAATATGTTATCTTTCTTAGCCAAGAGATGAGGGGCTGCAAAGGTGACATACTTGAATTTTCAAGGATCTTTGGAACAGTCCAAGTCTTCTCAGTCTTCTAAATCTTAATATTACATTTTTCAAAATATTAGTCATTTTTAACCAGAGTCCTAAATTTCACATTGTAGAATTTTACTTTAAATGATAAAAAATACTTGATACAAGAAAAATGTCACATGTAATATTCATAAAATGATTCCATTTTTGTTCCCATAAGCCTCTTCGGTTAGGGTAGTTGTATTTCCATTGGTTGTTAGAGAGCACAGTTTCCTTGATTTGTTAGCATAATTTGAGGAAAACATAAAGCCCTATGTTAATTACAAGTCACAAGTAAAGCTTCAGTTTTTTTTTATTTTTATTATTTGTGAACATACTGTACAGAGGGGTTACAATTACATGGGCAAGATAATGAGTACATTTCTTATCAAGCATTGCAGCCTCCTCCTTTGTTTACCCTTCACATCCCTTCCCAGCCTCCCCCCGCCCCCCCACCCAATCCTGACCCCCCCTCCACACCAAAGTTGTAAAGTTCGTTTTCGACATGACAACTTGTACTTCTCATTGTTCCAACAGGTAGAACCCGAAATATCATTCAGTCCTTTCCTTCTCAATTGATAAATAGGACTGTTTTACTGTGTCTGCAACTAAGGACTGCCAAGGTGGTAACTTGTAGTTTACAAAAAGTAGTTTGGTGGCATCATTATCTCTCCCCGCATAACATTTTTTTTTCAGTTTCCTATTTTCCTGTCAATATTTAGAACTGATATATTATTGATATCTTAATATCACTAGTAGTGAAATTAACATTTAACTGATAATAAATCATTAATCTAATATTAATATCTTAGTGCTTTAAGCACTGGGATGAACAGTAAAGAAAATTTGACAAGTTCTTTCCTGACTGACATTACTATACCACAAATGTATGCTTTCTGAAACTGAACTTGAGGAAGTCAGTCTGCACAATTTCATGGGTTTTTCCAGTTTCCAGTGATTAATTCTCTGGCTATCTCTCCATTGCCAGATAGAAATCATTCTATTTCTCCAGTTTCTATTCTCAATTTAGGCTCTAGTTTCCTAGTATTCCACTATTTCTAGGCTTTAACAAATGTGAACTACATTCACCCTGGAAATAGGCAGAAGAGTTATAATAAACTCTATTCCATGTATTAAGGAGTTACAAATCTGAAAAATGTGTTATGTTCATATACATTCATTAATCTCTACAAGATATAAAATTTTAATAAATTTTAGGATTAAAATCTTAAACTGAAGCCTAAATAAGTTAACTTGCTGTCATTCAGAGAGACAAATAAGAAAGTATGTCTGACATAAAATTACATGCTTTTAAGTACTAGGCTATCCTAATTACTACACAAATAACTAACTTGATCCTAAGAATCTACTTGTATTTGTAGAAGTTTAGAAACTTGTGAGTTAAAATGGATGAATAAAATGTTTGGGTTATTAGGGTAGAGTACTTGGTTTTACTTTCTAGTTGTGAAATATTTGCCAAGATATTTAAACACTGTGTTTTAGCTTCCTTATGTATAAATAGGAATTGCATTTCCATTATCAAGCCCCTTGAATCATGAAAGGTTGTATGAAAAATAAGTGAGTTAGTAAATGCTAAAACCCTTTAGAAAAGGGCTTGGCATATACTAATAATGTATGAAGTGATCCAATATAGCATATAACAAAGACTAAGTACAAATTGTAACTAAAAATTATTATGATTACTAATATTACTCCAAACTAGAAGTCTTAGACACAGTTCAAGTTAATCTTTAGATTCTTCAGAATTTTTAAGGAAATAAAGTACAATCATATAAACATAACCTATCATCATCATAATATTTCCAAGCCAGCTTGGTTTAGAAATTGTGTGTGTGCATATGTGTGTATATGTAGTGTTGAAGATGTTATGAAACTTTATAAAAGTTCCAAGGTTTATGAGTACACTATCCTCACTTGTGCATATAAGTCAAGATGTCTTAAGGAGAAATCTTATCTATAAAAGAGTGTAGAAGTAGTAACTAGTTTCATAACTAATTCAAATAATATGCCGACATTTTCCCCTTATCATTCCAACTAGGAAGAAAAATTTGACACGCGAAAATGCAAGATAGGAGATTTTGAGGAAACAACCATGAATTCCTTATCTGAAATTGAGGGATTTTATTTATCAAATATAAAAGTTTACCTTGTAGTTGTCTTGGCCTCAAGTCTTCAGATTATATTATTCAGAAAAAAAATGTTTTAGCCAAGCTCATTTATCCCTGCTATAGGTGAAGGCCATTTTCTCAAAGTGATTAACTGGCAGTAGTATTCAATCCATTTATTGCTTGCAGCCTTCCCTATTGTATCGCGGTGTAACAATCTTTGTGAAGCTACTAAGAGTCAGTGGGTATGAAAACTTGAAGTCCGAGTTTCTTACAATGAAAGTATTAGACCTTATGAAATAGATCCAATATTATGTTTGCTTATGTAAAAAATGTGATATTCTTTTTAAGTGGTCTACTTAGCAAATGTTGCATTTTCACTAAATGTAAACCAGGGCAATGATTTGAATGTCATTGAATAATTAATTAGTAGAGGCACATCTTTGTTCAAAAGTGATTACCCAAATAACACAGACCTTTTGTTTGTGTTTACTCCCATTATTGAGTAATTTGACCTGTACAAACTGGAATTCTCTTAAGAAATTTTCATACTAATAATAAGAAACAGATTTATACTTTCCAACCAAAAGCAAACATTCTATTTGATATAGAATATTTGTACATGTAGAAATAGCTTTGGTGTAATGCTTATGCATGATTTGCTTAATATCATTAGATTCTAATGTATGTATAATTCTGTTTTCCCTTAGAAGATTATTTCATTCAGAAAATATTTGTCCAATATAAAGATGGATTGTATTTTTACTTAAAGCTTTTAGTGTAACTTGGAAATTTCAGTACTTTGTTTTGGGTTAATTATTTTCTAAAATTTGGTATGCTTTGAAGTTTCAATAAACTCAGTTCATGACTTATTTCGAAACCGATGCTCTCTAAATAAATTAGTACTTCTATATAATTGTGCATTTCAGTTAGAATTATTTTAGTTGAAAACAAAAGAAGACAAAGACAAAATCATCCCTCACAAGTGAAACTATAAAGTCTTAAGAAGATACAAATAACAAGTATAGCATTTTCAGAATTTAGGAATATTTTTTGTACTTTGTATTTCTTCTTTCTCTTGGTTTTCATTCTTCTGGGTTGATAGTACTGAAAGTAGCTTTTTATTTGACTGAGGATGGGAAACTTATGAACAGAATGTGGATTACATCTTAACAGGAAATGTTCACTATATTTAGAAATTAATTATTTTTGGTGTATTTAGAAGTACTTTACCTTTAAGGATTCAGATTTGAACTGTGGGAGAGAAGAAAGTCCTAAACTTAGAAGCATCCCAGAAATTTCTCATATAGCATTCTTATTAACATCATTGTATATATATATATATATATATATATATATATATATATATATATATACAGTATACATATGTATGCCAGTCGCAGTACCATGATTTGAACTCAGCATTTCTTGCTGACACTCAACTTTTTTCTCATGTCTGGCATTCTACTAGTTGAGTCACACCTTCAGTCTGGCATTAGGCTGATTAATTGTAGAAAGAATCTCAGGGACTTTCCTGGCTGGGCTGGCTTTGAATAGAAATTTTCTGCATCTCAGCCTCCTGAGTAACTAAGAGTACAAGTATGAGCCAATTGTACCTATCTCATATTCAATATTAATGTTATGTAAGGGGTTCATAAATCAAATTAGAACCACATTGGTAGAAATTTTAGACAGAATATGATTGTGTAAGTTTTAAAAAAAGCTACAAAAACTAGAAAGTTTACTTTTTAAACAGTGAATGCTATACTAAGATATTGAGAAGAAATCAGTTAATAAAATTTACTATGACCTTGAGAGAGAAATTATTGTGACCACCTTATATTTTGTCAAGTGGCTCTGTCTGTGATTATTGTAATGTAACAGAACTATCTCAAGTTGAGGCTAAGAATGAAGTCCTAGAGCTATCTCAGAAACTCATTCCCATTCAAAAAAATGTAAACAGAAAGAGCCTGCAGCAACAACTTCACATGGAAATAAGGTTTTTTTTAAGTAGTTGAACAAGAAAGTTGCCATTTAGCAAAGTGGTTTATAAATACAATGCATCTTGATAGATGTCACCCCTTCCAACAACCTCACTCATCCCTCTGTTACCTGTCCCTTTTCTCACTCTTAGTTTTGTAGGATGTGCATTGAATTCAACTACTAATGGGTGGTCATCTTGTTGCAGGTATGTTTTCCGGCTTCTTTGTCCTGTGGTTGAGTCAATTCCAGGTTTGATCTACACTTTGTCCAGTCATCACATGAATCAGAAGAATCTCATATTAATAAGGTATGTCTTGCAAGTCCATGTTTAATTGGTGAATGTTCATAATGTTTTCTAGGAACTCAGTTTGTAAACTTAAAATCTCATTCATGACACAGAAGTCTTTTTCTTTTATATGAACATGAGCCAAACATTCTTTAAAATGGAGCTTAATAAATCAACAGATATAGTAAAGATTATTCAAGAAAAAACACCCTAAGAATTATCTAACAATACTCATAGAAGAATAAGAATGATTTACTATTTCAAAATATCTTAATAAGCAAATAATTTATTTTCAATCTTTGTTGTTAGTATTATTTAAACAAGACCAGAATTTTAAATATCTCCTTAATAGTAAATTATTTGAAATAGACAAATTTTTGTTTGTTTTACCTGAATTTTTCTTGTGGCTTCTTTTTCTTTACTCTGTCACTTTTCCATAAAAACTCTCTAGAATCCTTCTGTGCCTGGCTCTTTTTGGTGGAAAGTAGACCTTTAAAACTTCCATCTAACTTTTTTTCCTGTAATAACTCAGTTTCTACCACTTTTTCTATTTTGAAAATTCATTTTAATATACAAATTAATTGCAAAGATAGTTTATACTTTCATTCAATGAACTCCATGTGCAATTTAACTACTTATAGCTATGAGATAAGAATCACTTTGTACTTATTTATAGTAATCAAATTATTAAAAGCAAAACAAAATATTCACAGAAGAAAAATTACTAGGTCACTATTTGTAAGTTAAAAGGTATTACATTCTTAACAGCTGACTTGTAACTTTCCAATATAAAACTAAACTGTGTGTGTGTGTGTGTGTGTGTGTGTGTGTGTGTGTGTGTGTGTGTATGTGTTGGCACTAGAGTTTGAATTCAGGATCTGGTATTTTCTAAGCAGGTACTTTACCATCTGAGCCACTTTGCCAGCCTCCTTTTAAGTTGTTTATTTATGAGATAGGGTGTCATTTTATGTCTAGGCTGGCATCCTGTGATCCTTCTATCTGTGCTTCCTTTTACTGCTGGTATGACAGGTGCATGCCATCATGGACAGCTATTGGTTGAGATGAAGTCTTATAAACGTTGATGCACAGGCTGGCCTTGAACTGTGATCTCTAACACCTGAAGGTATAGATTATAGGTTTGATCCTCTGTGGCTGACTTGACCTCTTAATCATAGAGGCTTCTACTTCAAAAGTGACTCTTGGAATAGTTGCATCTGACAATATTACCAGGGGGCTGATTTCTTAGACACTTTGGCAACTCTCCAAACTTACTAAATAAAAATCTTTATTTCAATGCATTTGTGCACTGAAGTTGGAGAAGTACTGACCTATACTTTACTATTGAAACCAATGTGTCTTTTTTTTATCTCTTGTGGAGATAATATGTGATAATGGGTAAATAACATTAGACATGTAATCTGTTTAAAACAACATTAGTTTAAGTCATACCATAGAGATGAAAGGCATTACATGATAAAACGGTTCTATTACACATTATACGAGGTTTTCACATAATATAAACATAGAAAATTATTTCATAAAGTAGAAATTAAAACGACTGCCTTTCATTTGCATATGCCACATATTAAATAAAATATTTCTGAAAAAAACAAATATACTGTGTTATACTCTAGTTTTTCTGCGTTAAAAGGATATTAATAATTCAGAGTATCTTGGCAACTTTACACTGTAGAATATTTTCCATGCAAGCAAAAATTTGCTGTTACTTGGATACATGTCACCTGTACTCTTATAAGCTGTTTACTTGTAAGGTTAAGTAGATATGTCTTATACATTATCACAAAATGTAAGTGTCTCTTATATGGAGCAAATATATTTGAATATAATGCTGGCCTGTCCAGAAGTAACAGGTTTGAAATAAATCTTGCATTTTTTCTGAGGCTTCTTATTTCATTAGAATTATATTGACTTTACTGAGTAAATTGTTAAGGGCTTTAGGACTTTGCATATTCCTTAAGATAATTTTTTTTTCATTTTACTGCATTTTTCATAAGTAATCTTTTAAACATTTTCATTATTTCTTTTTAAGAGTATCTTATTAAAAGTTAGAATGCAATAAAATACAATTGAAAGTGGCTGTCACTAATTTTTTGGCAGACATAGTGCATGAGATGAATCCATTTTAATAAGTTTTGTTGTAAGCTTTGCTTTAAGTGTATTATTACTTTCATTCTATGGAATACCAGTGTGAACTGTTGGTAAAGTACCACTGTTTGCTGTAATTTATCAAATTCTATATCCTGAGGCTCTAGATGATAAGGATTCTTTCTATATACCATTTGCTAATATTGCTTCACCTATATTTATGTGTCGATAATATAAAGAATATAAACTTGATAAATGGGATTGAAATGCTAAGTAGAATATGGTCTCCAATTGCAACAATGCATACAGAAATTGCTGAGGAAAGTCTAAGCACACTATAATCTTTATTAAAGGCTATAATATAAGCCTTGGATAATCAAAGTCAAATATGAAAGGTATACCAAACTTCTATCCATTAGATGAACATTTTTCTTCTTGGGGATACTGGAGATTGAATTCAGTGCCTTGTGTTTAATAGGCAGGCATTTTACCCATTGAGCCACACCTCCAGTTTGGCTGCTGGAAACAGTCATTCCTACTTTATATCCTGGGCTGACTTTAGATAGTGATCCTTTTGCCTTCTAAGTAACTAGAATTATATATAAGCCACCAGTACCTAACTAGAATATGAATTTATGTAATTATTTCATAGTATATCTGGCTACAGTTATCCTGCTTTGAACTGAGACCTTAAATCATTTATTTTAAAACAGATGCTTCCTAGTTTCATGTTTAGGAATTTCCCTAAATAACAATTAGATGTGTGAACAAAGATATATGTATAGCAACATTTGTTTCAGTATTGCTTATGGTAATGAGAAAATGCCATGGCTACATGGCATTCCTCCACCTTTAACTTGATGATGTGAAACATATTTAATAGCCTTAAAATGTGTAAATGATATACTAAGCAAAAAAATTACAGATTGACTTAGGAAAACCGACTTTTGAAAGAAAAGATACATGCATACTTATGCATAGAAAATGTCAATAGTATCAAAATGTTGAGACTTGTTATTTCCAGATGATAATATTGAGGAAAAATAGAAAAAATCCTGTTTTATTTATGTGCATAATAAATTTTTAGTAACAGACAAAATTTTAATACTTTTCTTAAGCCTAAAGTGAGCTCTCTACCGCTTGAGCCACAGCGCCACTTTTGGTTTTCTAGTAGTTTATTGGCGATAAGAGTCTCATGGACTTTCCTGCCTGGGCTGGCTTTGAACCATGATCCTTAGATCTCAGCCTCCTGAGTAGCCAGGATTAAAGGCGTGAGTCACCGGCACCTGGCTATAAAGGTAAAATTTTTATTTTACATTTTTATAATTAAGTATTCACATTTTATATTTATATATAATATATAATATATAAATATATTATTATATATTTATATAAATATATTATTATATATTTATATATTATATATGAACTCATAGGTTACTTCTAAAATTATTGGCAGGTTCTTTTTTTATTTTTTTTAATTGTGAAAATACTGTACAGAGGGGTTACAACTACATGAGCAAGATAATGAGTACATTTCTTATCAAGCCTTGTAGCCTTCTCCTTTGTTTCCCCTTCCCATCCTACCCCCCACCCCCCCACCCAATCCTCCCCACTTCCCCCCACCCCTGCACCAAACTTGTAAAGTTCATTTTCGACATAACAACTTGTACAAAAAAAAAAGAACAATAAAATTATTGGCAGGTCAACTTCCCCATATAGGATTAAATATTGTCAAATCACTCTCTCACTCCCCATCTCTTCCTTCTCCTTCCCTCCTCACCCCTCCTTTCTTCATTCTACCCTTCCATTCTTCTATATTTCAACTCTACTACCATATTCCCTGAGTGAGAATTTATAATATCTAGGCCCAAGTGGCACAATTATTTCATGTAAAACATTTTTGGATGGCCCATCAATGAAAAAGTTTATTGCTTCTTCTCCTAGTACAATCAAAACATTCCTATGGCTAGACAAAATAGTAATTTATTTTCCCTAGCCTATGCCAATTTTATTACAGACTAATAAAATTGAGTTTCATCAAAGCTTCAGACATCCAAAGAAGTGATTATTTACTCAAAATCTTCACAGCAATTTTGTGACCTACTTACCATACTATCAGTGAAACATTTCTCACTGACTTTTCCTTTATAATATGGAAAAGGGCTATGTTTTTAAATCTCAGAAATAGGTTTTTTCAACATCAAATTGGCTAGATAACCAACTTTATCATTTTACTTTACTAAAAGATAATGACTTACAAGTTTCAAAATATGATTCTTTCTGATTTTCCATTTCTAAATATTTTCTTAATCATAGTAACAATATGAACTTTTATAATGTAAAGTAAAAAACATTTATTAACTGCTTACTGCAAGATATTATGTTATCAGAAATATTGTCATTCAAGTTATTGTAATATGGAGAAAGAGACAGACTTACTGTATCTAGGTCAATTGTCTTTAAGTTGAGTTTCATATTGTTCACATTACTGAACAATTAACATAAGAAAATGCACATTTATTTGGTACAATAGGTCTTCATTAGATTCTCCAAAGCAGTGTTTCTAACATGTACCTTGTGGTACGTGTTAGAACTAATGAGGAACTTCTAGAAATTACCAATGCCAAAAACTGTTCCAAGTCAATTCTGAAATATTCTACTATCTTCCTATATGATCCCATCTTCCCATATGTTTCACTATAAAGCATGTTATTGGTAGCAAAATTTAAGTGAGTTTTCTTTTCTAATATATGCTAAAAAGGAGTCATAGAGGTATAAGAATTACTCAAGAAAAGTAATAAATATATACACGAGCATACATAAAACTGTGTGTTTGTGTGTGTGTGTGTGTGTTTGTGTGTGTGTGTGTGTGTGTGTGTGTGTGTGTGTGTGTGTGTGTGAATTCATCTGATAAGGTAACAGCATGGTTTCTGTCTCACCTAGTGACCCTATTAGACATCCTCACTGAAGAGATTCCCAAATATAATTGAGAACAATCTAGGAAGAAAAGTCTGAAAGTTTTACCTTAGCACAAAGGGGCCAAAATGACTAAAATCTGATTTAATAATTGAATACCATTTTATCCAATTAGTTAATAAAGATTAGGTGCATTTAGCTATAAATAAATGTTTTCATTTCCTCATGTACACAGTTTTGTTAGATAGGTATTTTCCCCCATTTTTTAAGATAAAAACAAAAGAAAATGGTCCATTTTTGTGTAAATCAACTTGACCAAAGTCATGCAATTAATTAATATAAGCCTAGTCATGGTAGAGTCTGATATTAGAAAAGCTAATATTACTGCAGTCTTCAAAAATATTTATTGAATACTTATTCCATGTTATACTGCTCCCTCAATAGAACTGACAATCACATTTTTCTATATTCCAATCTGTATTTAATGAAATACAGTCACATTTCCCTTTCACTAAAATGTGAAGAAATTGGACCAAATGTGAGATTCAGTGCAATTAATTTGGAATAATATAACACTGTATATGTATGGTCAAAGCTTAATATATATTTCACATAAGCTATGTACATATATTCATATCAATATTTTAACATTCAAAGTTCTAAATACTGATTTTTTTCTTATATGAAATCAGTCTGTTCTGTGTCTGACTTACCCTTGCTGAAGAAGCTTGTGACATGGTGATTTAATTTATGTCAGTGCCAATGATATTTAATTTTGACTGTGTTTTTCCATTCCAAAATACATTCTGTTGACACTTCATGCTGTTTATTAAACAACACTTTATACAATAAGTAATAATATTTAATATAATTGGTGCTGTGACACAGGCATACATTTTTGATCCAACTGAACTCTTTCGGTTTCTGAATATGACATGTAAAAATGAAAATATTGAAAATCTTGAAATGAGTAAATATGAATACATTCTAAAAACACATTGCTATCGATTATAAAAAGATAATTATAAAATGCATTAAATAAGAATCTACTTGTATTTCTACTGCCACTGGTACAGTAAATTTTATTCAATAAAATTCTCTGTCATAGCTGTTGATTCTTAAAAAATACGCTTCTGTATCATACATTTTTTCATAAAAATAATCTATTACTTTAAGGAATAATTGTCACACAAAAACTAAAAATGGACATTTAATTTACTAATTATTCTGTGCTTTTTTTCCTGCTGAGAATATTACCTTTATTCTTTCTCTTGTCTGGCTAACTTTTAAGAATGAGACATGTTAGAAATTTTTGTTTTGATTTGTTTTTTCTATTAATCAATTCTCTTTTTTTAATTTTAATTTTTATTTTTTGTGAACATATTGTACAGAGGGGTTACAATTACATGGGCAAGATAATGAGTACATTTCTTATCAAGCATTGCAACCTCCTCCTTTGTTTACCCTTCACATCCCTTCCCAGCCTCCCCCCGCCCCCCCCACTTTCCCACCCCCCGCCCCCCAAACAAAGTTGTAGAGTTCGTTTTTGACACGACAACTTGTACTTCTCATAGTTGCATCGGGTCCACCTGTTTCCTTAAACGACTTGTTTTTCACCATCTCCTCCACAAATTATACCGACATCAAATATAGTGAAAGCAGGGGTTATAATATGGGGGAGGGACATACAAAGCTACAAAGAAATAATCTTGTAAATGTGTTAGAAACAAATGCATGAAAGGAAAAAACCATTTAAATACATATCTAAGGGTTCATTTTCCTAACATCACATTATCTGACCTTTCCTGCTTGACTCATACATATACTAGATAATGCAAATAAGGGAAACCATGGGACATATGTCTCTTTGGGCTTGGCTTACTTCACTTAATATAATTTTTTCCAAGCCTTTCCATTTCCTAACAAATGGGGAAATGTCATTCTTTCTGATGGAGGCATAGAATTCCATTGTTTATATATACCACATTTTCTTTTTTTTTAATTTAATTTTATTTTATTTGTGAACATACTGTACAGAGGGGTTACAATTACATGGGCAGGAAAATGCGTACATTTCTTACCAAGCATTGTACCCTCCTCCTTTAGTTTACCCTTCACATCCCTTCCCAGGCTCCCCCCTCCCCCCCAATCCCAATCCTTCTCCTTCCCCTCCCTTCTCCCCCGCCCCCCCCACCCCCCCACCCCCGCATCGACGTTGTAAAGCTCGTTTTGGACATGACAACTTGTACTTCTCATTGTTGCAACAGGTCCACCTGTATCCTTAAACAACTGGTTTTCCCCTATCTCCTCCACAAGTTATACTGACATCAAATATAGTGAAAGCAGGGGTTATACTGTGGGGGAGGCACATACACAGCAACAAAGGGATAATCTTATAAATGCGTTAGAAACACATGCATGAAAGAAAAAAACATTAAAATACATATCTAAGGGTTCATTTTCCTGACATCACATTATTTGACCTATTCCGCTTGACTCATACATATACTAGATATTGCAAATAAGGGAAACCATGGGACCTATGTTTCTTTGGGCCTGGCTTACTTCACTTAATATAATTTTTTCCAAGTTTTTCCATTTCCTAACAAATGGGGCAATGTCATTCTTTCTGATGGAGGCATAGAATTCCATTGTGTATATATACCACATTTTCTTGATCCATTCATCTACTGAGGGGCATCTGGATTGGTTCCATATCTTAGCTATGGTAAATAATGCTGCAATAAACATTGTTGTGCTGGTAGCTTTAGTTTGGTCTTGTTTGTAAACATTTGGGTACATGCCCAAAAGTGGGATTGCTGGGTCATAGGGGAGTTCTATGTGAAGTCTTTTGAGGAACCTCCATACTGATTACTATGGCTTTATAGTAGAGTTTGAAGTTTGGTATTGATATTCCTCCAGCAGTGTTCTTTCCGTTGAGGAGCGTTTTTGCTATTCGGGGTCTTTTATTTTTCCATATGAATTTTTGGATTGCCTCTTCTATTTCCTTGAAGAATGAGGTTGGAGTTTTGATAGGTATTGCATTGAATTTGTAGATAGCCTTGGGAAGTATTGCCATTTTCACAATGTTGATCTTTCCAATCCAGGAGCATGGGAGGTTTTGCCATTGTTTAAGTTCTGTGTTGATTTCCTTTTTTAAGGTTTTAAAGTTTTCATCATAGAGGTCCTTCACTTCTTTAGTTAAGTTAATTCCTAGGTATTTTATTTTTTGTGGGGCTATTACAAATGGAGTTGCATTCCTAATTACAGCCACACTTTTCTCATTGTTGGCATACAGAAAAGCCATTGATTTTGGGGGGTTAATTTTATAACCTGCTACTTTGCCAAAGTTTTTAATCAGCTTGAGTAATTTGGGAGTGGAGTC
Source organism: Dipodomys merriami (assembly GCF_024711535.1). Lineage (NCBI taxonomy): Eukaryota > Metazoa > Chordata > Mammalia > Rodentia > Heteromyidae > Dipodomys > Dipodomys merriami. The sequence goes on from NW_027204492.1 coordinate 103,702,445, forward strand.
TATGGGATTCTTTAAATACAAGATCATGTCATCTGCAAAGAGGGAGAGTTTTATTTCTTCTTTCCCTATTTGGATCCCCTTTTATGTCTGCATCTTGTCTTATTGCTGTAGCTAGGCATTCAAATACTAGATTGAAGAGGAGTGGAGAGAGTGGGCATCCTTGTCTTGTTCCTGAGTTAAGAGGAAATGGCTTTAGTTTTTCACCATTGAGTATAATGCTGGCTGTAGGTTTGTCATATACAGCCTTTATTGTATTGAGGAATGTTCCATGGATTCCTAATTTTTCCAAAACCTTCATCATGAAGGGGTGTTGAATCTTGTCGAATGCTTTTTCTGCATCTATTGAGATAACCATGTGGTTCTTATTCTAGCTCCTGTTGATGTGATGAATAATATTAATTGATTTGTGTGTATTGAACCAGCTTTGCATCCCTGAAATGAATCCTGTTTGATCCTGGTGTATGATTTTTTGGATGAATTGTTGAAGTCGGTTGGCCAAAATTTTGTTGAGAAGTTTTGCATCAATGTTCATCAAAGAAATGGGTCTATAGTTCTCTTCTTTGATGAGTCCCTGCCTGGTTTTGGGATGAGGGTTATGATGGCTTCATAGAATGTGTTCGGTAGTGAGCTTTCTCTTTCAATTTCATTGAAGAGTTGGAGGAGTATTGGTGTGAGCTCTGCTTTGAAGGCCTTGTAAAATTCCGCTGTAAAACCATCTGGTCCTGGACTTTTCTTAGCTGGGAGGTCTCTTATTGCTGTTTCTATTTCAATGCTTGATATGGGCCTGTTAAGCTGGTTTAACTCATCTTGGTTTAGTTTTGGCATGTCAATATTTGCTAGGAAAAGGTCCATTTCTGTCAAGTTCTCAAACTTATTAGTATAAAGTTTTGAGAAGTATTCCCTTATAATGTTCTGAATCTTGGTTGTTTGCGTGGTGATGTTTCCATTCTCATCTCTGAGTTTATTAATTTGGGTGTGTTCTCTTCTTTTTCTGATAAGATTTGCTAAGGGTCTGTCAATTTTGTTAAGTTTTTCGAAGAACCAACTCTTTGTTTTGTTGATTCTTTCTATGGTTTTTTTGAATTCTAATTCATTTAATTCTGATTTAATTTTGATTATTTCTTTCCGTGTACTGGATTGGGGTTTATCTTGCTGCTCTTTTTCAAGGAGGTTTAGATGTGTCATTAAATTGTTAGTTTCAGATCTCTCCAATTTGTTGATGTAGGAGCTCAGAGCTATAAACTTGCCTCTGAGTACTGCCTTTGCTGTGTCCCAGAGGAGCTGGTAATTTGTGTGTTCATTTTTGTTGAATAGCATGAACATTTGAATTTCCTTTCTAATCTCTTCCATGACCCACTCTTGATTCAGCAGTGTGTTGTTCAGCCTCCATGTGATGCCGGACTTTCTTCGGTGGCTTTTGGTGTTGAGTTCTAATTTTATTCCCTTGTGGTCAGAGAGAAGGCAAGGTATAACTTCAATGTTTCTGAATTTAGACAAGTTTGCTTTGTGGCCTAAAATGTGGTCTATTTTAGAAAACGTTCCATGTGCTGCTGAGAAAAATGTGTATTCTCATGCTGCTGGGTGAAATGTTCGGTAGATGTCTGTTAAGTCTAGTTGATCTATGCAGCTGTTTAGATCTGCGGTTTCTCTGTTGAGTTTTTGCCGAGTTGATCTATCTAGTGGGGAGAGTGGTGTGTTAAAATCCCCAACAATTAATGTCTTTGGATCTATATGGGATTTGAGGGAAAGTAGTGTTTCTTTGATAAATTTGGGTGCTCCATTGTTTGGCGAATAGATATTTAGAATTGTAATATCCTCCTGAAGAAGAGATCCTTTAATTAGTATGTAGGGACCTTCTTTATCTCTTCTCACGAATTTTAATTTGAAGTCTATTTTATCTGATATTAGGATTGCATCTCCCACCTGTTTATGAGGGCTGTTTGCTTGGTAGATTTTGTTCCAGCCTTTAACATTGAAAATGTGTTTGTTTTTACGGGCAAGATGTGACTCCTCCAGGCAGCAGATAGAAGGGTCTTGTTTTTTAATCCAACTAGACAGTCTATGTCGCTTAATTGGAGAGTTCAGTCCATTAACGTTAAGAGATAGGACTGAGAGGTATTTGGGAGTTCCTGCCATGTTATCCACCTTCTTGGGGGCTGCGAAAACTGGGTTCTTCCTATGGTTCTTGGATTCTCAGTTTGGGTGCAGTTTGTTGGCCTTTATTGTGGTCTTGTTGGTTTTCTATGTGTAGGACATCTTTAAGAATCATTTGTAGGGCTTGTTTGGTGGAGATGTATTGGTTCAATTTTTCTTTGCTATGGAAGGTTTTTATTTGGCCTTCAGTTATGAAGGAGATTTTAGCTGGGTACAGTATTCTTGGTTGATAGTTGTTTGTTTTTAGGGCATGGAATACATCATTCCAGGCTTTTCTTGCTTTGATTGTCTCTGCTGAGAAATCTGAGGTGATTCTAATTGGTTTCCCTTTATAGGTGATTACCCTTTTCTCCTTGACAGCTTTAAGGATCTTTTCCTTGTTCTGTTTTGATCCTGTGTGGATTATAATGTGACGGTGGGATGTCCTATTCTGGTCTGGTCTATTTGGGTTTCTAAAAGCTTCTTGTATCTGAATAGGCCTATCTTTTTGTATGTTTGGGAAGTTCTCTGCTAGGATCCTGTTAAACAAATTTCCTATACCATTAACTTCTGTTTCTAGGTGCTCCTCTACACCCATTATCCTTAGATTAGGCCTTCTGATGGTGTCTTCCAGGTTTTGGATAGATCTATCATATTTCTTGGACTTGTCTTGGATGGTTGTATGTTCTTTCTCTTTAATGTCTAGGCTGTCTTCAATCCCTGAGAATCGATCTTCTGCATGGTCTAACCTGCTGTCAAGACTCTCTACTTTGCTTTTTATCTCTTTTCCTTCTAAGTGGTCAGCTTTGATGGCTTCAAGTTCTTTGTTGAAGCTCTGTTTTAGGTCTTGTATGAATTTCTTTACTTCCTTAATTTGGTGTTCAGTGTTTGTTCTCAAATCACTTAGTTGATTGGTTATGGTTTCTTTGGACTCCCATTCCTTCTGTTGGGTTCCATTCAGCATTCCCTTTGTGGTCTCCCTGACTTCCTTCAGCTCTTTGTTAATGGATTCCATGAATGCTTTTAGTGATCTTTGTGTATTCTCTACCTGGTCTCTCAATTCCTGTATTACTCATTGATTAGCTTCCTCCCGTTCATGGGATTCCTATAGTTCTCTTTCCTCCCGTTCGTGGGATTCCTGCAGTTCTCTTTGAGTGTTCTCAGCCTGCTCACACCATTCCTCCCTTTCTCTTTGAGTATTCTCAAGTTGTTCATGCAAATCCTGTATCAGTTTTTGAGTAGCTTCCTCACGCTTATAATATTCCTGTATAAGTTTTTGGGATGCCTCCTCTCTCTCCCTTTCATGCTCATACAGAGTCCTTTGTAAGTTGTCAAACTTCTCATTTATCATGGTTGCCAGCAGTGTTTGTAGAGCTATTTGGGAACCTCTCCTCTTTATTATTCATTATGTGTTCTGACCCCTGATTATCAAGATTGGGAATTGAGATATCCGGATTTGGCATTTTTCTTGTGTTTTTCCGGCTTACTCTTCCCATTTGAGATGAAAATAGCACCAGTTTTGTGCTAGAACACTATCTTAAGGCAACCATCAATCAGAGTTTGCATTTGTACAGTCAATAATCTACAGATACAATCTAGTTCAACAGATACATCTATTCAACATCAAACAACTATATGTTAATAGGCTTTGAACCGCAGAGAAGAATTTGGAAAACTAGAAATTATTAGGGCTAGGGAGAGATGTGGGTAAAAAATAGGAATAGATTGGTGTGGGGAGGCACAGGGAGAGTTAACTATGTCCTAATCCCAATGTAGGAAATAGGTTGGGTAGGATGCAAGTAGAGAGAGAAAGAAAAAGAAGAGAGGTAAAGGGAAATGAAAAGAGACTAGAAAAAATAGAAACGTAAAAATTAATATTATTATGGAGATTAAAAGACCATCTATTTAGAGAGGAATGTGAGTATATTAAGAGAAGGGAAGGGACATAGAGGACAAGTGAAAACCTTAAAAAAATGCTTAAAATATTATATAGGTATAAAGAGGTAGTACTAATATTAAGGAATTTAAGTCTTGGAGGTTTTGAATTGAGTAATAAATTTGTGGATTAAGTGTGTACACAATGGGGTATAGGGTCTACTAGTTAATTACGGGTTTATCTGAGGATGGATGTGCAGGACAAGAGTTAAGTCACATAAAGAAGATCAAAAGAGAGGAAATGGTGCAAAGGATAAGAAAGGGAGAAAAAAAGATCAGAAGTTCAGTAGAGCTAGACAAAAAAGAAAAAACAAAAGATAGTTAAGAAAGAAAGAAAAAGAGAAAGAAGACAAGAAAAGAAAGGAAAACACACATTCACATATTCCTAAAAAAAATTATAAGAGAAAAAAAAAGTTACTGGAAAACAATTATTTTTTTAAAAAAAGGCAAAAGTTAAAAATTAATAAAATTTTAGAAAAGAAAAAAAATTACATATATAAGGTACCAAAAAAAAAAAAGAAAAGAAGAAGAAGAAGAAAAAGTTCTTTGATATTTTTTTTTATTTTTTTGGGAGGGATGGGAAGAATCCTGTATCTCCCTTTTGTCTGTAACCAGCCTCTTGTTGGAGTCTCTGGTCAGCTTGAGGTCCTGTGGCTTGATTGGTTTCTTAAGTTAGTTTGTTCGAACAGGCAGAAAAATGCTCTGCTTTACCCAAGATTTTGAGATCCCCCTCCCAGATTAGTTTTCTGGGAGGGTGAACTGCTTTGAGAATCACAAAAGAGGGGGATGCAGTGGTGAGGCTAGGTTCTGGGTAGAGTTGAGGCCTTTCAACAATCAGTAGCTTTTCCCTGGGGCTATTTTGTGAAAAAACTCACAGAGCCCAGCTTGGAGCCATTCTCAGGGTTTCTGTTTTTCAATTGATTGTTGAGGCTGCTAGAGGGAGGGGCAGCCTCTGGCTCTGGTTACCCAGTGAGGAAAGCCACTCCAATGGCTGGTGCCTGAGCTGGGTGACTTTTCCCTGGATGGAGCTGAGTCTGGCAGGTCACTTCGCTGTTAAGTTCTTGTGACCTGCTAAATGACTCGTTTTATTCCAAGGCCTGAGTTGGAGCTGGCAGCTCCTCTGAGCTTTGTCAGTATCCAAGATGGAGATCACCGGTGCTGGGGGGGGGGAGGGGTGGCCTTTCCTCCTCTGCTCTCTGAGAAGAAGTGAGGACGTCGGGCTTGTACTCACGCCGAGTCTTGGATCCTGGGTCGTCTCTGGTCTGCAAACTGCAGGATGAAGATGTCTGCTCCTTGTCGGTTCTTGCTGGTGTTGAGTAGAATCTGCTCGCTTGCTGCATCTGGCTCCTTCGTCCCGGACTCTCTGTGTGAGCGCTCAGGTATGGCTCTGGCTGCGTTCTCCGCTTTGACCCTGCCGCCGCCACCGCGGCGGGTGCTGGCAAGTGCTCAGATGTGTCTTCTTGCCTTGGCTTTCCCTCTCTTGTCTAACTCTCTGTCCTGTGATGGCACACTTGGTGTGATTCTCTGTCTTAGGACTGTTCACTGGAAGTCTAAAACTGCTTTCTATGCGAGAGCTTGTTCAGATTCCAGTTTCTCCTCCGCCATCTTCCTGGAACCTCGACTATACCACATTTTCGTGAGCCATTCATCTACTAAGGGGCATCTGGGTTGGTTCCATATCTTCGCTATGGTAAATAATGCTGCAATAAACATAGTTGTGCTGGTAGCTTTAGTGTGGTCTTGTTTGTAAACATTTGGGTAAATGCCCAAAAGTGGGATTGCTGGGTCATAGGGGAGGTCTTTGTGAAGTCTTTTCAGGAATCTCCATACTGCTTTCCAAAGTGCTTGAGAAATTTTTGTTATGCTCTATCCTTATTAGTAAAATAATGACCAGACATCATATTTCATATGTTCATAATCATTTTATTAAGTGTGTTCTTTGAAATTAAGGAGGGTGAACTATTTGAGAAAAATGAGTAGTGTTTACAATGTGATTAGGTATCAATCAATGCTTTATAACTGGTTGATAGAATGACACTAGAAAGATTACTTAACCTCTCTGACTTCAAGTTCTTGCTTATAAAGTAAGGAAAATAATACAGAGAGCTGATCTCAAGAGTAAATAAAATATTGAACATAACCTACCTAAAATGGAGCCAATGTGTGTAGCAGATTGTATTGTTATCCTGTTTTGACTCTTGTTTTTGTGATGTGATCTTTTATTTTTTTTTCAAGTGAAGGGATAATGTCCATTTTCCTAATGTTTGATTTTGACCAAGAGAATACATGTAAACTGAGTATTCCTTACCTTAGCCTGTAGGGATGGGGAACATCTGGCCTGCAAGCAATAGAAGGCCCCTGAAATGTTGGTACACTGTTGACACATATGTTTCTTGTATGCTTCTTGTCTGTTGCTTTCAGCCCATCTGTTTGAACTGATAATTTTATATGGTTTTGAATGATGGTATAAATATTCAAATGGCCCTTGGCAGTATAAAGTTTCTTTACTATTGCAGCTTTGGAACCTTTTATATTCTGTTCATGTACTTATCTCTCTACCAACCTACTAAGTAGGTTGATATAATTACTGGAATGGTCTCACTCCTACCAACCAAGACAACTGCAAGAAGTAGAGCCACTCTAGCTGGAACAGCTTAAAAATAAATGACAAACCCACAAATAATACTTTAGATTTTAATGACAATTGTTGTGGATGTAATTGTTATGTAGCAAAAATTAATGTACATAGAATATAATGAATAAAGATTAGTAATCAATGTAGTCATTACTTATTGTCATTGAAATAGAATCATAATAAAAAGAAATAAAGCAAAGCAGTAAGTTATAGAACTATATTTTTCTAATATTTATGTTGTTAGTAAAGAAATAATTACTTTTAGCCAGGCACCAGTGGCTCATACTGTAACCATCGCTCCTTAGGGGGCCGAACATGGAAGATTAGTGTTCAAATCTACCTGACCACTGAAATCCAAGAGATTTCATCTCCAATGAACCAGCAAAATATGGGCTTGGATATGTGGCTTGAGCTGCAGAATATCAGGCATAAGCAAGCCTCACAAAGAATATGAGGCCTTGATTTCAGATCCAGGTACCAACACAAAATACAAATAAATACATTTTATCTACTTTTGTTTGTTATCTGGAACATCTATTAACAGAAAATACTTCTTCGGGAACAGGAAACCAAAATGTTTAGTAGAATTGTGTTGAATATGCTTTTTGTCCAAGGAAAATAGAATACTATAATAAGCAGACCTCAAATACCTATGTGCCTTCTACATATACCGGCAAAAACACTTTGCTACATTTCTCAGAAAGAATTTCATCCTGAAGCCTCAGTACATAGCTCTCTTCATTGAAATTTAGGCTTTAATACTCATAAGAACTATAACAGGGTGGGATTAGGACACAGTTTTTTTCCAAGAAATTAAAGGGCAAATGGGAGAAGAGTATTGAAGGCAGAGGTACTTAGCTATCTGAACTTTTAACAGCTCACAAATTTGAAGCTTTTAAAAGCATATAAAAATAGATGCCCTTCAAATGAATGCAGTGAACAAGTTGGATTCTTCTTCTAGTGCACATATTGCCCAAGTATTTAGCATGTAAGATGAAATGAATTGTAGGTTAGTAGAAGAGAAAGAATCCTGCATGATCAAATCTGATTGAAAATACAAGTAAAAATACACTATTATCTGGCTTTAGTCTGACTAACTACTCAAAGAAATGTAGAACAATCCTGTCATTAGAAATGAAGCAATAATAAAAATGGTTTCTAAAGCTGTCTACTTTGAAGTTAAATTGTGAATTCAAGAGGGGAATTGCAGTTTGTTTCTATATATTGCTTTGCCCTTCAGCTCAGCTGTTGGCCCTGCATTAATATTCAGGCAGCATCAGTGCCAGTCCTGGTGAATCACTGAGGTATTATGAATATGCAAATAAGCAAGAGCTTTTTATGTCTATGGTTTATCTATCTTAGATGTTTGAAGGAGTAATTGGAGCCAATCAGCTACTGATAACTTACATATAGATGGCTATTGCTGTGAAACCTAAAGCCGTTTAATAATTCTTTTTATACTGACCCAAAGGTTTGATTTCAATCAATCTCTTTAAAATAGCACTCCCCAGTTATCTCTTAAATTGGCTGAATTAGAGGTTTCAGTGTCATAGTATTTTATATTTCTAAATTAGACTGGCAGCATTTTGGAGTGAGCAGTGTACAAAGAGTTGAATTGTGCTAGAAAATTATTTTTCACAGTAATTTATCTATTTTCTCTGGGTATTAAAAATCAGGGATTGAGACTAGTGATAAAATTTAGTTGTAAAGAGTATGTTTAACATGTACAAGGCCTTCATCTCAATCTTTAACACTTCCAAAATTAGGATGTTGTAGCTTCTGGAGTATCCTAATTACATGAAATGTAGAGTTTCTGAAGAGTAGAGCTATAATAGAATGGAAACATCAAAGGATGAATTCTTGCACTGCTACATGTACTACAGAATGGTAGAAGAATGGTATTCATTGTAGATATTGACAGACCTAGGTGGATAGGTGTTTCAAATTGACAAGTTTTCCTTTACTTGTCAGTTCAGAGGAAGAACAGTTCTAGAGGGTCATGTTATAGCAATTAAATGTCTAAGCCCTACAGTGACATATGTTGGTTCTTCCATCAGCCCACTGACTGCAATAGTCATATGCCCACAGACAACTTCACAAAGTATAAAAAAAGGAGGAAATCTCCATATTCCCAAAAGAGAGGGAAATTAAAATATGTGTGCACATTAATCTTTCCAGATCCACGCAATGCATTTTTACATTTTCAGGAGAAAAGCTGAGTCATTTACAAGCGTTGTATTTCAAAATTAGGTAAAAAACACAATAATACAACTATTAGTATTATTAATTTATTGAAAAAATGCATTATTTGTATGTGTGTTTGTGTTTTAATGTTATCAATGCATGCCCTATGACTTACCTATATATATAAAAAATATTTATGTGTATGTGTGTATATATATAAATCCATATGCATTTATTTCTTCTCATTTTCTGTTTCATAGACATTGATGTCCTAGTAATCATAATAGAAAGTTTTTATGATGATGGTAATTTGCTTTTAATATATATTATATATAATACATATAGACATATTGGAGCTGGATTGAATTGGTACAAGACATATAGTTGCCTAGCAAACCATCTGTTATAAAGGAACTTAAAACATTAGTATAAAGTAAAATTTTGAAACAAAATATTTTTACATAGCATATCTTATTTTGGCAAGCCACCTGGAATAATACTGTTATAAAGGAATTTCTTATTTTTTAATCTTTTTTCTTTCTTTTTTCTTTTTTTCTTTTTTGGCGGTCATGGGGCTTGAACTCTGGGCCTGGGCGCTGTCCCTCACCTCTTTGGGTTAGCGCTCTACCACTTGAGTCACAGCATCACTTCTGGTTTTCTGTTGGTTAATTGGAGGTAAAAAGGAGGAAACAATAATGCTTGATAAGAAATGTACTCATTACCTTGCTCATGTGATTGTAACCCCCCTGTATGGTATTTTCACAATAAAAAACTTATTTAAAAATAAATAAATTTAAAAAAAAGGGTCTCACAGACTTGACTGCCTGGCTTTGAACTGCAATCTTCAGATCTCAGCCTCCTGAGCATGAGCCACTGGCACCCAACTATAAAGAAATTTCTAAATTATCAGTGCAGGGACACATGTAGTGCTCATTTCTGTAACCCCACCTTCTCTGGAGGTAGAGATCTGGAGGATTGTAATTCAAGGCCAACTGGAGTAAGAAGTTGGCAAGATTTCATTTCAAAACAAAAGCTGGGCATGTTATATATCTAATATTGCAGCTTGCAGGTCTACAGGAGGCATAAGCAGGATAGTTATGGTCCAAGGATGGTCCAGACAAAAATCCCAGACCTTATTTAAAAACTAACCTAAAAGCAAAAGGGAACTAAGTGATTGAGCACTTGTCTAGCATATGCAGAACTCTGAGTTCAAGACCCAGTATTGCCAAAAAAATATAGTAATATAGTAATGGTAGAAGTTATTTAGATTCTTTTATTTTGAACCCAATGAACAATGAGTATTTTTGGCAGCGAGTGGGGTGTGGTAATTTAGAGTCAGCAGTTTCGACAAAAGATTTGCCATTTCTGATGTATGCCTACCCAATAATTACCTTACAAATAAAATTGGAGTAAAATTAAATGAGAAATACGTGACTTGACTATGTCAAATCGTTAAGTCTGTAGCTGAAACATATAGTGCCCATTAATGTTCAAAACATCAAATTACTGATTTGACTCTGACGAGGACATACTCCTTTCCCACAGTATTTAAGAGAACAGCATCAAATTCTTTATATATAGCTGGTCCCAGAAAGGACCATTGTTAAGTCATTGACATAGTGAATTGATCCACTAGATCTATTGCAGAAAATCTATCATAGTAGCCAGTAAAATGAATATAATGAATATATATGAACTTTCTTTCTCTGCATTTATTCCTTTCTATATTCTGTTTCATAGACATTGAATTCCTAATAATCCTAATAGAAAGTTTTTATGACGATGCTAATTTGTTTTAAAAATCAATATAGATAATGTGTTTCTTCAAACACCAGGAATCCTCATTCCAGAATCGGTGAGTTATCACTTTTTCATTGAGGACACCCTTTCTCCTCCCTAGAGGCACTGACCACAACACATTAGCTTTTTTAAATCATGTGCAGATATTTTATTAATCACTATATTTAATGTGAGAAATCAGTTTTCTTTATTAAATTATTGGCAAGTTTTAATTAACATGAAGTGTTAGAAACAGATTGCCATTGGTGAAATTAAAAGCTTTCAACTTATATGAATTGGCAAAAATAGAACAAATGCCTAAAAGTCCAGAAAAATTTCCTTACAGTCTGTGGCAAAAACTTGATTCGTGAATTATTCTGTATTCAGCCTATAGAAGGTTTCTGATACCCTAATATTGACTGTTAAGAGTAACAGAGTCCTACTTCTAGGACATTATCTTATATATTGTAATCTTTCTTTGAAGATAGAGGTCATAAGTCCTCAAATGACAGACAGTTTAAGAGTTCAGCAAGCTTTGCAAACAGACCATATTAATCATTTCTCCTCTTTGTTAGTAAATGTCTTTACTGTAAGAGAGCTTATGTTTTAAGGAATTAGTTAACTCTTACTGATATAAAAGATTTTTTTTGCCTATTGTCAGAGTGGTGACATTGTCACATGTAATTGAAACTCCTCTGTATATCACCTTCATAATAACAATAAAAATGTAAACAAAGCCCTAAGAATTTGCTTAGATTCTTTCTCAATATAACTAAATACTAATTAAAATGAATACTCAAAGCAATATGAATTAATGTTATCTCATTTTTACTACATTCAACTTTTGTAGGTCTCGTTTCCTTAAATGAAGGTCTGATTTCCTTAGGTGTTGTACAATTTATATAGACTATAATTGCTAATTGCCATCTTCATCTCAAGATTTGAGTTTCCATGTTAACAAAGACATAAATTAGAAAATATATTTTTTGTCAAAGCAAGAAGTTAGAGAGACAGACAGACATTTTCTGCTCCCCTATGCAGGAACTGAATGTTAAAGACTCAAATATACCAGCTTTTGACTGTTTCCTTTATTCTTTGAGCTGGGGGATTGCACATAATAATCTAGCAATCCAAGACTTTTAGGCAAAGGTCATGGACAGCCAGATGATATTACCTATTACTATAAAATATAGTTGAATCTGCACCTACCAAAAGTATACTGATATGATGTGAGTTTTAGGGCTTCCTTTTTCAGATGAGCTTTTCATCTTCTTTTTTTTTTTTTGCCAGTCCTGGCGCTTAAACTCAGGGTTTGGGCACTGTCCTTGAGCTTCTTTTGCTCAAAGCTCGAATTCTAATATTTGATTCTGTCTCTACCCTTTACTGGGAATTATACTAAATGGGAGTATTATTCTAAGTGATGATTTAAAATTGTTTTAATTATTAATATATCAACTAAATTTTTATTCTGAAAAATTATTTTAAATGTATGAATGAAAGTGCTATTGATTAAGGGTTCTGTAGGGGTTTTTTTTTGAGGAGATGGGTTCTTGAGCTCTACCTCTGCTTTTGTTGTTTAGGACCATCATTATCATTTAAGCCATACCTTCAGGCCTGATCTGGGCCTTTAAATAACAAGTGATAGATAAATACAAACTTAATAAAGCTTGTAAACAATAATGAAAATTGACAATTTTTGGATATCTATAGAAAAAGTTAAACATTCACCAATATAATTTTAAATGCAAGAGAGAAATATTTGCTCAAATTATCCCTCAACTAATACTAGACCAACTTGGTAAATTACCACCTGAATATGTTAATGTTTTTCCAAGAACCCATGCATAGTGTTGTGTGCCATGATATTGTTACACAAAGGGTATACTATAATTTTTGAAAATTCCTTAAAAGTATTCCTAGTCAGACACCATTAAATAACTCTCAAATAATATATAATACGATTATAAGCTTTGCTAGAGACAGTATTACTTCAACTAAGGTTCTAGTTTTAGTTTGGGAATTTATTAAGAACTTATGAATATGACATTTAACCTTTCTGAGACTCCATTTCTTCATATGCTAAAAAGAGACAAGAGACAGTAATGCCTATCTGACAGAGGATTAAACATACTAATGTTGTCTAAATTTTATTTGTATGAGTATGGGTCTTGGGGTTTTAATTTAGGGCCTTGATGCTGTCTCTGAGCTTTTGAACTCAAGGCTAGCATTCTACCACTTGAGCCACATCTCCATTTCCAGCAACTTTTGCTTTTTCCACGATTACTTGGAGATCATTGTCTCAGTAACTCTCCTACCCTAGCTAGCTCTGACCAACAATCCTTACATTTTCTCCTCTGGAGATAGGATTACAAGCATGAGCCATCAGTCCTCAAGTCCTCAGTTTAAATGGTGTGTGTGTGTGTGTGTGTGTGTGTGTGTGTGTGTGTGTGCAAAGTCCTCAGTTTCAATGGTGTGTGTGTGTGTGCAAATTCCTCAGTTTAAATGGTGTGTGTGTATGTGTGTGTGCGCGCGCACGCGCGCGCGCGCGTGCCTGTCCTGGCAATTGAACTTCATTGGGGCCTGGGCCCCATATTTGAGCTTTTGTGCTCAAGGTTAGTGCTTTACTGCTTTGAGCCACAATGACATTCTGGCTATTTTTAAGTAGTTAATTAGAGATAAGAATCTTACAGACTTTACTGCCTGGGTTAGTATGAACTGTAATCCTCAGTGTTTTCTTTTCTTTCTTTTTAAAAAAATTATTGTAAAAATGCTGTACAGAGGGGTTACAGTTACATGAGTAAGGCAATGAGTACATTTCTTGTAGAGCATTGTTACCCCCTCCTTTGTTGTTCTCCCACTATCCCTTCCCTCCCCCACCTCCCACACTTCTCACTGCAACCCCTCACCTAAGTTGTAAAGTTCATTTCCAATGTAGTGTCTTGTTGGTATCATTGTTGCAATGGGTCATTCTATGTCCTTGTTTCAGTGTTTTGTTATTTCCCTTCCCCTCCCCAAACTAGACAAATGTATATATAAGATGCAGGGTACCAAAATCAAATACAGTGACAACAGAGATATACCATAGGAGGAAGAACATACAAAGGAAACAAAAAAAAAAATCACACAGTTCATTAAAAACAACAACAAAAAGAAAGACCTCTTGTGTTCATATCTTGGGGTTCATTTCACTCAATATCATCTTATATGGTCACATGTACATAGCTTTTGAGTTTTTCTCCTCATCTGATAAAATTATCCTAGATATATACTAATTATTGCTAATGAGGGAAGCCATGGAACCTCTATTTCCTTGGGTCTGGCTTACTTCACTTAATATCATTTTTTACAGATATTTCCATTTCCTAAAAATGGGGCGGTATCATTCGTTTTGATGGAAGCATAGAATTCCATTGTATAAATATACCACATTTTAATATATATTTTTACTCTAAAGATACTGTACAGGGGTTACAGTTACATGAGTAAGGTAATGACTGTATTTCCTATCAAGCATTGTTACCCCCTTCCTTTGTTTTTCCCCTACCATCCCTTCCCTTCCATCTCCCCAACTCCCCCTTCCCCCCATAAAGTAGTAACGTTTGTACATCTCATTGTTACAGCGGGTCATGCTGTATCCTTATTTCAGCATTTTGTTATTTCCCTTCCCCTCTCCAAATTAGAAAAATGTATATACAAGATACAGCACACTGGAATCAAATACAGTGACAACAAGAGTTATACCACGGGGGAAGAACATACAAGAGAGAAAAAAATCACATAGTACATTATAAGCACATTAAAAAGAACAGGAAGAAAGATAAAATCTCTTGTTTCCCTATCTTGGGGTTCATTTCGTTTAGCATCAGCTTATATGTATACCAATTTTCTTGATCCATTCATCTACTGAGGGGCATCTGGGTTAATTCCATATCTTACCTATAGATAAACATAGTTGTGCCAAACATAGTTGTGCTGGTAGCTTTAGTATGGCCTTGTTTGTAATCATTAAGGTAAATGCCCCAAAATGGGATTGCTGGGTCATAGAGGAGCTCTATGTGGAGTCTTTTGAGGAACCTCCATACTGCTTTCCCCTCAGTAGATGAATGGATCAAGAAAATATTATATATATATGTATATATATATTTATATATGTCCCATGGTTTCCTTTAACTGCAATAACTAGTATATGTCTAGGACAAGAAGAAAAGATCAAAAGCTATGTACATATGACCATATAAAATGATGTAATGATGTTAAGTGAAAACCCCAAGATAGGGACACAACTGTTTTTTTCTTGCTATTGTTTTTAACATATTTAATATGTACTATGTGAGATTTTTTTTGTTTCTTGTGTATGTTCTTCCCCCATGGTATAACCTGTATTTTCACGGTATTTGTTGTTGGTGTCCTGCATCTTGTATATACATTTTTCTAATTTGGGGAAAGGAAGGGAAATAACATAATACTGAAACAAGGATACAGGTTGACCCATTTTAACAATGAGATGTGCAAGACACTATGTTGAAAACAAACTTTGTTGAAAACAAACTTTACAACTTTGAGGTGGGGGGAGGAGTTGGGGAGGTTGGGAGGGAAGGGTTGGTAGGGGAAAAACAAAGGAGGAGGTAACATTGGTCTATAGGAAATGTACTCATTACCTTATTCATGTAAATGTAACTCCTGTGTACAGTATTTTTACAATAAAAATAAAAAATATATCTTTTTCCTAAGTGTCATTGAGGCTTTACTTGATTGAAAAATAACTGAAATTGAAATGTGTAAATAATGCATATAACTATGGAATATGAATTAGCAAACTCAAACTATATTTTATCAATAATTTACATTATAACATAGGTTGTGTTCTGAAAGATTATCTCATATTTATGCTGTCATGAATGTAGAGAAATCCAATTACTGAAACTTGATAATAGTAATAATCTAACAATTAAATTTTATTGAATTCTTAAGTAATAGAAGTATTGCTTTAAAGGTTGGCATAGTTACTCCTGTCTAGAATCATAGCTAATCAAAGATCAGTTTCTATGAATTAATTGACACCACATTAAAAATAGTTAATGGAAATAGATTTTTAAGTTAAAATGATGAATTTCAAATTAGTATTATTAAATTTACATGAATATTTAAAACACACATACTATATATATATAGGTATATGTACATAGTTATTTTTAGACAACAACTATATGAGACTGACTATATTAGCTGACCAGTCACATATTTATAAAAGCCTCATTGTTTCTAGTTAAGTAAAATATCAATTGTGAATATAAGTGTATAAAAGCTGATTTTGTACAAGGTTTATATTAGGAAATTTTTTATTCTTCTTGATGAATTAAGTAAGTATAAGCACAGAATAGATTTAGACTCATTATTATTAGTAGTAGAAGTAGTTTCTTTTTAGTTTGCCCTGTGTGTTGAACTCTGGGCCTGGGCTCCATCCCTGTGTTTCCCCCTAACCCCAGCTTCTTTTGCTCAAGGCTTGTGCTCTCCCACTTCAGCCACAGTGCCACTTCTGGCTTTGTTTTTCTGAATAGTTTATTGGAGATAAGAATCTCTCAGACTTCGCTGCCCAGGCTGGCTTCAAACCATGATCCTCAGTTATCAGCCAGGTGAGTACCTAGAATTACAGGCATGAGCCACTGGCACCTCATTCAGAGTTTTATTTTAATGACAGCGTATTAAAGTAAAATGGCACTTACGATGAAATTGGTAATTCGAAATAATAAATATTAGGAGCATTTAAAAAACTAATATCATTTATGTATGCAGATACTATATAGAATTCTTTTGTAAAAATACACTAAATTGCTGGGCCATGGTGGCTCATGCCTGTAATCTCTAGCTACTCAGGAAGCTGAGATCTGAGAATCACGGTTCAAAGCCAGCCAGGGCAGGAAAGTCCATGAGACTCTTATCTGCAATTAACCACCAGAAAACCAGAAGTGGCACTGTGGCTCAAGTGGTAGAGTGCTCACCTTGAGCTGAAGAGCTCAGGCACAGTTCCCAGGCCCAGAGTTCAAGCCCCATGACAGACAAAATTTTTTTTTTTTTTTGGGTCCGATTGTGGGGCCTGAACTCTGGGCCTGGGCGCTGTCCCTCAGCTCTTCAGCTCAAGGCTAGCGCTCTACCACTTGAGCCACAGCACCACTTCTGGCTTTTTTCTTTTTGCTTATATGGTGCTGAGGAATCAAACCCAGGGCCTCAGGCTTGCAAGGCAAGCGCTCTACCACTGAGCCACCTTCCCAGCCCCACAAATTTTTTTTTAAAAGTACACTAAATTATTTCTTCACATAGTTCTATTTAGGTTTCTTTTATTTTATCTGTGTGTATTTTACATTGTCTTTTTTTTTTTGTCGGCTTTGGGGCTTGAACTCTGGGCCTGAATGCTGTCCCTCAGCTCTTTAGCTCAAGGCAAGCACTCTACCACTTGAGCTACAGCACCACTTCCTCTGTGTGTATTTTATTCTGACAAAATTTGGGAGGTAACTGAAGTGGTTTTGTATTTATGTCTTTACCATATATATAATATTGGCTCAAAACATGTAGACAATATATATCCTAACACAATTGTGTATATCTAGAAATAACTACTAAAAGTGACCTTTTAAAATTTTATTTCAAGACTTTTCAAAATTAAATTATGGCTGGTTGCAGGTGGTTTACATCTATAATCATAGCTATGCAGGAGGTTGAGATCTGAGGATCACAGTTCAAAGCCAGCCTGGGCAGGAAAATACTTGAGACACTTATCTCCAATTAACCACCAGAACACCTGAAGTGGTGCTCAAGTAGTAGAGTGATAGCCTTGAGCTGAAGAGCTGAGGGACAGCACCAAGGCCCAGAATTCAACCCACAGGGCCAACAAAAATATATAAGTGAATAAATAAATAAATAATGTTAATTAACATATAAAATGGAGGTGAAATAAGTATTGTGGAATGTGTCTAAATTATTCAAATAATGCATGATTACCTTGCTTCATAGACTAATGTGGCAATGAATTGGTATCATTCAGTAGAAATGTTACGTAAGGTTTTTTTTCATATTTTGAGGAATCAAAATATATTACAGTGAACATTTACTAGCAGATGCTGCATAAATCATATTCATAAATATTTAGATCTTGATTTTATGAGAAAAATATAAGATTATAGTATATGTCACAGTCTTTCCACCTAAGTGTATAACTATCTTCTTGAATTATTGCTAGTGTGGATGTAATGTCTTTAAAAGTATTTTATTACAGCAATGTATTTCCCCAAGGAGGATTGTTTATAAATATATGAATCAAGGTGACGCATTTTGCTGCTATTATTTTCTTGCCTTTTTCCTGGATTTGTTTTCATGAGTTATAAAACATTTTACAACAAAATGAGCCAACCATAAAATAGACACAGAATTCAATTATTCTGGCAATTATTATGTGAATGTATTTTTGTCATTTTTGTTCTTAAAACCAGAAAAATGTATACTTGCAACAAAATTATTACTGTAAATGATCATCCTTTCTCCTAAATATTCTAAAATTAAAGCTTTTTATTTAGAATTTTTGTGATTATGGTCACCCAGAAAAATGTTACATTCACATTTAAACACAGTTAAAATTCATAACAGTTGTTTACCTCTTTTTCTGACATTAGGAATATATATAAAACCTTTTTTAAAACTTAGTGACAGTTCAGAGTTATTTTGACCAATTTAGAGAAGCAAAGCAATCTGAAGTTCTAATGATGTTGTGAACAATTTGATAATCTTTGATGTATATATTTTCTTGTAACCTCTTGATTAGATGGGATTTTTGTCCTTGATTTTCTTTCTGTTATCCAAAGCTTCCATGTTCTATTTTTTGAATCACTTTACTCTGAACTAATAATAGTGTGCCAGGTCCACATCATTGTGTATAACTACATATTCTGCTCTCATCCCTGCTGATGCATGATTGAGTGGTGGAATAATGGAATGCTCTCAAGTTGTTGGAATTGACAAAATGACCTACCAAATAACTTTGGTAGTTGATGCCTGTTTTGAGTCAAGTTTCTTTGCACTAAAACTTGAGTTGCTAAATGTACTTAAAGATGGAATCTCCATCTGTGTTATTCACAACTGCACATTTAAGACTCAGACCATGGGTAGCACAAAGTAGACACTCCATATATATTGTTGAAGGAATTAGCTACATCACTTAGTAAATATGTGATTTGATGCTTACATTCATTGTTATTTTGATGGTACTGGGGATTGAATTCAGAGCTTTGTGCTTGCAAGGCAGGTGATACCCTACCAATTGAGCCATGTCTTCAGTTGATGTTTTCACTTTGTTCCTCTATTATAAAAACAGATTGAACATGTCTACATGTCACAAAAGTTAGACCTAGAAATGTAGGACTTAAATAAAGCATGATATATGATTTCATATAAAACATGGAACTGATGTGGATTTTTCTAATTTTAAGGAAAATAATAACTATGCTCCAAAGATTAGATGAAGCAACATAAATTTAATGATTATGTTTTCATATATTACTCACCCAATACATGGCAACTACAACTTGATATTTTTTGTTTGATCACTCACTTTCAGTAACTAGTGACAAACTAGATTTTTTTATTGTGAAAATACCATATAGAGGGGCTACAATTAGGTTTCCCTTAGTTGCAATAACTTGATTGTTATATGACATCATCATCCGAATATCAAGAGTATTAGAGATTAGTTGGGCAGCAGTAATTTGCACTTGTAATGCTAGCTACTCAAGAGACTGAGATGTGAGGATTGTGGTTTAGAGCCAACCTGGGCAGAAATATCTAAAAGACTTTTATTTTCAATTAACCAGGCAAACAACCTGAAGTGGACGTATGGCTGAAGTAGTAGAGCAGCAGGTTCAGAAAGGCTAAGAAAGACCAAGAGGTCCTGAAGTGAAATCCTAGTACTGGCATGCTCACATGTGCACACAACCCACTCACACACATATCAGAAATAGAATATAGAAATTATTGATGACAAAGTATTTGAGAAGGATCAGGAAAGATCTGAAATGGTGGAAAATCAGAAAGTTATTAGTCATCTTTAATGTTGAAAAGTAATGGTACTCTTTTAAAGTTCACTTCTTGGCACAGCATACTTCTAGGATTTCCAAAATGAAAATAATTATGTGTTCTTTTAATCCTGAAATTAATATTATTTTAGTAGTGATGATTTAGTAGTGATGATTCTATACATATCAATAAAGAAGATAACTTAAGACAGTTCTTTTTTTGTTTTCTTCTTATTTATTTATTTATTTGCTTATTTATTTTTATTGTGAGAATACCGTACAGAGGAGTTGCAATTACATGGGCAAGATAACGAGTACATTTCTTATCAAGCATTGTTGCCTCGTCTTTGTTTCCCCTTCCCATCCCTTCCCATACTCCCCCCGTCCCCCACCCGATCCTCCCCCCCACCCCACACCAAAATTGTAAAGTTCGTTTTTCGACATAATGACTTGTACATCTCATAGAAGATAGTTCTTTTAAATAGCAAAAACAACACATTTTGGTTTGCTTTAATAGTGTGTCAAATGCTGGGATCAAAAGTGCTTGAATTATTATTTGTTGTCCAACATAGCTTTCTGTGATGATGGAAGTGTTCTAAATGTGAGATAGCCTGTATTGTAGCTATGAAGCACTAGAAATGTGCCTAGTTCTAATGTTTAAGTTCTTTCTCATTTTTACAGAATTTCCATTAAGTTAAATGAAAATAACCACATGTTACTGGAGGCTATCATATTGGAAGATATAGATGCATGCCAAATGGTCACCTCAATTTTTAGGGACAAACTTTGTTAACTATATTAGTTTCATATTCAAAAACTATTAAACCTAAGATAAAATGCATTGTGCATTTTAGAATTTAGAATGAATTCTGTGGTTATTCCAATATTACCATATCAATCAGAATTTGTTGTTTCATTTAAACAAAAGTTATAACCCAATCCTGGTTTTTACGCTAGATTTTTGTCTTCCATAGCATGGAGTAATCTTTCAGAAAGTATTTCACAAATCACATCAAGTCCCAGAATGTTCAGAGATCTCAAATGAGCTTAGTTAGCATGATTCCTGATAAAAGACTAATGATCCCCTCTAAATTCCCTTACCTCAACCTGAAAACATTCTTGAAGTTCTTGATCAGGTAAGATGCAAGTTTCAAACTATTTCTAGGTCAACGAGAACAGCTGAAAATAACAGGTCATAGCTGTATATTGACTCTGAGGTTGAGACTACAACCCTAGGTCTTCATGCAGACACATAGACCATTGACTACATTTTGCTGAAGGAATATACTTTTCAACTGGCTTCAAAGTAGAATAAATATAGGAGGCTTTGAAGAAATACTAATGCCCACATTCTGATCATAATTCAAGGTTCTGTTCATAAAGAATCCAGTCATACACACTTGGTCTGGGACTAGGTTATCATTGTATTTAAACTTTCTCAAATGATGCTAATGTAAAGCTAGGTTTGAGAGATTTGATTTCAATATCAGCTAGTGAACTAATCTATGAGTAATTATAACTTTTATTCCATGTTTTACTACAAATACGAATGACATATTGCAGTAACTCTCAAATAGAGTCAATTGCTTTGCATGATGTGATCAGTTCCAGGTTGTATAAATGTATGTTCAATATCATGTAACTGGATGATGCTTTTCTAAACAGTCTACCTTATGCTATTTATATTCCTAAAACTCAGATAAGCATGAGGACTAATAAACTGTCTTGTTTTCTAAGGCCTATAAAATTGGTACTGTTTCCAATGAATTGGAAGATTTAAATAATTATCATGTAACTATGAAATTCTAAACTGTTAGGGTATTTTGTCTATGGTATTATATATATATATATATATATATATATTTCTTAATAACTGTATGCAATTTCCCAAAGAAAATCTCCTAATATTTTTCTTTCATTTTTAATATATATTTTATTGCAAAGATACTGTACAGAGTGGTTACAGTTACATGATTAAGGGAATGAGGACATTTCTATCCAGCATTGTTACCCCCTCCTTTTTTTTTTAACCTTACCATCCCTTCCCTCCTCCTCCTCCCCAACTCCTCCCTCCCTCAGCCCAAGTTGTAAAGTTTGCGTTCAACATAGTGTCTTGTATATCTCATTGTTACAATGGGTCAACCTGTATCCTTGCTTCAGCATTTTATTATTTCCCTCTCCTCCCCAAATTAGAAAAATGTATACACAAGATGCAGGGCACTGGAATCAAATACAGTGAAAACAGGGGTTATACCAGGAAGAAGAACATACAAAAAAAAATCACATAGTACATTAAAAACAACAGAGACAAGGACAACACCTCTTTTGTCCCTATCTTGGGGTTCATTTTGCTTAGCATCATCTTATATGGTCATCTCTACATAGCTTTTGACCTTTTCTGCTTGTCTGGTAAGATTATCCTAGACGTATACTTGTCACTGCAAATAAGGGAAACCATGGGACTTATGATTCTTTGGGTCTGGCTTACTTCACTTAATACAATTTTTTCCAAGGTTTTCCATTTCCTAACAAATGGGGTAGTGTTATATTTTCTGATGGAGGCATAGAATTCCATTGTACATATATACCACATTTTCCTGATCCATTCATCTCCTAATTTTTAAAGTGATGCCTACTCACTGAGATATGTCACTATTGTTCTTTGAAAACATTTAGCTTATGAAGATAGAAGCATAATTCACTCTTTCATAGAGTATCATTACTTAAAAATAATACTTATAATAATATTTTTCTTTTTCATATTCCTATATCCCTAGACAACATAAAGCATTATTTTTTTATATTTTCATGTTCTGGTTTCTAGATATGTTAATAACTTTGGAATGCCTTTAGTCATTTTTACTTTTTTAAGCTTAGTCATTTTTATTTCTTTATGGCATTTTATATATGCTTATTTTACCATATTTATTTATTTACAAATTTTAGTATCTAGATTGCTTGATAATTAATATGTGTCATTTTAGTCTCCCTTAAATTTGCTTTTGGTACCTGTTTCTTTTGCTGATTTGAAATTTTCAGTTTCAAGCTTCAGATCAAAGAATTTTTAGAAGATAGCTTTCAGTATTTTTTTCCTCTGTGAGTCAATCCATATTGCAAGCAATGTAAAACATCTTATTTTTGTAGCACTGAGATTAGTAGGTCAAGTAGGTGACAAAAATAAGACTTCATATCATAAATGAACACAAATATGAAGTTATAAAGTCTCAGTATAAATTTTTTTAATGTTCTTCCCAGTAGCCAAGACTAAACAAATTTCCTTCTCATTGATTTTTGTCAGGAGGTTGGTTTTCACCTAACACTTTTCACTGTAGGGAGAAGTTTGACTTTACTTGGATCTTTCCTGTTCCCCTTTCCCGGATTCCAGTTCCATGCCTTGTTAGGATCTACAGACTTTTCATTTCCTTCTTTTTTTTCTTCCTCTTTCCCCATTTGTGAAAGTGCCAGACTTTTGGATACTGAAGAATAAAAATAATATCCCTAATAGCAATAATTCTAGCTTTATTTTACAACCTGGTCACCAGTGCCCTCTTCCTTTTTCTTTGTGTCCTGGGGATTATACTTAGCTTCCTGAGAACTCAGCTGTGTAATTAAATGCCTATTGGTCATATTTATCCAGCATATCTCTATGGTTTGTAATTGGAAGCTTTCTTTGAGGAGTTAGCTTGCCTTATCACAGAAAACAGATGTATCCTATATTACTCAGAATCTGGATGATGAAGCTTTTTCTAATGAAGTGTATCACAACCTCTTATTCCATCTACTCATTCATTCAAAAAATAGCTATTGAATACTTTCTCAGTGTCATTTTCTGTATCCTGAAGATTAGGTGATCATAAAAAACTGTTTCTACTACCAAGGAGTTTATGTTCTCTACTACAAAATACAAACAAATTAAATGTGTATGCATTGCACAAAAATTTGCAATACACTAAATATGCTATACTGAAAAGCACACAACATTTTCAAGTAGTTTTCAAGGCTAAACAGAAGAGTGAATCAGGGTCACAGATCAGCTTGTGATGGCTGAAACTTTAGACATAGTGGTCACAGATGGCTTCTCAAAGAAGGAAACACCAATCAGTTAGAAAAATAATGAGGGAAGTAAGTAAAAATGAGTAGGATATGTGTTTCTGGTAGAAGAAGTATTATATATAAAAACTTTATTAATGGAGTTTAAATGTTTTAATGAGGTTAACAAACTCAGTAGAATAAAAATTATTTTATGGGAGATGGAATTTTTGGAACACTAAATTGGTCAACTTGTCCCTGTGGAACTAGAGATTATTTTCTTCATAGTGAAATAATTCCCTCAATCAAATTAAGAAATGTCAAATAGTTCATATATTAGATATTATGTGAGACACAAAACTCAATGATGTCACAATTTACTTGGGAAGGAAAAATTAAAAAGTGGCAAGCTAGCCAAAAGAAATATTTTAATTTTACTGTTATTGCTTTCAGAAAATTAACATATTTTACTCTCAATTTTTAAATTTTTTTTGTGGTTCTGGAGTTTGAATTTAGAGCCTCACTCACATTTTCTAGGCATCTTTTAATTTGTTGATAATTTTAATATCTATAAAACTGTAACCATATCGTATTGTATCTCAACATTAATACTACATGTATATTAATCAAACTACTAAAATTTACCAAAAGTGTATTTTATCAGGGTGTCATACTTCTTGGTCATTGTAGCAATGGCACAAGTTACTTTAAATTGTTTTTCTTAACACTAAAGAGAGGCCAGATGCTGTTGGCTCATACATGTAATCCTATCCACTAAGGAAGCTGAGACCTTAAAGATGGTCACCAGGACTTTGAAAAAGTGGTCAGATACACTAATCATCAAGGAAGTGCAAATTCAAACAACAATGAGCCAGGTGCCTTTAATTCAGACCTGTAATCTTAGCCACTCAGAAAGCTGACATCTGAAGATTGAGGTCTGAAGCCAGTCCCCAAATCCATGACACACTTATCTGAAATTAGCTATTACAAAGTTTTAAGTGGTCTGGCACTGGTGGCTTATGCCTTTAATCCTAGCTACTTAAGACTCTGAGATCTGAGGATCACAGTTCAAAGCCAGCCCAGGCAAGAAAGCCCATGAGCATCTTCTCTCCAATTAACCACTAAAAAGATAGAAGCAAAGCTGTGACTCAAGTGGTAGAGTGCAAGCTTTGAGAAAAAGATCTAAGTAACAATACACAGGCCCTGACTTCTAACCTGAGAACCAACACAAAAGAAGGGTTGGAAGTGGGGCTGTTGCTCAAACGTAGAGCATCAGCCTTAAGTGAACAAGCTAAAGGACAGACCTTAGACTTTGAGTTCAAACCCAGTATGGGCGAGCAAGCGCGCACACGCACACACACACACAAATAAAAACTAAAACTAAACTAAACAATGAGTTGCTTGGATGCTGTCCATCATCAAAAAGTTAAAAGAATGTGGAGACAAGAGGACCCTTACATACTATCCCCTACATACTATTGGTGGGTATATAAAGTAACAAAATCAATAAGAAAAACAACTATCAAAATCTTCAAAAAATTAAAAATCACATTAGTACATAATCCAACAATCTCACTCCTGAATATAAATCCAAAGGAAATTAGAGATGACTGCACTCTCATGTTCACTTTGGCATTATTCACAATAGGCAATGTATGGAATCACCCTGTGTCTATCATCAGATGTATGAGTAAAGAGAAACAGTGGATTATTATTCCATCTTAGAAAATACAATCGTGCCATTTACACGAGCACAAGTGAATCTAGAAATGTTATGTTAAGAGCAACATATCAAGCATATAAAAGACAAAACTATGATATCATTAAGTAACTAGAAGCTGAAGAAGTCAAGCTAATAGAAGCAAAGGTTTCAATGACGGTTGCCAAAGACTGGATGTTGGTTAATTGGTAAAATGTTTTACTTAAGGTAATTAAATTCTGGAGATCCAACAAACAGTGTAGTAACAATAGTTATATTCTGCTCAGAAAATAGGTGCTAATTTATATCTTCACACTCAAAGTAGTAACTTTGAGGTGTGAAGGATGTGCTGTTAGCTTTATTATTATAATCATTTCATAATTTGTAAGTATATTAAATAATGTGTAAGTATACCATGATGATGGTATATACGTGTAAATATAAACCTTTTACTTTTTTGCTACACATCAGTAAACTTAAATAAATAAGTAAAATTTATGATAACAAATTTGAAACATCTTTAATTTATAGGAAAAGTACAAGTCTTTATAGAATTTATGATGAGGTTGCAGCACTATTCTTAATACTGTCCAAACCTCTTGCATTATAAGGCTCTGCATCATTATAACTTTACTTTTACTAAGTAATATAGGCATCTCTAACTGAATATGAATAACACATTCTTGATACGATAGATTTCTAAATGAAAATGCAAATACCTTATTTAGCAGTTTGAAAAGAGAAATACAATGTATTTCCTATACCTTAAAGTTAATCCAAATTATTTAAGTAAAACAGAAGCACAGTCACAGCAGATGCATATAACTAGCAAGCTAGGCAAAATGGATTATTAAAAAATATTCTTCAAATCTGAATGAAACTGTTTTTACCCTTTCTGAATCTTTCTATATGCATGTATAGATAAAATGACTTTATATTCCATAAACAAAATTACTCACCATTAATGAATAATAAATACAAAAGGGATCCTCAAGACATGACTTCCTGATTAAAAAACAGAATGGTGAAGTTTAAAATGAGTGGCATGATTATAGTAGTTCTGTGATGCTTGTCTTATTTCTTGAAACATCCAGGTTGTACAGCACCATTGTAAGACACAAATGAATACATGACTCTGATGGTGTAGCAATTATATTTGAAAAATACCAGGATTTATCTTGCATATCCTGTTAAAAATTGAACAAGTTATATTGATTTGATGAAAGTATAAATTTGGACATATGAATATTTAGGAGATAAATTATGAATGACAGATATATTTAATGATGTTCATGTATTGGTAGTTAAGAGGAATATTAGGAGGGAAATTGTAGTAAAGGAATGTTCTATAAAGTGAGTATAGAACGTCTATTATTTATTTAAACAAGACAGATGAAGAGATGAAGAGTTCTGGTATATACCTAAATGGCTAAAAAATTTAAAACTATCTGTTAAGTACAGAAAATGATTTACAATAATTTGAATCTTGATTGTTACAGAAATGCAAAGTGATTCATATACTTTGGAAAATAGCCTAGTACTTTTTGTTGTTGTTGTTGTTGTTATTCACAGAGCTTTAACTCAGATCCTGGGCGCTGTCCTTGAGTTGTTTTTACTCAAACTAGCGCTCTACTATTTTGAGTCAGAGTGCCACTTCTCTGGAATTTAATTGGAGATGAGAGTCTCACAGACTTTTCTATCCCATCTGGCTTTGAACTGAAACCCTCAGATCTCAGCCTCTTGAGTAGCTAGGATTACAGGTGCAAGCGACCAGGGCCTGGTTTAGTAGTTTCTTATTAATGTATACATCCCAAATAACCCTGACATTTCGATTTTAGTTATTATAAATGAAATTATCATATCCCCAACTATCTATAGCAGCTTTATACATAGTTGTTGGAAATGATGAAAATGTCTCTCAACTGAAGAATTGATAAACAGTATGCAATATAAATACAGTTGGACAGCAGTAGATAATATAAATGAACAAAAATACTGATATACACAGCAATGAAATATAGAAACAGTGAAATAAGTCCGTATACTTTATGGAAACATTTGTATAACATTCTGAGAAAGGTGAAAAAGTACAGGAAAAGAGATTAATAAATGACTACCAGTGAAATTAATGAATGTCTATTGGGAGGAGATGATAAATTCAGTTTAACAGACAAACAAACAGGAGCTGGAGATGTTGGTCAAATGGTAGAGTGAATACTTCCTTTAAAAATGGGAGGCCTTGAATTCAAGCCCCAGTTCCAATCCCTAACAAAACAAAAAGACAAACCAAAGCAAATAGATATAAACAAAATACCAGCCTAAAAAAATAACAGCTTAAAAGTCACAATATGAATCCAGGCTTGCTTGATACCAAAGATTGATACCAAAGTTTCTTTGTCCCATTATGGTGTGTGTTTAAGTACAATTAGAGGAATATATATGAAAGCAATTATTTCAGCACTTGATTCTCCAGTAATGCTATTCATACCAGCAACATCAGCAGCACTTGGGAATTTAAAGGTGCAAATTCTAAGGCTCCATCCATAGACCTATTGATTCAAAGACTCAAAAGGTGAAAGTAGATTCAATAATATATATTTTACAAGCCTTCTAGATGAATCTGATGTGCACTGAAGTTTGAGAACCCACAGATTTACATAAACTCATTAGCCCTTATTATTTCTAATGATAAATGCAACTAAATTGGCTAATCTCAACTAATTGCTCATCTGTAAATCCCCTAGTGAACCATCAACACTGGGATCTCCCATTCTGCTCTGGTCCTCCATAATACATTGCTTATACCATTATTAAATACACATTTCCTTTCACCTTGTATTATATTTCATTGCTGACATGTCTATAACCTTCACTAGAATGCCAGTTCCATGGGGCATAGATTCTCATATTTCAAGATTTATAAAGCACATAGCCAGCATAATCTGAGAAAGGGCAAATCCAGCTGGCCATGAAGGTTAAAATAATTGGGAAGTATCAGTTTCCAAGGTACATAAAGTTTCAGGCTCAATTCACATAAATCATGTACATTTAGTAGTCATCATATTTTCACCATCACCAGAATGAGGGTGGGGAATGGCAGTCATACAAATGTTGCTCTCAGATCTCCTTCTGTGGGAATTATAATTGAGCAATGACCTCAGCTGCTGAATTCTGAGTTCATCAATAGACTTCTTAGAGCCTTTTCCTATTCAATGCTGATGCACAGCAGGATGTGAATTCAAGATATAAGATTTCTCTAAGGAATAATATTAACTCATATTTTTAATTTAATTTTATACTGGTTGACATAAACTCAAAGATAGGAAGAGTCTGCTGATGGAAAACCCACATACTGACGTGTGGAAATCCAGTAAAAAAGACAATTTAATTGATAGCCATACATAGCTGGGTGATGGTAACCTTAGCAAAAACTTGGGAGTAGAATGCTCATCTCTAAGTTAAGATGAGATAATTGAGCCTTGGAATAAAGATACCAAAGGGAAAAAATGAGAATATCTGAGAACTAGAACTCTTTAAGACATAAACAAAAGATAAATGTGAAAAAAGCTTGGCTGAGAGTAAGATCATCCCAATCTCAGCCTCCTAAGAACCTGTGAAAACTAACATGTGCCACCAAGGTAAGCTATGTGGTTGAGAACTGGGTATTGTGAACTTCCTGCCTAAGCTGACCTCAAACTACAATCTTCCTATTTTCAGCTGTCCAAATGGCTAAGATTACAGGTGTGAGCCACCAGATCCTGAACTAATTCTTTTTCATTTCTAAGGCCTTTTTACCATTTCTCCTCCCAGTTCTTTGAGCTATTAATAGACCTTAAGAAATAGAGAAGTGATAGAATCCCAGCTTGGTATTTGTGAAACTCTAGGTTCAATATCCACCACCAGAATTTTTCTGATTATAATTTTTCCATTCAATTTTCCACAAGTATTCAGACCACATGGCACACCAGCATTTTCTTATATCTGTTTGTCTGTCTTGTTTGCTCAGTTTCAGAAACAGCACAACATCCTGGTGTGACATGCTTTCTTAATCAATTTCAGCAGGATACATGTCTGATTCACTAGAGTTCCATGAATGACTGAAGAAGCATATATTTTTTAAATTCCTGTGTCTTTGGATACATTTGGAATAATGTACTAATAGCTAAGTATAGTGTTGATTTAAGTAGAATAGCCATAAATTTGTGATGATAATGAAAATTGGTTTAACAAGTTGTAGAAGACTACATTGTTTTTAATGATGGACATGTACCATACCACAAGCATAGATAAGATATAAGGTCAACTATCTAAAACAATGTATTTCAGTGTTAGCATTTTCATGCAACACAGTTCATTAAGAAAAGAAAATACCTCAAGTAACTTCTTCTATTGCCATTAACAAAAGTAGCTTGCATGAATCAAGTAATGACTCTTGTCTGGACATACTAAAATATTATTTCAAAAGTATAATTTTCAATTTGACATGTTAATGACGGAAGCATCTTATTTTCTTCTGACAAAGCTGGAAATAGAATGACAAATTGGGTGAAGTGTTGAATTGGGAAGTAAAAGGTTTTTTTCTGTATTCTTGAATCCCCTAAGCAATCAGTATCTTAGTCTCTGCACATTTTAACAGTGTCTATTTCACAGAGTTTATTTGAAAGGAAACCACAGTTTGAGTATAATGCAAAGCATAATTCCTCACACTGAGGAACTATCAACACAAAACTGTAAGAATGACATTTAAAATTTACCATGAAATATTTGGGCAAGTATTAGCAACTAATCATTATATATGATAATAGTTCCATTAGAGTAATGTTTCAATTTAATCAGCCATTAATAAAATATTCAATTTGTTTTACCTAATATTAAGTGCTATGCTAGGTCCCAAAGATGAATGAGTAAAATTATCTTCTCACAGTCATTTTTTGGTGAGGAGCTAAAAATCATTTACAAATTAAATGTTAAACAACGAGTAAAATTTGGCAGTGAACTGTACTTAAGGCTCTAGAGTGGTAATAACAAAATAACAATGCTAGTATGTCACTAACAAGAACTAACATTTACTGAGTGCTTGGTACAAGATAGGTACTCTTCTAAGATCTTCATTAGTATTTTGTTTAATCATCACAATAATCCCCATAAAGTTGATGCTATTACTACTTTAAGCTTAAGGAAATGGAGATAAGACAGAAACAGGTTAAATAATTTTCCTGGAGTTAATACAACTATAGAGGCAGAATTATAAACCCCCAAAATCTGATATCAATGCCAGAGTCCCTAACCACAAGGACTCAGTGCCACTCTAAGGTATCAGAAATAATTGTGCAGAGGAAATAAAATGGGAAATATATTCTTTAGAAGGATAGATAGGATTGAACCAGGTAGAAATGAGTGAAGGGCATTTTAGAGACAAGGAGTAGCATGTAGATTGGCAGAAAGATCATGCAATATTCAAGCTACTTACAAGTAAATTACTATGTCTGTAACCCACGTCAGTTATAAAGAAATCAGAGGTGGAGATTTTAGGAAGTTATAGCTCAAGTCTAGATAATAGATAATAAAGGAACAAGATTTGTTGGTGCTAACTGGAATGGAGCATGTATTACAAACTTAATTCTGTAGGGAATATACAAATGAATTAGACATAACTTTGAGCTTGAGGGTTTATATTCATGTAGGCATAGAGAAATGGAATATCAAACACCTATTAAATTTTGACAAAATACCAGCTTTCACAAGGTCATCAAACTGCCTCTCCAATAAGACAAGAAGGAAAATTGACTTCTCAAGTAGAAAGGGAAAAATGCTAATTTTAACACTGATAAGTATAGGATAATTTTAAGGCTAAAACATAATTTCCATGACTACACAATCAGAAATAACCAGCTTTGAAACATTTGCCAGAAAAATATTCCAGGATTTATTATAGGCTCAGAGTTAAATTTGTCAGCAATATAATTCTTTAAAAGAAAGGAGTAATGAAAATGAGATATGTACACTGAAGCAGTGGCTCCAAAAAGAGCAAGCTTTCTTCCCATAGTTATCAGCAGTGGTCAAATGTTATGAGCATAGTATGTCTTCCTTGGGGCATTTAAATCAATATCAGCAACTTGGAAAGGGTACAGAATGTGATAAAAGGCTTAGAAAATAGGTGCAGCGAGCAAAGGTTAAAGGTATTCTGTACTACATTGACCCACACAAGCATGCCAAGAATGGTCTTACATCTTGAAAATGCACAGGCTCTGTTGGCTTATATTTAAAGAGTTTCACTAGTTTAACTGGAAGTTGCTTTGAATATACATTATTCTTTAATGTTTTAAAATTTCCTGGAAAATTAAATACAACTTGCATTTTAATGAAGTGCTGTAAATATTAAAATTGGAGGGAGAAGGACTTAGATATAAAGAAAATTTAAAGAATTTTTTCTAATATCATTATCTCAGCACAATTAAACACATCTAGGATTTTATATCAGTGTTAAAATACTTCGAAACAAATTAACATTTACTAAAAAAAAAAAACCCTTATGACATTTTCCTTGCAAAATTCTAACTTGGCAATTTTCATGTTTTATTAACAATCAAATAAATATCTCCAAGAAATAAATGCCTTAAAGTCATATGATATGTGTACATCTATATATCTATATTTATATCTATGCATATCTATATCTATACATACATGTGTTAAAATCACTCTAAACATACATAATAATTATATGATCACTAGCTAATATATTTAGTTTGGTAGAAAGTATTAATTGTGGTCTGTGTAGGTGGCTCAGTGGTAGAGTGCTTGCCTCGCATGCATGAGGCCCTGGGTTTGATTCCTCAGCACCACATAAACAGAAAAAGCCGGAAGTGGCTCTGTGGCTCAATCAGTAGAGCTCTAGCCTTAAACTGAAGAGCTGAGGGACAGCACCCAGGCCCAGATTTCAAGCCCCATGACTGATAAAAAGGAAAAGAAAAAAAGAAAACAAAGCAAGGGCTTCTGGATATATCAATGGACCACAAAGGAAAAATTTGCTCCTTTCCTTAAGGTGACACTCTATTGGGAGAAAGAATTTATTAAACAATAAATATAATGCAAACATACATACATACATATATACATAATCTAATAAGTTAAAGCTGATAATAGTGTATTAAAAAGGAAATCAAGCAGAACACTATTAGGGAAATCAAGAAGGTTTGGGTTGCTGAGGACAGGGTACAACATTAAACAGAGGAGTAAGAGTGGGAATACAAAGAGAGTTGAATAAAACAGATTCAAAGGAGGAGAAATCAACTCTAAAGAAGGTATGCAGTACTCTGGTGCAAGGATGTATTAATCACTAAATGAGCCTCATGTTAGTAAGCAATAGCTAATATGCCTTGGTTAAAGTGAATAAAAGTGGAGAAAGAGAACACATAAGATAATTGGGGGCTATATGGGTCCTTGTAAACCATGGTAAACTTAGACTTACTATGAATAAAATTGAGCCACTGGAGCTTTCAGCAGAGAAGAGATAAAATCTGATTTCTGTTTTAATAGGATCATTTTGGAGTACTACACCATCAAGATGGCAGCATACAACTTTTTAGCACTCAACTCCCTATATCCATTTGAACTCATAAAACCACTTATGAAAATTTGTTTTGAAAAACTTAGCAAATGGAGTAAGAACAGGAGAGGGAGAAATTGGGAATAGGGAAAGAGAGGAAGAGAGAGAGAGACAGAGACAGAGACAGAGAGACAGAGAGACAGAGAATTACAGCACAGAACTAAGAAACTAAGAAAAGATGCATGGAAAAGGTTAAGATAGTTTTACCATACCACCTGTCCTCAAAAGACAGGCAGAATGTGATGAAGTGGTAACCTTTTGCTTGCGGCAGAAAATAAGGGGAGGGAGCACGAAACTTTGCCTTGCATCCTACCACTTGATACTCCCCATCAAGAAAGTCAGGTAATTCAACAACAAAATCCCAAATAATCTGATTTTAATTGGAAAAATATCTGAATAAACATTCCACAAAAGGTAGAATACAAAGTGTTCACCCAAATACAAGAAAATGTTCAACCTAATATGCCAGGAGAAAGTTGACTGGGAGTTTCACAGTGCTTAAGGAAAAGCACTACAAACCAAGAAAAACTATTTTTTAATGTAATTTAATTTTATTTGTGAACATACTGTACAGAGGAGTTACAATTACATGGGCAGGATAATGCGTACATTTCTTACCAAGCATTGTAGCCTCCTCCTTTGTTTACCCTTCACATCCATTCCCAGCCTCTCCCCTCCCCCCCAATCCCAATCCTTCTCCTTCTCCCCCCTTTCCCTCCCCCCCCCCACACCGACGTTGTAAAACTCATTTTGGACATGACAACTTGTACTTCTCATTGTTGTAACAGGTCCACCTGTATCCTTAAACAACTGGTTTTTCCACATCTCCTCCACAAGTTATACTGACATCAAATATAGTGAAAGCAGGGGTTATACTGTGGGGGAGGGACATACAAAGCAACAAAGAGATAATCTTATAAATGTGTTAGAAACACATAAGAAGGATGGCCAATAGCACATGAAGAAATGTTCAACATCCCTAGCCATAAAAGAAATGCAAATCAAAACAACATTGAGATATCAGCTCACTCCAGTTAGAATGGCAAAAAATCAAGAACTCTAACAACAACAGATGCTGGAGGGGATGTGGACAGAAAGGAACCTTACTTCATTGTTGGTGGGAATGTAAACTTGTTCAAACACTTTGGAAAGCAGTATGGAGGTTCCTCAAAAGACTTCACATAGAACTCCCCTATGACCCAACAATCCCACTTTTGGGCATTTACCCAAATGCTTACAAACAAGACCACACTAAAGCTACCAGCACAACTATGTTTATTGCAGCATTATTTACCATAGCTAAGATATGGAACCAACCCATATGCCCCTCAGTAGATGAATGGATGAAGAAAATGTGGTATATATACACAATGGAATTCTATGCCTCCATCAGAAAGAATGACATTGCCCCATTTGTTAGGAAATGGAAAAACTTGGAAAAAATTATTTTAAGTGAAGTAAGCCAGGCCCAAAGAAACATAGGTCCCATGGTTTCCCTTATTTGTAATATCTAGTATATTTATGAGTCAAGGGGAAAAGGTCAGATAATGTGATGTCAGGAAAATGAACCCCAAGAAAAACTATTCTTAAGAAATGAAGAAGAGAAAAATACTTTCCCAAGCACACAAAAGTTAAAAGACTGAAAAAAAATTACCAGACTTCTGTTAAAAGAAATGTTTATTGCAGCATTATTTACCATAGCTAGGATATGGAACCCACCCAGATGCCCCTCAGTAGATGAATGGATCAAGAAAATGTGGTATATATACACAATGGAATTCTATGCCTCCATCAGAAAGAATGACATTGTCCCATTTGTTAGGAAATGGAAAGTCTTGGAAAAAATTATATTAAGTGAAGTAAGCCAGGCCCAAAGAAACATAGGTCCCAAGGTTTCCCTTATTTGCAATATCTAGTATATGTATGAGTCAAGCAGAAAAGGTCAGATAAGGTGATGTTAGGAAAATGAATCCTTAGATATGCATTTAAATGTTTTTTTCTTTCATGCATTTGTTTCTAACACATTTATCAGATTATTTCTTTGTTGCTTTGTATGTCCCTCCCCCACAGTATAACCCCTGCTTTTACTGTATTTGATGTCGGTATAATTTGTGGAGGGGAAGGGGGAAAAAGTCGTTTAAATAAGGATACAGGTGGACCCATTACAACAATGAGAAGTACAAGTTGTCATGTCAAAAACGAACTTTACAACTTTATTGTGTGTGTGGGGAGGATTGCATGGGGGGGTGGGGTGAGGTGAGGCTGGGAAGGGATGTGAAGGGCAAACAAAGGAGGAGGCTACAATGCCTGATAAGAAATGTACACATTATCTTGCCCATGTAATTGTAACCCCTCTGTACAGTATGTTCACAATTAAAAA
Organism: Dipodomys merriami; assembly: GCF_024711535.1. Classification (NCBI taxonomy): domain Eukaryota; kingdom Metazoa; phylum Chordata; class Mammalia; order Rodentia; family Heteromyidae; genus Dipodomys; species Dipodomys merriami. The sequence continues at coordinate 103,737,887 of NW_027204492.1, forward strand.
AGCAATATTAAGGCCAAAGAAAACAAAAAAATAAAATAAATACTGAAAGGACTCCTTCAGTATTAAACAAAATTGCGTATTATTTTCTCAACAACTTCTTAAAGTGTAATACTCTAATAGTGTATAAATTGCTTAAATCTTTACCATAAATATTAAAAAATAAACTTAGTAAATAATAGATACCAAAATCTGTTAAAGTATAAAAATATTTAAAAAAATTTTTAAACTGACATCAAAGTCTGAAATTTGTGGCTAGATTGAGTGAAAGTAAAGCTTTTTATGCAAACAAAGTTAATTTGGAGTCAGCTTAAATATCCTATTATAATTGTATAATTTTTTTGTAATTCTCATGTGCTTTTATCATAGAGTAAAAACCTATGTAACACAAAAGATAAAAGTTAAGAAAAGATCCATAACTTCCTCAAATATCCCCAATAAATTCCTCAATAAAATGTCAATAAACTGAATTTACACAATAATAACTGTTACAAAGCTATGCCAATTAAAACACTGCAATACAAGTATAAAAGTGCATAGCTAGATTAATGGAATAGAATAGAGGGTCCAGAAATAGACCAGAATGTATACAGTAATCTGATCTTTGACAAAAGTACAAGAATACAAAATAGGGAAAGGATAGTCTGTAACAAATGATGAGAAACTCAATATCTTCTTTTGAAAGAAGAAAGGAAAGAAAGAAAGAAAGAAAGAAAGAAAGAAAGAAAGAAAAAGAAAGAAAGAAAGAAGAAAGGAAGGAAGGAAGGAAAGAAGGAAGGAAAGAAGGAAGGAAGGAAGTGAAAAGAAAGAGAAAGATGGAAGGAAGGAAGGAAGGAAGAGAGAGAGTGAAAGAAAGAAAAGAAAGAAACAAAGAAAAAACGAAGAAAGAGAAAGAAAGAGGATTCTTCTCTTACACCATACACAATTATCAACCCAAAGTGTATTAAAAAGTTAAATGTAATACCTAAAACTATGACCACCTGTAAGAAAATATACAAGAAGAAATTCTTAGTATTTGCCATATGAAGACATATCTAAGCACTTACTGCAATGATAAACACCAAGAATATATCTCTAGTAGCACAAGTAACAGGAGCAAAAAGATAAGATTTAAAAGTGCTAGCCAGGTTATATGGAGATAAAACAACAGTGTGCACTCTGGAAATCTAAATTGGCATTGCCATCATGAAACTAATATGAGGAAATCCTCAAAAAAGTTAAAAATTGAACTGCACCATAATATCTAGCAATTCCTCTTCTGAATGTATCCCTAAATGAAATGAGATCAGAATCTTGAAGGTTTATCTGCACTTTATATTTATTGCAACATTAGTTACAATAGCCAATATGTGGTAACAACTTAGGTGTCAAGTGCCAGAAAAGTGTTTAAAGTATGGTGTATATGAATGATGGAATATTGTGCAGTATTAAAGGATAAAGAAATCCTTGGGCACAGTGAGTGGCTCATGCATGAAATTCTAGCTATTCAGGAGGCAGAGATTTGAAGAATTGCAATTTGTGGTTAGCCCTAACCTCTAAAAAGTGATCACAATTCCACCTCAACAAATCAACCAGTCATAGTGGCTTACACTTGAAATTCCAGATACCTGGTAGACATAAATAGTCAGATTATGGTCTTAATCTGGCCTGTACAAAAATGAGACACTACCTGAAAAATCAACTAAGTTAAAAAGGGCTGAATATGTTGATTAAATGATAGCATGCCTGCCTCAGAAACATGAGGCCTTGAATTCAAAACTCACTACCTCCAAAAAAAAAGAGAAAATCTTGTCATTTATAATAATACCTATGAAACTGGTAGACATTATGCTAAGTGAAATAAGCCCATTATAGAAAGATAAATATTAAAGCTAAAAATAAGAGAAAATTCATGGGCTGAGAAGGTGGCTCAGTGGTAGAGTGCTTGTCTTGCATGCATGATACCCTGGGTTTAATTCCTCAGCACCAAATAAGCAGAAAAAGCTGGAAGTGGTGCTGTGGCTCAAGTGGTAGAGAGCTGAAGAGCTGAGGGACAGTGCCCAGGCCCCAGAGTTCAGGTCCATAACCAAAAAAAAAAGAAGTCAGACATCTAACTACATATATGTACACCAAAAACAAAGACCATCCAAACAATTAAAAAGTATTAGTTTAATTTACTCTATCAAGACCTAAAAAACTTTGAGAGTGTTGAATATGTCTATTACCTTGATTATGGCAATGGTAATATGGTGTTTGGATATGTACCATTCATCATAGATTTCACACATTATACAAGCTTTTATATGTGAATTATATCTCCATAAAGCTTTTTCTAAGGAAGCAAAAAGATTATTCGACAGTACCAGAAAATTCTATTAAATAGTACTATGGAGTTGTAAGGAACAAGATATGTTGAATAGTTGCCAGATATGGCTGGTCTCACTCTTTCTAAATTTTATAGCTTTGGACAATTACAGAAAATAATAGACGAGAAAACATAAATTTAGTATTACTTACGTATTCCAATGAAATGCAAGTTGTCTTTCTTTGCCTTCATCTCTCCTTCTTCCCTCTGCCTATCTCCCTCTTTTCCTCTCCCTCTCTCCCTCTTCCTCCTTCCTTTCTTTCTTTCTCTCTCTCAATCTTTCTTTCTTAGATTTTTTCACAGTAACATTATAGGGAAAGGAGACCCTGTAATTTTCCCACATAAGCATACAGTGTATTTTGAGCAAGTTCACCCTCTCTATTGTATTCCCTAAATCTGTCTTTCCTCTGCCTCCCCTTCCCATTTCTTTTGAATTTGCTTTTCATGTTTTTCCTCACTCTGGTCTTGCATTTCTTGGTATTATCTATTTTTTCCACTACCTAGAATTAGAAATCAATTCTTTTGTTTTAAATGTGAATTCACCCCTCCTCTAATTATAAGCTGCTATTTTATATAACAAAAGAATTGATTTTTGAAAGCTCTATTCAGACATTAGCAAAACCAACAATTGGAATTATCATTCAAATTGATGTCCCATATAAGCATTAGCAGGCAATGGTAAGATATAATCTTATTTTTAGACACATCTCTACATTCATTTACTTCATGCCTTTAAGTCAATGGTATATGACAACAAACATCTTTGCCTCCTACACTTGTGCTTTCTCTTCTCTTTTCAGAGCAGAGCTACTTATTTCGATTTCTTGATGACTGAAACAACTAGTGGTCTTTTTCAAGTTACATGGCTTCTTTTCTTGGAAAACAAAGAATGAATGTTATATATTAAGTGAAACTGCTTATTTACGTTGGCTAATTTCTATTTATCATATCCTTTGGGGATCAACTCATTTTTGAGGTAGGCTTGAAGTTAGCTTTGCTATCTGATTGTTTAATTCCTTACTGTTTGCTTCCTTACGCTCAGATTAACCTCTTTCTTTCCCTGTTTTTATAGCCCACAGAGTGATGGTTCCTGCTTAGTACATTTCTCAGATAACTGTCAAACAGTGTGTTTTTGTGCACAGATATCAAGGAGGCATGGGCTCGTGATTGGTTAGGGAATGGAGGTGAGAAGCCAGGGTACACTTTCTTTTCCTGCTTCTGAAGTTCTTTAGTAAATGGCTCAGAAAGTCCTAGCTCCTCCCTTGCAGCTCATATAATTCACTGCTGATGTTCATTCCTCCATGATGAGTTTAGATTCCTCTTGATATCCACATGTGCTGCTCACTCAAACAGATTCTACTGGAACTTTTTAGCACCTCTGAATGTCCACTCTGGGCTTCGCAACCTGGATCCTTGAATTTTCTCTCTATCCATAGTAAAGGGAGCAGCTTTTTGATTACCCCCAGTCTCTCTCTCTCACCCTGTTTTTTTGTCAGCTCTTCCAACAGTTAGGAAGTAGCCTCCTATACAAATCTCTGTCTTCTCTTCATTATGGTAGCTGACATGAATTGTGTTTTCCTGACTGCCCTGAATGAGAAACCCCGATAGCATGGTATCTAAAAGCAACATGTAGGCACAAAAACTGGCCTTGGGGTCAGAAGAATTGTATTTAATTTTGAGCATTCCAGTTTCATGCTGTGTGACTAGAAAAAAAATTTATATTCTGTGTTTCTGGGTCCTCATCTGGAAAGCTTAGAAAATAATTCTAATTCCACTGGTCGATCATAAATATTGAATGAGACAATTTAAGTGAATGCATAGTGAAACATCTAGCAAGAAATATTTGATGAATATTCAAAAGAGTGTAGAAGCATTTTCTTGTTTCACTTTAGGAAGCAACCTTACCATTTTCCCCTTTGTTCTTAAATCTTCACCTAATTGTCAGACCCCAAACAAGATCAGTGTAAAGTGAAACCTAATCCTTTTGGGTTGTGAGAGACATGTATTTTGTTACTAGAATAAATACTGCTTAATGCATTATAAAATCCTATCCAGGCTGTTGTGCAATTTTTCATGTAAATAAAATGTTATTAAATATGTAGCAAGTAAAAAAATTGTACCTCCTAAACCTCAAATTCTTTACTATTTTACATTCTACTTAGAGCTTCGTAAGTTTTAAAGAATTTGCATTAAACAACATCCATGCCGGTAACAGTGTCTACTGTCTTTAATCTTAGCTCTTTGGATGCTGCGATCAGGAGGATTACTCTTCCAGGTCATGCTTGAGACAGGAAAGTCTATGAGCCTCCATCGCAATGGAATAGAACTTAATGTAGTGGCATGTTCTTGTTATCCTAATTATGACAGGAAGCATATATTTTAAAAAAGCACTGTCTAGGATGGCTTCGCATAAAGGAAGACCCTATCAAAAGTAACCAGAGCAAAGAGCTTTGAGTATGGCTCAAGTTGTAGAGTGCTTGCTTAGTAAGTGTAAAACCCTGAGCAAGTGTGTGTGTGTGTGTGTGTGTGTGTGTGTGTGTGTGTGTGTGTGTGTGTGTGTGTGTGTGTGTGTGTGTGTGTGTTGCATGTATGTTTGTGTGTATGTGTGTGTGCCAGTCCTAGGGCTCTGTCTGAGGTTTTTTGGCTCAAAGATAGCCCTCTTATTTGAGTCAGTGCTCCACTTCTGGCTTTTTGGTAGTTAATTGGAGATCAGAGTCTCATGGACTTACCTGACTGGGATGGCTTCAAACTGTGATCCTCAGATTTCAGCCTCCTAAGAGCTAGGATTACAGATGTGAGCCACCAACACCCAGAAGATTTAGTTTCTATAAAAATACATATATGTATTTTCAGAAATCTGTATTTTCTGAGAGCATTCATTCCTGTAATTATATAGATAAAATATTTCTCTAGTAAAGTATTTTACATATACCATAAATCAATGGAAACTTTCCCAACTTCTCTTTATTCATAGTTCCTCATTAGTGTGGATATTTCTCTTTTTATTATTCTATTTTTATATTTTAAGTAGATGTACAAAGGAGTTGCCATTCAACAAATCAGTTTATAAGTGCAATACATCTTGATTCATGTTTCTTAATGAGAAGAAAACTCTTCACTAAAATATTTATTCTGGCCTCTAAATGTTTCTGTCCTTGAAGGACAATCAGAGAAATCTATAAACAGATTTGTTAGACTTTCACTTTCTATTGTCACCAAGATGTTCTTTTCTGGAAGCCCAAAATGAAGTGGTGTGAAATGTATATTTTTTACTATGTATAGAATGTTTCTGCAGTGAGCTCAGTTTTTAAGCACAAGTCACTGGGGCCCTTACTAAAGCATCAGATATGGAAAGTTAGTATTAAAGACTCCTTACTCAGTTCACACAACAGAGAAAGACAATGGTCTATCTCACTTCTTTCACTCCCCCCTTCCTTTCCCCTGTGTCCCCCCCCAAATCTTTTACATTCTATGTAATCTTCTACTTTTTTACTTTTTAGGAGTGTCACACTATAAACTTATTCCTATTTAAAGACTCAAAAAACAGATGTCATAACATAAAAGTTTCCAAGACAACCAGAATAAAGCAAAAGATTACTATATTCATCATGCCACTGCCACATGTCCTTGACTTTTTATCAGAACCTCTTACCTAAAATGTATTCCTATCTTCTACAGTTAGTGTTCTAATAATTTTTCTGGAATATATTGTATTATTTTATTATGTCATATATATATGTATATGAAGATATTATACAAATAAGATACATGGTATATGTGATATATATTGCATATATTCTTATAAATTTCATAGATATATATTATAGTTGATTTATGATATCTATCATATGATATTGATATATGATATGATATATGAATCTATCATATGATATGATATATATCAAATGATAGGATATATCATATATATCATATATTTATCATATATCACATATGTACTCATAAATTTCAAAGATACATTTATATATGTATGTATGGGAATCTGAAGATAGATATAGGTACATTTCATCTATGTATATATGTATATGTATCTGTCTATCTACATATACCTCATGAAGCAACATTTCAAGCATTTCATAAAACGGGTTTCATTGTAAAAACATTATTTTTAGACTTTCTTAACATTGAAAGTTAAAAAGATAATTTTGAATGGCTTTTCTTAGTAACAAAATTAAACCTGTCCCTGAAAGTTTATTTCTTTTAGTCTGTGATCAATAAGGCTGAAAAAAACAAATTACTATTAATCTGCCTATCACTTTTCCATTAGTATTAACAAAACTTGCAATAACTAGGAAGATTGAGTACTGAACATGTGTTCCGGTTGTTCACTTCACATAGACAGTCAGCCAAGAGGGCAAGTGGGGATTGAAATCAATTCCAAGCTCTTCTAAACATCATTTGCTTCTTGGGGCAGAGCTGTGTTTGCTGGGAGTAAAGAAAATTTTTTTTCTAATTAGCACAAAGAATCCATCAATGCTCCAGTATGCACAACTGTGAGGAAGTCCAAACATGGAAGTATCTGTAGAGCACACCATATTTATTTGTTTCTGTAGCATCCAAAATACCTATGTTTTGTTATTTTCATTTTGCCAGTGAGGAAATTGTGTTTTGAAGAAGATAAGCTTATCTGTTAACAACCTCACAGGCAGTAACATAAGTCCAAGTTGCATTTTTTCTTTTCCATTATAATACTCTTCTTACAGTGTATTACTTTTATGTACTGTACTTCTTTGTATCTTTTTGTTTGTAACTGAGTATTTTGTTGTGCTATTTCTTTAAAATGTAGATCATGATTCCACTATGACAAATGAGAAATGAATATCTTTCATTATAAAGTATATTGTTTACTGCATATATAATTTGGAAGTGAATTTTGTAATTTTATTTTAGAAATTTATTCTATATATTCTATTGAGTTTTCTCTATGTCTTTTTTTTGGTGGATCGGTCATGGGGCTTGAACTCTGGACGTGGGCGCTGTCCCTCAGCTCTTCAGCTCAAAGCGAGCTCTCTACCACTTGAGCTACAGCACCACTTCCGGTTTTCTGGTGGTTTATTGGAGATAGGAGTCTCACGGTCTTTCCTGCCCGGGCTGGCTTTGAACCGCGATTCTCAGATCTCAGCCTCCTGAGTAGCTAGGATTACAGGCGTGAGCCACCGGCACCCGGCCTCTATGTCTTTTTTTTTTTTAGAAGCTCTATAACTGCACCCAATCATGAGATAGACAAATTCACCTGTCTTCTGTGAAGTTTTTAAGCCATATATTTGAATGTACAATGCTACTATATGTTAGAACTATAAATGACAGACGTTGTGCACCACAATTGTTGAAATAACATTTTTCATTTTAATAAACACACACCCCTAGTTGTAATTATTAAATTTCTTTGTCTTATAAAAGGTGGTAACCACTTCATACAGAAAATCAGTGTTTTTTTTCCCTTAGAATAATCCTTGCAGATTTAATAAATTATCAGTTAATAAATATATGAGCTATTCACTAGGTGGCAGACAAATAGATAATTTGGGAATATGAAACTGCAGTTGATGTTTACACCAAAAAAAACAGAAACCTGTAAAAAGGTGTAATACTAATTAAAGAAGCTTGAAGTTGAAGATTGTTTCTGCACATTTTCTTTTTTTCCATATATATAATTACTTTCAGTAGGCAAATGAAGAAACCCCATGAATTTCTGTGTGAACATGTAAAATCATGGGGTCTTGTTCGTAGCTTTTAAGCTTTCATGAAACAAAACATTTAAATCTTTTTTGATAAAACACAACATTAAAATAGATTTTAGTGAGGAAAAAATTATCAGTAGGAAATGGTAGAGTACAAATATTTGTCTGAACTCTCCTCTCTAAGATGGGTTCTAGGTCTTTTCAAGTCAAATGGTAACAGACAAGAGACAACTTCTCAAATCTTTAAATATTTATATATTTATAAAGAAAGTAAGAGGTTATCTATATAAATAACTAACAAAGGAACTATGTGTTAGCAAAGTGGCTTTGCTGGAAATGGGAAACTCATACCTAGTATTTTGTTGAATTAACTGAGAATATTTGAGATACTCTTCAATGATATTTTTTAAGTGGGGACCGTTCAAAGTTATTGTTTCTGATGTATTTAATCAGAACAGCTTGAAACTTTACTTGACTAATGTTATGGCTTACATATACAATGGTGTATCTATAATTGTAATGTCCAGCTCCAATTTTTCTTTTTCCTTTTCTTCTTCCCCTCCACCCTGCCTGTCCAGTAATTTACCATTCTTCAAGCAAATAAATATGCTCCACCCTTTGAGTAATGTGTGTTATATAGTTCTTAACATTTTCTTCCACTCTGTCCTGGACAATAAGTAAGGCATTGTCTACTATAAGACAAAGTACATTCAGTTTTCCTTAGGACAGTTTTCACAGAGATTTGTGGGCAAGAGTCATGTCTGATAGGGATTTTAAGCTACTGTAGCCTAGTACCTCGTGGCTTTCTGGAGTGCTTCTTTTCTCATGATAAGATTTACACAGTGTACTGCTTCTTCATTTGTTTGGGGGGATGTGTCCTGCCACAAGATACATAAAAATCATTTGGAAATAGCATATCCCTGAATTTCCCGAGATTTATATTGTTCCCATAGTGTGTACATATTGTACCAATGTCTTAGCTATGCTAATCACATCTTGATCATCCTGCATGATCAAGATGGTATTATTGATGTAATGAATTAAATTGTGTTGTCCTGTGATTGATTCTGGTGATCTGAAGATCTTATCATATTATCACAGAGAACATTGAGTTAACATCGCCCTGAGTCAAAACTGTTCATCAGTTTGTTTGTCTGTTGCACATGAATTCAAATGGCTATTGATGTATCTTGATACCTTAAAATAGAAAGATACATTTTTCAAATTAGTGGTCATACGTCATATACTCAAGATCATATTAATCTGTGCCAACAAGGATCGATGTCCAACATAGTATCTGCAATCCAACCTACTGCTTAATGTACCTACAGTTATCTACCATTTTGCTCTGACTCATGCATGAGACAAAAATTCAATGGCGATCTCCCGCATTGTAGCCTTACATCTTTAATGGTAATATATTTTCCAGCATTTCTTCCAGGTACATTAATACATTTGATCTTCTATCTTGATTGTATAGAAGAAACAGTTTTAAAGGCTTCCATTTGGTTTTCCACTGTGGTAATATTTCCTTTAAAATGTTCTAAGTTAAAAGGATCAAAATATGGACACACATTATGCAATGAAAAATAATATTGCCAATAAATTAATTATAGCATTGGATACTGCTTAATTTTGTTAAAGCCCTCTAAGAGTCATGGTGATTTTATTATTAAAATAATCATTTATTTTTTACATAATTCAAAAGACATCATATATACACTTAATTGTAGAAATGTTAGGTGTGTGTGGGGTGTGTGTGTGTGTGTGTGTGTGTGTGTGTGTGTGTGTGTGTGTGTGTGTGTGTGTGTGTGTGTGTGTGTGTGTGTGTGTGCCAGTTTAGAGCTTGAACTGAGGACGTGGGAGCTATCCCTGAGCATTTTTGCCCATGGCTACCACTCTGTCACATTAGCCACAGTTCTATGTCTGGATTTTTGGCGATTAATTGGAGAGAAGAGTCTCATTGACTTTTCCTACCTGGGCTGGCTTTCAACAGTGATCCTCAGATCTTAGCTAGGATTACTGGCCTGAGCCACCAGTACCTGGATAATGGTACATGTTTTGAAATTAGAAACTAAGTGCATTAAAACAATACTTCAACATCAAATTTATAAAAGTTTTTGGAACACTTACTTGTGTAATTTTAAATCTCACACTTAAGCATTGATGGTAGGTTCTTATGTATATTATCCAAAGATATTCAAAGTAGATGTGGTGGCACATGCATGTAATTCTGAGGCAAGAAGATCAAGAGTTCAAGGCCAGTCTGGGGCTGCACAGGAAGACCCTATTTCTCTTAATCTTTCGCCCCACTCTCCCTCTTTCTCTGTGTGTGTGTGTGTGTGTGTGTGTGTGTGTGTGTATATACATACATATATATATACACACATACATACACATACATATATACATCTATATGTATATACACATATGTACATGTATATATGCATATAGATGTATATATGTACATGTGTATACATATGTATGAAGCAACTACATACTTACTGTATGATTTTTCTCTGTTTTGGTCATTTTAGAACATTTGGAATAGATTTATGGCGCCTAAAGAATTCAATCAATCTCAATAGTAGGCATGAGTTTGTGAGATCCTGGTCCATGCTATCTACCCAAACAATTCAGTATATGGCTTAAAATATTTCAAGCTTGATTTCATTTTAATGGTGCATTAACTGGGTAAGCATGATTTATTGTGACAGTGTAAATTCGTCTATTGAGTCTTTAACAATAAATAACGAACAGTTTGTAATAGAGAACAATAAAGCATTATGTTCTGATGGAGGCAGAATTGAAATGACAGAATATAGCAATCTACTATCAGACAACGTAACTAAAATTTAGTTGTGGGGTTGCTGAAATCTGTTACTTTAAGGTGTTTGGATATGTGACTATATAAGCTCAGAACCAATTATTCTGTGCAGGACAACTATGTTTAGTTTCTTCTTATAAAGAAGTAGCTATATAAATTTTGTTTAAAAGCATTAGATACATGTATTAAGTTTAAGCATTTAAACCAAGAATCATTTGGCAGGGAATCCAGTGACCTGAGTGAGACACAATAGTGTTGATATTTCCATTTGAGAAAATAACTAGCTTTTTACTTTGTCTACATTGGCACTGGATACACAGGAATTCGTTTGGTTTGTTTCATACCAGCTGTTTTGTATTTGCTTGATAGGTTGATATGTAGCCAGAATCTTCAGAATAGTTTATTATCAGTAGGGATATAAAACTATTATGAGAATGACAGTGTTACTTTCAATGGAATTCCCCACAGTTTTTCCTCTTTATCAGGAAATTTGGGAGAAATAGGAAGTCAAACTCTTCTTTGGAATTTTTTTTAACCTTTATCTTAGTTTTTGTTCTTTTTGCCTCCATTAAGGAAATTTACACTGCATAACTTTGACATTTTCTCATAGTAAGAGCTTTGGCACAATAGTTAACCTCTATTAGGTTTTATTTTTCACCTATTAAATACAGATGAGGCCTTTTAAAGAAAGCATGACATATTGGATGGGAAGCTTTACCTATAGTTCCGGGAATATGCTAGGAGTTCATGCACATAGAATCTTAAGTATTACTGTTTCTTCTGATTAAGAACAATAACAATAAAAGCATAATTATAACTTTGAGGATGTCACGTACACTTAAGGGAATCTATTTTCTCAATGAAGTGTATTATTGCCCCATCCTCTGTATCTAATTGTATGGCCAGCAGAAACCATGGTAACAATGCAGAGTGTCATTCTGTATACTATTGATTGGACTAGTGTGGGATACCCTGCTTGAGTAATCAGATTCTGTTAGGAAAGTGAAATTGTCATGCAATTCTGTAAATGCTAGGACAGAGAGGCTCATAAATCTTAATCAGAGAAGCAGCCTTCTTTTATCTTATTTGCAAAAAGTCAGAGACAAAAAGATGTTTGGGAAAATACCAATGAATTAGATAGGAAACGGAAAGACTAAAATGAAAGAATCACACACACACACACACACACACACACACACACACACACACACACAGTTGTTCTAATGTTTGGTTTCCTATATGCTGACTAACTTTGAATTTTACTATTCAGTATCTATCCTATAAAGAAACATTGTTGCTTAAGTGAGCTGTACTTATCACCCATTGTGTATATTCAAAGAAAATTTAACCCAAAGTAGAATGAAATTATGTTCATTAAATTGTATTGAAAAGACAAATATTTGAAATTACATCTTTTATTCTATTACAATATAATTTTACATAATCCATAGGCAAAAATTAAATAAAGTACTTTAGTAACATCCTCTGCTTATTTTATATATAAGTAAACAACCTTTGTAATGATTAATTTTTAGTTTAACATATAGCATCTTACTTGAAATTCAAATAAGGTAAATTACCAGTGCATCAAACTGTAGTCTTTCATATTTACCTAATGGAAAAATATAGAGGTTTTAATTAAATGATTATTTGCAGCATATAATAAGTAAACATTTTCTAATAGAAACAAAGACCTATATTGTAACTTTTTAGTCAGATTGATATAATAGCTGAATTATATTTTCAAGTTTCAACATATTTTTCCCAAGTTGTACATAGTTCCAAAATCCACATCCATTACCTTAATATAGTTACTGGAATATAATAACAACATAAAAGAAGGTGGAAACAAAAAATAAAAATAACACACAATAGCAAGGAAAAAAATAATTGCTCTAGAAAAATTATGAAAAATAATGTAGTGACAGAATATTGAAGTAGTGTTTCAGAATAACTTTAAATTCAGTGTAATAGAGAAAATAATGTTAATTTGTTAATATATGTGCAGAAGATATTTTTCAGTGAGTAAAAATTGTGATACACATACAACAAGAATACTAAATCTTGCTCTTGAATCATGGTAGGTTAGTATTCAAAGTAAAAAAAGTATAAAACCCATATGAAGATTTAATAATTCTCTGTTAAATAATCACAGATCTTGTTCAAGAAATTCAGTTAATCTTAGAAACTATAAAAAAAATAATGACAACCAGTGAGACCACTGAAGGAAAACAGATATCCCACACAAGAAAGAATTTTATGAAAAAATTACTTGGAAGTATTTCTTGTTTCCTTCTTTCTGGTATCATGTAGTAATGCAGGCTCCACAAAACTGTACCTTTAGAATTACTGAAATTTAACTTTTTCCAAAAGAGTAAAACCAGCAGTTCTGAGCTGATTAATTCTTCTCATTTACCCTCACAAATAAAATAATAAGCAAAATAGTATTTTTTAAAACTCATAAATATTATCTATTGTACTGATTTTACATGGCTTTTTTCAAGTGTTCCTAATCACATTTTTTTGTTAATAAGTTTTTTTTATTGTGAAAATACCGTACAGAGGGGTTACAATTACATGAGCAAAGTAATGAGTACATTTCTTATCAAGCATTGTTGCCTCCTTTGTCTCCCCTTACCATCCCTGCCCTCCCAATCCCCCCCCCCAAGTTGTAAAGTTTGTTTTTCAACATAACGTCTTGTACATCTCACTATTGCAATGGGTCCTCTTGTATCCCTATTTAAACAATTTGTTCTTTCTCTTCCCCTCTACAAATTATACCAACATCAAATACAGTGAAAACAGAGGTTATACCGTGGGGGAGGGACAATGTCTCTAGCCTCCCACCTAGATTTAATACTGTCAACTCCAATATATGCTGCTGAAAGTTTCTTCAATCTCTAACTTGGTGTTTACAATATAGTTTGGGGAATGAAAAGACCAAGATATTGTCACTAGATTGTTGGGTAGCATGTAAGTACAGGAACTTTCCTTCAGCATCTTGAAACATTAAAAGGCATGATAATAAACAAAAAGGTGGAATTTTAACTAATAGAAAAAATACACACCAATACAAACAGATCTACCTTCACGACTACCTGACTTAAATTTTCTCCATTACACTTAGAAGTAAGAAGTCATGGTGTACTATTGCACTATAGGATGATAATGTAAAGTAACTACAGTGTGTCCTAAAATACTTATTGGACTTCATTCTTTTTCCCTAAATTTTTGCCATTCTTGAAGTTACTAAGATAACAATATATCTGTACCTGTGTATATTATCTTTAACACTTTTCTTTTATTCTTTACCATTAGACTGATTTTATTTCTGCCTCTGCTGATTATCTGCCTATATTCATACATGATTATTTTTGAAAGGAAGCTAGGACAGACCTCTTCTCTAAGTTTCACTTAATATCCATGGGAAATTAATGAACAGAACTTTCAACTTTGATTCACCACTTAGTGAAAGATTTTTGTAAAGTGATTTTTATGTGTTTCTCAAATTGTACTCAATGCTTAATGCCATCCATTCATACAGTCATTCATTCATTGGTTGATTCTCTCCATATTTAGAGAGATTTTGTAGTGAGAATTCCTCCATAATAGGAACTGGAGAGAAAGGACAAAATAAGCTAAAAATATGATATGTGGTCTAGATTCTTCAGGAACATATTGCTGACTTGAAGACACAATGACAGCTGTCTCGAGTTAAGAGTAATTGAGATTGGCAGTTCACAGTATGAACATGGCATAAAATCTAGAAATGGCCTCCTCTAATAGTTTACACACAGGAATTTTATATTTGGTTGGCACCTTAGTGTGGTATACTGTATCATATACTATTATGCATTGAATTTCAATTCTAAATGCAGATTGGTGGACCACTCTACTCTGTATAGCAATTAAAGACACTTTTGTTACATTAAAAATGTCACTTTCCTCAAAATAAAGAAAAAGTAAAACAAAACAAGGCAAAACACTATGCTCTTAGTGATCCAATAATAGAGTATAAAAAGCTAAGGTAGAAAAAAACCTATTGCTGGGCTGGGAAGGTGGCTCAGTGGTAGAGCTCTTGCCTTTCATGCATGAGGCCCTGGGTTCGATTCCTCAGCACCACATAAGCAAAAAGAGAAAAAAGCCAGAAGTGGCGCTGTGGCTCAAATGGTAGAGCGCTAGCCTTGAGCTGAAGAGCTGAGGGACAGCCCTCAGGCCCAGAGTTCGGCCCCAGGACCAGACCCCCCCCCAAAAAAAAAGAAAAAGAAAAAAACCTATTGCATGCTTATGAATGTAAAATGCAGTTACATTGAATCCTTAATAGAAAAGTCATGTCACATACAACCTATCAGAGTATTATTTATCATACAGTATCACTGTATAATTAAAAATTTTCATTTTAAGCAATTAATGAAAAACTAGAAAAATTGTTATTCTGTAGCCGTGAAAAGCTGTGAAAGCCAAAAAATAGTCGCTTTGTTGTTTTAAGTCTTCTTGTATGAAAAACATATTCAAAGTAAATCTTCCAACATGGCAACAGATATATTGCAAATGCTCAGAGAGTGTCTAACCCTCTAGTCCCCAATTGATAAAAACACACTTTTCCTATCCAGTCAAAAGAAAATAAAAATGTGTACCTATGGCTATCAATGTTGATTGATATATAGTTGAAATAGTTCTGTTCCAATGCACTGTACTTCAGAAATAGGCTTTATACATGTTGTAGGCCTGTGATATCAGTTCTTGTTTTATGGTTTCTGCTTCTAGCTCTTATGAAAACTTCTTGGCTACATCTTCACTAAATGATATATGACTGTGGTCCCGTGCTTGAATTAAAGTCTCTAAATGTATTTTGTGTGATTTCATAGCAGTTGAACTTAATAATTCAGGCTATGAATAATTCACTTTGGTGGAATAAGAGGCATCTTTAGGTGATTATATGAATAACTAGAAGGATGCCTTTTAAATATGGTCTCAGCATTTTAAATTCTTAGGTGGTTTTGTAGGCCAAAAATAAAGTGTAAAAAAAAGTGTACTAATGCCAGGCACCAGTTGCTCATGCCTGGAATCCTAGCTAATCAGGAGGCTGAAATCTGAGGATCAAGGTTCACAGCCAGCCCTGTAGGAAAGTCCATGAGACCCTTATCTCTAGTAAACCACCAGAAAACTGGAAGTGGCACTGTGGCTCAAGTGGTAGAGCGCTAGCCTTGAGCTGAAGAGCTGAGGGACAGTGCCCAGGCCCAGAGATCAAGCCCCACAACTGACCAAAAAAAGTAAACTAAGGCTTAAAGGTTGTCATCTAGTTCTCAAAAGTAAGCACAAGTCCTCTAAATCAAAATAGTTATACAAGAACCAACTATTTCAATAGCAAATGTACAAAAGTTAATAAAATGTTAAATTATACTAATTATCACAGAAAAATCAGGGCAAAACTTGGACTTCCCTTAATGAAAGTTAGAGGCATGGATCAAATGGTCGAGTATCAGCCTTGAGTAAGAAAGCCAAGCAAGAATGTAAGGCCCTGCGTTCAAGACCCTGGATTGATACACACACATACAAAGAATGTTGTTTGCTTGGTACTACCCAAATAGTTCTTAGCTTGCGTAGAATTTTCTCTGACACTTGTAAATTATTATTTATGAAAATACATTATATAAAAGTTTTTTTCAAAGACATAACGATATTTTTAATAATTTTGTATTTCATTGAATAGAATGTATATATTGTCTCTTAATGGATAAATTCTGAATTTATTGAGAGAAAAGTATATTTTAAATCACAGCCAAAAAGTTGTTTTTACATGTTCCTCTTTTTATGGCTTTAATAAAAGTTCAAAAACAAAAAACAAAACCTTCCGGTTGTTTACACTATGAATTCAATACTTTTAAAATATTTATAGTTTATTTTAAAAAATACAAATTATACAAAAATACAGTTAGAACACAACTTGTAATTTTACTGATGTTAAAGAGAGGAATATACATTTTATACAGTAGAGGTGAAATTTATGAATTATGTCTTTTTTTTTGTACTGATCCTAGGGCTTGAAATCAGGGCATAGGTACTGTCCCTAAGTTTTTGTACCCAAAGATATGTGAGTATTAGTAGGATACTGGATTGTATTCTACTTTTAAGTTGAGGGCAAACTCCATGTTGTTTTTCATAATGATTTTATTAATTTAGATGTCTCAAAAATTGTGGATGGGCAGGGCACAGGTGGCTACTAGCTACTCAGAAGACTGAAATCTGAGGATTGTAGTTCAAAGTCAACCAGTCTGGACAGAAAATTCTTTGAGACACTATCTCCATTAATCACAGGAAAAGACAGAAGTAGTGCTGTGGATCAAGTTGTAGAGTGTTAGCCTTGAGCAAAAAGAGCTTAGGGACAGTGCCCAGGCCCAGAGTTTAAGCCCAAGGACCAGCAAAAAAAATGTGCCTGAGTTTTCATTTTTTTCCTTATACATGCTTGCCATTGGTTTTCTTTCAACTTTTTACTAATAGTCAATCTAACAAGCATGAAGTACTAGTTTATCGCTTTTGATTTGCATTTCTTTGATGATTAGTAATATCGAACTTTTTTTCAAATGGTTGACCATTTGTAGGATTTTGAGAAATACCTATTCATATCTTTGGCTCATTTTTTAATGGGTTATTTACTTCTTCATTTTTTTTAGTTTCATATGCATTCTAAATGGTGAGCTCTTATTGGCTGAATGGCTGGCAAGTATTTTCTACTGTTCTGTAGATTGCTTCTTCACTCTGATAATGGTTTGTTGTACTGTGCAGCAGCTTCTTGTTTTGATACAGTCCTATTTGTCCAATTTTGATTTCTGTACTTGTGGTGTCTTATCTAAAGAATCATTGCTTATACCAATGTCTTGAAGTGTTTTTCCCATATTTGTTTATTATTTATTTGGCAATATTATTTATTTATTTGGCAATATTTGAACCAGGGATTTGCTCTCACTTGAATTGATTACTGGTGTTCTACCACTGGATTCATACTTCCACTACTGCTTATTGCTGATTATTTTGAAGAAAGAGACTTGTGAACTTTTCTCCCAAGTTTGGCTTTGAACCTTGATCATCTCGATCTTAGCCTCTAGAGTAGCTAGGATTAAGACAGTGACCAACTGATATTAGACTATGTATTTTTTATAGTAATTTCTCAGTTTCAGGCCTTAGATTTTGATCTTTGGCCCATTTTGAGCTGATTTTTGTATATGGGGCAAGGAATATATCTAGCTTCATTTTTCTGCATGTGTACATCTGACTTTCCCAGAAGAGCTTACTGAAGAGACTGTTCTTTTTCCTATGAATAGTATTGGTTTGTCAAAAATGAATCAGCTGAATATATATGAATTGGTTTATAGGTATTAAATTGTGTTTCCTTGACCTAAGTATTAGTTTTCATGTGAGTGGTAGGCTGTTTGGCTACTATAACTTCGTTGTAGCACATTTTGAAGGCAAGTATTGTGGATGCCTCCTGTCTTTTCTCTCACTTCAGAATTGTTTTGCTTATTCTAGGTCTTTTGTGATTCCATATGATTTTAGGATTATTTTCCTCTGCTTGTGGAAGATGTCATTGGTATTTTGATAGAAATTGCACTGAAATTTTTATTGTATTAGAGAAGTACCCATATCATTGTAGACAACTCTCTTTATCCATTATTATATAGATGTTTTGTAACAACCTTTAATAATTCATTTTTCCATATAACTCTTGATTTGTAATATGAATTAAGTATAGTTTAAGTTAAGACATTTTCTGCTCATCTTGAGGGGAGGCAAATTGTAGTATTGAGCAATCCATACCTCTTAGCCTTAACAGATTCAGAACTAAGTAACTTCTGCATTTTTTTAAAAAATAAAAAACAGGACAAGGTTATATTTTTATGGTTTAACTTTGTCATATGTCAAACAAAAATAATTTATTAGCCAAAGTAAATTGTTGTTTATCTACCTTTCCAAATTCCCACATCCTTCAGCTTTTCCCATTATTTATTCTTCTTCAAGGAGAAAATTTTATTTTTCTTTAGTAACGTCTTACAGAAGTCCTGCAGCCATTAGTAGTATAAATGGTGTCAAGTAGAATACTCTTAAATCCCAGCTTTGAGAAAGTCACATAAATATGTCATGTTGCATGAGTGATGTAAGATAATACCAGAGGAATGAAAACACTTTTTGACCTTCAAACAGATTCTCTCTATGCCTCATTGCTAGAAGGCTAAGAGCCCTTTAAACTTTGTGACCTACTTAGGATGGCTGTAAATGTCATTCTTATTCATAGCAACATTTAATGCTTTCCTGGATTTTGCTAAACTATTTACCACAATGATATATTGCAGAATTGAATTCCACAGCTTGATTGTGTACTGAATAAAGAATTGTATTGTTCATCTGTCTAAAGTGGAATGCGATTCATTCTCATTGAAAGTCAGCTTGTTTCCATAATATAAGACTGGGAGGAGAAAACACCTTATGTTTTCAGTAAAACATTCATTACTTTTATAGCTGTTTTCCTTTTCATAGTTTACCTCTCTCCATTACAAGTAAATCACAGTAAAATGCTTTGCAGACATAATTTTTATATTTATTTTAGCCTTTTTACCTAGCTTTAAAATTTGGCTTCATTCTAATCTGTCAAATTTTACATAATCTATCCTATAAATTGACTGCTGAATAAAACTGATGTGCAAAAGAAATCTACAAGTATTTCATGGAAGTCATTGGCATTGTAAAGTTAAATTAACTCAAAATTGGAAACCCAGAATTTTTCTTTTTTTAAAAAAATAAATATATTCTATGCTGTCTTTTCCCTTCCTTTATTATTAGAAATTAGAAAAAGGATTTTTCTTTTTTTCTATAAATTTTCATAAGACAAAAATTATCTAAGGATGAATAAGTTGTAGCTTAGTTGGTAGAGCCTTGGTTACCATGAGCAAAGCCCTGGATATGATATCCAGAACTACAGGAAAAGAAAAATTATCTGCCTTAAAACAAGTATTTGTATATAATACTATAGAAAGTTTTTATTTTTAATTTTCTAATCTATTACATGTGTGAAAATCAATGTAAATACATTCATGTATGTAATCCTTCGTGACCATCTTGGAGAAAGATTATTACAAGGTTTATTAGAGGGGCCATATCTCCCCAGAAGAGAGAACACATGGCATCTACCCCCATCCAGGTGGCAGGTAGGTCTGGGGGCAGGTAGGGAGGTAGGTGGGAGCTCAGGTGGGTCTGGGCAGAGACAGGCTGCTGCCAGCTGTATGGTGGGAATTCTAGGACAGGAAGGATCTCAGGTCTGGATAGAGCTGAGGACCAAAGGTGGGGTAATACTAACAATGTTAACTCTAAATCTAAATAGCCCCAAGAGTGAGTGTTCTTTGCAAAGATTCTTGGAGCAAGTAGTTTTGAAAATGTTTCAAGAGCACTTTTGTAATACCAGTAGAGAAAAACACAATTATTTTAACTAACCAGGAAATTTATTGCCAGAAATACTCTTCTTTTAGTACTAATTATAGAAATTGGTGTGTGTGTGTGTGTGTGTGTATGTGTGTACATCTTAAAAGACTTTTCAGTATATAATATCAATTGAAAACAATTTTTAAAAAGGATTTAAAAAATTGATTAGATCATTAAACATTCAAAAAATAATATAACCACAAGAATTTCATGAAAATCAATTGAATAATGAATTTTATTTTATTTTTTACATTTTTAGTTTAATCTTATTGTCAAGGTGATATACAGAGGGGTAACAGTTACATACATAAGATAGAGTGGGTACATTTCTTGTGGAACTTGTTACCCCCTCCCTCATTTTTCTTCCACATTCCCTAGCCCCATTCCCCTACCAAATTGTACAGTTCATTTCCAACATATTGTCTTGTGAGTATCACTGTTACATTAGTTCCCCCTTTGTCCTTTGTCTCATCATTTTGTGTGTTATATGTATATTAGATAATGTGTTTTACTACTATGTATATAATTATACCTTGTAGGTTGTCATTCCTATATTAGTTCAGACATTGCTGTTTTCCAAAATATATAGCCATTTATTCATTGTTAATTGTACAATTATTAAATACATATCTAAAGAACAACAGGTGCAATTATTAAAAAGTAGCATGAAAAAATAAAATTTTCTCATCCAAGCTGCTAATACTATTTTATCTTATTTTTTAATATTTTTATTATCTTTAAGTAGTTGTACAAAGAAATTGCCATTGGCCAAAATAGTTTATGAATACAATGCATCTTAATCAATGTCACTCGTTTCATCATTTTCTCCTATCCTTCTTAACTCTACTTCTTCCCTCAATTTTCTTAATTTTGTAGGATATGTGTTGGATTTTATGACTGTGTCCTTTTTTCCTTTCCTTTCTTTATTCATCTACCCTCCTCCCCTTGGCCTCACCTCTTAATTTATGAGTATTCATTTCCTGGTGTTTATTTTGTTGGACGGTAAGTTAGCTTTTCTAAGGAATTACACCCTTTGAATTCTCCCTTGAGTACACCATATTTTGGTTAAGACATTTGTGTATACTTGCATATCATCCTGACATGTTTACTTAGACATTTCTAAATTAATTCTAACTTCCACATATAAGAGAAAATATGCATCCTTTGTCTCTTGACCTGACTTACACTGTAGCTTTTCTTTGATACATGATCCTATGACTGCTAAATCTAGAGGGCTTCCAGGTGATCTTTCCACAGTAAATGTATTTATTGCTTTTCACCCATTAAACAATGTAAATGCTTAAACAAATCCAATGTGTGTACATTAATAATCATACCAATATCTCTTACCCTCCAGACTACCATGAGATAGTAATTTAACAAGAATTGCTTTGTTCTTTTACAAGCTTGTCAAATCTAGGTTTTAATTATCTTCTCATCACCTCTAGGCCTTTTTATATTCAGACAATGTGTAAATTAATGTAATGTTTCACTCTAAAAAGTAAAGGGATAAAAGTCTCTCTGGAATATTCCTCTCATACCTATATTAACCACACATCTGCCTTTCTATAGAATATACCAAAAGAAAATACACAGAGGTAAGTGTAGAGAATAAGTTGACTAAGTTTAGCTGTTCATGAAAGGAATTCTAAAAATCGTAAAACCTTCAAATAAAATTTATGGGAAATTAGCCTTCAAGTTAGTTATTTCTACATATTTCCAAAACCGACAAAATTCTGTGTTTATTCAGCTATATTTGTTGAACAAATACCTTTTAAAGAACATACATTTGTTAGATACTTTTAAATTTGTGGCTATAACTGATAAGGTGAAATTATGTCATTAGAAAAATTATAGAATAAGTTTATATTCCCACCAACAGTGTAGACCACTTCCCTTCCAGCATCTGTGATTATTAGATTTCTTGATTATAGTCATTCTAACTGGGGTGAGGTGGAATCTCAATGTTGTTTTGATTTACATTTCTTTTATGGCCTGAAATGTTGAGCATTTCTTCATGTGTCATTTCTTCATGCCATTCTTATTTCCTCTTCAGAGAAGTCTCTCTTTACATCTTTAGCCCACTTATTAATGGGGTGGTTGTTTCTTTGAGGATTTGGTTTTGGGGGATTTAATTTTTTGAGTTCTAAGCATATTTTAGATATGAGGCTCTTGTCTGTTGTATACTCTGAAGAGAGGTGGAGAGAACACAAGAAAAAAGGAGAAAGGCAATTATATCTTGGATTAGGCAAAACACAATGTTATACACCTCACAAATATAATGTTTAGGCTTGTCTAGCCTCAGTATTCTTTCAGAACAGTGGGAATGAAATAAAATATTTCAGATGAAAGCAGATTGGCAAATGCAGTGTTAGTGTCATTTATTTCATCAGGAAATAAGAATACAACTCAGACACTTTAAATAAGCAAAAAAAGGAATATATATTTTTGGAAGAGAGAAGGAAGTGTGAAATAGTCATCTAAGAAAGTAGAACAAATGCATTTTGGAACTATGGTATAATTGCATTAGGACTCATG
The DNA here is from genome assembly GCF_024711535.1 of Dipodomys merriami. Taxonomy (NCBI): domain Eukaryota; kingdom Metazoa; phylum Chordata; class Mammalia; order Rodentia; family Heteromyidae; genus Dipodomys; species Dipodomys merriami. The sequence goes on from NW_027204492.1 coordinate 103,760,763, forward strand.
CATTTACAATGAGATCCTTTTAGCACTTTTATGTATTTTCCATTCAAGGTTAGCTGCTTAGGTGCAAACACAAAATAGGCAGAAAAATATATTTAGTTATGGTTGGAGTTTTGGTATGCAGGTTTAATGAAGAGACAGGGAATAAGGAAATGGAAAGTGTTTGTGAGGATGACCAAACTGGGTAAAAGTGAAAGTAATGATGGGGTGGGTAGTTAATAGAGGAAACTGGAAAGACAGTTGAAGAATATTCAAGTATAGATTACAAGATGGAAGGAAAGGAGACAGTGATTAGAATGGATTATAAATAAAAGCTTCTAGAGTGAGTATAGTTCAGTTACATCAGATATGACCCAGAGTGCCTGTAAGCTGACATTTTCCTCTTACTAGTACTTTGGAGACAGTTTAACCACAGTCACAGTTCAGGATATTGTGACCAAATCCTCTGGATTCTCACAACACAAGAATCCATAAAACTGTATATTTTTTAAGCTTTTCAGTCTAATTTTTGTTGTCATTTTATTTTATCTAGTATTATATTGCTATATTATGGTAGCAAGGATGTTCTCTACCTTTTTACATACTATCATACTATGCAAATTAGAAGTGCTCTCCATTTTTCACACTCTTCATAAACTCACTATAAATCAGAATCTCTCAGAATGAGCATAAACTGTTCCTGATGGAAGAAAATCAAACAAATCTCTTTTGTATTGTTCTAATTATTACCATCATTACTTTTCTTTATTTGAATTTTTAGAGCTCAGTATATTTTGGGGCACATTCCACATTCTGCCTAATTATTATTATGTATCTTGGATTGTCCCATGAAGAAAGCCCTCCTAACAGTCTAGTCTTCCAATGATATCCCAGAATTGTTTCTGCAACTTTCATTTCTGTTTTCTTCAATAATCTGTTGTTTTGAATCCACAATTACTCATACTTTCATCATTTAGTGTATTTGCCACAGTGATTTGTCAGTCAGATTTCTTAATTCTGAGTATTTTTATCTAAATGAATTCAAGTTTGCTTACATTTCTGAAATCCATTATCCACAGATAATATTTAAGATCTCTGCAAATATATTTCATATTCTACCTTGCCATCCTTATTTATGTCTTTATCTTGGTTGGGTGGTACTAGGTTTTGAATTCAGGGCTTCTACTATTCCAGCAAAGTCCTCAGCCCCTTTGCTTTTTTTTTTCTTCTTCTTCTGTAATCTTTAAGTAGATGTACAAGGAGTTACCATTCAACAAATCAAGGGAAAAAGCAAATTGTTTAAATAGGGATACAGGTGGACCCATTGCAACAATGAAATATACCAAACTTTACAACTTTGGTGGGGGGGGGGAGTGTAGTCGTGGAGATGGGAGGGCACGGATGGTAGGGAAAAACAAAGGAGGAGGCAACAATGCTTGATAAGAAATATTCTCATTACCTTGCTCATGTAATTATAACCCCTCTGTGCCGTATTTTCACAGTAAAAAATCTTATTAACAAAAAAGACAAAAAACAAATCAGTTTATGAGTACAATGCATCTAGATCAATGTTTCACCTTTAATGATTCTTCTCATCCCTCCCAACCCAAACCATCCCCTCAGTTTTCTTAATTTCATAGAGTAGGCATTGAAGATTATGACTGCTTTCTCGTCTCTTCTGTCTTTATTCAACTACCCACGTTCCTTTGACTTCTTCTTCACATATTCAAGTATCAGTTTCCTAATTCTCATTTTGTTGAATCATGAGTTTGTTTCTCTAAGAAATTACACTGTTTGAATTTGTCAGTTAATACATTTGTGTACAAGATCATGCAAACTTTTGCCCAGGCTGACTTACAACCACAGTCCTTTGATCAATGCCCCTAGATCTGATTTATGACATCTATATTTTACTGGTTTGAACTACAGTGAGAGATGTTTAATTATGTTTCATATTGAACTTCTAATCAAAGAAATAATGGGAGTCGTCTTTCTATGAAAAGGAAAGCACTAACGTGGATGTTATTTTCATTGTGTAGTGATAAACAAATGGAACAAAAGTTAAAGATTTTATGCTTTTTGAAGTTTACTTTGTTACAAACAATATTTTGTTTGCCTATTCTTTCTTATTATTAATGGTTATAAAGTACATTAGGTATATTTTAAAAATTATTTTGAATATTGAAAATTTTCTTAACTATTTTCAGAGTTTACAAAATTAGGTTCATCTGACATATACAATAAACTATATGCACTTAAATATACCTTGATAAGCTTTGACATATGTACACACAAATGCTTCACACACATATTCTTATGACCACTTGCTCAATAAAGAAAAAAGGACATATATCTGTCTCTCTGCCTCTCTGTCTATTCACATGTGTATATATATATATATATATATATATATATATATATACATATATATCAGTTATACCATAGTATATTCACTTTTCATTTGTCAATTTAACTTTTTCAAAAAAGAAAATTCAATTATCTCAAAAAGTTCTCCTATGCCTCATTTTTGTGAAATGCTTTCAGCCTTATTCAGCACTGAATTGTTTTCTATTACTAAAATATGTGCAAATCCTTTTTCTCATAACAGTGTTGTATTTTATTTTGTAATAGGCCTAAAAATACCAGTTATCAATGTTGCCACATTGAAAGTTAGGATAATATCACCAAGTTGAACTACAAGGTAAATTTTAGATTTTATGAGTATGTGTCTGGTTGCCAGTGGCTTAACACTTTTATGCCTAGCTAATGAGGAGGCTGAGATCAGAGGATCAGGGTTTGAACTAGACAAATATAATAGTCCACGAAACTTCATCTTCAAAGAACCAGTAAGCTGCTGAGTAAAATCACAGATCAAGTGGTAGAGTGCCAGCCATGAGCAAATAAGCCAGGTAAGATTACAAGGGTCTGAGCTCAAGTAAAAAATGACAAGTTAGAAAATATAAGTGCATATTAAAAATAACTGTTCATTTGCATTCCTTATTTTCTTCGAAGGATAATTTTAAGTACCATATTTCAAGTACCAAATTTACCAGATACAACTGATAATTTTTCTGACAAATACAATTTTAGTTCATTTATTGTTTATGGTAAACCAGTTTTATCCAAAGAATATGTTCAGTTAGCCATTTGTATTTGTTCCTTATATATGTTTACATATAATAGCTATATGTAGTCTTTTAAGATTTTCAGAATTTAAAGATTATGTTGAAATTTTAAAGATTTAAAGAATATGTTGAATTTTTAAAAGACACTATCAAGTGACATGCCATTTAAAGTGTTTTACCTATATGAATTTTTGATTTTGAAATTATTCCACAGAAATAAAACTCAGAAATTAGATAAATCATGAATCTAAAATAATAATTTGATTAATTATTATATATTAGGCCAATTTGTAGATTGTATTAAAAACCTATTTTATTGCCTGAATTTGTAATAATAAAATACTATAGACAGTACTTATGTGATGCATTGATACTAAAATGATCAGTTTCAAACATGTTAGATAGATACACAGGAAATTCTATTACAATAGAAAAAACTTCAAATTTCTTTATTTTTAATTTTTGATTTTGATAAACTTATGCAATATATTCTGGAATTTCCAAAAACTTTACTATAAATAATTGAAGTAATAGCTATATGTAGCTAAGCACCCAACAAATGATAAACTTCCATATATTTTCATACATCAATGGTACAGCTTTCTATTACCTTTAATAAATAAGTAGTATTAAATTACTGTTATTTTTCTATAAGCAAAGTTTCTAGGGGCCTACTTAGTGTGATTTATGGTTTACGTTCTGATAGCTGAACCGCCCCCATATTTATACTATTTCTTTGAGGACAGAGGTATGTTAGCATTTAGTCAGATGAAGCTGAAAGGAAAGCACAGTTTTTAACTTAGTTATAATATTTACACATACGGTTCCTTAATTCTTCTGAGCCTTTATTTTATTTTGGTGTTTTATTTTACAGTATTGCAACTTGAACTTAAGGCCTATACAAGACCCATTTTGCTTGCGTATAGTTGACACTCTGCCATTTGAACCTTGCTTCCTTAGTTTCTTGTTTTCTAGCTGTCAGAACAGAATTATATTCTATGCACTGCTTTCCTGAGATAGATAGTATAACAATATAGAGTAAAATAATATGCATATAAGAATTGTTCTAACTTTGCTCTCACAGAAGCTTCTATTTGGTTACTATATTTTAAACCTACATTTATATTTTTCAAAATCAGTTTTTAAAAAAAGAATGCAAGGAAAGAGTCAGAGGCAGAGATAGAGTAAAGAAATAATGTTACCTTATTTTACAAAATTATATTGCATTATCTAAATATTTTACTGCTGCTTCTCTAAACAAGGCTATATGGGGGGAAATTTAAGGAAAAATTAAATAGGTAAGATGTTTTACTTATAATATGGATTATCTAGAAAGTGCTACTGTTATTAGGGATGGATAATTGGAAGGCTAAACTTTTGACACCTTGAAGGGTAGAACTACAGAAACAATGTCCTATATATATCATCTCATAAATAATTACCAGCCAGGTACAGTGGCATATGATTGTAATTCTGTCTAGCCAGATAACAGATTGGGAGAATCTTGATTTCATGACAGTCCGGGGAAAATGTTAGCTAGATATTATCACATCCCTCAAACAAACGGGCTGATTTTGAATACCTGTCATCCCAGCTAAATAGGTAGATCAAGATCCAGGATAGAATGGACAAAAAGTTAGAACCTGTTTATTTATATTCTGTGCTGGTCTTGGGGCCTGAACTCAGGGCCTGGGCACTATTCCTGAGTATTTTTGCTTAAGTGAAGCACTTTGCCACTTTAACCACAGTTCCACTTGCAGATTTTTTTGGTGGATATTATCTTCATGGACTTTCCTGATCCTCAGAGCTCAGCTTCCTGAGCAGCTAGGATTATAGGCAGCAGCCACCTGCACCTCACAAGATCCTATTTTTTAAAAAGTAAGAGAAAAAAGGACTGGGAAAATGGCTCAAGTATAGGCTACCTGCCTGGCAACTACAAGGTTCTGAGTTCAAAACACAGTATCACTACACACATACATACACACAGAGAATTATCATATACCAGTATATGTATTTTAATATTCTGGATAAATAAGTAATCTGTGACAAGGCAATTGGCACATGTTGATAAAATTTTTAAAAAGGATATTAACAGTGGAGTAACTTTACTTAAGCTTGATCCTCACATATACTCTGAAGGTTCAATATAATTATAAAAGGGAAAATGTAAGTGACATTAATTGAAATATATTTATTTTACTAAAATCTAATATTACTTAGAGCCAAATTTAATATTGGGAGACTTGTAAAAGTAATTAAATTACCTGTATTCTATTTTTACGTGCAAATTATGAGATAATAAAATTTTAAAAATATTTTCAGACATATGACTTGATCATTTCTTCTTGGATTTGGTTAATTAATTTTTCATATTTCCCTACAGGATGAAAAATTTCCAGAAACAGTATATAAGAAAATAAAGCTATAAAGTTATTAAGCTGATTAAATATGGTATGTAACAAATAAAGCAAATTAATTTTACAGTTATTCATTTCATGTCTAGGCCTATGTAGTGATTATTACATTTACTCTTCAAACTTATTTACACTTCATTTTCCTTATTTACTGATTCTCCTGAAAATTGATTGTCCATATATCTACACAAACACAGTTTCCATTTTGATAGCCCATTCAAGGCTAGATGCATCTTACTATGATGCATAAACTCTGTGGACATTTTCTTTTTTTTAACTATTATTATCTTTAATTGGTTATACAAAAGTGTTTCCATTTAACAAAGCAGCTTATGAATGCAGTGCATTTTAGTCAGTGTCACCCCTTTCAGTATTGTTAACCATTCCTCCCCTCTCCACCATTTCCCACATTCTTAATTTTTTAGGATGTACATTGGATTCTTTGTTAAATTCTCTACCTCTTCTTCTCTTCATTTCTCCACTCTTTTTCCCCTTGACTCCACCCTACCCCTTTCAAGTGTCTTAATGATTTCTTGGAACTGTCCATGCTGTAACATTTTAAGTTTTCCAACTTATGAATAGACAGTCCATAGTATATTCAAGATATATTAAAGAAACTTGATCCCTGATATGAGAACTGTATATTCTAGTTCTGAATTTATAATAAATAAAACAACCCATAGCAGTTACTTGTTTATTGAAGTTTTCATTGTAACCTGTTGTATTTTTATTTTCAAATTTCAAAATTTATAAAGTGTATGAAATTTCTTTTTTTCTTCAGTCAAATTTTAATTTCAAGGTTAAATATAGAAGTGATAAATATGTAAGTGATAAATTATAGCTTTTGTAATAATACAAATCTTTATATCTTTTGCATACTAAATTTTAACTAGTTAGATGCTTTAGAGATTTGTGTTCCAGATTGTGATTTGTCTTATAATATCTGCTAATGCGTTCATGTCACATTTAAAATGTTAAATGTAGTTAAGTTAGTTAGGATCTCAATTTGTGATTTTAGAATTTTATGTCTTGCTAAGAAATAGTTGTTTAATCTATGACAAAGAGACCTCATTTAGCTTCAAAAATTATGAATTTTGCTGCTTTGCTTAAAAGTCACTTGACACTTATTCTTATATGCTATAGTATTGATATGCAATGTTCCTCAAATGCCTATATGTTAAAAGTTTGCTCCTCAGGTCGATAATATCAGAAGGTGGTAGAAATTTTAAGACTAGATATCCAGTGGGAAGTTAAGAACTTACAGGTTATTGTGAGATTCAAGCTTTTTCCTCTTTTCTCTTTTGCTTTTCAGCCATTATGTGAGTGTCTTTGATCTGTAATGTACTTGCTGCAGAAATATATTGACTTGCAATGGGGCAACATCATGGAACGAAACCTCCAAATCTGTGAGTCAAAATGAACTTTTTCCTTTTATAAGTTGATTATCTCAAGTATTTTTATAATATTGGAAGCTGACAATGCAGAAAACTGGTAATAAGTAGGGGTAATTGCTTCTATATCTGAGATGATATGGATGAGCCTTTGGAATTGGTTTTCAGGAGGAATTTGGAAGATTATGGAAGAAGTAGGGTACAAAATGTTTGGAAGGCTGTAAGCAAGCAGACCTTAATGGGCAAATATGGAGGGTACTTAGAAAAACATAATTCTGATAGGAATGTAGAGGTCAGATCATAAGCAGATAAGGCTTTAGGTATAAATGAGAATTATTATGTGAAATGTACTGGAGCTATGTTTGTGGCACTGTGGCAAAGAACTTGGATATGTTTCATACAGACTTTGAGAGTTGGTAGGATGCTCACAGAGGTATTTTGTCACCACTTTGGAAAGCATTAATACAGGCAGATCTTAACAACAGATGATTTCATGAGATGCAAGTTTACCATTGTTTTCAAATCTTTCAAGTACTAGAGTTATTACATAATAAGTTATCCTTTGCCAGATAGCCTAGGTATTATCATCACTCCATTTACTACTATCAGTATGGTCCTTGCTCTTGGCTAGCTGGTGATTGACTTAATTCCAGAATCCATTCTTAAGAGTCTGCTCCAAAAAACAACTACTACTTTGAACTATCAGTTTCATTTTCTCTAGCATTAAGGTTTGAGTGAAAACACTTTATATAGGGAATAATTTCAAGGGATTAAAACATCTTGAGACAAAGAAAAATGTGATTCAATTAAGTATCTACCAAGCACATAATTGATGAGGTTTTTAGGACTCAATCTACCCAGGGAGCTATCATCTAGGAATCTATGGTTTTAATCCATTAACACATTAGCTGAGGGTTACCTCTTGGGACATTAATTCTTTAGCCCTTTGAATATTACATTTATTTGAGTCTTCCATTTGTCTAGCTCCAGAATATACTGAAATGTTTCATACAGATGATATAGTAAGGCTCTGATAGAACTAATACCATCTTCTACTATCATTGAATATCTGTTCCTAACATACAATATGATTACAATATTCTCACCATTAAATATATCAATTGTTTTCAGATTTCTATAAGACAAACAAAAATAAAGAAGCAAAGCATAAGGGATTTTTCAAAATCAATTCCATTCTCAGTAGCTATGTTATAAGGAATTCCTTACAAGTTTCCTTTCTCTTTTTTCTGTCTGCCTTAGTTTGTGACATTTATTTAACTTGAATTAATTTTCTCTTTTCATTGTCTGGCAAAGAGAAGACTTTATACTCATATACATATGTGTGTATGTGTATATATGTGTATGACTATTAGAGAAAGGTTTGAAAGTATGACTTTTGTTTAAGAGATTTGTCACCCCATAAATTCTCTACTGGCTTATCTAATTATCTGAATGTATATAGGCTTATAAATGAGACAATTTCGGGAATTTGAATTTCCCGACTCAAAGTACAGATCTAATATTTAATGTTTTATATTTATTTAAACTATTTAAGAAATTTTAATGTAATTGCTCTCAATTTGAGAAATGACAGTGTTTTTATTTTTCCAGAAGTCTAGAGGTAGTGGGGATTGAATTCATTGTACTACCTTTCCTGCCTGTACTCACTTCCACAGTCATAGTTTCAAACTTTTAGTGTGGGAGTTTACACCTTGAAGTTTAAAATAGTACTTTTGATAAATTTTTATACTGTTTGGCACTATGAAAGTCATTTTAGTAATGAAACACTTTGAGTTTCTCGGATTTTCCCACAGCATGTAATTTTTCCTGGGATAATTGTATAACTAAGTGCCCTGAGGCTATGCTAGATAAATAAGGAGACAGATAATTCCCATATTGTCAAAATTCATTCGCTTTTCTTAGTAACAGTTTGTTGATGGTGAGAATCGAAGTTTGAGAGTATTCCTTAATTTAATCTGTGATTTTGAGCACAGTGGAAAAATCAAAACACCAAAAAACCACTCAATACACTGAAGTCACTTTGGGGAATTATTTTTGTCACACCACTAATTAGCTTCTGGTTAAATATTTCTTCATATTAGTACCTAAGTTTTTTTTAGCAACATTGTGCATCTAATAAATAAAAACATGCCAAATCACTTACATCACTTACATTCTTGGTCACATTCTTGAATTAAAGCATTACAATATATGAGTAGGCATCTATTAGTGAAATTAATTGAAATATAAAAGATAAATATATCAAGACGGGCACCTGTGGCTCATGCTATAATCCTAGCTACTCAGGAGCCTCAGATCTGAGGATCTTGGTTCAAAGCCAGCCTGGGCAGGAAAGTCTGTGAGACTCTTAGCTCCAACAAACCATCAGAAAACCAGAAGTGGCTCGTGGTTCAAGTGGTAGAGTGCTAACCTTGAGCTGAAGAGCTCAGATACAGTGCCCAGGTCCAGAGTTCAAGCCTCACGACCATAAAAAAAAAGGTAAATATATCAAAGTTGAGAGTAAATGTATAGGATAAAGAGTGTTTTGGAAACCACCCCATAAGCTTCTTAATTGTTTCTTTAAAATCTACTCCAAATATTTATCTTTATAATCAATTTATTATATAATCTTTTTATTTTATTTCACATCTAATATTTTCTCTACAATAAAATCAATAAGTACAGTGAAAAGGAACTTCTTGTACAGTGCTTTTATTGGCAATTAAATAATTTTACAAGCACATACTATTTCATTACATGTAACTGTATTTCAATATAAGACATGGTGAGGATGGGTTATTATTAAAGATTCCTCATAAATATTTCAATAACCTAGAATATTGAGAAAATGTTTTGTTTTTCTTTTGGAACATTTCAAAGGTTTAATTCAGGATTTTATGAAGTGGTGATAAGTAAATGTTTTAATCTATGTAATAAAATTATGTTTTGAGGAGATAAATTGAAAATAAAAATTAAGATGTAAGATTTTAACAGTATAAGAATAAAAATAATATTTTCAAAACTTAAAGAACTTTATAGGTAAGTTTAACTGTTATGTCTGGGAGAGAACATTTAAAAGAGAGTCAGATGATAAGCTAAATTGTCCAAATCAAATTTGTTTTCGTTATTAACCACACCTCTAATGTTTTTCTTCGGGTCCTCTCTTTTTAGCACCAAGAGTGGAATTAGAAAGTAAGAATAAATTCATGATGCTATCACTCCCCTCATCTTCAGTGAATCAAAGTTATATATAGGAATGCCAAAAAGCATAAGTATGAAAGGATGCAGTAGACACACAAAAGCAAGATATGAAAATATTATAACATATCAGAAAAGCTCTCTTAAAGTAGCTGCAGTCCCAGATCCAAACTGAGAGGCTATGGTATAGATTTATATTTGTTCATATACTGTAGTGAATAATAACAGGTTTCTGATATCTTACTTTAGATTACCTGGCACCAGCAATAGATGTGTATGTCAGTTGTTCTACCACTACCTGGGAAATTAAATGTGAAAGAAAGAGACAGGCTGCTGGAAGTGGGGTTTTCAGGTGAATATGATCTCATCCTGAGTATAGTACCTGCAAAAATCTAAAGATAAAGGAAAAACTGGTTTACTTGAGAACCTGAAAATATATTATTGTGTGTTTGTACCTAGACATTGATTAAAAATGAGTTTAAATATTAAACAACATGAAATCATGAGATGATTTTCATGTCATGTGAATAGGTTTAAAATGTATCTTAAAAGTAACAGGAATGGTTACTGCTGGCTCACAACTATAATCATAATTACTGAGGAGACTGAAAAGTTGGGTAGATTCAATTGCAAAACAAAACAAAAGCAAAAATCAGGACTAGAAATGTGGTTCAAGTCGTAGAATGCCAGCTGAGCAAGCAAACTAAGGAGGCAGGAGGCCCTGAATTCAAATCTCAGTACTGTCCCCATAATTAACAGGAAACCAGTAAATGATCTAATGGAAATTGATTAGATGAATAAAGATGGGAAGAGAAAAGCTAAGAGCCAAAAGGTAATTTAAACATAAATAAATGTAGATGAATGAGAGAATTGCATTCTGGACTAGAATACTGATCATTGGAGATTTATTATTTTTACAATGGGTAAAAGAAACACAATTTATTGAGTTTAGTACTTATGTGAGGAGTTTCAGTAGGGTTCGTGTTGTGTTTGAGGTCCTTTGGAGATGATTAGATAGGAATGTCTTCTATAGATTATAAAATATGAATGTCTGAGACCCAGAAAAAGCTCTTGGGATTTTGATTTTTAAAGCATTCTAATGTAGATGATGGTAGAAACCATGGAAAGGATTGTGAATACTGTTAGTAGAAATGAGAATAAGGGAACACAGTGAAATCTGAGAGGCATTATCAATACAGACAACAAGAACGTTAACTCCTAGAAGATAGGGATGTATATACAGCATATAGAACAATGAACTGCCTTGAATTGTGCCATTTGGCATTTTTAATCGGCTAGCAAATATCAAGGCTGAGTTTAGAAATCATCTAAGGAGTAAAAGGAGCTGAACAATGAGCATAGATGATGGAGAACCTTGATAAGAGCAGTTTCAGACAGGAGACAGAAATAACCTGCTTTGAAAGGATGGAGGACTAATGCAGAGGAGACAATGAAGGTAGGGCAGGTTTTTACAAAATTTCATCTGTAATATATTTTTTATCCAAAATAAGAGATACAATTGAGAAAACAGTTTTTTGTAAATATAAACGATTTTCTTAACTTCTGCATTATTTCCATTTATTTCATGATTCTTTATTTTAGGGTGACTGTCTTGTGTATTGTAGGATGTTTATCAGTATTCCAGACCTTGATTGACTAGATGTCAGTGACATTCTCTACTGATAGTTACAATAAGAATGTTTCCAGATATTGCCAACTGTGTGTTACCCTGAAATCATCCCTAGTTGAAAATCACTGAATTAAAGTGCTTCTGTTTCTAGATAAGATATGTCTTTTTAATTTTTTATTGTGAGAATACCATTCAGAGGAGTTACAATTACATGGGCAAGATAATGAGTACATTTCTTATCAAACATTGTTGCCTCCTCTTTGTTTCCCCTTCCCATCCCTTCCCATCCTCCCCCACCCCCATCCTCCCCCCCACCAAAGTTGTAAAGTTTGTTTTTTGACATAACAACTTGTACATCTCATTGTTGCAGTGGGTCCACCTATATCCCTAGTTAAATGATTTGTTTTTTCCCTTCCCCTCCACAAATTATACCAACATCAAATACAGTGAAAGCAGAGGTTATACCGTGGGGGAGGGACATACAAAGCAACATAGAAATCATCTTATAAATATGTTAGAAACAATCACATGAAAGAAAAAAAACATTTGGATGCTTATCTTGGGGTTAAAGTGGGATAAAGACTTAAAGAGAAACTTCTCTGAAGAGGAAAGAAGGATGGCCAATAGACACAGGAAGAAATGCTCAACCTCCCTAGCCATAAAAAAATGCAAATCAAAAAAACATTGAGATACCACCTCACCCCAGTTAGAATGGCTATAATCAAGAACTCTAATAACAACAGATGCTTGAGGGGATGTGGACAGAAGGGAACCTTACTGCATTGTTGGTTGGAATGTAAACTGGTTCAACCACTTTGGAAAGCAGTATGGAGGTTCCTCAAAAGACTCCACATAGAGCTCCCTTATGACCCAGCAATCCCACTTTTGGGCATTTACCCAAATGATCACAAACAGGACCATACTAAAGATACCAGCACAACTATGTTTATTGTAGCATTATTTACCATAGCAAAGGTATAGAACCAACCCAGATGCCCCTCAGTAGATGAATGGATCAAGAAAATGTGGTATATATACACAATGGAATTCTATGCCTCCATCAGAAGGAATGATATTGCCCAATTTGTTAGGAAATGGAAAGACTTGGAAAAAATTATATTAAGTGAAGTAAGCCAGGCACAAAGAAACATAGGTCCCATGGTTTCCCTTATTTGCGATAACTAGTATACAGCTGAGACAAGCAGAAAAGGTCAGATATATCTTTGTGGTATGATATTTTATGAAATGACAGTAACAGCATGTTGACAAGTGTGGTTCTGTATATGAATGTTTATTTTGTCTTTAACTTCTTGTATAAAATAATTTTTAAATGGAGGATGAGTTTCTGCACATTTATTCTTTATGTAACACTTGAATTTCTTAAAATTATTATTACAATGCAGACAATATTTTTTAAAGCTTCAGTATTAAATTAAAAAAGAATTTTGAGTAGGAATTAAGAAGCATATGTGATTTTTTTAAAATAATATTTTAATGGACTGAGAATGTGGCTTAGTGGCAAAACACTTGTGTAATAAATACAAGACACTGTATTTGATTCCCCAAACAGATATATAATAAAGTGAAGGATTACTGAGCATATTTGGGTAATGTTTGGATGAACAAAAAGATATAGAAGGATTGAACCAACTGAATGTGAGAGGCATATCAAAAAGAACAGAATATCATTTACTCAGGAAAATGACCAAAAAATAATGTTTTTTAGTTGTCAGGAGCAGGATTCAATTTTGACAGTAGGACAAAGAACAGAGACAGAGAGTGTATGTGAAAGAATGTACTGTCTAGGCTTTTTATTTACTGAGAAGTCAAAGCCATTCAAAGTGATCTATTTTCTTTTTGTCACATTTTTTTGGGGGGGTCATGGGGCTTGAACTATGGGCCTGGGTACTGTTCCTCGTGCCTTCAGCTCAAGGCTAGTGCTCTACCACTTGAGCCACAGAGCTACATCTGGTTTTCTGGTAGTTTTAGATTCTCACGGACTGGACTTTCCTTCCTGGGATGGCTTTGAATCGTGATCCTCAGATCTCAGCTCAGCCTCCTGAGTAGCTAGGATTACAGGCATGAGCAACCAGCACCCGGCTTATATAAGATTGTATAGGCCACAAATTCTTTAATATTTCATGAGTTATCTCTTGTGGTTTCCAAAGCAATTTCCTGATTTTTTTTATAGTTTTATATTAGTTACACAAGGAGTTTCACTGTGACATTTCTATACATACAATATATATCTTGACCAAATGCACTCCTCTATTTTTATTTCATTCTTATTTTACCAATTTGAACAGTGGGGCTTGGAAGGTGGCTTAGTGGTAGAGTGCTCGCCTTGCATGCATGAGGCCCTGGATTTGATTCCTCAGTATCACATAAGCAGAAAAAGCAGAAGTGGAGCTGTGGCTCAAGTGGTAGAGCACTAGCCTTGAGCTGAAGAGCTGAGGGACAGAGCCAAGGCCCAGAGTTCAGGCCCCACAACTGCCAAAAAATTAAACAGATTCCATTGTCATATTTTTATACAAGTATATAAAAAACTTCAACCATATCCATCCTCTCCTTCTTCATTAGCCCTCCTGTCCCTCTGATATATCACCCTACATAGCCTATATACTTTCTTGGAGGTAGTGTCTTTTGCTGATATCAGGACTGAAGATGAGGAGGTTGTGTTTTTGAATGGTAGCTCTTAACATTTGAAGAATGAGTTATGAAGATAAATGTGATAATATTATGGGAAAATTATATTTAGAAATCATAAATCTGTAATAAAGGCAACTTCATTTGTTGAGTACTTCCTAATGAGTACTCAGCTGCTATAACTCAAACCCAGAGAAAGTAGAATACTGAGTTTGTGTAAGTTTGGGGACTTTATGGATCAACATTACACATAGAAAAACTGGATATTTAAATATGCAATAGAGGCACATCATAATAGTTTCCACCTGGAAAGAATTTCAAAGTAAACTTTGTTTAAAGTACCATACATGAAATGGAGAAACATGAATAAAATTCGAAGTTATTTTATTTCCCAGTGTTGAGAGAACCCCAAAGCCTTAAGAAACAATTCCCAAAGGAATATAGATCTTGGTCTGTATTCGAATTCCATTTTCCAGAAAACAAAAGGAATTAGAGATCCTTGGAAAAATGGATGCGAATGCTGAGATTGGAAAGTATAAAATGAGTCTGCAAAAATCTTATGATATTATGGAGTAATGAAATGCAGAAAAGGAAATGCGAGATTGTAGAAAGGATATATGGAAACAAACAGATTGAAGTTGAAAAATCAGTGAGGAAAGCAACTGGAAATTTTGATATCTTTGTGTTTTACTAGCGAAGAATCAGAACAATGAAAACAAACTAAAAAGTACATCTACTACTGCTATTTAAGCTGCTTCTGAATGTCTCACCTTATAAATACATAGAACTGGCCTACCTAGTATGTTTTCCATAAGACGTATGCAGTAACTGAACACTTGAAATCTAGATAGTCCAACTTTATCATTTTACCCATAAAATATATGCCATAATTTGAAAATTTAGTATGAAGGTAAGCAAAATATTATCTGAGTTATATATGATACTTCGGAATTGTAATAATTAGGATATACTGGGTTAATAAAATGTTAATTTCAACTAATTTTGTTTACTTTTAAAATGTGACTACTAGAATAATGTTCATGTATTTTTCTGGTTCACATTCTATTTATGCATGTGTTATATTTCTGTCAATAGCCCTTGTGTACAAGATGAAATAGAATAGTGTAGGCAGTCAGTATTTTCAGCAGCCTTTCAGTTTCTTACATGTATTTATTGTATTCTTACGTTCATATTTTTCTTTGAAATATTCACTTATGCCACCTTTTCCCTTAGAAGTGAAGTTTCCAACCATATATTAAGCCCTCAGATTCAAGACACAATGTTATAGAGGGACATGTTGAAGTGATTGCTTAAGTGTCTGCTCCTGTGCCCTGGCAATAGTTCAAGACATTGGGTGATCTAGCTCCTTGGGATTGACAGACTTCATGTAGTATCTTATGTAGCATCCAGCAAAATTTATGTTTCAATATCTGTTCAAGTATTTTGTCATTTTTATCTAGACTTACCCTGTTTCTGAAAAATCTGGGACAAAAAGGGAACAAAAAGAAAAACATAAAGCTTTATTTGTCTTTGTTTAGAAATCCCATCTTCTGTGTTTTGAAATTCTAATGAGACTGGGACCATACTAATATTTTTGCCCCCTTTATTAATTTTTCTCTGTTGAAATCCAAACCATAGACAATCCTGATTAAACAACTCTCTCTTGATGCTTTAACTTGACAAACTGCCTGGTTCTTCCATGACAAGGGGCACAATAGACAAAACAAATCTAAATATAACAATCTTACTTAACATGTCTTATTTGAGTGCTAGATTAATTATTATCAAACTCTCTGGTCCCAGGTCCCTTGTACTTTGGTAAAAATCATGGAAGAAAAAAACTTATATTAATGTGGATTGTAACTGTGTATAGTTACATTAAAACTGAGAAATCTTAAGACCATTTAATTCATATAAAATGATAATAAATTCATTAAATATGTTCTTAAAGTATGTTCTATGAAAAAATATTTTAAAAATTAGTCAGGGGTTATACTGTGGGGGAGGGACATAACAAAGCAACAAAGAAATAATCTTATAAATGTGTTAGAAACAATCGCATGAAAGAAAAAAAATTGAATACATATCTTAGGGTTCATTTCCCTAACATCACCTTATCTGACCTTTTCTGCTTGACTCAGACTGGTGGGAGGGGAGGAGGGTGGGGGAGTGGGGAGGGTTGGGTGGGGGGGCAGGGAGAGGATGGGAAGGGATGGGAAGGGGAAACAAAGGAGGAGGCTACAATGCTTGATAAGAAATATACTCATTATCTTGCCCATGTAATTGTAAACCCTCTGTACAATATTTTCACAAAAATAGACAAAAAAATTAGTCAGGAATGTAACATTGTTTTATTTTTTTAAGTCTAAGTAAGACTTAAATAGAACTTCATATCTGATTCTGCATTTAAGCTGGCAATCTATATAATTTTGCCTGATGCATATGAATAAAATGTTGATTGGCACAGATGTGGATTTATAAAGGGTAGAGTGCTTTAATAATCCTTTAAGGTAATTGTATGTATTCTTCTTGGACATTATGCTTCATATCCAAATGGAGAGTTGATCACTTCTTAAAAGTTAGTTATAGTATAGAATTTGAACACATTATCAAAGGCTGTTTCATTCCTCATTATATTTTGACTTTAAATATTAGATCTTTTAGCTTCATGGACTCCCTTTAGTGAATATCATGGACTTCATGTACCACACTTGGAGAACTGCTATCTCAGACCAAAATGAAGACCTGAGCAATCTTCTTGATTTCTTTTTCTCTCAGTGACATCTTTTTCAGGTATAGATTTCACTGTAATGGAAGTATCCATCATAGTGATACAGATTGGATTTTTTTTTTCCATTGTGAGGCTTGAACTCTGGGGCTGGGCGCTGTCCCTGAGTTCTTCAGCTCAAGGCTATGGCTCTACCACTTGAACCAAAGCACCACTTCCGGTTTTCTGGTGGTTAATTGGATATAAGAGTCTCACAGAGTTTCCTGCCCAGGCTGGCTTTGAACCACAATCCTCAGATCTCAGGCTCCTGAGTAGCTAGGATTACAGGCATGAACCACCAGTGCCCAACTAGATTGGAAAATTTTTGTCGCACAGCGAAAGTTAACTCAACATTTTCAGAATAGTAAAGTACCTAGTTACCTTTTAATTTTTTCTTGTTTTGAAGAAACATCTTCATCACATAACCTAATGAGTGGAATAGGTAGAATGTCAGGACTGTGAATATTAGTATCAGTGTCTATATTACTCAAGGACTTAGAAAGAGAAAAAGCCAACAATATAGAAACTATGCTACGGATTGGTTGTAGTTTGTCGCCTAAGGATCCTTGGGCTAGAAACTTGGTTACAGTGTGGTAATGTTGAAGTAGTTAGATCTTCCAACACATGAGGCCTAATGGAATAAAATTAGGTCATTGGGAATGCTGCCCTCCTGAAAAGAGCCCTGATGAGAGTAAACTGTCATAAAAGCCTCAATCTGACCCTAGTATATCTCTGTCTCCATTATTCCCTCCATCTCTCTGATCTCTTTATCTCCTTCCCATTCGTCTTCCCTTTGTGACATTCTCTAGCTCTAGCTTGCTGGCTTTCTATTTGAAATAAGATTGGTTACTGTCACAGATGTTCTTCTCATTGACATGCACCATGATGATACAGAGCCAAAAGAGCCCTCACTGAACTGAGCAGGTGCAGATACTGTGCCATTCAACTTCTAGTATTATGAGTTAAATGAACTTATTCATAAATACACTACTTTAGGTATTTTATTATATAAACTATAGATTTAGTAGGTAGGTAGGTAAATAGATAGGTAGGTTGGTAGACAGACAGACAGACTGACAGGCAAATAGGAGATTTATCACAGATTCATTAGGACAAATTGTATCATACAGTTATCAAAGATGAAAAGTCTCATGATAAGCCATCTTAAGGCCATCTGAGTCCCTAGGATGTTGGTAGCATGGCTCAGTCTGAATCTGGAAGTTTGTGAACCAGGGAAGCTGTAACTCCCAATCCTAGGCTACAAGACTGAAAACCTGGGAGAGTGGGGGTCACTTATATAAATCATGGAGAACAAAGTTCAGACTATGGAGTTCTAACAAACACTAGAATGGAAGAAGGCTTCCTAGCTTCAAAAATGAGAGAGAATTTGTCTTAATTCAATATCTAGTCTCTCATTGGATTTCATTGCCAGTCTTCTCTGGAAACACTCCCAGATATACCCAGAACCCATGCATATTTTATAAATTTTGTAGGAATTTTTTTTTTTTGTTGTTAGTCGTGGGGCCTGAACTCTGGGCCTGGGCACTGTCTCTCAGCTCTTAAGCTCAAGGCTAGTACTCTACCACTTGAGCCACAGCACCACTTCCAGCTTTTTCTGTTTATGTGGTGCTGAGCAATCAAACCCAGGGCCTCATGCATGCAAGGCAAGCACTGTACCACTGAGCCACCTTCCCAGCCCTGGAATTTCTTAATCTAGTCAAGTCCACATCAAAAGATTCTCTATCAGTGTCGTCAACTACTTATTCCTAAATATGTATTTGATAGTTTGTGATTTTTACTAAATAATTCCTCAAGTAAAAGCATTGAAGTAATTTTCTTAGTATGAAAAGTGGCTCAAAAATGTATGTATTCCTGAGGATGCAAGTATACAAGAATGTAATTTGCTGGTAGATTTTAATGAAATAAAATGGCCACTTTATTTATGTGTAAGTCCCTTTCCAAACTTAGAGCTTTACTGCTAGGTATTTATATTCTATCTAAAAGTTCATGCATAAATGAGCTATTTTAATGAACTCATGAATTTCCTGTTTATTAACTTACTGATTACCCTTCCTCAAATCCTATTATTTATCTTCAGTCTTAGTATTCTATATTGATCAGTAGTCTTAACATTCTACAAGCTATCATTTTGTCTACAGTTTTAGATGAAGAATAAAGGAAGACTCAATATTTTCTTCTGTCTGATCTCAGTGTCAGTAACAACCCTGTGAAATTTTCTTTGATTTGCAAAGTTTTCTGGAAGTTCCCTCTAACCTTGGTGTGGGTTGACCACATCAAGAAGAAAAGTTGCTTTGGGCTATTATATTTGTGTCACTCAACTAACTTGCTCACCAGGTTTTGCAGTAGTAATTGATTTCTTTTGGAAGTTTTTCAGGAAAAGAATGTGCTGGTCTGGGTGACCTGACTCTCCAGTTAGATTGGCAATTTTATTTCCCATATTAAATTAACAGACCAGCATTCAGTTTTACTCTGAAATATACTGGGGATTTCATATCATGAGCTAATATCTTTAAGTCTGATAAACATTAAAAGAGAGAAAACGATGAGTTTTCATACTTGGATCATAGAATAACATTGAGGGATTTCCCCTAGGTGAGAACATTTTGTAGCTCTTTTCTCTGCTAACCCAGTTATATAGCAGAAGGCTATGCATTATTTTTCACAGATCTCTGAGATATTTATTATTTTTATATAACTTGATGTCTTGAATTCAATATTATATAAAATTATTCTTTGCTTATAATAAACTGTTTTTCTTCATATAACAACACTTGGAATAAGGTACCTTCAATGTTACCAAGCATCTTACTTAATTTTGTTTTGTTTTTGTATTTTGTTTTGTTTTGTCCACCGGGGGGCTTGAACTCTGCCTGGGCATTGTCCCTGAACTCTTTAGCTCAAGGCAAGCAGTCTGCCTCTTGAACCACATCACCACTTCTAGTTTTCTGGTGATTAATTGGGGATGAGTCTCACAGACTTTCCTGCCTGGCCTGGATCCTCAGACCTCAGCCTCCTGAGTAGCTAGGATTACCAATGTGAGCCACTGGTACCCGGCCTTACTTGTTTGTTTTTTTTTTTTAAATCTTAGGAAGTATTTCACAAAAACTTTCAGTGCTTTATGAGTTTTTGAAAATCTGTTTTATTCTATTTTTTTCTATATATTTTTTTCTATCTTTTTTTTTTTTTTTGGGTCCGGTCGTGTTGCCTAAACTCTGGGCCTGGGTGCTGTCCCTCAGCTCTTCAGCTCAAGGCTAGCACTCTACCACTTGAGCCACAGCACCACTTCTGGCTTTTTTCTTTTTGCTTATGTGGTGCTGAGGAATCGAACCCAGGGCCTCATGCATGCAAGGCAAGCGATCTACCACTGAGCCACCTTCCCAGCCCTCTATATTTTTTCTATATTTCTCTGGAAAATATTAAAATTTTTATATTGAGAAATAAACCTACAATGGTTATATGTACTGAAATCTACAGTAACTATTCTTTGCCGTTCTATTTGCATACATGTGATTGTGATGGTTTACATATTTATTCTGCCTTAAAATGAGAAAAATGGAGGTCTAAACCATATTTTACAACAATAGCTAAATGATTTTCTACTGTGACGTATGATAATGAAAATATATGTGAAAATATGTTGTTAGCTCTGATATAACTTGGAAAAAAATTTCAAATAGTCAAATTGATTGATTTTTTGACTTTTATACAAGTGAACCAATAGGAAATAAGTCCCCATTCTGATATAGTAACAGTAAGAAAGATTGATTCTAATGGATGAAGATAACCTAGGAAGATCAAATCCTGTTCATTGATTAGAAATAATGCAGAGTATAATCTTCCTGTTAGGTAATAATTTTGCAAATTGTAAAAGTCAAAAGTTAAACATTGAACTGCATCATACCCAGCACTGATAAATAAAAGCATTGTTCTAGTTATTCTGAAAGAGGTTGATTTTTGATATGGTAAAGGGATTGATCATATGACTTTCTCCTTGGAACTTTTTGAGATACAGTTTAATCATCCCATTTATAAAAATACATGTGGAAAGAGTCCAGAAATGATCAACTATAAAGATTAAAGAATAGGAAATTACTACTCAGAACAAAAAAAGTTCAGGTTATTGAGCAACAGCAAAGGAAGCAATGTAAGTTTAATAGATGTCTTTAAGTATATGAGAGGATATTCTCAGAATGAAATTAAGCAGTTGATCCACTTAGAGCTGCAGTAAGAGGAAATGACTTAAAATAGATAAAACAAGAGTCAAGGCATTTTGTATATTAAGCAATGAAAAAGTTTGAAATAGTGGAAGAACAAAAAGGGAAAGGGCAACAATGCTCAACAAGAAATGTACTCATTTCCTTACTCATGTAACTGTAACCCCTCGGTACAGCATCTTTATAAGAAAATAATTTTTTAAAAAGATGTTTTCAAAGTAAAAGTGGTTTGTTGGTTTGTACAGTTAGTGTACTATTTACTGTTGAACACTACTACTTTGAAGTTTTTGGAAAAAAAACTGAGTTAAAAAAAAGAGAAAGTATTAGAATAATGCACACTGATGTGATGTGGTCCCTGACTTTACTTACAGTCTTTTTGGAGACATACTAAATGTGCACTTTATTAAGAAATAGCAGATATAATTTAGACTGTATATGAGCTTCTACCTGGGAAAAAATGCTGCCATGAATGAGTGTCTACAAGCCCATATTTCTTTCTTCTCTGTGTAACACTCACTCTCTCTTCTTTTGGTTGCTTCAGTGGATTACCTTAACCCTGTAAGAGGAATTATCAGAGGGTTAGAATAATTACAGGAAGGTATAGAAGAAACAGGTTTTCATGTTTTTTTTTCATAATTTCCTGGGCATTGCAAAATATTGCAAAGAAAGGAACTGTGGGATAATTGCCAGTCATTATACCAGACGCAGAAATAAGAAACAGGAAGAAATAGGGATATCTAACAGGTAACCTTTGTCTCAACCTACATAATTGGTTGCATTTTCACAACTGATAGAACCCCAAATTTCTCCTTATTAATTACCAATATTTTTGGCCATTCTTAGCAGACTATAGTTTGAATTATGTTTGTAAGTTTTTTTAATATATAGATGCATCTACTTCCCTGTAAATTACATACCAGAAATGTGCACTGGGGAATTTAAAACTTAACATATATCAGGGGAAAGGACAATATCAAATTTCTGCTTCTACAAGCAAGCCTTGAGAGGAGCAGGAGGGATGGTTTTTAATGTACCTTGGTTTGCAATGAAATAACAGTAATTACCAGTCATTTCATTCATTTATTATTTCGATATATAAAATGGTTAGATATTTTAGGTTAATGTATAAGAAAATTGGTTTAGTTAGGCTCTCAAAATTGAATCTTGACACGTTTTTATGACTCAACCTAAAATATATTTCATTATACTTTAATCTTTATAAGAACTATGAGAAGGGCTGGGAAGGTGGCTCAGTGGTAGAGCGCTTGCCTTGCATGCATGAGACCCTGGGTTCGATTCCTCAGCACCACAGAAGCAAAAAGAAAAAAGCCAGAAGTGGTGCTGTGTCTCAAGTGGTAGAGTGTTAGCCTTGTGCTGAAGAGCTGAGGGATAGCACCCAGGCCCAGAGTTCAGGCCCCATTACCGGACCCCCCCCCCAAAAAAAAAGAACTATGAGAAGAGGCTATTATTAATTTTTTGAAATTTTTTATAGAAGATTGCATTTTATTGTATATTTTTATTGTATAGTTGATTCTTTTTGCCAAATCCATTAGAAGTGCTAAGATAAGGATTAGCACTTGGGCTGGGAATGTGACTTAGTGGTAGAATGCTTGCCTAGCATACATTAAGCCTTGGGTTCGATTCCTCAGTACCATATACTCTGAAAAAGCTAGAAGTAGCACTGTGGCTCAAGTGGTAGAGTCCTATCTTTGAGCAGAAGGAAGCTCTGGTCAGTGCCCAGGCTCTGAGTTCAAGCCTCAGGACTGGCAAAAAAAAGGATTAAAGGATTAGCACTTAAATATATGGTTATTATTTAACTGATAGACAATGTCAGTATCAATGCCTTAAAGAAAATTAGACATCTAGATATTTTTGTGATGCTCAGAATTAAACCCAGCACAAAACCCAATCTTAGTAGGTACTGTACCTCTAAGCTAAATCTTCAACCTAGATCGATATTTTTTTAAACATTTTCTTTTTATTATTATTTTTAAGTAGTAGGACAATGGAGTTACTACTTAACAAAGAAGTTTATGAGTACAGTGTGTCTTGATCAATGTCATCTCTTTCAACAT
Source organism: Dipodomys merriami (assembly GCF_024711535.1). Taxonomy (NCBI): domain Eukaryota; kingdom Metazoa; phylum Chordata; class Mammalia; order Rodentia; family Heteromyidae; genus Dipodomys; species Dipodomys merriami. The sequence continues at coordinate 103,784,220 of NW_027204492.1, forward strand.
TTCAGTCATCCCTCTCCTGCTCACCCTTTCCATCACTCTTACTAATTTTGCAGGCTATGCATTGGATTCTTGACTGTATTCTTCTCTTCTTATATTCATTTGTCTATCTCATTTGCCTTGACCTCACCACATCCCTTCTGAGTACCCCTTCCTAGTGTTTGCTGAACTTTGATTTTGCCTTTCTAAGGAATTACACTATTTTATATCTCCCTAGAATCTACCATATTTCAGTTAATATATTTGTATATACTTGCATATGTATATGGGAAACATGCTTATATATAAAACATATTTTAATATATGGATAATGAATTGTTTTTATTTGGAGGCAGAAAATTGCTTCTGATATGACAGGTTATAAATAGCTTCATTCTGTATGTGTGTACTGTATATATGTATGTATGTATCTATGTGTGTATATGTGAGTACATGTATATATATATATATATATATTTATATATAAGTTTCAAATGCTTGGGGAGAGATGATGGAAGACAGAGCAGAATTAGAAACTGAGCTCCAACTAGTTCATGTATCTGGTCCTTGTTTCACATACTTCCTAATTGAATAAAAATGTCACTAAGACATAGAAAATCCAGCTTCTAGTTATGACTTAGTTTCAGATTAAATTATAGTACACTCTACAGGGAAAACTAGATTTGTAGTGTCAGTATTCAGAAGTAATTACTTACCAGTTTAAATCACATAGTTTTATTATTTATTTTGAGGCTTGACTTTTATTCATGTCATGTTTCAAAGCTTAGTTATAGTTTTAAAAATATTTCTAGGAGAAGAGTTGAAACAGGCCTACTCAGTTTTGAAGCTTTATTTGAAGGAAAGAGTTTTATGGGAAATTGTTTCTATGTTTTAAAAACATCAGCAAAATTTCTTTAGAGAGTTAATTGTTCCTGCTTAAGACAAAAACCTGCTTCAATGGTTTTCTAGGTTATACGTGGATACTGGTAGATATATGAAGGAGTCACCACCCTTATATTAGACCAAATAGATGTGAAGGCTAAAGAGACAAAAATTTTATGCTATAAAGATAAAAAGAATCAAGAAGTAACAGGAAGCTAAAATTACAAACAAATTTCTAAAGCAAATATTGACAGATCGATGACAGAAATTGACAACAATTCAATAATAGGATGGCATATCAATACCTGTTTTACAATAATGAACAGAACAGCTAGACAGAAAATCAATAAACAGCTGATTAGAACAACACTATCTATAAAATATACCCAACAGACCTATCCAAAACTTTCTATATAACAGCAGAAGCATAGACACTCTTCCCAAAAGCATACAGAACATTCTTCAGTATAGACCACATGAGTCGTAGTCAGAACTATTTCAACTTTGTTTTCTAACTACAATAAAATGAGACTTGAAATCAAGAAGAGTAAAAAAATCAGAAAATTTAAAATACATGGAAACTAAACAATAAATTGAACAAACATTGGGTTAAAGAAAAAAATCAACAAGGAATTTCAAAAAAAGTATCTTGAGACAAATGAAAATAGAAACGCTATATACCAAAACCCTTGATTTTCATCAAGTATACTAAAAGAAAAATTTTAGTAATCAATTGCTGACTTTTAAAAGTGAAAGATATCTAATAAACAATCTAACTTTACATCTCAAGGAACTAGAAAAATATCAACCTAAACCCAAAGCTAGTAGAAGGAAGAAAACCATAAAGAGTACAAATAAATAAATCAAATAGGAAATGATTAAAAAGTAGTAGAAAGAATGAACAAGATTAACAATTGGTTTCTTGAAGCTCAAAATAAACTTAATAACCCAGTGTGGTAGCAAACAACAGCTAGAATAATTAATTAAAAATGAAGACTAAACTATAATTTGAAATGAAAATGAAACATTAAAATGTATACTTTAAATAACCTGGCACTGGTGGCTCATGCCTGTATTCCTGTATTCAAGAGGCTTAGATCTGAGGATTTTAATTTGAAGGCATCCTGGGCAGGAAAGTTTGTGAGTCACTTACAATTAACTACCAAAAAAACCAAGTATAGCTGTCATTCCAAGGGGTAAAGCACTAACTTTGAAAAGCTCAGGGACAGCTTCCGGGCTATAAGTTCAAACTCCAGGATGAGCACAAAAAATATGCACTTCAAATAAAGAAAGAACAAGGGAAGTACTAAGGAAATTTATATACCAGAAACTCTTTAAGTAGTAAGTGTACAATTTCTGGAGATACATACTCTACCAAAGATGAAGCAAAATTCCTCAATAAAATGCTAGCACACTTCTGGGCTCCAGGTTGACAATGGGGGAATTGTGGTTTCAGGTCAGCATAGGTATACCTATGAGATCTCTTCTCCTAGCTGTATGTTGTGGCATGTGACTCTCATACTAGCTACATGCAATGGTCAGGTTGAGAGGATTGGCCAGCCCAAACCATACTTCATTTCAGTAAAGGAGTTGGACATGATGGCCCATGCCTGTCATCAGAGTTTTGGTGGGAATTAAAAAAGAAAGAAAGAAAAACCAAGTGTCTACCTGGGCAGAAGGCAATATTCTATTTCATAAATACTGTGAAAAATGGCTACAGGCATGGCTGAATTAGTAGAGTGTCTTTCTAAGAAGTGTGATGAGTTCAAACACTCAGTACTAGGAAAAATAATCTGTAAACTGATTCTATCAATGTATTTAAAAGATAATATACCATGGCTGATTGGAAATTAAAGATCTTAGGATTCTTACACTACACTACACTACACACACACACACACACACACACACACACACACACACATACACACACACACACATACCATAATCAACACAAAAAGATTAAAGACATAAACATAAAATGTGAAATCATAAAACTAGTTGAAAACACAGGGAACATTTCTTGACATTGATATTGTCAATGACTATTTGGATAACATGCTAAAAACACAAATGTCAAAATCATAAGCAACACATGATGTTATATCAAACCAAATGCTTCAGTAAAGCAAAAGAAGGAATGAAAAGATAGCAATATAGAGATTTCTAAAGAAATTAAAAATAGAACCACCATATGATCTAGCAACCACAATTCATTATATATATATATATATATAAAGGGAAAAAAGTTATTAAGTTGACTTTTGACCTCTTCTGCTTATCCTAGTCGTTAGTATTTTTTTCCCTTTAGATATATAACAAGACCCCCAAGATAGGGACACAAAAGGGTTTATCTTTATTGCTGTTCTTTTTAATGTACTTATAATGTACTATGTGATTTTTTATTGTTTTTTTGTATGTTCTTCCCCCATGGTACAACCCCTGTTGTTACTGTATTTGATTCCCATGTCTTGCATCTTGTATATACATTTTTCTAATTTGGGGAGGGGAAGGAAAATAACAAAGTGCTGAAATATGGATATAGGATAACCCATTGTAACAATGAGATGTACAAGACAGCATGTTGAAAATGTATTTTACAACTTTGTAGGGAAGGTGGGAGAGGGGAGGGAGGAGTTGGGGAGGTGGGGAGAAAAAGGATGGTAGGGGAAAAATAAAGGAGGGTGTAACAATGCTCGATAGAAAATAGACTCATCATCTTGCTCATGTAACTGTAAACCCTCTGTATAGTATCTTTACTGTATTAAAATAAATAAATACAGATGTAAAAAATTATTAACTTGAACTGGGCACTGGTGCCCTATGCCTGTAATCCTAGCTATTCAAGAGGCTGAGATCTGAGAATCAGTGTTCAAAGCCCGCTGGGGCAGGAGAATCAGTGAGACTCTTATCTCCAATTAACTACCAGAAAACCAGAAGTAGTACTGTGGCTCAAAGTGTTAGAGCACTAGCCTTTGGCAAAAGAGCTCAGTGACAGTGTCCAGACTCTGAGTAAAAGACCCATGACTAACAAATTTTTTAACGTGAATAATTATTTTCAGCCTTATATTCATAGCAGTGTTACCTAAAATTACCAAGATTTGGAGTCAACAGAAGAGTCCTTTGATGGATTAATGGATAACAGAAATATGATACTTGTATCACAATATATATCTCACATTTTATATGTGTATATAAACAGATATGTAGAACATGGATGCTGAACATGGATGCATCTGAACGATATCATGCTAACTAACATAAGCTAAACACAGAAAGAACACAACTGTGTTACTTCAGAAGGGATTTTCCCAAATTGTTATTGACAACTTTGCACCAGCCTTTTAGAGTATGATATAATACTGTTAATTTGGTATCTGAGATAGACCCAGTAATTCATTTCTAGTCTCTCCTTTATTGTCTCTGATGAATTCTGCATGGACTTTTTAAAATTCAGACAGTTGTCCTCTGGATCTCTCTCTCCTCTCTTCTCTTTTTCTTCCATACAGTCTGTGTGTGTGTGTGTGTGTGTGTGTGTGTGTGTGTGTGTGTGTGTGTGTGTGTGTGTGTGTGTGTGTGTGTGTGTGTGTGTGTGTGTGTGTGTGTGTGTGTGTGTGTGTGCCCGCGTGCGCGCCTGAGTGCGCAAAAGAAAGCAGATAGATAAATAAGAGGTAGAGTGAGAGTGGAAGAGAAAGCTTTACTTGTTATACACACATATCCATTTTTTTTGTCGACCGTGGGACTTGAACTCAGGGCCTGTGTTCTGTCCTTGAGCTTTTTTGCTCAAAGCTAGTGCTCTACCACTTTGAGCCACATCACCACTTCTTCTGGTGGTTAATTGGAGATTATAATTTTTCAGACTTTACTTTTTGGGCTGGCTTTAAACCACAATCCTCATACCTTAGCTTCCTGAGTAGCTAGGATTACAAACGAGAGCTACGGGCACTAGGCTACTTATCCATTTTTTTTGGGGGGGGGGTCGGCTATGGGGCTTGAACTCTGGGCTTGTGCGCTGTCCCTGAGCTCCTCAGCTCAAAGCAAGCACTGTACTGCTTGAGCCACAGCACCACTTCCGATTTTTAGGGGTTTATTTGGAAATAAGAGTCTCAGGACCTTTCCTGCCTGGGCTGGCTTTGAACCTTGATACTCAGCCTCCTGAGTAGTTAGATTACAGGCGTGAGCCACTGGAGCCTGGCTACTTATCAATTTTTATTAATGAAAATTCATTCAAGTACATTCTTCTTAATTTAACTCAGGGGAATTCACATTATTAGACAATATACACAAATATTGAAGCAAAATGTAGGAATCACAGACAAGTGTAAATAGACTAAGAGACTGTCAATTGGACCGCTTTAGGTAAACAAATGTGTGTGTGTTTGTATAAATGCATATATGCTATTAAATACTGAAGCCATTAAAGCAAAGCAAATGCAATGTCTACTTACTGGGAAGAAAATAAAATACTGTGTGACAAAGCTAGGAAGCAATATATGAATGTGTATTAAAAGAATTTGTTTTTGTTATTGACCTCTACATAAGCATATTTGACAACTACTTCCTATTAAATTTAAATGGACAGTGTATCTGCCACATCAAGTAGGAATTCCAATGCAATTTGCCTTTCACTAAGGAAATTTCTTTTCCTGGAGCAAAATTATTCAATTGATTTAGGTTCTTCAAAATGTGTGTTTTATTAGATTTCATTTCTGTTAATTCCACACCAAAGAAGAAATGTCCAAGACATGAAAGATCAGTGTATTTGCAACATAAAAATAGAACACTATTCAAGTATCCAAAGGTCAAATTCCAGAAAAAGCTAGGAAAATATGAAATATATATCTATGGTTTCCCCCTCAAGGCTAATGAACTCTGGGTGAAATTTTACCTTTCATTTGCAATAAATTGCTTTGGCATGAAATTAAGTGACTCTTATAGACAAGGATTTTCAAAGAGAAAACTATTTGAAGCAAATGTAGGTTTCCAAAAAGTGTTAGCAATAAAAACTAACAGGCCAGATAAATCGATAGAGAATATTTTTTTCTTTTCTTTTCATCATTCAAGGCCAGATAAACCTTTCAGGCTATACAATTTTATGTGTTCCATCATGAAAAACCAGGTTGTCCTTTTATTTCTACAGCATGATAAATGGGCACAAAAATAAGTATATGAAAGCTGGCAAATAACAGAAAATAAACCCTCACATGTTATATTTATCTATTCTTCATATTCATTTAATTATTAAACATTTGGAATATTTTCACCATCATTAGAAACTATGTAATAAAATAGAAGTACATCCAATGGTCTGTAAATTGTATGGAATTATAAGTGGTAAACATGATGGTGTTAAATAATATTATATGGAAGGAAAGATTTTGTCTGGCTTTTCAGAGAGAAATTAGCAGTCAGACTCCAGCTGTCAGGTCCTTAGCTTTACCTCAGGTGCAGAGAATAGTCTTATGTTATATTCACCCCCACCCTTGGGCCAGCTTACTTGTGGTGACTGTGTTAGGGGAGGATATAAAGACAAGATCATTTTTTCCCAAAATAAGACACAATGATCATCAAATTTTTAATCAGCAATTGGTGGGCCCCACCACGTTGGATATGACTGCCAGGCCTGCCCCTCAGGCTGACTTTTTTTTTCTTCCTGATCCTCCTTCCACTTCCTTTAAGGGATATTGATTCCTAATAAATATATCATGCCTCAAACTCCAACATGAGGCTGGGGAGTTTTGAAAACAAGGTGGCTATTAAATTCTTAAAACTTTAGGAGTGGGGCTGGGAAGGTGGCTCAGTGGTAGAGCGCTTGCCTTGCATGCTCAAGGCCCTGGGTTCGATTCCTCAGCACCACGTAAGCAAAAAGAAAAAGCCGGAAGTGGAGCTGTGGCTCAAGTGGTAGAGCGCTAGCCTTGAGCTGAAGAGCTCAGGGACAGCGCCCAGGCCCAGAGTTCAAGGCCCCACGACCGGACCCAAAAAAAAAAAAAAAAAAAAAAAAAACACTTTAGGAGTGAGTTAGAAGGATACAATTAATTATAAGGTATAGTGTGCTAGATATGTGATACTTACAACTTTTAGACAAAAGTGTAACTGGCCACAAGAAAATGTAACATCTTAAGTCATGAGGACATACAAAAGTAAACCATATTAATATGGAATTTTACATTCAGTAAGATTATTATAACTTAAAAAGGCAGACAATAACAAGTAGTTACTGGGATATGAATAAACTGAAATATTCATGTTGATCGTGGGGAAATGTAAAACAGTGTAGTCATTTTGGAAAATAGTACCTTAAAATGTTAGTCATGGAGTCTCATTGTGATGTTAAATTCCATTCCTAAGAAAATATCTAAAAAATGAAAATGTACTTCTTTTTTTCTTTCTTTCTTTTTTTTTTTTTTTTTTTTTTTGGTGTCCGGTCATGGAGCCTGAACTCTGGGCCTGGGCGCTGTCCCTCAGCTCTTCAGCTCAAGGCTAACACTCTACCACTTGAGCCACAGCGCCACTTCTGGCTTTTTTTCTTTTTGCTTGTGGGGTGCTGAGGAATCGAACCCAGGGCCTCATGCATGCAAGTCATGCACTCTACCACTGAGCCACCTTCCTAGCCCCTGAAAATGTATTTCTATGTCAAGCTTAATAGAAGTATTCATAGCAACATTATTCATAATATCCCAGTCTGGGGGGGGGGGGGTCCGGTTGTGGGGCCTGAACTCTGGGCCTGGGCACTGTCCCTCGGCTCTTCAGTTCAAGGCTAGCGCTCTACCATTTGAGCCACAGCACCACTCTGGATTTTTTTCTTTGTGCTTATGTGGTGCTGGGGAATCGAACCCAGGGCCTCATGCATGCAAGGTAAGCGCTCTACCACTGAGCCACTTTCCCAGCCCCAATATCCCAATCTGGAATCAAACTAAACATCCATCACAAATGCCTCATCCATCCAACGAATGTAGAAACAAAATATATTTTATCCATAGAACCAAAAATATTGTAGAATAAAAAAAAACATGAAGTACTGGAATATGGTACCAAATGCATTAAATTTGAAACAAAGGACCAGAAGAAGCTAGTTACAACAATAATTTTTTGTCTTAATATTTTACATAAGCTATTTATCAAAATAATATTATACCAATATGTAATTAATACCATTTTAATTGATACATTATACAAGTGTTTTCTAACCAAATTAATATGTATTGATTACATGTTAATTTGGCCTAGCAATGTTTAAACTACTCAATATCTCTACATATTTGGCCAGCTACCAAACCTTATTATTATACAAGCCCACATTTTTTTTTGGTCAGTTGTATGGCCTGAACTCAGGGCCTGGGCACTGACCCTCAGCTCTTCAGCTCAAGGCTAGTGCTCTACCACTTGAGCCACAGCGCCACTTCCAGCTTTTTGCTTTTTGCTTATGTGGTGCTGAGGAATCAAACCCAGGGCCTCATGCATGCAAGGCAAGCACTCTACCACTGAGCTACCTTCTCAGCCCCCCACATTTATTTTTCCATTAGAGTTAGATCAACATTATCTACTATCGCTGTCTATTGTTGTGAATAAAACTATAAATATGATATTACAAGTAATTGAATTTGATGTGATATACATCATAAAAATTGACAACCAATAATGTAACAAGGTATAAAAGCCCTGGTTTATATTTTGACACCTCTAAAATATCCAAGCAACTTTAGAAATTACTTCATTAAAGTTGGAATATACTGATAAGTTAGTAATGATCCCTCAAGATTTCATGAATGGATAATACTGAATAAGAATTTCTATGTGTTCAATAATATCACATTAACCAAGTCTGCACTTGACAGGAATGATGTAAAGCTACAACTGAAACCCATGTGTTAAACTGAGTTTCACAGTATAGCACAGAAAGCTTGAGCTTAAGAATATTTATGCCTCCATACTACTTTCCAAAGTGGTTGAACAAGTTTACACTCCCACCAACAATGAAGTAAGGTTCCCTTCTGTCCACATCCCCTCCAGCATCTGTTGTTATTAGAGTTCTTGATTTTTGCCATTCTAACTGGGGTCAGGTGGTATCTCAATGTTGTTTTGATTTGCATTTCTTTTATGGCTAAGGAGGTTGAGCATTTCTTCATGTGTCTATTGGCCATCCTTCTTTCTTCTTCAGAGAAGTTTCTCTTTAAGTCATTAGCCCACTTATTTATTGGGCAGTTGTTTCTTTGAGGATTTGTTGTTGAGGGATTTAATTTTTTGAGTTCCAAGTATATTTTAGATATGAGACCCTTGTCCGTTGTATGGCTAGTGAATATTTTCTCCCAATCTGTGGGCTTTCTATTAAGCTCCCCTATGACCCAGCAATCCCACTTTTGGGAATTTACCCAAATGCTTACAAACAAGATCACACTAAAGCTACCAACACGACTATGTTTATTGCAGCATTATTTACCATAGCTAAGATATGGAACCAACTCTGATGCCCCTCAGTAGATGAATGGATCAAGAAAATGTGGTATATGTACACAATGGAATTCTATGCCTCCATCAGAAAGAATGACATTTCCCCATTTGTGAGGAAATGGAAAAACTTGGAAAAAATTATATTAAGTGAAGTAAGCCAAGCCCACATAAGTCCCGTGGTTTCCCTCATTTGCAATATCTAGTATATATATATGAGTCAAGCAGAAAAGGTCAGATAAAGTGATGTTAGGAAAATGAACCCTAAGATATGTATTTAAATGTTTTTTTTCTTTCATGCATTTGTTTCTAAAGCATTTATAAGATTATTTCTTTGTTGCTTTGTATGTCCTTCCCCCACAGTATAACCCCCGCTTTCACTGTATTTGATGTCGGTATAATTTGTGGAGGGGAAGGGGAAAAACAAGTCGTTTAAATAAGGATACAGGTGGACCCGTTGCAACAATGACAAGTACAAGTTGTCATGTTGAAAATGAACTTTACAACTTTGGTGGGGGGATGGGGAGGATTGGGTGGGGGGATGGGTGGAGGCTGGGAAGGGATGGGAAGGGTAAACAAAGGAGGAGGCTACAATGCTTTATAAGAAATGTACTCACTATCTTGCCCATGTAACTGTAACCCCTCTGTACAGTATTTTCACAATAAAAAAAGAATATCTATGCCATTTCAGAGTCACTATTTAATGTGAAGTTGTTAAAATTGAGTAGTTTAATAGCAAAAAATCTGTGCATGTCTATCTTAGTATGAGAGGGAAGTGGCAATTTAAGAATGTGTTTTAAAGATGTTGAGAATTATTGTGTTCTTTTTAATGCATTTTTATTGTTATTGTAAAGGTGATGTACTGCAGGGATACAGTTCTATGAGTCAGATAAAGAGTACATTACTTTTTGAACAATGTCACCCCTTCCCTTGCTCTCTACCAATTTTCCTTCCCATCCACACCCACAAGTTCTACAGTTCATTTTTGCACATAGTTTCTAGTGAGTATGACTGCTGCATTTGTTAACCTTTTCTTTTTTTGTCCATTGTCGGGCTTGAACGCTTGGCCTGGGCACTGTCCCCCAGCTCTTCAGCTCAAGCTTAGTGCTCTATCACTTGAGCCACAGTGCCACTTATGCTTTTTCTGTTTATGTGGTGTGGAGGAATGGAACCCAGGGCCTCATGCATGCAAGGCAAGCACTTTACCATTAAGCCTCCTTCTCAGCCCCCAATTTGTTGACCCTTTGTCCCACCATTTCTGTGCCTCTCCTTTACCCTCCCAAAGAGAGATAAATGAACAAACAAGACAAAAGGGGAAGAAAACCAAAATGGCAGTAAAGAAAAAAGCTTCTTGTTTCCATTTCTGTAAATATTAGTTTATATGCTCAGATGCACATAGCTATTTTGCCTTTGTGTTCCTCTCCTAAGAATATATTCCATTGATCTCACTCTGTCTGAATCACTCCTGACCTTCAAATTCATTATATCCCAGTGTATTTTATCATTTACCATCAAGTGTGTTTACATGTAGATTTATAGGTACATTCTAGTTACTACAAATGAGAGAAACCATGCACACTATGTTTGAGTCTGGCTTATTTCACTTAACATAATTTTCCCCAAGTCTTTCCATTTCCATACAAATAGTACAATATCATTCTTTCTGATGGGTATGCATAATTCCATTGTGTATATGTACCACATTTTCTTGATCCATTTGTTCACCAAGGGGCATTTGGGTTGATTCCATATCTTGGCTATGGTAAACAGAACAACAATGAACATGATGTGCAGGCAGTTTTCGTTTGGCATTGTTTGTATTCAATTGCATAAATGCCCAGGAGTGGGAGTGCTGGGTTATAGGGTAACTCTATGCTTAGTCTTTTGTGGAACCATTATATTGCTTAACAGAGTGGTTGAGCCAGTTTACATTCCCACCAACAGTGTAATAAAATTCCCTTTTGGCCAGGTTCTTGTCTTCTTTTTGTTATTTTATTTATATTAAAGATAAGCATGACCAGGCACCTAAGGACCTACGGAGTACACTCTTGGACATGACAACAATTAGGTCACTAAGCCCAAAATAGGTGGTTGCTGGTGGAATTATTGAGTCTAGTAGGGAGGAGAGAGATGGATAGCAATTGCAATTTTGAGTCCAAACACAGTAGTGAGTCTACAGTTTGTCCCACTATTCTCTTTTTTCCAAATTTTCCCTTGAAAAGAGAGGTCCATTGAAATTTTCGTGGAGCTATTCCCCAAATGTACACAGACAAGTAGATCTATGTGGCATACGATGTGGACACTGATACATATATAAATAAAACATCAAAATTCACCTTCAGGGAAAGATTTGCTGGTCAAATATAGACAGTGTCAGCAGTCACCCTCTAGCTGTCAGCCTGAGCCTTAGCTGTCATATGAGGTCACATCCTTCTAAGAACAGTTCAGGTCTCTCACTGAACAAATCAGGAGTACAAAGGCCAAGCAACCACAGCACAGCATGAGACAATATGAAAGTCATTACCCAGAGCTTCCAGCAACATAGTTCAAGTTTTCCCTTTTCCATAATAAACATCTTGTTTCTAAACTCTCTGTCAGAAGCTATGCTAGCAGAATTCATTGTAGGTCAAGAAATTTAGTAGCATTTTTATTCAGTACTCATTTGAAGACTTAAAAATCTTTTGAAACCATATACTGAGTGAAAAATAACATGATATTTAAATGTATGTGCTATCTATACATATGTAAATTTTATGTATTAGTATATTTAGATATACTCTACACAATTATGTAAGCTATGTAGATAATATCTAGATAATAGGCACATAGATTATATATACACATATGCATATATACATACATATCACATATTATCTGTATATATAATATGGTGATTTTTGAGTCCAAACATAGTAGTGAGACTACTGTTTGTCTATATACATATATAGATATAATCAGTTATATAGATAACATGTAGTATAACATGTAAGTATTTTTATAGGTCCAGTTAAATTAATGTTTGTGTTTAAATCCTCTCTGCTTGTTTTCTCACCAATTTACCATGCACTTTCTTGATGTACTTAGCAGATGAAAAGCACAGATGACCTGTCCCACATCTGCATCTGGAACTGATGTTATGTTCCTGGTTATATTAGTGTTCCACTGTGTGATAAATATCAACTGCCTAAGATTTCTGAGCTTTATAAACTTGCTTGGGTGATTTTGTACTTCTAGTCTTCAGTTCTATATCATGTTCTTATGGCACTTTAGTCAGAATTCTTCCACTAAGTAAAATTTTATGATAGAGAAGGGGGTGGTTTATCATATCACAGCTTGCAATTTCAACTTTTCTGCGTGAATGAGAATGATCATTTGGAAATAATCCACAGGAAACTATATCATTTTTCAGAATCAGAAATGTTTGTAGCATAATAACAAAGCACATTTATCAATAATCAGATATTAGGGTTATAAGTTCTCCTATTTAATATTACTAATAGAAAACAAAAGCAGTTTGTGTTCATATTGCTCATTATACTTCACAAAAGGTTGATACCAATATATAACCTTTTGTGGGCTGTTTTTACTCTTTTTGTTTTACTAGGGTCCTGTGAAACCAATTTAAGCTGGGAAAGTTTAATATGAATAAACTATGACAAAAGAGAGATTATAAAATGTAAGAGGACTCTATATAATTACCTAGAGCGGTTTGAGAATACCCACATGGAGTCAAAGTTGAAAGCCACCTCTTTCTCAGAGATTGAAGACCTCATCCGAAAAAGTAGAGTTCTAGTTTGCTGGAAGGCAAAAATATAATTGTTTCTAAGGGCCAGAGGTGGACCAGAGTTACTAGTCAAGTAGGACAGCTCAGATCTAGCAATCAGACAAGTCCCTGGTTGGTGTGCAAAGGGAGCAGTGTGTGTCAGTAGTGCAGGATGATTTTGAACAGGTGATGCTTGTGTTGAACTGGCTAAGGAGAAGGTGGTCATGAGACAAGACCAAAGCTGTAAGGTCACTGAGGGATTTGTGCTGACTTTTCTCAAAGTCAAAACTCTTACCCACTGCAATGTCACTATAGTAACCTCTAATGAGAAATCTTAACATCATATTGACAGTAAAACAGGAGTGCTCACAAGAATTCTATCTAGTAGTACAGAGCACTTATTAAAACATGATCTTGCAGCTGAGAGACAATACTATATTGAGGGTTCCATGTTGATCTCTTAATATGGAAGGTTTACTATTTGGAAGCAACTAGATAGATAAACTTTGTAGCATGAGATCCATGCATTGCCTTAATCTTATCCAACATGTCTTCTTTCATAAGCCCATTCTGCAAATATTTGTAAAGGTCATTGTAAGAACCTGGCTAACATTTGCTGGTCTCATCATTCAACATGACCATGGGCATATGAGTGGATTATAGTAGATGCTTTCTTTTAGTTGCCAAAATGCAAAATGAAGACATTTATGTGTTTTGCTCATTTCCTTTTCAGTCTATATGCCTCCATATCAGAATTCTGTACCCATTTCTAGTCTTGCTTTCAGGACTCTGTAGAATAAACCAAGTCATACACAATTGATATACATCCATGTATTTCATCTCAAGTTACTTCTCTTTTTGTTCAAAGTGAATGATCCAGTACAGTATCCAAATTGAATCATAGCCCACTATGTAGATCTCAGGCATGTACTTTTTCTTTTTTTTGGGGGGGGGGTCCGGTCGTGGGGCCTGAACTCTGGGCCTGGGCGCTGTTCCTCTTCATCAGCTCTTCATCTCAAGGCTAGCGCTCTACTACCTGAGCCACAGCGCCACTTCTGGCTTTTTTCTTTTTTGCTTATGTGGTGCTGAGGAATCGAACCCAGGGCCTCATGCATGCAAGGCAAGTGCTCTACCACTGAGCCACCTTCCCAGCCCCACATGTACTTTTTCTGTTCAAACTTGGGCTTGAACTCAGGGCTTCGCACATGCTTGGCGTGTGCTATACTACTTGAGCCATACTTCCTACCCATATTATTAAGGTTTATATTGGAGATGAAGTCTGATGGATTTTTCTGCTCAGGTGGCTATAAACTCAACTCTCTGATTTTGAATAGCTAGACTTATAGATGTGAGCCTCAGCATCCAGCTATTACTAGAAACTTTCACCTATAGCTATGTGAAGATGCTACATAGCCACAGTCCATTTTCAACACTCATCCCAAGCCAGAGTTACTGTTCTGTGAACTAGGCTTGAGTTGTTCATTCTCAATCAGCTGCTCATAGGATTTTGTGTGTGGATGTGTGTGTGTGTGTGTGTGTGTGTGTGTGTGTGTGTGTGTGTAAACAAACCATTGTAGGCCATGTACATGTGTACCTTTCTTGTGCTATATAATCTGGCTTTTTCTTATTCTTGATGTACTGCTTACATCTTACATCTTAGGAGGGAATGATAATGCCCTCACTTGAGCTTATGACTTTGTGCATCTTTACATGGCAAACAATTCGGTATCTAAGTGTCAGGTGCTACTTCTCATCCATGACCACAAATCAAAGCAGTCTATATTATGATCTTCCTATTAGGTGCTGCCATTGAATTCATACATCTTTTTCTAAAACAGATACTACTACCACAATTGACTTTACTGAGTCATGCAACTCAAGTGGCATGATTACTGGCATCAAAGGGCCCTTTTTACCTACTTAAATCTGACAGCCTTCCTTGTCACTACATAAAAGAATCAGAAGAGCATTCCAATGTGTAAAATATTCTGTCTTCGTAACCCAAAGAGTTCTACCTTCCTTTAATTGGAAGAATTAGATACAATAGTTGGCTTTCTCTGTTGGTGAGGATGTTGCATCCTGCCTTAGACCACTGGCAAATCCTAAGTCTTTGTTGAGTCTGTTTCCTACCACTTACAAGTATCTTACTAAAGCTTCAAATATACCTGAATATTCTTTATCTTTCATTGCAATTAAAATAGCATCAAGGATAGAGAGAGAACCAATATAATTTTCTGAAGGGATAGACATGTACTAGGTCCCCTTAGACTATATTTTGAAATAAAGTGGGGTAATTAACATCACCTTGAAACAAGACTGCCAATGAATGCTTGTCTAAGCAAGGTTAAAAAAACTGCTTCAATTTTTATACAAATAAGAAAATAACACATTTATGAGATCAAAGTACATATCAAATACATGAAGATATGTCCATCTTGGCTTTATATGAGGTATATATCCGACACTAGTGGTTCAGCAAGACTTATTGTCTCGTAAAGTTTGAGATACCTTTAATGTCATTACCTAGGATGCATCTCTGTTTCGGAAGAGCTAGACAACTATATTACTATGTCTTTGAAATGCTAAATGGTGACATTAATTTCTACCAACCCCTTGACATTATTTTTTTTAGCACAGGGCTAATGTATGGTTTCTTCTATGTCCACAGGAAGGTAGTTGCTCATTTCCAGTTATTAGACCAATCATCAAGGACAAAAAAGTAAGCATAGATTTGAAATGGCTACATACTGTATTATATAACCATTTAATATGTAGCCATATTTTGATAAAGATTATGTAGCCATCTTAGGGCTAAAGATACAGGAAATATTCAGTAAGGGAGTCTCTGGTTTTCACCATAGGGAAATATTATCTTTTATATTGATTGGTAATGGATCACTTTTGTTCCTTCTTTTATTATTCTAATGCAAGGATCAGTAATTTTTCTGTTAGGGGTTAAGAGACTAAGTATTTTCAGAATATGGGGACACATATGGTTTTATTTTGATTTCCTATTTTAAAAATCTAAAATATGAGAATCGTAGTTTAAGGAATGAATGTTACTCTAATGCATCAGTGGTCCCAGGGGATAAGCATCTAATTCTAAAGTCCTTGTAAAGATTATTTCCCTTGAAACTCTTAGATACAGAAACATTGCATTCTTTTTTTTGTCAGTTTTTCGTTCAACTTCTTCTCTAGTGAAAGTTTTCATAATTATGCCTCAATCACCAAGAGGTTATCAAGACCCTACTTACCATGTAATAAGATCCTCATTCCTGAAAATAGATGTTTAAGATTCTAAGATTTGTGAAGGATAAAACATACCAACATTGGGGATGAGAAATTGAGCTATATCAGCCAGTACTGTTGGAAGTTCTAGAGATGGGATGGGTCTTCAATCTAGAGTATTGGTGGTCCTCTGTGAGAAATTACAACCTTGAAAGCAGAAACTGTCTTTGGCTACCTTGATGAAGAACTTGGATGTGTCTGTAACATTTCTACACTCTAGAGGAAATGTGTGCTATGGCTCTGAAGAGATAATTTGAGTGGCTGTCTTTAGTAGCCATTACAAGTCAGTGAGAGAAGCTGTCTAAATTATTCAAGATGTCTATTGTATTTTATTTTTTATTTATTTTTTAAAAATTGTGAAAATACCATACAGAGGGGTTATAATTACATGGGCAAGGTAATGAGTACATTTCTTATCAAGCATTGTTGCCTCCTCCTTTGTTTCCCCTTCCCATCCCTTCCCATCTCCCCCCCCCCAACCCTTCCCCCCGGCCAAAATTGTATTTTAATAAGGTGTATTAATTAGCTCAGTAATCTCAGCCTTTGATTTATTGATCTTGGTAACATTTTCTCTTCCGCTCTATTTTTTTTGGTGGGGGGGGTCGGTCATGGGGCTTGAACTCAGGACCTAGGCACTAACCCTGAGCTATTTTTGCTCAAGGCTAGTGTTCCACAACTTTCAGCCACAGTGCCACCACTTGTGGTTTTTGAGTGGCTAAATGGAGATAAGAGTCTCAAAGGGACTTTTCTTCCTGAAATTGCTTTGAAACCTGATCTTAAGCTCTCAGCTTCCTGATTAACTAGGATTAAAGGCTCTTTCTCTCATTCTCCACAGTTGTCCTTAAGTCTGTGGCTTGGATATAGAAGTCATTAGTTTTTATTTTTTTATTTTTTTATTTTTATTTTTTTTTGCAGGACTGGAACTTGTACTCAGGGCCTGGGCTCTGTCTCTGAGCTTCTCTGTAATCAAGCCATAGTGCCACTTCCAGCTTTTTTTGAGTAGATTATTGGTTAGAGATAAGTTTCTCACAGACTTTTCTCACCAACTGGCTTTGAACCATGATCCTCAGATCTTAGCCTCCTGAGTAGCTATTATGGGTGTGAGCCACCAGCACCGGCTGGCATTAGTTTTAACGATAACAATTATCAAGCCAAATATGCTTCACTCTGGCAAAATCTATATTTCATAATAAATTTCCTTCTTTAAATTTATCATTCCTAGATACAGCTTGGTAAAACTATTACTGTAAGCCATTTTTTAAAATTATTTTCAGAACAGTAGTTTACTAAATATCAACACGTAAACCACCATTATCCTGTTTCTGGTCAACAATTTTTCTTTCACAAACTAAAAAGAGTAATCACTGCATATGTGTTGTGCACTGGAATTGGTGTATTCTTTCACTTGGCAAATTAAAGGAAAAGTTTTAGTTTATTTGTAAAGATTGATTTCATGATTGAAAGTAGATAAAAATAAATGTCTATTTTCTCATATATACTAATTCATATAAATTACACAACATAATACAAGCTTTTGCTGAATCTATAGTAAAAATATTTAATTATTCACTCTCAGAACTTCCTTCCCGTATAAAAGAAAAGATGTTCTTCTATACAGCAAACTTGCCTATGGCTTTGTATAAACTTGCTAATAGCTTGGGTCTCTTTTGATGTCAGTGCACATTTATCATATTTTTTTTCCTATTTGTATAATGACTATTCTTTTTGTTGTTGTTATTGGTCATGGGGCTTGAACTCTGGGCCTGGGCACTGTCCCTCAGCTCTTCAGCTCAAGGCTAGTGCTCTACCACTTGAGCTATAACACCACTTCTGATTTTTTTTTTTTTGGGTCCGGTCGTGGGGCCGGAACTCTGGGCCTGGGCGCTGTCCCTCAGCTCTTCAGCTCAAGGCTAGAGCTCTACCACTTGAGTCACAGTGCCACTTTCGGCTTTTTTCTTTTTGCTTATGTGGTGCTGAGGAATTGAACCCAGGGCCTCGAGCATGCAAGGCAAGCGCTCTACCACTGAGCCACCTTCCCAGCCCACCACTTCTGATTTTCTAATGGTTTTGTTATAGATAAGAGTCTCATGGACTTTTCTGCCCTTGCTGGCTTTGAATCGTGATCCTCAGATCTCAGCCTCCTGAGTAGCTAGGATTATAGATGTAAGCCACTGGTGCCTGGCTATAATGATTATTATGTTTTTTTGTAGTTTTACTTGTTTATTCTTCCCCCGGCGGTGCTAGGGCGCTCAGACTCACAGCTAAGTGCCTGGACGCTCTGGCTCAGGCCCCCAGGCTTCACCAGGCCGGCAACAGCAGTGCACTGCTATGGCGCGGGTGGTTGCTGGCAGCTCTGAGCAGCCTGGACACTGGGACCCTAGGGCCTATTCTTTTTTTTTTTATTGTGAAAATACCATATAGAGGGGTTACAATTACATGGGCAAGACAATGAGTACATTTCTTATCAAGCATTGTAGCCTCCTCCTTTGTTTCCCCTTCCCATCCCTTCCCATCTCCCCCCTCACTCCCCCCAGTCCCCCCCCTCAACCTCCCCCCACCAAAGTTGTAAAGTTCGTTTTTCGACATAATGACTTGTACATCGCATTGTTGCAATGGGTCCACCTGTATCCCTATTTAAACGATTTTTTCCCCTATTTCTTGGCTTAAATTCTTAATGCATTCTCATCACTTTGAAGAGGGAGTCCAGAAGAGAATAATTTTTTAAAGTGCCTCTTTTCAGTTAGGACAACTTTTCAGACGAGATCAGGCGCGTTCAGGGTGGTATGGCCATAGATGAGGACAACTTTTCAAAAACTATCCTTCATTCTAATTATGGATAGGCCCTGAATATTCACTTATTCCTTAAGGCATTTAGATTCTTTCGAATGACGTACTGTATCTGAAATTATCTTACTCACATTCTATAAATCAGAATTACTTTTATATCCTTCATGATATTTGTCAATGGTTCTCTACTTCTTTACTTTCTACTTTTTCATTGTTGCCTAAAAATATTCACATAATAAGTTTCTGCAAGTCTTCTGATATAGTTGGCTGTTGTCTTCTTGACCAGTTTGTAATCTCTTTGAATAAAGAATGTAAGGTGTTTTCTGTTTTCTCCAGATTGCCTTTACTGAAACATGCACACAACTCTGATGTCAGTATTCACTTAAAACATTCTTTACATGATGTTTTTTTTGTCTAAATGGAGGCATAAAACCTAAACACACCAGGTGGTTATAAAATTGGTTATATTTATTCTTTCAGCAGGTATCCAATGACTTACTGATACAATATAGTTGTGGTGGTAGCTTTAGTTTGGCCTTGTTTGTGATCATTTGGGTAAATGTCCACAAGTGGGATTGCTGGGGAGCTCTATGTGGAGTCTTTTGAAGAACCTCCATACTACTTTCCAAAGTCGTTGAAGAAGTATACATTCTCACCAACAATGCAGTAGGGCTCCCTTTTGGCCCCATCCCCTCCAGCATCTGTTGTTATTAGATTTCTTGATTATAGCCATTCTAACTGGGGTAAGGTAGAATCTCAATGTTGTTTTGATTTGCATTTCTTTTATGGCTAGAGAAGTTGAGCATTTCTTCATGTGTCTATTGGCCATCCTTCTTTCCTCTTCAGAGAAGTCTCTCTTTAAGTCTTTAGACCACTTATTAATGGGCAGTTATTTCTTTGAGGATTTGTTTTTGAGGGATTTAATTTTTTGAGTTCTAAGTATATTTTAGATATGAGGCCCTTGTCTAAAATTATCTTTTTTTGTCGGTCGTGGGGCTTGAACTCTGGGCCTGGGCGCTGTCCCTCAACTCTTCAGCTCAAGGCGAGCGCTCTACCACTTGAGCTACAGCACCACTTCCGGTTTTTCTGGTGGTTTATTGGAGATAGGAGTCTCACGGTCTCTCCTGCCCCGGCTGGCTTTGAACCACAATCCTCAGATCTCAGCCTCCTGAGTAGCTAGGATTACAGGCGTGAGCCACCAGCGCCTGGCTAAAATTATCTTTTTTAATCCACATTTTATTAGTATCAATTAGTTGTACAAAGGGGTTTTATGTTGACATGTTGATAAGTACTTAAAATACAATTTTAACAGAGTCAAACTTTCGGACTTTTCCTTGTCCCCAACTTCCCTCTTCCTATATCACTTTCTACAGGCTGTATTATTCCAATTTCACACATGTGTATTAAATATTTTGAATATATTTACCTTCTCTTTTTATTTATTGTTATTTTAGAGTTGATATACAGAAGGATTACAGCTACATGAATGAGGTAATGAATAATAAGTACAATCTTTGAACCATGTCTCCCTTACCTTTGCTCTCTCTCAATTTTTCCTTGCCATTCCCACCCACAAGTCACACAGATCATTTTCCATATTGTGTTTAGTGAATACCACTCTTGTATTTGTTCACCCTTGTTCCATCTTATCTGTTCCCCCCTTACCCTCCCAAATACAAACAGACTAACAAACAAAAGGAAAATGAAATAAGAAACAGCAACAATGGCAACTAAAATTTTCTCTTTTTTCCTTTTCTTCAAGTTCATTTCATAAAATAGTATTTTATATGATCTTATGCACATAGCTATTGAGTCTTTATCAATCACTCCTGTGCAGAGGCTGCATGGTTTCTCTCATTTGGGTTAACTAGAATGTGCCTATAAATCTACAAGTAAACACACTGAATGATTTATGTATGTATACTTATACATATACATATAAATAGGTCTATCTATCTATACACATATACACACACATACATACTGGGACATGATAAATTACATATGATTCTAAGCATTCACAAACTGAGGCCAAAGGAGGATATGCATATTGACCTTCTCTAATTCTCCATTTACCCTCCCTCCACTCACCAGGACCTATTCCTAAACAAGATCTGTTTTAACATTTCTGGCACTCATTTTTTAATCTGTTTTTTAAATATATTTTTTATTGTAAAAATATTGTACAGCGGGGTTACAGTTACATGAGTAAGGTAATGAGTACATTTCCTATCCAGCATTGTTACCTCCCCTACCATTCCTTCCCTCCCCACCACAACTCCTCCCCGCCAACCTGGAAGCTGTAAAGTTACAATGGGTCAACCTGTATCTATGTTTCAGCATTTTATCATTTCCCTTCCCCTCCCCAAATTAGAAAAATGGTCTTAGGGTTTTATTCAATCTGCAGATAGGTTTTTATTGAGCTTATAGAGTATTCTAAAATGTTTGAGCATTTACATCTAACTTGCTTCTTTTTTAAGCTAAAAGCTTTATTGAAATGTTGTAGTTTTTCTTAAGAATACTACACTTCCAGTTTAGGTATCTACTTGGGCCCAATTAAATGTAAGAAATATTTTAAGTATTTGCTTTGGAGAAAAATTGGTTTCTAATAAGGGAAATCCCTTTTATGCTGCCATAACTCCTGTCATTTCAAGGCTCAGAAAATATTAATCCTCACTTTTGTAGAGACTCCATTTTGTGGTATATTTTTGGGAGATCTTTGTGGCTTTCCAAGAGCTTCACGTATGACCTCTAGGATATACTAGACCATCTAGGCAGGTACAACATTCAATCCATTTCTAAATCCCCAACATTATCTGATAAAATTTATAATCTGTAAACATTTATTCAATTGAATGTTGATAGAGGAAGAAAAATTTCTTTTGGAAAATTACCAACTTTTCAACCCAAAATAAGAGGGGTCATGAAATACTCCTTCAGCAGTAGAAAGTGAAATCTCAATGATAAAAAGCAAGAACAAATGAGAGTTGTAACTGAAGTGAGATATATGGGTCCAAGTGTCATTGGCATTTCTAGTGTCATACAGACAATTGTAATAGTAATTAGGAAGAGTAGGAGCAACACCGATTGACCTAGTAGTACAGTTGATTAATTCTGTATACAAGGAGAGAGATTTTAAGGATTGAAATGAAAGCAACTGCAAGCAGAGAGACACTGATAAATTACAACAATTAACCTTTCTGATAGCCTAAAGCAAGTAGCACAGCATGATAAAATGTGGAACACTATAGGTGAGAGATATAGGCCTCAACTTAAAATTGAGACTTCAATCTGTATAGAGCCTCTGTATTGGCTTCTGGGTAAGACAGCAACACCAACATCCTGTGTTTTTTTAAAGGAATCTGTTTAAACTTTAACATATGCATTTGTTTTATATATATATATATATATATATATATATATATATATATCATGTAATTTTCTGCATGCACTTAAGACCAACATTATTAGCTAATGATGTGCATGTGAAAAGATGGTTGGAATTAAATACATGAATATAATGTGAATTCTTTCAGAAAAAAAACTTTTCTAACTTCAATTTTCAAATAAATATTGAAATGATTGTCCTTACGTACTGTTATAAAAATATAGATAAATCAGTTGGACTTAGATGCATATATAGCATTCAATATCTATGTGTTAAATAGGATAGACTAGAAAGTAAGTACTTCATGGGATGGGTAGGATGAAGAAAGTTTAAAAGATAGTTTTACAACGAACTTACCTTCACTTGATTTCACCAGTATCTGAGTAGTCTTAGGTATGGCAGACATTTTCCAGTCTATAGACTTAGGGAAAGGTGCAACCTCTTCTTACAATGATTGCTTCTAACTTTACAATTTATTTCTTATTTTACTTCCCCTTATATGAACTGGATCCATTTTCTTGACTTGTTTTGTTGGATTTGACAAGTTACTCTCTGCCATAGTTCAATCTTAATGATTTTAAAGTCATAGCCAAGGCTAAGTTGCCAGTTTAAGTGTCATATCAACTTCTAAATTTCTTCTTTTACAAGACAATCATTGATTTCTTCATTGCACCCATGCAAAACATTTTTAGAAATAAAATAAATATCATTGTAATTGATGATAAGGTTCATCCTCAGGAAAAATCGATACGAATAGTGTAGAAGCCATCAAATGCATTATACTAAATTATTTGCACCTACTCATTCATATGTGAGGAGTGTATTTGCTTTACATTTCTTTTGTTTGGCATAGATGTATTTAGCCAAATAAATATTAAATATGCATGAAATATGTCCCTTCTGTGGCCGTTAAGAGGCAACAAGTGATTTGCAATACCCTCTTCTCTCTGTCCTAGAACGTGCTTTTATCAGTGTGAGCTTCCAAAGTATTTAAAATGAGCAGAACCCTGAGTTCAGTTACTCAGTCAGTGTGAGAAAGAAATACAGTGTTAAGCCACTGAGGCTTGGGATTTCTTTGTTATAACAGCATAATTTAAGCCATTCTTACTGATAATAGCCAGTTAAGTTATAAATGGTTGTAACAATGAAACTAGATTGTATTGTGCAGATGATTACAAATATTTTGGTATCTTATGAGTGACAAATATGTAAACCAAAGGGAAATTTGAATACATATACTATCAGGCTTGATGACCCAGAATAATGAATTTCAAACCATATGTAGTTATCGCTAAGTTTTTTTTTTTCTTCTGAATCTCATCAGAGATAACCTGAGGGGATTGTAGGGGTAGGTGGGTCTCTGTAGACCAGAATCAAACAGAACATCTGTTTCTGAGATTATCTGACATAATTAGTTTACAAATGGGGTTTCCAAGTACTGTTTCATTTGAGGAAATGATTATATGGTGAATTAATACTGGGAAAATATTCTTTTAAGAATAATAGACAGAATAATAGCATAAAAGTTTTCACCAGTTGCTAACTATGCTCCTTCATTCATACCTCAGCATTTTTTGTATGGGCTGAAATACATTTCTACTTTTCTTATGCACATCACTATCTCATAAATTGCTATACACTCTTTAACATGCACATAAAACTTTCCTGCTCTGTAAAATCATTCTAGATGCATGTGTAGAAATGCATGCACACACACTCTGAAACTAATGTATGCTATTCTTTGAAATCTTCTCTCATGTTCTTTCATCAGCATTTTTACGAGTTATGGTGTAATCAATTTGTAAATCTCTCTTCTTTACTGGATTATGAATGATTTACAAAGACTCTGGAAAGATAGAAGTAGTTTGGAATGGCTCAAATAATATTTAAGCAATAAAACCTAGTTTAGTTTCTAAATTCCTTTTACTGCATTGTTTTCAGGCAAATTGTCTAAAATTTCCCAAGTCTTTCACTAAATATTTAACATAGTTTTAATTTTAAGCCTTTTATATATACCTTAAATTAAATGATATGTAAATTATTTACCAACACACTTTTCTCATTGATATTTTGTGATTTTTTTCTTAAACTATTATTAAAAGGTGGAATAACAATCTGAAACAACATAAACCAAATCCTTATTTCTTTATGCTGTCCAATATTTCTCTCCCTTTCTTAGCAATCTTTATTCTTTTCTATTTACAAGTTGTTATTCTTACTGTGAATTCTTCTCTTTGTATCTTCAACAAAAACATAGCTCAAAATACACCAACTATACAAACCGTCACACTGATTTCCATGAACAGAAAACCTCTACCTGTGAATAAGATGTTTATATTTTAAAGAGAATTTTTATTAAGGCAAAAGTACAGCAAATATCAGTAATTTTAATATTCATCTATCAAATAAAAAAGACAAAGTTTTGTTTTGGTTTTCCCTGGACTTATATGGAGAATAAAGTCAGGAAAGACCTTCCAACTTTTATTTTCATTTCCAAACATAGCAAAGAAAAATAATGTGGCCCATACTGTGTTTTTCTGTCCAGAGATTATTCCATCAGTGGTTTACAAAAAACTATTATATATCCAAAACTAAGAAGAATTAGTTTATGGTCAATTCTTACTTTCAAACAGAAAGTTAGTGTTCCAAAAGAATAATGTGGAGGATATAGCTCACTTTAAAAATGTTATGGTCTATGGCTAAGCTTGAAGTAAGTTAGTCAAATTTAACTTATTAACATATTTATTATGAAAGTAAATAGAACATCAAATTCCTATGGTTCAGGTCTATGGCCTTTCTGGAAGGATTGGTTAGGTAGATAATTTTCCTTTGGTAGTACCAATTTTGATTTCTAGAATGTTGTCCTTTCTAGTCATTGGTTCTGACTCTATGAGACCCTCATCATCATCTTTTACTTAGTCTCCTTTACCACACTTAATTTGGGATTTGAGAATATGTTCTCCTTACATAATTTTATCAGACAATTTTATAAAACTGGAAAATGGGAGCGATTTTTAATATAAATAGTCTGACTTAAGTTATGTTCTCAAAAAATATCCAGCTTCTTACCATTTGATTTTTTTCTTCCCTACCTGTGTTAGCATTCACAATAATCATCTTTTGCTAAACAAAAGTCTCATCTTCTATTTTTTCCTGGAGTTTTTGTCCTGCCTATCTTTGTGGATTAAATGCCCTATAATATGAGTCTATGCTGCTATTTTTTGTATGTACCAGCCCAATTTGTTTAGTTGAAAGAAATTTAAAAATTCTGTCATTATTATGAGATTCTGATATTTACTTTGAGAAAATGTGATGTATTCATGTGTATCATAAATTTCTAAGATAATAGATTTTTTATTTACCCTTCTATGAAGCTCAGTTTTGAGTTGTAATAAGCCTTTTTATAGTCAAACAATTCCTTAAACGTACCTATTACCATTTTGTTTGCATAATCAAGTGCATTTTCTATCTTATATGTTCTTAAATTCAAAGATTTCCCATGTTCTTTTGCACACACTAATAGTGATTTCACTATACACTCTTTGGGGGGAAAATGGGTGCCATAAAGCTCATTGTAACAATGAGATGTACAAGATACTATGTCAAAAAATGAACTTTACAATTTAGGCGGGAAGGGGAAGGGGTGGGAGTGTAGTTGTGGAGATGGGAGGGAAAGGATGGTAAAAACAAAAGAGGAAGCAACAATTCTTGATAAGAAATGTACTCATTACCTTGCTCATGTGACTGTAACCCCTCTGTACGGTATTTTCACAATAAAACCTTATTTTAAAAAAAGAATGGGCAGGGTTAGATAGAATTAAAAACAATCCTTGCTTCTAGAAAAAAATCAAGTTTTTCTTGAATATAGATATGTGACAAATGTAAGATAGTAGGGGGCATTGGCATAGCTACACAAGGGCCTATACTTAACAATATCACCTTTTTTTGTCAGTTGTGGGACTTGAACTCTGGGCCTGGGCGCTGTCCCTCAGCTCTTCAGCTCAAGGCTAACGCTCTACCACTTGAGCCACAGCACCACTTCCAATTTTCTGGTGGTTTATTGGAGTTAAGAGTCTCACGGACTTTCCTGCCTGGGCTGGCTTTGAACCGCAATCCTCAAATCTCAGCCTCCCAAGTAGCTAGGATTAAAGGCGTGAGCCACCAGTGCCCGGCTACAATATCACTTTTAACAGGGGAAAAATAATACATCCTCCACTGTACAAGCTTTTGAAGTACCTACACTTAAGCATTCCATGTCACTGCCAAGCAAGTCATATGATCATAGAGTGGGAAGGATGATATTTCAGGGGCCACATAATGGAAAGTGATACACATTTTGTGAACAGAACTAGCGATTACCACGCCTTGTTATATTCATTGATTCTTCTGGCTTTTCTGTATTGGTACTAGGGCTTATACTGAGGAGTCATGTGTTATCAACTAAGCTTTCTTGCTCACAGCTGGCATTCTTCCACTTGTGTCACGTCTCCTATCCAGCATATGACTGGATAATTGGAGACAGAGTCTTTTGGACTTTTCTGCCTGTCTGGCTTCAAACTTCAATCTTCTGAACTCAGAATACTGAGTAGCTAGGATAACAGGCTTAAGCTCCTGGTGCCTAGCTCATTCACGTTCAGTCAATCAAAATTTTGCCTTTTCCTGTTGTAGTCATGCATAATACTCTATCATACTGGAATGACTTAGGTAATTTAAAGGTGAACATAGTTGAAATGAAATCATAAGGTTGATAACAATAAAGCTTTGCAATTCCAAAAAATGAAAACTAGAACATTGTTTAAAAATTCATTAGGGCACTGGTGAATCCTTCAGGGATAGACTAATGTTTCTGAAATATTTATTCCGGGAAAGGGAGCATTATTTAGAAAATTTACATAAATATTCTCTCAACTCTTATTTTATACGTATTAATAGTCATATTTTTTCATTTATAAGACAAGCAAGCAAGCGTTGGGTTTTTTTGTTCTGGTTGTTTTGTTGTATTGAAGTTTAAATTCAGGGTTTTGTTTTGGCTAGGCTGCTGTTTTACTAGTTGAGCCATGTCTGTTGCCCTATTTTTGCTGGTTATTTTTTCAGGTAAAGTCTCTCAAACTTTTCCACCCACCCTCCTTAAACCCTGATCATTCTTTTTAGTTTCCAAAGAAGCAAAGATTGCAGGCAAGAGCCCTGGCCCCTACTAATATACCGGCTTTTTGATTCCAAAAAATACACATACATTTTGCAATTCTGAAATTTTAGATCAGTTACATTTATTTCAAAAGTAGGGCACAAAAGTCCAAACAGAAAAGGTAGAAATATGTCTAAGCTATATATGTCAAAAATAAGATATTTGATTTTCATTTCCAATAACTGAAGGTTGAAAGTGATTTTTGAATGGATACATATGTCTTAATTATAATTTCTGTGAACAAATTCATAAAACTGCACAAAAATGTCAATCTTCAACTTAATAATGAAAGCCTCTATTGTGTATTTTACTATGTTCTCCATATTTTTTGCCTCCATTGAAATGTTATATGGAAATTGAAGCTTAACTTTAGGATTTTAGAGTAAGCAAAAGAGAATGAAATAGCTTAGGGGTGGTAGAGATGCGCAAAAAAGCATAACGCATTTCCATAGGCACATGGTTAACCAGAGGGTGGAAAATTAAAGGTGAATGTGACAACTTCATAAATGTTATACCCCATTTATTTTAGAATACATTTTGGAGAAAGAATTCTTATGGAGGAAATTATTTGAAATGTAGAAATAGGTGAAAATACAGACATGCACTTCCAATGTCACATGGTAGTGAAGGCTATCCAAAAGTCATGTAAGGGAAAAGTACTTTGTTTATTTGCTTCTGTGTTCAATAAATTTCGAACTATGTGCATAAATAAATGAATTGAATAGTTCCATTTGTGATGATCATTTTTATATTTTTATGTAATATTTGAATTTACCTACTGGAAAATTATTCTTACATTGGAATTTTTAGGGTACACTGTGAAAATACTGATACAGAAATAAACTGTTTTATTTGCACTCAATGGAATTAGTAGTTCTATATTGTAACAAATCCTGTGTATTCTTAGAAATAGCATATCAGCCAAAAATTCTGTTTTCTATGTTGAGAAAAATCCAATTGGATTAAATTCATATTCTCTCTGCAGAGTCTTGGAAAGCATATACTTCATAGTTCTTGACACCTTTGAAAGAGAGTGATAGAGAAAAAGATATATTCCAGGATTGACACAATGTCATATTATATAAATTTATAGAGAAAAGAAATTTATTATTTATGAGTTAGGATATTATTATACACAACCAATTACATGTTTGTAAAAGCAAAACTGAAACTTCCTGTTTCACTGTTTTGTACTCTATTTGAAGATAAGTGAAATTATTCTTTATTTCTACATAAAAGATGGAACACAACAATATTAATTGACAACAGAAAGATTAGATGATAGAGAAGATTTAAATAATTCAGAGCTTAAAATAAGCATTTATGATATTTAAAAGTTCACTAAGATTACTTTATAAGAATAATTTAGCTCTGTACTTGTCATTGATTGCATTAATGTTCTCTCCAGCTTTTTAAAAATCTCTCAATGTAATTCTAAATATAAATCTGATAAATATTGAATATCAAGTTTTAATATTCATGTACCATGTCTTTCATCTCCTCCCTGAATTAAGCTTTGACAGTAAGCTATCTCTTTTAAAAAAAATTGAGAGGTTAAAAATAAAAATCCATTGACTAATTTAAATACATTGATTTTTCTTTTCAAAATGAAACTTGGTCAATTTGCTTTAAACATGTATTTTATTGTCCTCTATGGCAATTTTCAACTGGAGATAACAAAATAAAATAAAATATAGAAATATTAACTGGATGGGAATAATTTTACATTTTAGGAGGAAATTGGAACTTTATCATCTAGCTTGTCAATATTTTAATGTATTCTCAAGGTGAAAATTTGTACTTAAAATTTTAATACTATAATTAAGATACCATAATACTGTATACCCAGCCCAGGTGCAGATGGCTCAAGCCTGGAATCCTCAGGATGCTGAGATCTGAGGATTATGGTTAGAAGCCAGACCAAGCAGGAAAGTCCAGGTGACTCCTATCTCCAGTTAATAATAGAAATAGCCAAAGTGGCGCTTTTGCTCAAGTGGTAGAAAGTTAGCCTTGAGCAAAAGCAGCTCAGGGACAACCCCCAGGCCTAGAGGTCAAGCCACAAAAGCAGCAAAATTAATAATAATGTATAACCAAATTGTGTTTGGTTTTCCCTTACTCTTGAGCTCACTAATTTTTTATTAGCAAATATGTTTGTGCATTTAATGCCTTAACTTTTTAGCCGTTATAAGTGGATTATTAGATAGTTTGGACAGAACAGAAACCACAATTTTTATAGTTGGACAAAAGTTTCAGGCATAATTTTTTTTTGGTCGGTCGTGGGGCTTGAACTCTGGGCCTGGGCATTGTCCCTCAGCTCTTCAGCTCAAGGCTAGAGCTCTACCACTTGAGCCACAGTGCCCCTTCCAGTTTTCTGAGTGCTTTATTGGAGATAAGAGTCTCATGGACTTTCTTGCCTGGGCTGGCTTTCAACCATGATCCTTAGATCTCAGCCTCCTGAGTGCCTAGGATTACAGGTGTGAGCCACTGCATCCAGCACAAATTTTTTAAGTAGTTTTACCCCAAGCACTCAGTGACAGAGACAGAAAATATTCTTCAGTTGAGATCTTGAATAGAAGTATGTAGAACATGTAGTGTATGTTCTGGACTGTTTTGTTCTCATGTTACTATAAAACATCGATCATTTGGGTTCCTTCTAATTCATTAGAGTGTATCATTATTCTATCTTACTCAATTTATTAAAACATTTCAGAAATATTAACTAAGATTTTTAAGTCACTCTTCTCTTCCACTTGTACCTAGAAATATGAACAGCTGCTT
Organism: Dipodomys merriami; assembly: GCF_024711535.1. Taxonomy (NCBI): domain Eukaryota; kingdom Metazoa; phylum Chordata; class Mammalia; order Rodentia; family Heteromyidae; genus Dipodomys; species Dipodomys merriami. The sequence continues at coordinate 103,814,712 of NW_027204492.1, forward strand.
GAATGCACATGTGAAAGATTTCAATCTGTGTATAAAAGAGAAGTCTGGTGATTCCAAGGATGCGAGAATTAAATCAATTTACCTTCACAAAAAGAAAAGTGCTCTGGGAATTATTTAGGGTAGTTAAATTACATAGTTTTCCTTCATAAGCTGTCAACAATAAAGAGATTAAGACTTCATTTTGAAGCTTTATCTCTAATATAAAATGACAGTAATTGACATATAAAAACTGTATAGTATGATATTCTACATTACACTGGCAGAAATGTGTAAAATTTTGAAGCCTAGCTCTTTCACATATTTGCTCCACTTGTCAGTTATGTGATCTAGGATATTTATAATTGTTCAGTCTTGGAATATTGATTTTTCTATGAGAATGTAAAATACCTGCTTGTGATTATATAACTTAAGGACTTTTGACTCTTGCTGTTGCTCTAAAACTGAGCACGAACTCTTAAAGTATAACATTTAATGAAACAGTTACCGTTTTTGCATAATTTGATTTCCAATGCAAAAATATTCACTCCTGACCCAGATTATCTTAAAGTAAATTATCAACAGTTCAATAAAATTTTGAGCAGAGGGACATTATTTTTTTAAAATTAGGCTTTCTTTGATAATACTCATTCTGGATGTCTGATAATAATAAGAATCAGTAGGAAGAGTTCATCAGGCATTTCTTCATACAAAAATGTATATGTATATAGTGTATACAAAAGCAAAAAGGATGATTGAAAAATGGGAAATAGTCTTTCACTTTACAAATTCATTTGGATATGTATAAATATTTTTGTATATGTAGGTGTGTGTGTTTGTGTGTGTGTGTGTGTGTGTATGAGAGAGAGAGAGAGAGAGAGAGAGAGAGAGAGAGAGAGAGAGAGAGAGAGAGAGAGAGAGAGAGAGAGAGAGAGAGAGAATAGTTTCTTAAAGCCCAAGAAGTTAGCATGGTATATTTTTCATTGCTTAGCTTGTGATAACATCCATCCTTTTTTAAAATTCCTTTTAAATTTTTATGTCCATTCTTGATTTCTATATATTTCATTTCAAATGTTAAAAAATGTTAATCACAATCACTTTTTATAAAGAACAATATGCCTCTTCAATTAATAGTCTAAGCTAAATCTGAAATTAATATCCTACACACAACTCTGGTTGTGAAATAATTAATTTGATTCAGATGTTTAATTAAGCATGACAAGAAAGCTTTAGTTTTAAGTTAAGAAGGAAAGAAATGAAAGAGTTGCAATGGAAAAGCCCGGAGCATATTTTGCAGAGCATCTTGGAACAAACAGTTTTAACTAAAGACTTAGCCTATTCCTTTGATGACTTCATTAACAAGTCAAAATTTTCAGACCCAGGAGGTGTATGACAGAGAATACTCTAGTAGCTCAATGTAGGACACATAGAATTTGGACTTTTTGATCAAATTATAATAAATATCTTTAATTAAAGAAGCTTTGCCTGGGGATTTAAAGGAAAAGAAAAAGAGCGTCTTATAATTTTTGAACCATCATTTCCTCATCTTACGTTTACTGAAAAGACTTTTTATTTACAGATATTATTATGAATTCTATAAATAGTCAATACATCTACCATGTACATATTCATTTCCCTGTGTTCTATTATGTTGTGCATACTTTCCTCATTGATATTCAAAGCTGCAATTAAAGCCAATTCTTTTATTCACATACATTTTTGTAAGCAAAAGAATAAAAGAGTAGAGCATATCATGGTGATTTACTTGATTCTTTCTCTAATAATATATCCACATCTACAGAGAAACTGGTGAATGTTCATAGGAATAGCATATATGTAAAGTTAAAATATTAAATGCACTATTAGACAACCTGCAATTTCCCCAGTTTCACATATATATTTACAAGAATATTTCCTATAAATTCAGCCTTTTAACAGTACAGGATATGTCAACTTATCTGGCAAATATTTTCATACCCCAGACTTAGAGAAGTTTTTATTGTCAGATTTGAAAGCAATATATTAACAGGTAGGAAATATATACAAATTCTTGGGTACCAAGTTAAAGCTCAGATTCATTTTAGTAACTTTATCTGTGAGCAAGTAAGCCAAGCAAGCATGAGGCCTTGAGGTCATACTCACATGCAAAACAGAAACAGAAACAAAACAAATGAAATTAAAGAAAACAAAGAGAATATAATCTCATATATCCCACATCTATGTTCATGAATTAAAATAATAAGCATTAAAATATGCATGTGAACCCAAGTTTATAATTTTGTCCTTGTCAAAATACCAATGACATTGAAAATATAGAAAACAATCTTAAAGTTTATACCAAATCATGAAAGACTGTGTACAGCCAGTCATCTTAAGTAGCAAGAACAAATCAAGAAGCATCATTCTGCCTAAATTCACAATAAACTATATAGCTTTAGTACCAAAACAGCATGACACTGGACTAAAAGCAGACACACAAACCAGTCAAACAGAATAGAGTGCCCAGAAATAAATTTAGACATTTACAAACAATTGAATTTCAAAGTGGGTACAAAGAACACAAACTGGGGTAAGGAAAAAGTTTTACAACAAATGGTATTATAATACTGGATATCCATATGCAGAAGATGAAATTAGTCTCTTGTCTCTCACCATAAAGAAAAATCAAAATGAATTAAAGACTTAAAACTTGAGAAATATGAAACCACTAAAACAAACTTAAGGGGACAAGTTCTATGACATTAGCCTTTCAATGATTTTTTAGATATGACCTCAAAAGAAGTAACAGAAAATTAAAAATAGACAAGATTCTGTCAAACAAAAAAGCTTCTGCAGGTTGAAGGAAACAACAGAGTAAAGTGACAACATCTATAGAGGGAAAACAACATGTTTGATGAGGGATTAATATCCAAAATATACAAGTAACTCAAACTCTATAGGAAGAAAACAATATTATTTATAAGTGGGAAAAACAATAGATATTTCTTAAAAACACCACACATCAATAATCATCAGGTAAACAAGTACCTAGTCTCAATAATCATCTAGTAAATGCAGAACAAATGGAAATGAGATGCCATTTCACAACTGTTTGGTAGACAATTATCAAAAAATATGTATTACAGATGATAGAAGCAAAAGACACCCTTAAACATTGTTGGTAGGAATGTGCAGTAGTATATTCATTTCAGAAAAAAAGGATGGGCATACCTCAAAATATTAAAAATAGAAACATCATAAGATCTCACAACCCTACTACAGTTTATATATTCAAACGAAATGTAATCCGAATGTCAAAAACATATCAACATTCCACTAATTGCAGTGTTATTTGCAATGGACTAGGCATGGACTTAACTTAGTTTTCTATCCATGGTGATAAGTAGATAAAGAAGATATGTATGCACAGTGGAACATAATTCAGCCATAAATGTTTGCTGCCGTTTGTGCCAGCCTGAATGGACCGGTAAACATTATGCTACATGAAATACTGCATGATCTCACTTATGAAAGAAAGGTTTGATGATTCATACCTGTAAACTTATTGCATGGGAGCAAAGGTAGGAGCACCATGATTTGATGCCAGGTTGCCTCTAGGGAACTGTGAAAATCTTATCTGTAGTTAATCAGCAAATACACAAAGTGGAACTATGGCTTCAGTGGAAGAGTACTAGCCTTGAGTGACAAAGCTTAAGGGGACAGTCTGAAAAAGCTTAAGGAGACAGTGACTAGGTACTGAGTTCATGCCAAGATATCACACCAAAAAAAGGAGGAAAGGGTGAGGCATAGCCTAAGTGGTATGAAGTAATTGATCACTTGCTTAGCAAAGACAAGGCCCTGAATTCAAATCCCGGTACTTTGATCATCTAAAGAAAGGATAAGTACATTAAAAAGAACAGCAACAAAGATAAAACCACTTGTGTCCTTATCTTGGGGTTCATTTCACTTAACATCAGTTTATATGGCCATGTGTAGATCGTTTTTGACCTCTTCTGCTTGTCCTAGACATATACTAGTTATTTCAGATAAGGGAAACCATGGGACCTATGTTTCTTTGAGCCTGGCTTACTTCACTTAATATAATTTTTTTTCAAGTCTTTCTATTTCCTAACAAATGGGGCCGTGTCATTCTTTCTGATGGAGGCATAGAATTCCATTGTATATATATATATATACAATGTATATACCACATTTTCTTGATCCATTTATCTACTGAGGGGCATCTGGGTTGTTCCATATCTTAGCTATAGTAAATAATGCTGCAATAAACATAGTGATGCTGATAGCTTTAGTATGGCCTTGTTTGTGATCATTTGGGTAAATGCCTAAAAGTGGGATTGCTAGGTATAGGGGAGCTCTATGTGGAGTCTTTTGAGGAACCTCCATACTGCTTTCCAAAGTGGTTGCAGAAGTTTACACTCCCACCAACAATGCATTAGGGTTCCCTTCTGTCCACATCCCCTCCAGCATCTGTTGTTATTAGAGTTCTTGATTGTAGCCATTCTAACTGGGGTGAATGAAGTGGAATCTCAATGTTGTTTTGATTTTATTTCTTTTATGGCCAGAGAAGTTTAGTAGTTCTTCATGTGTCTATTGGCCATTCTTATTTCTTCTTCTGAGAAGTCTCTCTTTAATTCTTTAGCCTACTTATTAGTCAGGCTGTGCTGCTTTGAGGATTTGTTGTTGGGGGATTTAATTTCTTGAGTTCTAAGTATATTTTAGATATGAAACCCTTGTCCGTTGTATGGATAGTAAAAAATTTTTCTCTCAATCTGTGGCCTTTCTTTTGATCTTTCTAGCTATGTCCTTTGCCATGCAGAAGCTCTGCATTTTCATGCAGTCCCATTTATTTGTCCAACCTTTCTTGATTTGTTGTTTCTGTGTCTTTATTAAGGACATTTTGGCCTGTACTAAGGAGACCCAGAGTTTCTCGTCTTCCTTGCTGTAATGTTTTCAGGGTGTCTGCTTTGACTCCAAAGTCTTTGATCCATTTGGAGTTGATTCTGGTGCAGGGTGATATATAGGGATCTAGCTTTAGTTTTCTACAGGTGTTTAACCAATTTTGCCAGCACCATTTTCTGAAGAGGCTGTCTTTCTTCCATCCTATTTTTTAGCTCCCTTATTGAAGATTAGGTGGCTATAGGTCTGTGGGTTCATTTCTGGGTCTTCAGTTCTATTCCATTGGTCCTCACGTCTGTTGTTTCTTTGTATGTTCTTCCCCCATGGTACAACCCCTGTTGTCACTGTCTTTGATTCCAGTGCCCTACATCTTGTATATACATTTTTCTAATTTGGAGAGGAGAAGGGAATTAACAAAATGCTGAAATAAGAATACAGGATGACCCATTTAACAATGAGATGTACAAGATAGTATGTTGAAAATGAACTTTACAACTTTGTGGGGGAGTGGGAGTGAAGGTGGGAGCGGAGAGGGAGGTGTTGGGGATGTGGAGAGAAAAGGGATGGTAGGGAAAATATAAAGGAGAAGGAGGGCGTAATAATGCTTGATAGGAAATGGACTCATTACATTGCTCATGTAACTGTAACCTCTCTGTACAGTATGTTTACAATTAAAAAATTTATATTAAGAAAAAAAGAGAATGCAGTGTATGAAACTAGACAATTGTAGATAGATTTACTTGCATAATTTGAGATTTATTAACCACATAAATATCATTATTTTCAATGAAAAAATTGATTTTTTATAGAAAAATGATCTCATGCTAGAAGTGGAACTTTGGCTCAAGGGTTAAAGTGCTAGCCTTGAGCAAAAGGTGCTCAAGGACAGCACCCAGGACACAAGTTGAAGCCACAGGAGCACCAAAAGATGAAAGGTTGATATCATAAAAGGATAAGTGCCTCAGGCGCTTAGTTGGTTTTAGATGAAGAAAGGAGATATCCATCAATGGATATGTAATTGTTTTCATATAGGAAAAACAAAGAACTACAGAGAAGAAATAGAAAAGTGATTACCTGGAGGGGAGTGAATGGAGCAGTGATAGGAAGGGGAACAAAAATTTGAGAATGACTGTTAATGTGGTTTCCTTCTTGGATGCTGAAAATTTTCTAAAACTGACCTAGGTGATGATTGCCCAAATTTGTACATATTCTAAAAACAATTAGATTATACACTTCAAATGGATGAAGTGGTTGATAAATGAATTTTATCTCAAGAAGATTTTTAAAAAACAATATATAATGCTAATTCAATAGCCTGTATACATATACATATATAACACAAACATATATGATGAACAGGCACATAATAGTTTATAATTTGCTCCTCTGGGATAATATTTTATTCTCATATGTTGGTTCAAGGCATACCATAACAACATGTGCAGGACAGAAACACACATAACTGGTATTCTAACCATTTTGCATTAAAACAATCTATGATAGTTTCACAACATCTGAAACTTTTGAAATTAGAATAAACTTCAGAATGCCATGTTTTTCTAAGATCAGATATAACAAAGTAACTTATTCCAGTTTACAAGGTAAGATTTTTAAATGGTTTTTTCAGAGATGAAACTCTTACTTTATTGAATTATATAAAGAAAGCACTATGTCATTGACTATAATCTCTTTAAGGGTACAATTAGAATATTGCAGGTAAAATAGAAGACAATTACAGTTCAAAAAGTGTGGGAATGACAGAAAGTGTAATTTCTTTGATTGGGATAGAAAAAGATGAATGATGTAACAAACCAAAGATAGCTTTTTTAAAAAAGGTGAAACAAATGGGGAAAAATGTTATTTGTCATGGGCTGGATAGTGTTTCCCCAAAAGATTGAATGATATCCTATCTCCCTTTAATGTGACCTTATTTAGACATATTTTGTAAATGTTGCCAGCTCAAGATAAAGTTATTATAATGAGCCTTAATCTAATACAGCTAGCATCCTTATAAGAGGGAAATTTAGACACACACACACACACACACACACACACACACACACACACACACACACACAGAAGAGAATGCTATTAAAGACAGACACATATGGAAGGAAGATAGAGGCAGAGCTTGGAGTTGTTGCCATATAATAAGCAACACTTAACAGCTTATCATAAAGAAGAGAAATGGAAGGCTCCTCCCCCAATACTTGAAAGAAAATGTGGCATTGTCATCATCTTGACTTTGAACCTTCTGTTTTCCAGAATCAGAAGAGAATCAAGTTCCTTTGTTTTAAGTTTCAAGTTTATGGTACTTTCTTACAGCAGCTCTAGGATCATAGTACAATATTTTTCAAATGCTTATTGCAAAAAAAAATTTCCACACTTATATTTCCTTAAGCCAAAGAGTATATAAAGTTGATTTGGAGTAGAGGGTTGTGTGAAACTCAATTTTCACTCCGTAAATATCTTAACATGGGCATGTTCCCATTCCTGACAAAGATTTGAAGTGAGAATGAAAGTTTTTTCACTGGTTTATAAATCTTGATAACATGATATTTCTTTGTCCTCAATGATAAACGATTTTTTTTCTTATTGCTCTGTTTGCTCTTGATATGGACTAAGAGTAAAGAAGGTTAGCCCCACTACTACTTTCCTCTGAATGGCAAAGATATTTGAAACTGCTTTAACTTCCATATTTTTTTTTTGGGGGGGGTGGTCCGGTCGTAGGGCCTGAACTCTGGGCTTGGGCGCTGTCCCTCAGCTCTTCAGCTCAAGGCTAGCGCTCTACCACTTGAACCACAGAGCCACTTCCGGCTTTTTTTTTTGAACCCAGGGCCTCGAGCATGCAAGGCAAGCGCTCTACCACTGAGCCACCTTCCCAGCCCTTAACTTCCATATTTTATTTTAGTTTACAATCTTGGTGAGAACAGACCATCAGAATATAACAGTTGAAAAACACAAATGATTTATTTGGTAAGTTAATTATTGAAATTGGAAAACATCCCAAAGTTAATAGTTTAAATCAGTAACATATGTAATACTGTTACTTTGTGGCAGAAATTCATAGATGACTTAAATGGATCCTCTGCCCATAGCTTCCTCAAATCCACCATAATCTGAAGGCTCAGCTGGAAACTGCAATTTACATTATTCATGTTATTTGAAAGGAGAATATGGACAAGAAGAAACTTCACAAAAAAACTTTAAAATAATTAACTCTTTTTCATGGAGCCTAAGAGAATGCATAATTTCTGAGGACCAAAAATTGTAATTAACATTGCATTGTTTTACTCGATAATATAGAAAATATTTTGTATTCTGTCATGTCTAAATTTTCTTTTAAGGGCCATGTGTATCACTATAAACTAAAAACTGGTAGCATTTACACTTTATTCAGTTTACTATGGGGTTACCAATCTTATTCTGAGCAAAAGTTGTCATTTGAAAATGTATCTCTCAATTTTAATTTATAAAATTGTATTAAACATTTAATGTATGTCAAAGGTGTAGGACATGGAAACATTAAAATGAATAATATATTCGTATAGAACAGCAAGCTTTCCAAATAGTTATTTAAAGGATAGTGTAATGAAAATGATTATCTTGTAAGGAAAATGTTTCTCCAATCAAGATCACAAATAACATGTATTTATATATATATATATATATATATATATATATGTGTGTGTGTATACATATATATACACTAGGTCTAGATTAATTATTTTCTTGCTCATCATTTGTAAGAGTAGATCAATTCAGTTAAGGTGATTATTAATTAAAGATCGAATATAGTTATCTTTGTAACAGATAGTATTTTCCATTATTTTTCCTAAGATACTCAACACTCAACAAATCCCAAGTGAACTTTTTTTGTGTGTGTGAAAATACTGTACAGAGGGGTTACAATTACATGGGCAAGATAATGAGTACATTTCTTATCAAGCATTGTAGCCTTCTCCTTTGTTTCCCCTTCCCATCCCTTCCCATCCTACCCCCCCCCACACCCAATCCTCCCCGCTCCCCCCACCCCCCTCCCCGCACCAAAATTGTAAAGTTCGTTTCAACATAACGACTTGTATATCTCATTGTTGCAATGGGTCCACCTGTTTCCCTATTTAAACGATTTATTTTTCTCCTTCCCCTCCACAATTATACCAACATCGAATACAGTGAAAGCAGGGGTTATACTGTGGGGGAGGTACATACAAAGCAACAAAGAAATAATCTTATAAATGCGTTAGAAACAATCGCATGAAAGAAAAAAAAACCTTTGAATACATATCTTAGGGTTCATTTCCCTAACATCATCTTTTCTGACCTTTTCTGCTTGACTCAGACATATACTAGATATTGCAAATAAGGGAAACCATGGGGCCTATGTTTCTTTGGGCCTGGCTTACTTCACTTAATATAATTTTTTCCAAGCCTTTCCATTTCCTAACAAATAGGGCAATGTCATTCTTTCTGATGGAGGCATCGAATTCCATTGTGTATATATATACCACATTTTCTTGATCCATTCATCTACCAAGTGAACTTTTTAATCATCCTTTCTCTAATTTTTATAACTCAATGAATGGCATCCTTATTCACCTTTTAGGCAAGGGTGATCACTTATGACACCTTCCTTTAAGTCATATATAATTTATCTACTTGCTGAAAACTCTGCTAAGTTATTTGAATAGCTTTAAGAATTTATCTAATATTGCATAGACTAGCATCAGTTTTAATATACAGGATTCTTATCTTTTAGGTCAGCATCTAGTTATACTCTTTCCCAATATATTTTCCACATAGTAAAAAGTTTAATTACATATTTCACAACAAATATTTAAAAATACAAACATCTGAACATATTGCTCTAAACCACTTATTCTAAGGCCATGAAAAGTTTCCCATTGTTTTTGTGACAAAGGCCAAAAATGTTTCTGAAAGCCCAAATTCTTAGTGTGAGCTAAAAGCCTTGAAAAATTCACTATTCTTTGTACTTATACCTACCTCCAAATAGCTCCCAAAACTTCAGCAACTTTGAATGTGAAATTCTAGAAAATCAGAAGCATATATTCTTCCTGAAGTGTCTTACTACCTTCATTTTCATTAGCTAATGCATATTCATATTTCAGGCATCTGGCTCAGGGAAAGCCTCTATAGCATATACCTTCCTTAACCAGGCTGAGCGACTTAGTAGTCAAAATCTAAGAGATCAATATTTAGTAGAGGAAGGAATTTATGAAGGTATTTGATGATCTGAGAGGATAAACAGAAGATGTGACACCTATGTATTTGCCACTTCAAGGGTTTTCCACCATGACTAAGTAAACTAAAGTCTAAAGAAGAAATATTTATGGATGTTAGAAGCCCAAAACACCCCACAAATACCTGAACAGAGGTAGAAGTTGCTGAGTTGAAGCTAGAGCCAATGGGCAGACAGGGCCAATCTCTAGGGATCCACCAAAAGCACAGAGAGAAGAATTATCCTGGCATGTCTTTTCCTTTATCTATTTAGTGTTCTGCCAATGTCTTTCATTAAGTAAGTTCACAAAAGTAACTTCGTACTGTTTGGAGGACCACCTCATTCCATATAAAACAGAACAGGAAGCAGAGAGAATACACTTGAGCAAATAACTGCCACACCCAATTTTATGCTTCTAAACAATCTTTTAATCCATAGTTTAATCCATAGTTGTTAGAACTATTATATTATGGGATGTGCCTCTATACTAACGTATACGTTCCTTAGTAGAGGAATCACAGATACCATTTTAGTGTTATACCTCTAATGCCAATGATTGTCTCTATGGATGTTGAATTAGTATGTTTTATAATAGTTTGACCTAACAAGTAAATATAGTGGCATTTAAAACAGTATTTTAATATTCTTTTGTGTGTTAGTGCAGTTACTTATATAAAGGTATGTCATATTTTTGTACATGCATATGATGTACTTTAGTCATATTCATGACCCTCCCCCTGCCTACATTCTATCTTTTAAACAGTATAACAAAGCTAATCGTATGGTGCGTTCCAGGTACTTTTAACATATTTGGGAACTGTGATCCTTTCACCTGAAAAATACATGTAAACACACAGCATTTTACATTGATTTTTTTTGGCCCATTGAGAGACTAACGCTCATTCAAATGCTTCATGTACTTATAATCTGGCAACAATATGACCCTCTCCAGATTGATGCAGAATTATTTGGGTGTATTTTTGTTTTCATCATGTCTAGGGCCACTATTGTCATTTAGTGGAAAGGGACCAGATAATAAAAATTTCTTTCAGAGAAAAATTCTCCCACCTGAAATGCCTGTCATTAATTCTGGGACATTGGATTAAAATTATACTGCAGAAGAAAATTACTTGTCCATCAAATTCAAAGTAATGTTTTCACTTTCTTTGGTAACAAAGAAATTCACCATGAATACAACTCGACTTTAAAATGGCTCCTGGGACTCTATACAAGTTCCATATTTATAAATGTTTAATTTGCATAACAGCTGTCACTGAACATTGATAAATTTACACACAATAAAGAAGTAAATACATAAAATAAATCTTGTAGAGAAATTTCATCTAGAGCTCTGTTACTTATTTCTCTAAAGCAAATTACCCTTGAACTTAAAACTGCACATATTTATTAGCTCATATTACCTGTGAGTTCACACATATGCTCTTGCTCTGGGATCACCAGGCTGTAATTGCAGTGTCATTTAGAGCTATGAGTACATATGAAAGCTCCACAGGAGAGTGGGGCAATCTGATTTCAAACCTATTTGTGTGATCGAGGTCAGGATATTAAAGTCAGTTGCAATCCCTTGAGGGGCCCCTCAAGTGGATTTAGAGCCTCACTTTCTTCTTTGCTATTACATAGAAGCTACCCTGAATTCTTTGATACATAGCTCTCTTTATATGGTATCTTGAATAATTTGAACAAGCAATAAGTAAGCCAACACTGGTGACTCACTCCTGTAATCCTAGCTACTCTGGAGGCTGAAATTTGAGGATTGAGGCTCAAACTCAGCCTAGGTAGGCAAGTTTGTGAAACTCTTATCTCCAAATAACCAACAAAAAGCCAGAACTAGAGCTGTATCTCAACTGGTAGAGGGCCAGTCTTGAGAAAAAAGCAAAGGGCAGTACCATGAAACAGAGTGAGAGAGACAGAGACAGAGAGAGATATGAGCAAACAAACTTGGCGGTGATGTTCTCTCACTTCTGTTGTATTCTCTACTTTAACCATGAGGTTGAATACATAAATAAAGAAGATTGCACAACGTCATAAAGACCTGGAAAGAAGATTGTCGGAGGTCATTGTAGAAGGTTTTACTGTGGAGATTAAACCATAATAGTAAAAGGAAATAAGGATGCCATTGATGTAGGTTAATGATAGAGTGCAGGCCTAATATATGCAAGGCCTTGAATTCAATTCCCAGCATGTTAAATAAAAGTGGAAGCAAGTTCCTAAAATATATAAATTGTCTATTGATAGTTACATTTTATCTGTTAAAGGATCATATTTTAATCCTAAATTTTAAATACTTAATTTCATACTCTCAAAAAGACAAAAGCTATGAATATAATCTAAAATTTCTCTCCACTTTTTCTTTAGCAACTTCTGCCTTTTCTGAATCCTGGAATTATTTTAAAAGTACGTTTTTAAAGAGGGGATTGTGTTTAACATTTTAAGACAAAATAAACTTGAATGAGTTATTACAGGATGATTTGACTATCTTACTCTTGGGAGTGATAATATAATTTTACTTTTAAGAAGACCTTTATAGCTCATTAGCTTATGAATTATGTATCTTTCGCACAAAGAGAGAAAATGGAATCCTAACACTTTATCTGTGAGACACCCTATATTTATTTCTCTTAAAATTAAGAAGAGATGCCTTCAGATATTTCATTACCCTTAAAGAATCAAGTGATTCTAGCAAAATCCACTTTTTTTCCTCAGCAGGAAAGCAAAAAGTACTTATTAATGTATAAATCTACTTTATGTCTTGGATATGCTTTAAAAACAAAGGGAAGAAATTTATATGTTCAAAGCTATCTTTAATTTTGTACCTCCTCCACAATTGAAACTACTAGTGTTCAAAGAAAGGATGGGTAAAATACTTTTATTTAATATGAGATTTCAATAATACCTGGAGATAGAGAATTAATACTATTTAAGGCTCAGAAGATAATTACAAGAGTGAGTACCTTTTAGGCTATCAAGTCTAAAATAATTATTCCAATATAAAACAATGACAAAGAAGAAATTTGCAGCTTATGTCCTATATGCCATTCAGCTCAACTCCTTTCCCCCTCGATGTAATACAAGAATACTGGGAAAACAATTCTATATCTTATTTACCAATATTTCCATGAATTTAAAGGGAAGAAAAGAACGCTGAATCCTTCTTTCAATGGCTGTCTTAATCATTACCTCTCACTTGTGAAAGAATAGTAATAATGAGTTTGTCAAAATATCTATAGCTTATAAATCAGTTTTTACCTGTTTAGTTATTGGTAGAGTTTGCCCAGAATTAAGCAGAGACAAAATTGAAAAGAAAGTTAAGCAATGCTACAGGAAAACTCACACCAAAGGCAAAATTAATCTTATCTGCCAATTTTTTTCAGTACTTCTGTATTATCATGCATTGACACTACTCTCTTCAACCTTGTGAGTTACTTTGAGCTTTTCTACTACAGCAGCTCTATCTATGGGTTGAAAATATTCTGTTCACCATTTCTAAATTCCATTCCTGCTTTCTGCACATCATCATGTCACATCCAAATATACAGACCGAAAAGATTAAATAATCATTTATCATACAACAGCACTATTATGATATTCTAACTACCTTATAACCACCTCCACCTCAATTCATCCAAACTAAATTAATCTTTCCCTCTAAATCTGACCTCCTTTCTAATTGGAAGACATGAGCACCTCCCAAGTTGGTAATTATTTTTATTATGTCTCTATTTGCCCTTTTCACCTTCATTCTAATCAATCAGGAAGTTCTGTTAATTAAAACCTTTAAATATCTCTTGAATTTTTCAACTTCTCCTTATGCTCATTTCTCACTTTATAAGTCTTCTCACGAAGATTTTAGCATCATTCCTTATTAGGACTCCCCAAATTTCTTTACCTTCTTTATTCTCTATGCATTTCTAATATAGACAGGATACTGTGATGTTCTTCCTTTCTAATTTGCTTAGTTACATAAGTTTTTCACGGTCTTGTACTTGTTTTTTCATTCTCTCTAGCTGTAGTCCCTTTTACTCTTGTCCCTTTGTCACCCTCCCACGTATACATCTGCAATCCCAATTATATTTCCAGGCCTAACATAATCATTATTTTCTCTGAGAAGAATGTCTTGGTATGTTTTGTGTTTGTATGATTTGATTATGTTACAGGCATTTGTCTCCTTTTCAAGGCTTAAGATTCAGGAAGGACTAGGAATGCACATTTCTGTTAGCATTTGTCTTTGAGTCACCAACAAATTTCTTGGCTCATAAGATGTGTTCAACAAATATTACATACTTGAAATGTTTTTTTTAATTTAATGTTCATAAATATCCAACATTAAGTATCTAAGAATCCACAGTGTATTAGCTCACATTTAAATATTACAGCAATTTTAGTTAAGCATGAAATCTATTTTTTGATATTTTCAGCACATAAAAGGCAAAATGTAGGTGCTAAATGATTTTAATTTCATTTTCCTAGTCTAATTTCAAAAGAGAGACTTTGTTATTCCAGTCATATAACACAAGAAATTAAGGCAAAGACTCATGTGAGCTACCCAGTGACAGGCTGAAAATGTAAATTCCAAGGTTAAGCCTCTGATTATTGAGTCCAATATGAATTGTGAACTGTTGAGCTGTGATAACTTTCAAGGGAGAAATATATTTTTCAGAAATTAGATGCTTATAGATGAATGTTATTTTTATTTATGACACATGTAAGCTATCTACAAATATAAGTTATCCATAGGCTAGAAAATATCTAGCAAAAATTTAAAAAGTCAAGAGTTGAATTAGTAGCTAAGGAAATTATTAGGTGATTTAGGAAAAATCACTTTAGTTGACGAAGTATCATTGATGAAAAATTCTCAACTCAGTGTAATGTACTTAGCTCTAAAGGAAGTGGTTATAATTTTCCAAGAGTCTTCAGTAATTTAAAGTGCTTTTGATCAAGTAGAAACCCAGGAAAAGGTTGGATTCATGCAGACAGACTCTACTATGTACCCAGTATATATGTAAAACAACTTGACCTATCTTCAAAAGAAAGTCAGTTAAGATCAAGGACACTGCAAAATGACACATCACCTAGGGCTCCAGAGCACCTCACTCACCATCTCACTCCAAAAAGCATGTTAAATCAACTCTTCTCCAAAGCCTACATGGATAAGCCAATCACAGGGACCCCTTTTTCTTTGGTTCTCTTTTGCTCCCTTCACCTTAAACAGTACTTGGACCATAACCACAGGAAAAAGAAATTCATGTCTCTTCTCTAACTGCCTCAAGTTTCTAAGTCTCAATAAATTTGTTTTAAGACCTATCTACTTGAGATAACAAAGACAGTGGCTTCAGTTACTTAAGACATATTTATTTCCTTTTAAAACAAGAGAAATATGTTAAAGGTATAATATTTTAAATGAGCCAATATATTTAACTGATTTCACTAGGTGCCATTGTGTTTTATACTTGTTACTACTTTTAATCCCATAACAACCAGTTAAAGTGGATAATGATTCTGCTTCAGAGATGCAGGAACTGTGGCCTAGACAAAATCAGTATCTTGTTTATGGCATATGATTAATCCTTGGCAGAGTCAAGGTTTCAATGTGAGGTATCTATTTTTATGTTTTAGCGCTTACCACCAAGCCCACTTCCTCTCATTTACAGATATAGATAAGGACAGAAATGTAGAGCTGGCTATGTATGCATATGTGGGTGAGATATAAATACGGATGCAAATGTAGGTATAAATGAGCACATAGCTACATGCCACTATATATACATTATCTTTTAAATGTAAAATAAAGAGTAAATATAGATATGTGTGTGTGTGTGTGTATGATTGCACTTTTTAAAATGCGCTCTTTTCTTCTAAGTGTTCTTCTTTCAGTACCTTATATCACTAATGAGGGTTCTTCCTTTCTCTTCTTCAACTATTTTCTGCGTGGGAATAATTGCTTCTTGTACCATGAGCAACTGACACTTCCCTGAAATAACTGAAAAGACCCCAGGGACAGATTTATAGTCAGAGGGCTTAGTTGTTAAAATACCCTTGGGACTCCAATTGAGGCGGAACATTAGAGCCCTAGGGAATAGATACACTTTATCATTTTTCTTTGCTTTCCTTTGCTGCTTATTTTTAATAAATGGCAAAGATTCGTATAAGTATGTGCCCAGAGAAACCTCAAGAAT
This sequence comes from Dipodomys merriami, assembly GCF_024711535.1. NCBI lineage: Eukaryota > Metazoa > Chordata > Mammalia > Rodentia > Heteromyidae > Dipodomys > Dipodomys merriami. The sequence goes on from NW_027204492.1 coordinate 103,831,020, forward strand.
ATTTCAAGAAATTCATTGTTGAATTAAAACTAGAGGTTAATATTCCTGAAGGCAACATAAGTACAAAAACATAATGATTGCATTATTACACGTATATACTGTTTAGAATAATGTAATATATCTTTATAGATATTTTGAATTTTACATATTAATATGAGATATGTGACTGAAGTCTTGAACAGATAAAGTACAACCAAAAAAACCAAATTAATAGTTGTTTACAAGAGAAATATAATAAATGAAATATTAAGGGCAAGCTGTCTGGCATAGAGAAGATTGATGATTACCTTTAGATGAAAGAAAAACAATTCAATTTATATTCATCCAATGAAAAGAGAACAGGAAGAATTTAAAAAGGAAGACTTGTTCAGTAGAAAAAGACTTAACGGTCCCATTGGTTCATGTTGAATGATATGAGAAAATACCTGTGGAAATTATTTTTTTTATTGTCAAGGTGATGTACAGAGGGGTTACAGTTACATAAGTAAGGTAATAAGTATATTTCTTTTTTGGGGGATGGGGTCCAGTCGTGGGGCCTGAACTCTGGGCCTGGGTGCTATCCCTCAGCTCTTCAGCTCAAGGCCAGCACTCTACCACTTGAGCCACAGCACCACTTCTGGCTTTATTCTTTTTGCTTCTGTGGTGCTGAGGAATTGAACCCAGGGCCTCATGCATTCAAGGCAAGCGCTCTACCACTGAGCCACCTTCCCAGACCCATAAGTACATTTCTTGTCAAGCTTGTTACCCCCTCACTCACTTTTCTCCTACTTTCCCTCTTTCTCTATTTCTCCCCTCCCAAATTGTACAGATTATTTCCAACAACTGTTGGATTGGTTCCAGCCTTTTTCTTTGTCTTATCATTCTGTTTTTTCCCTTCCCTTCCCTAATTCAGATAAATGTATATACAGCACAACTATGTTTATCACAGCATTATTCACCATAGCTAAGATATGGAACCAATCCAGGTGCCCCCAGTAGATGAATGGATCAAGAAAATATGATATATATACACAATGAAATTCTATGCCTCCATCAGAAAGAATGACACCTCTTCATTTGTTTTTTATAATTTTTTATTGTGAAAATACTGTATAGAGGGGTTACAATTACATGGACAAGGTAATAAATACATTTCTTATGAATCATTGTTTCCTCCGCCTTTGTTTCCCCGTACCATCCCTTCCCATCTCCTACACCAAAGTTGTAAAGTTCGTTTTTCGACATAACATCTTGTACATCTCATTGTTGCAATGGGTCTACCTGTATCCCTATTTAAAAAAATTGTTTTTTCCCTTCCCCTCCACAAATTATACCAACATCAAATACAGTAAAAACAGGGGGAAGGGACATATAAAGCAACAAAGAAATATCTTATAAATATGTTAGAAACAATAGCAAGAAAAAAAACCTATTTGAGTCCTTATCTTGGGGTTCATTTCACCTAACATCAACTTATCTGACCTTTTCTCCTTGTCTCAGACATACACTAGTTATTGCAAATAAGGGAAACCATGGGACCTATGTTTCTTTGGGCCTGACTTACTTCACATAATATAATTTTTTCCAAGTCTTTCTATTTCCTAACAAATGGGGCAATGTCATTCTTTCTGATGGAGGCATAGAATTCCATTGTATATTTATACCACATTTCTTGATCCATTCATCTACTGAGGGGCATCTGGGTTGGTTCCATATCTTAGCTATAGTAAATAATGCTGCAATAAACATAGTCGTGCTAGTAGCTTTAGTATGGTCTTGTTTGTGATCATTTGGGTAAATGCCAAAAAGTGGGATTGCTGGTCATAGGGGAGCTCTATGTGGAGTCTTTTGAGGAACCTCCATACTACTTTCCAAAGTGGTTGAACAAGTTTACACTCCCACCAACAATGCAGTAGGGTTCCCTTCTGTCCACATCCCCTCCAGCATCTGTTGTTATTAGAGTTCTTGATTATAGCCATTCTAACTGGGGTGAGGTGGTATCTGTTGTTTTGATTTGCATTTCTTTTATGGCTAGGGAGGTTGAGCATTTCTTCATGTGTCTATTGGCAATCCTTCTTTCCTCTTCAGAAAACTTTCTCTGTAAGTTTTTAGCCCACTTATTTATTGGGCTGTTGACTCATATTTAAAATATACCTGGAATTCAAAAAATTAAATCCTCCAACAACACCACTCCATTTGTGAGGAAATGGAAAGACTTGAGGAAAAAGCCATATGAAGTGAAGTAAGCCAGACCCAAAGAAACATAGGTCCCATGGTTTGCCTTATTTGCAATAATCAGTACATTTCTAGGATAATCTCAGCAAATGAGCAGATGATGCTAAGCGAAATGAACTCCAAGACATGGACACAAGACGTTTTCCTTTGTTGTTGTTGTTGTTAATGTACTGATTTTTTTTTCTTTTGTATGTTTTCCCCCTTATGTTTTATCCCTTGTTATCACTGTATTTGATTTTGGTAACCTGGGCATTGTATAGGGACATTTGTATATCTTCTTACTTAATTCCACAAGACTAAGTGAAAAAGACTAGCTGCTGTGGACATTAGTTTAGGTAATGTAATTCTGGTTATATGCTTATATGTGCATATATGTGAAGGGACAAGAAGAAAGGTAATATTTAGACAAAAAACATTCTCCAGAAACACTAAAAATATATTACAAACAAATAAATGACAAGTTCCGTAGTGTATTTATGACAGAGAATGACCTTGTTAGTGAATGAAGAACAAATCTTTGTTTACAAAGATTTCTTATGACTCAGAATGGGAAAATACAGCATGAAAAAATACATTGGAAAGAAAAAGATTTCAAAAAGTAATGGGGTAAGGTATTTCCAAAGGCCCAATCTGTTATCACACATCTGTAAATTTAGTGTTTCCTCTGAAGCTTAACGTGATCAGATGCTTAAAAAAGGAAAAAAATAATAAATAGGATAAGAATGTTTTAGTTTTATGAGGCATATCTCTTAAATGATAGTGCTGAACAAGTGGAATGACTTGATATCTAATCATCCTCTATGCTTTCTAGTAGCGAAAGAAAATTGGGGAAATAAGAGGTATATAGGTCATAACCCAGTGGTTCATGTCAGCAATTCTTCCTATTCAAGGAGCTTAGAGCAGGAGGATTGTGGTTCAAAGCTGGTCTGTGCAGAAAAATCAGTGATAAAAACCAGCAATAAGCAGGGCTAGAAGCATGGCACAAGTGGTAGAATACCAGCCAAGTATGCAAATCCTGCATATGTGAGGCACTGAATATAAAACTTGATGTCAGAAAAAGAAAAAAAGATATATGGGGACACATTTTTACCTATCCATACATGCATAAGATTATAACTTTATTATTTATAATGTAAGAATATAAATTTGTTTCAATATCTATTAAAAGAGAAGAGAAAGACAATGTGATGTGCTTTGATAGCAAAGTGCTTAAATCCACAAGATTTTTTTTAAAAAAAATTATTGTACAGGTGATGTACAGAGTGGTTACAGCTACCTAAAAAGATAATGAGTACACGTCTTTTTTAATTAGTATCATACTTACTGTGAAAACTTAGACAAGTTTGCTTATTTCACGATCTTTGTATAGGAAATAGTTCAGGAAAGAATCCAGAGGTGGGTGGAACATTTAATAAAACAAAATACTAAGCTAATAGGTTTTAATAAAATGAACACTTTTAATTCTTTTTATAATAAGAGATTTCTAACCTAATGACTCCTTCTGCTCATTTTTCTTCCATACGAAATGCGGACTGCCTATTGTTCTCTAAAGATACTAAAACCAGCGAGGGGATACTAAGACTAGCCAGCATTCACCTTTGCTTTGGTGTGTTGAGGCCAGAATAAAACAACAAAAAATAATGAATTGATGTTGCAATTTTAGATGGAAAAAAGTTCTAAGAAGAAAGGAAAGTAGAGGATGCTTGGTTGAGAGACAAGGAGGCTGTTCAGAGAAGTAATTCTGAAGGACTACATTTTTAGAATGACTATGAAAGATTATGATACACTCCACACGTAAAATATATACTGTGATGGAGGTTGGTTGAACGGAAAAAAGAATTCTTTTTTTTGGCGGGGGGGGGGGGGGGGGGGGAGGGTCCGGTTGTGGGGCCTGATCTCGGCCTGGGCGCTGTCCTTCAGCTCTTCACCTCAAGGCTAGCGCTCTACCACTTGAGCCACAGTGCCACTTCTGGCTTTTTTCTTCTTTTTTTTGCTTATGTGGTGCTGAGGAATCGAACCCAGGGCCTCCTGCATGCAAGGCAAGCGCTGTACCACTGAGCCACCTTCCCAGCCCGGAAACAAGAAGAATAGAGAGATGTTTCGGGATAAATAACATGCAGCCAGTAAGCTGGACCAAAGTGAGGGGGAGAAATTGAAGATGAGCCTGGGAGGGTACAAATGTAGATGGTTTTGTAGAAAGGAATATGAAAGCTCTGGGTGGAGAAGGCAAGAGCTACAGAACATCAGTTTCACTTCATAATTTTATCAGAAGAAGGATTTCATAATACATGCTATCCATCCTTTTTATAATAAATGTACAGAAATCATAACTAATAGAAATCCTGGGCAACAGATTTCAAATCAATAGGGGCACTGCTATGATTGGGAAGCGTAGAGGTGTTAATAGCATTTAGAAGGTAAATACAACTATATTATTCCACTATCTCCCTAAGCAACAAGTAAAAATAAATCACAAAAAGGCCACAAGTGTTGGTGATTTACAGTAATGATATTTATTAAAATCCACCTTTTTAAGTCACTTTCAAGGGAAAATACAGTATTATTGTACTTACAAAATTAAGAAGTACTGGGACCTTCTATCTTTCTTTATATGATACTATACTATAAGATAAACATCTTAAAGCATTTTTAAATTATATCTTTAACTACAGAAAAAAATTAGATTTTTTTCTGAGAGCTTGTAGGTGAAGAACCCTACAGGCAGGACAAACATTCAGATATTGTTAGGTATGTAAACCCTAGTGACAACTGTGCCTTTGATTCTACATAAAAAAAATCTGAGTTTGTGGGAGAAAGAGCTTTTCATAAGGGGAAGAGCAAAGAGTTTGGTGACTCATGTCTGCAATCCTAACTACTTAGAGGACTGAGATATGAAGCCTATTTGACTGAAGTCAACCAGCACAGAAATGCTCCAGAAACTCTAGCTCCAAAATAAGGAATAAAAAACAGGGACAGAAATGTGGCTCAAGTAGTAGAGGATTAGTTGAACAAGGAAACCTAGGAAGTGCAAGCCTCTGAGCTCAACCCTAGTACTGAAAGAGAAAAAGACTTTCGTGTTGTGATAACATCACTTACTGCAGGAGTTCCAATTGATTGCTTGATTGTTTTGGACTTTGAAAGTTTTTCCCCCCCCTGTAATATGGCAGTGATATCTTCCTCAGACCAGTATTGTATAAGTACATAGTGCATATAAAAATGATTTTCAAGCTCCCAGAATATGGTATTTACTTATTGATATTATTTTACTCACTATAAAACATGAAGAAGAAAATATCATTTTTAGGTAAGTATAACGAATGAAGCAAAAAAGGAATACTACTCCACAAACAAGCTAGAAAGTGAAAGAAATAAGTATAGAAATAACAATAAGAAATGTGTACTTGGGGCTCTAATAGGTTGTAGAAAAACTCTTGTTATCCTAATTAAGATAAAGGAACTTTAATTCTCCTATGAGAAACTTACAGTGATTATACAGGGAGAAGACACAGATTTGTGATGGTGCTTCTCAGGGAATGGAACCTGAGGGCATATTTAGAATTGACTACTATAATTGATTTAAAAGGCATCTTTAATATAAAGATAGCAGAAACTGAGCTTTAGCCAAGCTTTTAGCATGTTATTATTGTATGTTTTTTACATTTTTTGAAATAGTTATGTTTTAGCTATGTGTCAGTCCTTAGTCATTAACTCTTGTGTTTAAAGATTATGTATGATGTGTAAATGTTTGTAAACGAGCAGCACACTGGCATTGATTTAATTTTTTAATTTTTTCTCAAGCAATAAGTGTTACTTGCATTCAATTACCCAAGTACCCTAGCTGAATTATCCTAGTAAATATTCCAGGAAATTGTGTTGTGGAGGAGACATTGCAAGAAAGGTGTGTGGTAGTTTTTTGTGCTTTATTTGAGAATATTCCTACATCTTCAATATCATCAACCATGAATTGGGGTTATCACAAATAGGACTCTTCAAGCTCAAATATGTTTGATGCAGTCCAGTTCTCAGTTCTTCCTTTGCAACGACAGGGTTAATGTTTTGGAAAAACATTTAAAAAAAAACTGCAGAAGCTGCTGCTACATCAAAAATCAACTTAGTTACTATTAAAATTATATTTAACAGAGTTTCCATATCCAAGCTTCTGTTTTTCAGTTGGCTATACACAGATGTGGATCTAAAGGAGGAAGTTGTGACTTTCATTTTGTCTTGATTATTTCATGTTGATTACAAATTATATAGATGGAAAGAATGTGAAATAAAGTGTAATGAAGACCAAGAAAAGAAGGATATAGCAGTTCAATGAATGGGTAAATCAAATTTGGAATTAGAAAGACATTTTCAAATCAGAATTTTTAACTTTATGTGTGTGACCTTTGCCAATTTATTTGACTTCTCTAAGTCTTTTACCTAAAAAGATTATTAATACCTCTCTATTGTTAGAGTACTATGACCATTAAATAAGGATATAGATATAAAGTTCTTGTCATGGTTTCTTGAACGTAGTAACGAAGTATTATACTTGATCAATTCTATTATGTTTCTTCTTCAACATAAGTACCCTAAAATATTAACAGTTGTTACAAGGTAGTAATATTTTTGTTATACATGAGACTTGAACTCAGGGCCTGGGCACTGTCCCTGGGCTTTTTTGCTCAAGACTAGCACTCTACCACTTTGAACCAAGCTCCACTTCCAGGTTTTGAGTAGTTAATTGCAGATAAGTGTCTCATGAGGGCTTTTCTGTCTGGGTGGGCTTCAGATCTCAGCCTCCTGAGTAGCTAGGATTACAGGCATGAGCCACCATGTCCATCCTGGTTGTAGTTACTGAAAAATAAAATAACTCATCTGTGATGGTTAATATGCTTGGAAAATTCTAACTCAACTCTCTGGCTCAGTCCTTCCACAACAGTAAAGAGTATACTTATGGATGAAAAAATATATCAATTAATGTGTAATCTATTGTGCTAGAATATAATACTTTAGGCTAAACTGAACAGAGCAAGGGGAATACCTTCCCTCAAGAATGATTAAGTGAATGATATAAGTTCAGGCCAAACCTTATGAAGAAAACTCGACCTCTTTTCTTTGATTCTGTATGTGCTTATTCTCTATAGCTCATTTTTACTCCTACTTGTTAGTTGGCCCCGTTATATATGAACCCATAATATTAAGTGTGGACTTTATCATGACATAGTAGTTTAAATTTTCTTTTGTCAATAGGCCTAAGAATCAAAAAACCCTTATAGAATGAACATACTCTATTTTCTAAGCTTCTACTTGTAAACTTTGTGGCAGTTTCATATAACAAGTTTAGTATTTGTTACATAAATACATTTTTATAGTCAGAATCCTAGGGGTAGTCGCAAGTTTCCTGGCACAACTGAGATATTCTTAGTCTAGAGCAGGCTCAGAGACTTGCTCTCTAAGAGTAAGTAAGAGAGAAAAGTTGGGGATATATCTCCTAGGGGGAAATGGCAAGTGTAATAGGGCCTTTGAATGACTGCTGCTGACCTCTGACCCCTCCCCCACCGTCACCGGTAGTAACCAATAGGGATCTGCAGTCCTCTGTTACCAAATTTTGGAACTGCTATCTCAAATATCGTCACTGTTGTTACTAAGGTAACCAAAGTTACTTCAGACTACACAAAGTGCAGTCTGTCTGCAGAAAGACCAGGCTTAATGTGGAAAGGCTAGTGGTCTTAATGGCTGGCCAGCGTAACCGTGTAAAAGTCTATATCAGAGAGGAAGATGAGACATGGGAACCAATAGGTACCGGAGAAATATCCTCCAAGTACATCGAGCGCCTTCAGGGAGTTTGTCTTCTTGTTCACTCCGAAGAAGATGGCTCGCTAATTCTACAGTCCAAGATACGTGCGACTACAAATTATCAGAAGCAAAAGGGACTGCTAATTATCTGGTCCGAATCTGAAGACCATGGTACGGCGCTAAGCTTTCAAGACCCGAAATGTTGTACAGATATCTGGGAGGATATCTGCTTAGTTCAAGGTAAAGATCCATCTCTGGAAAATACACAGGGGTTTTGGGATGATTCAGTAAACAACCATGGAATGCTACCAATCAGTTATCTCCCTGAGCTTCCAACCTGTGAGGTTGCTACCCTGGGTCAAATTGCAGATTTAATTGGTTCTGTTTCCACCTCAAATATCCAAAGGGAAAGACTGGCTCTAATCTTGGAAAGTGAAGATTATATTAAACAACTAATGAGGATCTTTCATACTTGTGAGAATCTTCAGAATACCGAATGCTTACACCATTTATATAACATTATTAAAGGCATCTTATTCTTTAATAAGACTTCACTATTTGACATCATGCTGTCTGATACATATATTATGGATGTTATAGGGTGCCTGGAATATGATCCCTGTTTGCCTGAGCCAAAAAGGCATAGGGAATTCTTAACCAAAAGTGCGAAGTTTAAGGAAGTTATACCAATAACAGACTCTGAACTAAGACACAAAATACACCAGACATACCTAGTGCAATATATTCATGACATTCTTCTGCCTGTGCCATCAATCTTTGATGAAAACCATCTTTCCACCTTTACAACATTTATTTTTGCCAGAAAGGTTGATATAGTTAACATGCTACAAGAAGACAAAAAGGTTTTATTTGAAGTTTTTGCACAGTTAAAGGATAAGACAACAGATGATGAAAAACGACGTGAACTGTTACTTTTCTTCAAAGAATTCTGTGAATTTTCCCAAGCATTACAGAATCAAAACAAGATTGCACTATTCCAAACATTGATACAACTTGGAATCATACCTGCTCTTAAAATTGTAATTAACATGAAGGATTTTCAAATGAAGTCAATGGCTACAGATATACTTACTTATCTAGTGGACTATAATCCATTCATGGTCCAAAAATGTGTCATGGAGGAAGTTGAAGAAGGAGAAGAGAACGAACTCACCGTTAATATACTAATTCAACAAATGATCCATGATACTGATCCTGAGCTTGGAAATGCCATTAATTTGATGGTACTTCTTCGTTCTTTACTCAATCCAGTGAACATGCTAGTAACGCCTGATGAGTGTGAAAGAATTGAATTTCTGAATTTCTTCTATAGATACTGCATGCATAATTTGATAGCACCACTTTTATGCACCACTTCAGAAGACAAAGATGATCTATTTGAATCTGATGAAAACAAATATTGCCTTAACAATTATCAAACAGCACAGCTGCTCGGTTTAATTTTAGAATTACTAACATTTTGTGCAGAACGTCACACAGACTACATTAAGAACTATATACTGAAGAAAGATTTGCTGAGAAGAGTCTTGATGTTGATGAATTCAAAGCATACTTTTTTGACCTTGGGTGCTGTCCGCTTCATGCGAATGATAATTAGCCTTCAAGATGAACTGTATAATTGTTACATCATCACAGGCAATCTTTTTGAACCAATTGTACAAGCTTTTCTGCTTAATGGTTCCCGATACAATATGTTAAATTCAGCTATTATTGAACTGTTTGAACATATAAGATTGGAAAATATCAAGAGTCTTATTGTACATGTAGTAGAAAAATTTTACAATGACTTTGAATCAATAGACTATGTCCAGACTTTCAGAGGACTGAAGATAAAATATGAAGAAGAAAAAGAAAGACGAAGCCGAATAAGGAAGAATTTACGTAGTCGACTGTGCAGTCAAGTATTTCTCGAACAAGCTAGAGAAATAAAAGAGAATGAAGAATTGTTTCTTAAGGAAAATACAACCGAAGCAGTTCTGTTACCAATGGAAAACAGCTCCACAGATCGTTGTGATGAAACAGCAAATGAAAGTGAAAAAGAAAGCAAAGACCTTCCCCATACTGATGACCTGAGATTATATTTACCTACTTCTGTTGCAGATAACGCTGAAAGGGGTAGCCCACAAATGCACAATAATGTTTCAGTGGAAAATGCAGAAGAAGGTAAAGAAGAAAAGGAAGAAGGTGAAATGTCACCCAGTAAAATGCTTCATCTTAGCTCGTAAAACCATTTCAGGAGCCTTAACATCTGGCTCAACTGAAATACTGCAAGTATCAACTAGATGAAAAGAATATGCCAAAAGCCTAATACGAACTTCGAACATGTATTGTGATAAGTTGCAAGTACAGTGAACTAAGTTTCCATTCTGTAAAAAAAAATTGCTTCTCATTGTATATACACAGAATCGAAAATCTAACCAGTTACAGGGGTAATACTCCCACCATGAAAATCTTAGTTTGGAAGTGGGAAATAGCACACAATAATATTTGTGCACTTTTGAGCCAGAGCTATGTATGAGAACTAACTAAAATGATTCTGTTGTAAAACCTATTGTTTATGGTGTAAAGAATCTGGCCTTATTATTCATTCTTTAAGCTGCATTTTTAAGTGAGGCCAATGTTTGAATGGAAAACAATGTCAACCGTAAAAATGTAAAGATCTTAAACACCTCTGTGAAGATGAAGCAATATTGCAATAATTGGAGAATAGCAACTTGTCATGAATAAAAAAGTGGGCTGTCATCAAAAGATATAGTTGTTGGTGTGACTTTTTTAAAGATAAGATATGATAAGCGTCATCTGAGTAGTATGTACAGAAGATTTTCTCTAGGACCATTTTTGTGAGGAAAATTACTTTTTTTATTGTGAAAATACCGTATAGAGGGGTTACAATTACATGGGTAAGGTAATGAGTACATTTCTTATCAAGCATTGTTGCCTCCTCCATCCCTTCCCATCTCCTTCCCCACCAACCCCCTACTCCCCACCCAGGTGCACCAAAGTTGTAAAGTTTGTTTTTTGACACAACCTCTTGTACCTCTCATTGTTGCAATGGGCCCAGCTGTATCACTATTTAAATGACCTGTTTTTTCCCTTCCCCTCAAAATTATACCAACATCAAATACAGTGAAAACAGGTGTTATACCGTGGAGGAGGGACATACAAAGCAACAAAGAAATACCTTATAAATATGTTAGAAACAATAGCAAGAAAGAAAAAACATTTGAGTCCTTATCTTGGGGTTCATTTCATCTAATATCAACTTATCTGACCATTTCTGCTTGTCTCAGACATATAGTAGTTATTACACATAAGGGAAACCATGGGACCTATGTTTCTTTGGGCCTGGCTTACTTCACTTAATATAATTTTTCCCACTCTTTCCATTTCCTAACAAATGGGGCAATGTCATTCTTTCTTATGGAGGCATAGAATTCCATTGTGTATATATACCACATTTTCTTGATCCATTCATCTACTGAGGGGCATCTGGGTTGCTTCCATATGTTAGCTATGGTAAATATTGTTGCAATAAACATAGTTGTGCTGGTAGCGTTAGTATGGTCTTGTTTGTAATCATTTGGGTACTTTTAACTGTACATATTATAAGTTATTTTCTAAATTATTACTGAAGTTCATCCTCCTTTTAAGAACAGTGAGTTTATCAAAGCATATATAAAATAATTATAGGTGCCAAACTGAAACTTAAAACCAGGCATGGTGGCAAATGGCTATATTCCCAGCTACTCTAGAAACAGGTCATGAAGATAAAGATAAATGCTATTTTCCTGGTGATACATGTCTGACATGCAAACTGTGAGGGGAGGAATAGTTAGGAGGATCAAAATCAGAGGTTGACCCAGGGAAAATCATGGAGATTCTATCTAAAAAGTAAGGGGAAATAGGCTGGATTTGTGGTTGAAATGGTAGAGCACCTGTCAAGCACATGTGATATCTAGTGTTCAAACCCAAATACTTAAAGCTTCCCGTTGTATCTTATAAATACGTTCTTTACAATTCACTGCTTTCTGGGTCTATCTGAAGCACAAAAGAAAATGTTCATGCTGGTGATACTTCAACCCTTTCATTTTTCTGAAATTCAAGAGAATAAATTTTATGTCTTTTTATTTTACTCATTATAAATAGGTGCAATCACCAGAGACTCCATTGTGCAATCCGATAATATAGCTTGCTTTACATATTAAAAGATCGTTTCTAAATGAAAAGGAAATCAGCATACAAAACATGAAGTTTCTCTATAAACAAAGGTATAATATGGGAGACACTTTATTAAACAACATGTACAAATGAATTTCTAAGAATTTAGTTTCAATGGAGAATTTAGTTCTAGTTGGGGGGGAGAGCAAGATAACTTTCTCTATTTTTCCTAGGCTATTTAAACCAAAAATATCTTCCTTTTATAGAGTTAATGTGAATTTAGGCTATTGTTTAGAAAAGATTTGCAGTCTGTATAGATAAGGAAGTATAATTTTCCACAAAAGAGATGTAACATTGTGTATACTAGAACACAACTTTTTTGTTTGATACCTACTGGTAGCTATATTGAAAATTCAGGAATTAAAATGTGACCCTGCAATTCTAAAAATAAAAAGGGCCATCTTATAATTCTGCCAATAAGAAACACAGTTTCTAGAAAACAGATATTTCAGAATAAGACCTAGAAAAATATTTCTAAAACAGAAAACAATAATTCTATCAACTGTAATCCTAGCTACTCAGGAGGCTGAGATATGAGGATAGGAGTTAGAAGCTGGCCTTGGTAGAAAAGTCCCTATGAGACTCTTACCTACAATTAACCACTCAAAAACTAGAAGTGGTGCTTTGACTCAAAGGATAGCACTCAAGAATAGAGTGCTACCCTTGAGCAAAAGAAGATCAGCGACAGTGTTCAGGCCCTGATTTCAAGTTACATGACTGACAACAAATAAAAATAATTCCATCAGATATAAAGTCTACCAGAGTTGACATGACTTTAGGAGATATAATTGTATATTTTAGAGGATTGAACACAGCAGGAAAACACTTTTCGTACTAGGCTAGTTAAAATGTTTTAATGGGAATACTCATGTTGTGGTTATATACCAAAAAGGCAAGCAAGCAACACTTTTCTTGGCTAGAATGCTATGGAGACATTCATCTTATATGTATTTAAGCCTTGTGTGGCAGTTGCATCTGTTTTCTAATAAAAGATACTTGAAACTAGATCAAGAAGTTTATTTTGATATTATTTCTCTTTATTCTTTTCCAACCAGCTACTTGAATCTGAAACAAAAAATGGGCACTAGATGAGAAAGAGTATTTACATTTCTTGATGTATTTTCCCCGGAGAGTTTCTAAGGAAAGAATAAAAAGGGATACGTGCAATGGAACTAAAAGATGCAGTGGTAAGAAGACACAGTAAAAAAAAATTCAAAAGTACAGCAATTCTCTGGAGCTGTGAGACTGTGACCTCTATGAGCTGTTTTCTAGTCTCAGCTACTTAATGTTTGGGGAGCCAGCCTGACAATGTCAAATTGCCCATCATATGGCACAACCTACTATTAAGGGAACATTTAAGAGGGTAACAAAACACACAAGAGCAATCCTTATTATACCATTGAATCAAAATTTGACCAAAACTTTCAATCTTTCTGGCTTTAGTACGTGGAAAAGATACTATGTCAAGAATATTTAATTTTTCCAAGTTTCTTGAGAAGTGATAAATTGTTTAAATAGGGATACAGGTGGACCCATTACAACAATGAGATGTACAAGACGTTATGTAAAAAAATGAACTTTACAACTTTGGCAGGGTGTGGGGAGGGGAGGAGATGGGAGGGAAGGGATGGGAAGGGGAAACAAAGGAGGAGGCAACAATGCTTGATAAGAAATGTACTCATTACCTTGCTCATGTAATTGTAACCCCTCTGTATGGTATTTTCACAATAAAAAACTTAATAATAAAAATAAAAGCAACCTTGGGGCTGGGGAGGTGGCTCAGTGGTAGAGCGCTTGCCTTGCATGCCTGAGGCCCTGGGTTCGATTCCTCAGCACCACATAAGCAAAAAGAAAAAAGCCAGAGGTGGCGCTGTGGCTCAAGTGGTAGAGCGCTAGCCTTGAGCTCAAGAGCTGAGGGACAGCGCCCAGGCCCAGAGTTCAGGCCCCACAACCGGACCCCCCCCAAAAAAAAGAAATAAAAGCAACCTTAAATAGGTTATTAATTATTTGAGCAGAAGACATAGCAGAAATACCCATTGAAATCTGATCAAGTGTTTTGGAGAAGTTCCCTAAACAACTTTAAAACAAATGACTTCTGGTAATTTTTAGAACTCAGTGACATTCTAAGCACCCTAAAAGGGGATGGTAATGTAACAGAGAAAGCATATTTCAGAGAGCCCTTGATGATAATGCAATCTCTGTATGACTCAGTTCCTAGAACTACATCCATGACCTTTCCCTTTCTTTTCCTTTCTTTTTTTTTCTTTTCCTTTCCATTTACCCTTCCTTCCTTTCTCCTTCCTTCTTTCCTCCCTCTCCCCTCCCCCTCCCTCCCTCCCTCCATCCCAACCCTTCCTTCCTCTCTCTCTCTCTCTCTCTCTCTCTCTCTCTCTCTCTCCCCCTCCTTTGCAAGATTTGGACTCTCAAACTTGGCACCTGACACTTTGATCATTGGCTGGCACACTACCAGCTGCCACATCTCCAACTTGGACTTATTTTTTCAATTAGTCAATTTCTCCATCTTGTCCTAAAAATTATATGCATGTTACCAATAACATATTTAAAACTATCAGTGGTAACAAAAATGTAGCCATTCCTAAGAAGATGAAGAATAAAGCCAGCCGCACTCACTTATGTCACCAGTTATGTTCATAAATGGCTAGTCTTATTTTCTAGATCAAATTGACATAAAATTGATTAGTTCAGTTCTGGTTGGAAAAGCATATGTTCATGTATTGTGCCTTGTTGAGATACAATTGAAAGAAAAGCATGGAAGTAGAAAAATCATTATAGAGAAAGGAAGACATTTAAAGTGTAATGGTATCTGGCATATTAACCAAGAAATGAGAGATGGCAGGAATGAAAGGGAACATTGAAAATAAAGATGTAGAAGAAGAGTTGGAGAAGGAATTGAAGATTTATATCACTAAGCTTTATTCTTTCCATGCCTAATCTCAGAAGGTAGAGCCATCAATTACAATATATCCCTAGATAACATACCAAATATACATTCTCTAAAACAATTGTCAACAAAGCAGAGGACACAAATATAATTTCTTCAGATCTAAGCCTTTCTGTTTCTATAGTTTGGGTTTGTAATGTTCCCCAATGGCCAATGAGTTAAAGGCTTGCTCTCCATCTTAGTGCTATGGGAAAATTTTAGAGTGGGGGCTAGTAGGAGGAAGTTTGGTCATCAGAGGTATGCCCTTGAAGTGAATGGTGGAATCCTAGCTCTTTTCTCTTACTGTGCCTTCTGGCCTTGCAGTGAGTCGTTTTGCTTTGCCACACTGTCTCCTTGTAAAGTTTATTCTTATTCTCGGCCTAAAAGCAGTTGAGGCCAAAAGATCATAGACTGGAACCTCTGATACTCTATACCAAAGTGAAAATTTTGATCATTGTCAGTTGATTATCTTAGGAATTTATTGTGGTAATATTACAATTACCTCAAAACCTAAAAATAGATCCACCATGTCATCCAAGGATAAGGAGTTCACCTATGTCTAAAATTTTTGTGAAGATGCCATTTGGGACATTTATTCAAAAGAAATATGGATATAATGAAGCATTACTTTTATTTAATGAGATTAAATTTTAGCCCCACTGAAGAATAGTGACTTGAATTTAGAAATATCCAACTTCAAAAACCTTAGTTCTCACACTTCAAAAGTGTGGAAACTGTGCTAGGCACTATATAAGTATCAGCCCATGTTTCTTTCCCACTTTCTATTGGATTATTTCAGTGTTTCTTTCCTTTATCCCTTTATTGTATTAGAAAACATTAGAAGTCATTCTTTGTATTCTAATCTGGCAGTTACCTTAAAATTGTAATATGCATACTTCATTTTGCACAAAATTTAATCAGTCTATCTTTTATCAGTTTATCATTTTGTATGGACTAAATTTAATCAGTCTATCCTTGAATAATAAAAGGAAATGATTTTATATCCAGAACCTCTCCACAGTATTACATGTGATTGCTATTTAATATATCTGATATCTTAACCTGTTTTTACTGCAAAAATTTTGGTCTCTAAACTATTAGAACCAGAGACAAACCAGTTTGAGGTACATTATTTCCTGCAATACAGCAATAACTAAATTGAGCAATTATGTGGGTACTATTTAGAGAAAACTGCTGAAAACTACTTCTTTGGACAGTTACTAAGGCAACCTTCGGGAAAAGAAAGACATGTGAATGGGATGAGAAGCCTGGTAAGCTACCAAATAACACTGATAATTTCTACTGTACATATTTTCAAACCCTGTAAAATCTGAAGAATGACTTCATCTATCACATTTGACAGCAGAAAATATATAGTACTTTTATATATCTAAAGAATGCAAAATATCTGTTTCATACCTAAAATAAAATTTTCTTGTAGATTGAAATACATAGCAATTTCATGTTACTATGCAGTTATATAAATGTACACTTTGCTACATAACATTAATAGATACTTACTCTTCATCTTAGACATTTTCTATCAACTTTGAGAATTATTCTAAATTTCTAAAAGGAAATTCAGCCCTCCAATGCTACAAAGCAGTTTGTTTGTTTCAATGATACGATAAAAGTGAAACCCATATCCTAATCGCTGGTACCTATGAGTATCATAAGATATGTCAGAGTCTTTGTAGAGTGATAGAGTGTTTTGAAATGGAAAGATTATTCTATGTTATATGAGTAGCAGAAAATCAAATTTCATATATCTGTATCTGGAAATAAGGATAGACAAAGGATAAAATATATAAAGATAAGAAGAAAAATAGTGACACACAGAGAAAAATGCAATGTGAAATGTAGCAAAGGGAAATTTGACATCCTAGTTGGAGTGTTTGGCCACAAGTCAAAAAATACCTGAAACCATAAGAATGTGGGAAAAGCAAGAAGCAGATTCTCCTTTTAAGTCTCTTCAGGGATTGGAGTCTTGCTGATATCTTGATTTTTCACCCAGTGGTATTGTTGGAAATGGGGACTATACTATTATGAGTGTGTAACTTTGGTGTATTAAGCACCCAGTTTATGATAATTTGCTATATAGCATCCCCAATAAATTCATTTTTCTATAATAACTAAAGATATAACTTAAAACAACAATTACATGCTGATATATGCTTATCTCACAGGTAAAGATTTAAAGTCTTGATAAAATATGGCAATGGAAGTAAAAGGCAATTTTATTCTATTCCACTGCATTTTCTAGTATACATACAAATAAACATATAACTTTGGATTAATATATTCTTGTAATTTTTCCTACTAAACTTGTTTGTAAGTAAGGAAGAAATAATTATGCTCTTACAGTAATTGCAGCAATGTTTGGAGTAGCAAAATTTGGGAGCAACCTAAGTGGCCATCATCCAGTGACTGGATAATACAGAATGTACATTTATAAAAGTACTTAAACATGAGAACCTTTTCTCTGTTTCAGATCAGGAACCAAAGTTGGAAAACAGAACAAAACAAAAAAGCAATAGTAGTGCAGATGAGACACAAATCCATTTATACATCTCATATAAAAATGTTATACAAAAAGAGCTTGTGTGACTATTTACCCTCTGATAGAAACTCTAACTGGGGTTAAAAGTGAAATTTGGTTAATTTATTTTTAAGAAAAGTTTGTAGTAGTACTCTCGTTTTTATTCTAATCCCCCAATTATACTTACCTCTTGGAAGTGAAGCCTGAGTCATGGTGTTTTTTTGTTGCTAGATAGGTGAGGGAATTTATTTATGGATACCAGCTGGGAACATTCAGATGTGTTGAGGGGCACAATGTACTCATGCTTGACACTTTCTGAAACTTCTAAAGGTAATTCTCTGTGGAATTGTCCAGAAAGAAACATGATCAAGTTATGAGCAAATGAAACTTCTGCCTACAGAACAAGCAAGGCTTTGAGTATGTTTTCCATTAATTAGTATGTTGATATGAGACCCAGAGAAGTGAAAAGAAAATAGTTCTAAACTCTCCTAACAGGGGCTTATCTCAAAATAGTTTTGACAGAGAGATAAGAATCAAGTCTGAATAATCTGTTAAGTAACCTACCAGAAACTGAACGACATGTAGACAATTAAACAAATCTTGTGGATGAATACCTTAGAAGACCTTACAATCTCCCTGTGAAGGAACAAGTTATCTTTGAACAACTGACAACCCCAAAGTTTGTTGGCTGAAAAGTCTGAAGTGTAAACCTGTCCTAAAATTGTCAGAAACTATAGTTAGGTAAATAAGAAGAAAAGGAAAGAGAAAGAAGGGGGGATGAAGGGAGGGAGGGAAAGAAGGAGAGAGGAAGAAAGGAAGGAGAGAGATGTTTGAGAAGTACTGCTCCTCTGCAGTTTTTTTTACTAAACAATTTATTATTCAAAGCAGATGTATATAGTGTTTGAAACTTGTATTCAGATCATTAATAATACTACATGTAAGTAATTGGGAAATGTTACAAATATTATCTAAGACAGAGAAAAATATCTATAAAGCATATTTGAAGGCACCATGGCAATGCATGTACTGTATCCGCTTGAACCTATTCAATAAAGAGAGTTAAAGTGCAGAGTAAGAATGATCTAAACAGATTCAGGAAGTATTTCCCAGATAGACTCTTACATAAGAAATTATGAAATAAAGAATACTAATAGCCAGAGTCTACATATGTGTTCATGTTAGAATCATTTAATTTCTAAGGGACAATTTCAATGAGAAAGACAATGATTAAGCAGGCTACAATGAAAATGTCCTGTATGTTTATACCATATAGCGTTGATTGAAACTGCTTTAAGAACCTTGCCAATAAAATGAATAATTCATTCAAGTCTTCCATGAATCAATTAGTAGACACAATTCCCTCTAATTTTTCAGTTGTTGTTCTTCATATAAATATATAGATCAGTGATTAGTGCAATACTTCAGAGACACACACTATACATCTTTGGGGTTCTTTTTGTGCTCACTTGCCTTTATAATACTCTTTTCTGAAAATATTACCCACCTGATCACCTTAGCTTCTCAACTCCAACTCAAGGAGTCTCCAGAGCTATTCCATGCCAGGATTTCTCCTCCCTATTCAGTACATGGAGATTGTCTCTACTAAACATACACTCCTGCCAACCTTGCCACTCCCTCAAAAGAAAAGAGAGTGGTATGTCCTTCGTGTTATCTTTTGTTTAGGAAACACGAAACTGTTCTCAGTTTCGGTTGCTTTAAGTGAGAAGATAAAATCCAACCTAATATTTCATCTTGGTCAGAAGTGCAACTCTGAAATACTTCAAGTAATAGTGGAGGCAAAATTATGCAATAAAACTCCAAACAAAAGCAAAAAAGCCAATTGTTTTTATCTTTTCTTGCACCCTGGTCCTTTTGAAATGACCAAAAAGGCAAGCCTCTCAAAGATTCAGCAAGGTGACCATTCTTTCAGCTTTCAAGTCAGTCTTCCAAGTTTTATTTCTCTCATCACTTAAAACTATCTGACTGCTTACACTTCAGAACATATGTCTCAAGAGTAATTTTATTTTTAGGAAATGATCATTCCATAAATATCTGTTTCCCTTCCTAGACAGAAAGTACTTTGATAATAGTCAACTAGGTTCTCTCTGCAGTGCTAGAAAACACCACCTAGATATTTTTGAAGAATATCAGGAACATAGAATGAAAGTAAGGTCACATCCGTGGAAAAATTTAAGCAGAGGGAAATATTGTCTAAATACAAACTGTCAAATATTTGATGAAATTCTCCCTTTAATAAGGTTCAGCGTAGTTTCAGACTATTGTGAATAACATAAAATCTAAGAAAGTTAAGAAAGATCTATACTATGTTGAAAATGAACTATACAACTTGTGGGTAGGGATGAGGAGTTGTGGCTCAAAGTGGTAGAGTGGTAGCCTTGAGCAAAATTGCTCAGGGACATTGTCCAGGCACTGAGTTCAAGCCCCATGACTGACAAAAAAACACATAAATAAAGAAGAAGTAAAAAAGAGAGGAGAAAGCCAGACACCGGTGGCTCACGGCTGTAATCCTAGCTACTCAGGAGGCTGAGATCTGAGGATCGAGGTTCAAAGCCATCCTGGGCAGGAAAGTCCGAGAGAACAAGGGGAGGACTGACATTGTCCAAAAAGAAATGTATAACTCCTCAGAATATCACCTTTATAACAATAAAAAACAAGAACAAAGGGTAAATCACATTTTAAATTTTAACCAGTAGAACCTCAATAATATAGAGTTTTACTTATTAAAAAGGCACAAACAAGAACTTCACGTTTAGCAATTCTATTTTTTTTTCACTTCATGCATGTACTTCTTAAAACTCCAGTAGCTCCTTTCAGAGCAATTCTGAATCAGCATATGACCTACTGAAGTTATAACAAGTATTCAGTTGATTTTGCAACTTGTAAACCTACATACATCTTGAGAAATGCCTCAGGTATGTGTTATTCAACTCTAGCTTTTTAAATTGTTGATTTAGGGTTAATAAAGAAAAATACAGATGTTTGGCCTAGTTGAATTAAAGAAGATCTTCTAGAAAGTAGGGTGCAGATATTGTTTTTAAAGTTCCTCTCAAATGAGGGCCCCACCCTGACTCCAGTACTCTCCTACCCAACGCTTGGGGTCTTACAATAAAGTTTAATGTCTCACTGCTTATCTGGAAAGCTGAGCCCATGTTCTTGTCAGTACTGGAAAATAGGTTGAAGGAACAATCTAGAAACCCTAGAAAAACATACAAGTAGATGAAATATTTAGTACATTGTAATGATTATGCCATTCCAATACGGTGTTGAGGTATACTTATCAAGTAGTTATATGATGTTAAAGCAAGGTAAATGCATTATTCATGCTAGACATCACAAGTAATGAAAAATTAGAATTTGCGTGATAAAAGATCCGTCAGATGTTTTAGTGCAACCCTTGTGATAATAGAGGGCAGTGAACTACTTCACATGACCAAATCTAGTCTACTGTTTAGTGATATAAATAAAATTGTACTGAGATGCAGACACACTAATTGGTTTTCATACTGTCTGTGGCTGCTTTTGTGTTATAGTGGCAAAGTCAAGAAGTTGTTATAGAGACTATGGTGCAAAGCTTGAAATACTTTTATGGGGCACTTTATAGAAAATATTTGCTTATTGCTGACTCATACTCAGAGTAATCATCAGTCTTTTATGAGATATTTAAGAAAAGCCTGGGAGTAGTTGAGAACTTGTTTTCCAACTCTACTCATATCTGACATATGACTTCAGATTATGCCTCAATATTGCACTTACTTAAGTGGGTAATTTTCTTGTAAGAGCTCCTACCAAAAGGATTCCTAGTGGGATCAGTGGGAAATAGCACTCTTTGTTGTAACTCCAGAGCTTTATGACAGAGACAGATATGTGCTGATTCATGGCAAGCCAGTATAGGAAAGAATTTTGCTGTCTAAAGGGGAGGAAACTGAAAAAAATAGAAGATATGAACTTAATCTACAACGTTTTCAACAGTAATGGGCAATTTACAGAAAATATACAGTCTAAATGATTAAATATCAACCTCTGCTGAAGCACAAATGGAATATTTGCATAAATGAAGATTAATTTGTAACATGGAAAGTTTACTGAGCCCAAAATAGGAGTAAAAGCAAATGAGATAGGGCAGAAGATAACCAGTATCATTAGAATTAGTTGGCTTTCAGAGAGATAATCAGAAGAAATAAAGCAACATATTTATAAGCAGTACATATTAAAATATACTTTCATTCCCAGGAGACATCAAAGAAAATATGAGATGATACTATGAATAATTGTATGATTGTAAACTGGAAAATACAGTTGAGACTGGGAAATTACAAAAAGAAAAACAACCCGAAAGTTCTATAATTATTAAGTAAATGGATTCAAGAACTTTAAAAAACAACCCGAAAGTTCTATAATTATTAAGTAAATGGACTCAAGAACTTTAAGTCCTACTAGGGTACATTGAAGAATTATAACAATAATTTGAAAATAATGTAAATTATTACACAGATTAAAAAATAGGTAGAACCATTTTTAAGTGCATTTTTATTGTGAAAATACTGTACAGAAGGGTTATAATTACATGGGCAAGATAATGAGTACATTTCTTATCAAGCATTGTGGCCTCCTCCTTTGTTTCCCCTTCCCATCCTCCCCCCTCCCCCGCCACCCACCCAATCCTCCTCCTCCTCCTCCCCACCCAGTCCTCCTCCCCTCTCCCCCCAACCAAAGTTGTAAAGTTCGTTTTTGACATAACAATTTGTACATCTCATTGTTGCAATGGGTCCACCTGTATCCCTATTTAAACAATTTGTTTTTTCCCTTCCCCTTCACAAATTATACCGACATCAAATACAGTGAAAGCAAGGGTTATACTGTGAGGAAGGGACATACAAAGCAACAAAGAAATATCTTATAATAAATGTGTTAGAAACAATCGCTTGAAAGAAAAAAACATTTGAATACATATCTTAGGGTTCATTTTCCTAACATCAACTTATCTGACCTTTTCTGCTTGACTCAGACATATACTAGTTATTGCAAATAAGGGAAACTATGGGACCTTAGACATATGAAGAAATGCTCAACCTCCCTAGCCATAAAAGAAATGCAAATCAAAACAACATTGAGATACCACCTCATCCCAGTTAGAATGGCTATAATCAAGAACTCTAATAACAATAGATGCTGGAGGGGATGTGGACAGAAGGGAACCTTACTGCATTGTTGGTGGGAGTGTAAACTTGTTCAACCACTCTGGAACGAAGTATGGCGGCTCCTCAAAAGACTCCACATAGAGCTCCCCTATGACCCAGCAATCCCACTTTGGGGCATTTACCCAAATGTTCACAAACAAGACCACACTAGAATCATCTTATTTCTAGAAATAATGGCTTTCTCCTCTCTTATCCATCTCATATATCAGAGAACAATTAATTGCATTTTTCTTGTATTGCTTTTTATTGTTGTTTTATTTTTACTCGATTTTCCTCGTATTGTCCTGTAGTGTGTTAGCATCACTCTATTCTACAGAATGCACTTGAAAATATTCTCCTTTACCTTATATGATCCCAAGGAGAGATAAATAAGGGACACTTTAAAGATTTATTTATCCCAGTCCTTGTCCCTAAGTCACTACAGTGTGACTTTTTAAGTGGGATTTGCTATTGATGGCATTTGTATCATAGCTCTAAGAAACTGTTAGGGCTGGGAAGGTGGCTCAGTGGTTGAGTGCTTGCGTTACATGCATGAGGCCCTGGGTTTGATTCCTCAGCACCACATAAGCAGAAAGTGGCACTGTGGCTCAAGAGGTAGAGCACTAGCCTTGAGCTGAAGAGCTGAGGGACAGCGCCCACGCGCTGAGTTCAGGCCCCACAACCAACCCCCCCCCAAAAAAAAATTGAACAGGTTCCATTGTCAAGAACAACAACAACAAAAGAAGAAAACTATAACCGCATTCTGATAATGCATTTACACAGAAATGTAAAATTTAACTTAGATTCCATTCTCCATTCAAATTAGGCCAACAAAACTTTAAGACAACAACAACCATAATTAAGTTCTTAGTTCAGTTTTGCTTTGGATATTCTTCTTATGTAAGAGCTAGGAACTCATAATGAAGAAACTTATAATTAGGATTCTAATTGAGAGATTTAGTAAAATTGTATTGTCCTTTTCTAAGTTCCCAAAATTTAACGAGTAAAATTTAGTTATCAACATAAAAGTTATGGGAAGAAATAAAGCCAATAAGGGACTAACATGGAAAGAATTTTGTCGGTATAACCAATTATAAAAATAGTAAGCTTTTCCAATACCTGCTGTTATTAATCTCACAGGTCCTGGAAATACAATCATTATAATGATAAAGAGTCATTGTTAATGAAAATGAATATTACATAGAAACTTCAACAAGGGAACTATTTATATGATAGGAATATTGCCTTTAATCTAATAAATGAACAGTAGCTGTGAATGATAAGGATCAAAAGGAGGATAGAGTTTGGATTACCAATAAACTGTTTGACTGCTAATACCCCAGATGGTATTTTAGCATTCAGTTACTGTAGCTCACCCAAAATGAAAGGAAAAACTAGCTAATAACCATCAAGAAACAAGTTCTGTTTCGATGATAGCACTATATACAAATAGATGATTTAAAAATATATAAGATATTCAGTGCTTGCTTAGCACTTTTAAAACTCTCAATTCAATCCCCACCAGAGGGGCAGAGGGACAAACCATGGTACGTTTATTAGGAAAAATTGTTTGATTTTGGAATTATATCAGTCAAAAGAATGGAATCTTTTAAGGAAATCCCAGATAGGGTTATTTTGTATGAAACTGGGAAACATAATTCAAGTGATTTTGACACTAAACACTAAAAAAGATAAATGATACAGGATCAGTGATTTAAATAAGCAAATTTATTTTTGTAATGTTTTAATATGGACACTTATTCTTGATTAATATTCCAGTGTAAATTATTTTCAACTAACAGTTTAGGCATATTGTGTATTTGCAAGCAACCATGTGTGGTATGTGTCTGTAATCCCTAATGGAGATTACAGAATTACTCAGGAAGTGGAGAAAAAAAATTCTCCTTGAAGGCCAGACTGGGAAAAGTTAGCAAGACCTTATCTTAAGAAAATGCAAGCTGGCAAGTGAGTCACCCTAGTTTCAATCCTAACAAATATATATTGAAACATTTCTAGTTGTCAACTATCAATTCATAAATATGTGTAGCTTGGATAATATTTAAAAATAGAATCTTATAACCAGACAATAATTTTCCTTTCCTGGAAAAATTATTAATACTTTTGTACTTTCCTAAGTAATTGGCTATTAAAGGGTTTAAAACATAACTCTGTGTGCTTGACATGCCAGGTTATATAATGACACACACCATAACCTCAGATTGCAAGGTTCATAAGGATTTTAAAGAATAAAATATATCACTTAAAGAATAATTTGTAAAATATATAATGTAGTTAAGGTAGACAACTGCTTGATTAAGCACTCATTCCATGTGGAATTGGGAACTGGCATTTGATCAGCTTCTGGCAACTCATGTGAAACCAGCTTTATTAGATATTCAGGTATGGATCTCAGCTCTTGGATACATCCATAGAATTCATGAACGAGAATAATTCCATGTGCTGATAGTTTATTGTTACTGGGCCTAATCCTGCAAATTTCTATAGGTAAACAAAAACAAACCCTGTTATCTTTTTTTGAGGCTCTTAAAGGTGTCTGACATCATTCTACTGCATGAAAAGTTCAGTGCTATTTTTTTAAGTTTGTATATATTCCCTGCAAGAAATTAACTTTGGTTAGTAGCATGTCTACCTCTATGATGATTCTATTTAAACGTTAATTTCATATTTCCTCTTATATTTTCATCTCTATTGATTACTTATAAATAAAAGTTCCTGGCATTGAATGAAGTAAGATATGATTTCACTTCACAAGTGAAATTATGTTTATAGCAGGATAATAACAAAGTGATAATAACATACATACAATTTCTTGAGTAGTTACTACATTCCAGATAATGTAGACATTGATTTTAGTACATTTTAAAAATGAAATCTACAATATGCCAGGCAATTTTTGCCTGTTCTGGGGCTTGAACTCTGCCCTGGCTTGGGCTCTGTCTCTGAGCCTCTTTGTGCTCAAAGCTAGCACTCTACCACTTGAGCCACAATGCTACTTCCACATGCTAGATATTCTTGAAAAGACAGAGATTATAATGGTGAGTAAGATGAACTCAAATAATGCCTTAGAGAGAAAAGGTTTGTTGGTAGGAAAAACAAATTAAAAATTAACTGTTTTTTGGTGTTTTACCAGAAAAGTATGGATGTTCTAGGAGCACCTAACAGGGACACTCTACTTGATGTGAAGGGTCAATGAAAGCTTTTCAGAACAAAATAATATAGTAACTAACTTAAAAGATGAGTAGGACAGCGTTCAATGAAATGAAATATTTGAAGAAGAATGGAAAAAGACCATAGTGAATTCACATGTTTATGCCATTTCACAAACATCCATAAATTTGGGAAATCTATGTTTATGAAAAGTACATGAAAATAGCATTTTATTTATTTTCTATATTTCTATACTTTTTATAATATGAATACTTTATATCTCCTAGTTTGACATTCTTATAACTTAGTGTTATATGGGCATCCTTTCTAATTTTAATACATATCCTAAGCCCAGAGCAGTAAGGAAGCAAACTAAGTTAACATCTTCAACTTTCCCTCACCTCTAAATTTTGTTTTTTATGGACAAGTTTATTCCTTGATTATATATATAGTACCATTAAACTAGAATATCAAAGTGTGATTCATTTTTCAAATAGTTGTAAATCGGGCAGATGCATCAAGGCAATCGTGAACTAGTGTAGCTAAAAACAAAACTGGTATCACAGCATTTTATTAACGTCGTTGATGATGCTTTCATACTGAAAATTAAAACTTCTTTTAACTAGGTTTCTAGTACAATAGTAGCTTGTATATTAATAATTTATCTAAGAAAGTTTCATAATGCATTCATGTTGTCAATAATATATACAGTTTTTGTATATAAGATATAATATCATGTGGCATTAGTACATGGTATAGTTTAAAAGTCTATTTTAGACACATACCAATAGCTCACCATAGCTCTAGCTATTCTGGAGCCCAAGTGTGGGATACTCTGTGTCCTTTAAGGTCAGCTGGGAATAAAAGTTCAAGACACTCCATCTAAAATAATCTGTCCAAAGCAAGCCTGGAAGAGGTTTGTCTCAAGTAGTAAAGTACCAAGCAGCAAGCTTGAGGTCCATCAAAAAACAACTCCAAAACAAAATAAAAATTCTTCAGAATAGTACAATCTCCTTTTCTTCATCATCATATTAAATTGAAAAGCTTAAAAGAATAGCTTGCATCACAGATCAACATATACAAAAGCACAATGGCAATAGATGCATTAATAGCATGTATACAAAAGAAATAAAAGAGAACATCCATTTAGTTTAAAATATGTATGTACATTTACTATTTGGATTGCTTTACTAGCTGACTGATTTCTGAAAGATACAAACAATAAACGGCATAGATTTGTTTGCTTGTCTTCCAGAATAGCTACCTAACTATTCATTTTTACAAGTTAGCATAAAAATCAAATCATATTAAGCAAAGTAAGCCAGTTCCAATGAAACATAGATTACATGGTTTCACTCATTTGTGGTAACTAGAATGTGCCTATAAATCTACAAGTAAACACAGTAGAAAGTAAAAAGTACATTGCAACATAAATTGTCCAAGTTGCTCAGCTTTCACACAGAATGAGACCAAGGGAAGATATTCTTAGGAAAGGATCACAAAGGCTCATTAGCTATGTGCATATAATCATATAACATAATATTGATCAAAATAAACTCCAGGAGTCTTCTCAGGAAAGCATGTGTTAAAATTATACAATATCTGTTTATAAATTCACCTGTAAATTTCAACATACCTATTGAATGCTTTTAGATAGGCTGGAATCATAAATATGTTGTATGTGAATAAAGTTATATTAATTTCCTTCTAAACTTTGGGCATCTTTCTTTATTGTTCTTGGATTATTGCCCAGACTTTGACCTTCAACACATGTTCAACATATCTGGTAGTAGATCATAAATGTACTTAATTTCTTTTCTGGCATCAGGAAGAGGTTTTCTGTCTTTTTGCCTGTTTAAAACAGGGTCCTGCTTTGTAGCACAGGCTGTCCTGAAACTCCGTATGTAGCTCAGGCTTATGTTGAACTCATGACCCTCCTGCCTCCATCTCAAGTGCTAAAATTTATAGGTCTATGCATGGAAAGAATGTAAATTTCCACTTTCCTGTCCTTATATGTTGGTTGATTGTTTCATTTCTCTTACTACCATTCCCATGCTAGGAACATTTATGCACAGACTTTGAACATATACTTCATCTTTTTTCATTTGCTTATTACTTGGAAAAACACTTATAAAAGGAATGACGATACCATGTGAGAATTGTGTATTTAATTTTCAGCAGGACATTTAAAGCTGTCATGCATTTTGATCACATTACTTGCGTCTTACCAGCAGTATGAGTTGCAGTCACTGTATATTTTTTCCAGCTCTCACTGTGCTAGTACTTTTACTTGTACCTTTCAAATCAATGTGTAGTCATACCTCCCTTTAACTTCATAGCTCCTGACTGTAATGAAGTTATAGATCTTTCTTACCCAAGTATCCCCAGTGAATGGGCAGAATGGATGGCATGTGTGTGATTAGCCCTTCTCCCTTATATTGAATTATTTTTTTCAAAAATGTTTACTATTATTATTAAGTAACTGTACAAAGGAGTTGCCATTTAACAAAGCAGTTTATGAATACATTATGTTGTACATACATAGAAATGTATACAAAGAAATCACTATATTTGTATGTTTAGTTATTTTATCAAATTCTTGACTTCCTTTGTGAAATATTTTAGTAATAATGGAAGGATTGGGTGATTTTTATTTTCATCCAGACACATTTTACTTTGAAGTGAGTGTCAATACAGAGTAGTTTCTCGTATTCTCATTCAGTGATTGAGTCTTTTTGAAGCTGGTTGTCATGGTTGGTGAGGAGTTTCCAATTTCAAGTTCATATCAACACAAATATAGCCCACGGGGGATGATATGCAAACTCTTTGAGTTGTTGGCCAGATCTGTGCAATAATGGACCTTGAACTCCATTTGTGTATGTTACACTTTGGGACAGTGCTGCTTAATTAATATCTTAGCTAAAGCTTTCTATTAACCATCTTGGCTTCCGAATAAGCTCTTTTAAATTAGTAAAAGCTTTGAGGGTCTTATAATTCTATCTGTGATCTAACCTTCCCAAGTGCTTTGTTCTTGGAGTTTGTGGCGCCTTCAAGTGATATGTGTTTGTTTGTGAAACTATTAGGGCTTGGAATCAAGGCTTTACTCACTCCCTCTACTTTCCTGCTCTGGGTGAATGCTCTAGGGCTGGAGCCACACCTTTGTATGCATTTCATTGATTAATTGGAGATTGAATCTCATGTACATTTTTTGCACAGTCTGGCATAGGAAACAGATCCTCTAGGCCTCTGTCTCCTAAGTAAGATTATAGTTGTGAACCACTGTGATGCTGAGCTTCAAATGTGATAAGGTTGCTATCTTCCAGCTTACATGGATTTTATTAGGAGAATGGTTAGATAGCCATGGTTAGTTTGCCATTTAATGTAAGTAGATAGTTCCATGCATACTATTTTTTAAATGCCTCTTCTATATAGTTCATCAAACATGTATATTAATACATTTATCAATGACAGTATATGCCAAAGAGGCATATACTTTACTTTCAATTTTTTGATGAATTTTAGTTTAAAATTTTTCCTATTTCCAGCCTGGTTCCATTGACTCATGGTTGTAATCCTAGCTACTAGGGATTCTGAGACTGGAAAATCATGGTTTGAGGTCAGTTTAGGCAGAAAAGTTTGCTATATTCCATGTTCAAAATAATCAGTAAACTGCAGACCTGGATGTGTGGCTTAAATGACAGAATACTAGCCTGGCAAGTGCATGGCCCTATATTCAAACTGCATTACCATCAAAAAAAGGTTTTCCTAGTTCTAAATATTTGCCAAATATGAATTATGTGATCAAGGTACACTATACTTCATTCATTTTGTGCTGGTTATGGAGGTTGAAATCAGGGCCTGGGTGCTGTCCTTTTGAACAAGGCTAATACTCTACCACGGGAGCCACAGCCCCCTTTCTGGCTTTTCTTTTTTTGATATTTATTGGAGATAAAGAGTCTCATGGACTTTCCTACCCCAGGCTGACTGTGATCCTCAGACCTCAACTTCCTGAGTAGCTAGGTTTTACAAGCGTGAGTCATTGGCACCTGTTCCAAAGCTAAATTATTAAGTTATAGTTTAATGAAGAACAATCAAATGAATATTGAGTATATTACAGATGATATAGTTTAGAGTAATATTTATATAGCAACAATAATCAGAATATTATTTAAATCACTTTGTTTTATATTCAGTCATTTCACTAAGGTCATGTGAATCCTTAGTACATTTTTAGATATAAATTCACAACAGATAATTCATGTTCATTCACCTTTTCGTTTATTCCTTTTTGCCAAATAGGCTATTTGATTATTTTATTAAACTTAATTGTCAATTATAATTTATAATGCTTATAATTTTGGGAAAGGAGTTTTGATCAAGGATTTAGAATGCAAGAATCTTAAACTTACAGTTAGGTAATTTTGTACATTTTTTATAATTCTTTCCATTTTGTTTCAAATGTTATGTCTTTTAATGAAATCTAAACAGTAACATTTCTCATGTTATTTTTTCTCTCAAGTCCTCCTCACACCTTCCTAGAATCCAGTTTTTTTTCAGCTGTCATTTTCTTTCAGCCAGAAAAATCTCCTGTTGCATTATTAATATTACATGCAGGTCGACCAGCAACAAATTGTTTCAAGTTTGTTTATGTGGCTGTGTCTTATTACACTCTTGATCTAAAAGGATATTTTTTTCTAGGTAGAGAATTCTGGCTTGACTAGCTGCTTTCTTAGCACTGAAAATATACTTGTACATTTTCTGTGATTGTCCATGACTTCTGTCGAGAAAGCAAGTATCATTTAAATCATTGTGACTGCAAATGCACGTTATTTTTGCATGTTTTTGGTTGTCATACATTTCTTCAGTTATAACTTTTATACTTCATGTAGATACCAAAACTTCAAAAGCTAGTGGTTGGAGGCCTGACTCAGTAGAGCGCCAACCAATGAATGAAAGTGTCGGGTTTCCAAGTTCAAGTCCCAATGTCTAATAAAATAAAATCAAGAAAAAGTTCAAAAGCTGTTTTGTGAATACATATTCATTCATTAAAGTAAATTAAAGATGACTCCTCCAATAGGGGGAAACACACAAAAAATTACAAACAATAATGAAAAGTAGCAGCCAAACACTGAATTTTTTTATTAACTTACATATGCATCTGCACAGATATCATATTATGTATTTATAATATGTATTTTTATATATACATATACACAAATGTATATTTCACATTTTCTCTATCGTATGGATTGATGGGCACCTTAGCTGATTCTACAATTTGGCTATTGTGAACAGTGCTGTGGTAAACATAGATTTATAGGTAACTTTCTGATAAATGATTTAATCTCCTTCATCTATATGCCCAATAGTGGCAATGCAGGGCCATTAAGAAGGTCTATTTTGTGGCTGGGAAGGTGGCTCAAGTGGTAGAGTGCTATCCTTGAGCTGAAGAGCTGAGGGACAGAGCCCAAGCCCAGAGTTCAGGCCCCACAACTGACAAACAACAACAACAAAAAGAACATCTATTTTTTACATTTAATTTTATTGTCAAATTGATGTACAGAGAGGTTACAGTTACATACATAAGGTAGAGTTAAGTACAGTTCTTGTCGAACTTGTTACCCCTTCCCTCATTTTTCTCCCACTTTTACTCCCTCCAAATCCCCCCAAGTTGTACAGTTCATTTCCAACTACTATCTTGTGAGTAACGTTGTTGCATTGGCTCGCTCTTTTTCCTTTGTCTCACCATTTTGTTGTTCTCCTTCCTTTCCCTATTTCAGATATATGTATATCAAAAAGGTCTATGGTTAGTCTTTTGAGGAACCTTTGTACTTATTTCCCTTGTGGCTCTGCTATTTTACATTCCCACCACAAGTGTACAAAGGACCATTTTAAAATATTGGCTGTATGTTTGTCATATATAGCCTTTATTAAGTCCAGGTATGTTCCATCTTTTCCTGGTTTCTTCAGAGCTTTCATCATAAAATGATGCTGAATTTTGTCAATTTCTTTTTCTGTATCAGTTGACATGATTATGTGATTTTTGTTTTGGTCTTATTTGAATGATAAACCATATTCTTTGTTCATGTTGAACCATTCTTGCAACCCTGGAATGATCTCACCTTAATCATGGTGTTTTGTCTTTTTTATGTATTTTTAAAAATTCAACTTGTAAAAATTTTCAAAATTTTTATGTCTATGTTCATCAAACGAATTAGTCTATACTCTCTTCTTTTGTTGGTTCTTTGTCCATGTTTAAAAGTCATACAATGAACTGAGTATCATTCCTTCACTTTCTGTGCCATGGACGTGTTTGAGGAGTATCAGGTATTACCTCTTCTTTAAAAGCCTGATAGAATTCTGAAGTGAATCTATCTGGCTCTGGACTTTTCTTTGTAGGGAGACTATCACTACATTAATCTCATTACTTGTTATAAATATGTTTAGGTATTTTCTATTTTCATTGGTTCAATTTTGGTATGCAGTATTATATAGAAATTTATCCATTTCTTCCACATATTTCCACATTTATTTGTGTATTGCTTTCCAAAGCATGTCTTTGTGATCATTTGAATTTCTGTAGTATTTATTTTGGATGTCTGCCCATTTCTATAGAATTTTTAGTGGTTTCCAAAAGGATCGGTATTTAAATTACTTTTTATCTACTTAATGTTTTATAGTATTAATGTAATATAAAATTCATATATAATCCTCTTCGGCCTTGGAAAAATATCTCACAAATTATATATATATATATATATATATATATTACATATATGAACATAATACATATCTGAATCAACTAGGATTCAGAAATTATGTAGCACCTAAAGGAAAGCAACCTACAGGAAATAATATAAAGATATAAATTCATAGAGGTTTAATGTATTATAATTTTAGTAAATCATGTAATTATGAAATGAGATTGTACTGGAAATAGAAATAATACCATCCATTAAATGATATACAAAGATAGATTTAAATGGCAATTACCAATGAAGTAGGCTTTATACTTAATGTTAATTATAGTATTTAAGTTACCAGATTTTTATACCAATACCAGGTTATTGAAGGAGTATAAAATAATTAATGTTTTCCTAAAGAAAACCAACTTGGTTAGTTTTCACTAATTACCCAAAAATTTGAGCACCTGTAGCCTAGTTAATCTCTGGTTATTTTGAAGTTAGCATCTCTTAGACTTTTCTGTCTGTGCTAGCCTAGAACTGCAATCCTCTGGATTTCATCTTACTGAGTAGTTTGATTAAAGGAATGAGTCATTAGTACCTAGCTTAGAATGATGTATTTTTATATATGTTCTAGTCCTGGGGCTTGAACTCAAGGCCTGGGTGTTGTCCTTGAGCTTTTGGGCTCAAGGCTAGCACTCTAACACTTGTGCCACAGCTTCACTTCCATTTTTTTTTGGAGGTTTAAGATAAGAATTTCACAGACTTTGTTCTCGAGGCTGGCTTCAAACGATGGACCTCAGATCTCATCCTCCTGAGTAGTTAGCATTAAAAGTGTTGATATAAGGGAAAGACTAAGTCTAAGTAAGTCACTTTTTCACAGCCATCCTGGTGCCTAATCAGGTGATGGGTGCTGTCCACCCAGATTAAAATGCCTAGAGGTGAGATAAACCATCTTGTGAATTACAGGAAAAAAAACCAGGTTGGTTAGACCCAAAGAAGACATGTAAATGCATGCATCATGTTGTTTAGCCCCAGGGAAATCCCACCTCCCATGTGATGGGCATGCGTGAATTCTTAGAGGGCGGGGGCTGGGACTTTGATGATAGGTTACTGTGCCTGGAACTTAGGAGACTCTGCAGTTTCCCAGGACCCCACCCCTGGAGGGGACCAGATTTTAGGGTGAGACCAGTGCAGACACCATTATGCCAGGCCTCCAGTGCTGCGTTCTGTCTCTTGGCCCTGCTCTAGTCAGCATGGCATCCCACTTAGCTCTCCATTACGGTTGATCTGGTTTGTTGGTATTGTTTTTCTGCTCTCTTTCCTCTCCTGCTCTCATGACTCAGTTTTCTGACAGTGTTGAGTGTATTCCTGGGGCCGCAGGTCTTTGCAACAGGCTTCTGCTTGCATTTGCCAGCTTTCAAATAAAGACTTACAATTCAACCACTCAAAATGTGACTGCTCTGTATCTCACTGGATTCACCCTTGCAACAGTGTGAGCCACTGGTACCTGGCTTAAAATATGATTTAATTTGTGGTATATTTCTTTTTTTATTTTTTAAATTTAATTTAATTTTATTTGTGAACATACTGTACAGAGGAGTTACAATTACATGGGCAGGATAATGCGTACATTTCTTACCAAGCATTGCAGCCTCCTCCTTTGTTTACCCTTCACCTCCCTTCCCAGCCTCCCCCCTCCCCCCCAATCCCAATCCTTCTCCTACCCCCCCCCCCGACGTTGTAAAGCTCGTTTTGGACATGACAACTTGTACTTCTCATTGTTGCAACAGGTCCACCTGTATCCTTAAACAACTGTTTTTTTCCCCATCTCCTCCACAAGTTATACTGACATCAAATATAGTGAAAGCAGGGGTTATATGTAGGGGAGGGACATACAAAGCAACAAAGAGATAATCTTATAAATGCGTTAGAAACACATGCATGAAAGAAAAAAACATTAAAATACACATCTAAGGGTTCATTTTCCTGACCTCACATTATCTGACCTTTTCCGCTTGACTCATACATATACTAGATATTACAAATAAGGGAAACCATGGGGCCTATGTTTCTTTGGGCCTGGCTTACTTCACTTAATATAATTTTTCCAAGTTTTTCCATTTCCTAACAAATGGGGCAATGTCATTCTTTCTGATGGAGGCATAGAATTCCATTGTGTATATATACCACATTTTCTTGATCCATTCATCTACTGAGGGGCATCTGGGTTGGTTCCATATCTTAGCTGTGGTAAATAATGCTGCAATAAACATAGTTGTGCTGGTAGGTTTAGTGTGGTCTTGTTTGTAAACATTTGGGTAAATGCCCAAAAGTGGGATTGCTGGGTCATAGGGGAGTTCTATGTGAAGTCTTTTGAGGAACCTCCATACTGCTTTCCAAAGTGGTTGAACAAGTTTACATTCCCACCAACAATGAAGTAAGGTTCCTTTCTGTCCACATCCCCTCCAGCATCTGTTGTTGTTAGAGTTCTTGATTTTTGCCATTCTAACTGGAGTGAGGTGATATGTCAATGTTGTTTTTGTGGTATATTTCTTGTATTCAAATAATTCAATATAGGCACCAGTTTATCTTAAAACAAATTATCATACCAAGATCAGAATGTTTGTTGCTCTTTAATTTTTTTCACTTAAAATTATTAGTATGAATTAATTGTACATAGCAGCTTCATTGTGATGTCTGTAACATATATATAATATGCTTTGATCAAATTCACCCAATCCATTCTTCTGAATTTTTCTTCCTGCTCCTTCTAGTTTTTGGACAGTTTTAAAAAATGGGTTTCAATATATTATTTTCATACAAATTTTTCTGTGGTACTGAGGTTTGAACTCAGGACCTCTTATTTGTTAGATAAGAGCTCTACAGTTTCAGCCATGGCCAAGCCCCTTTTTGCTTTGGTTACTTTTGAAAATTCCTGCTTTATCCCTAGACTAAAGTGAATCTTTCTACTTACACCTTTTCTGTGGCTGGAATTATACAATTGAGGCACTACCCTGGCTTTTTTTGTTGCAATGGGGTTTTGTTAATTTTTTACTGGGCTGACCTTGGATTATCCACTGCTCTGGGATCTTTTATTTTAACAATATCATTTAATTTAGAGTCTTTAGATATTTCTTGATACTATAAATATTTCTTCAGTTCACAGAATATGCCAAGGATTAATGATGTGATTTTGTCCTTTGGTGAGGAACCACCTAGTTTTAAAAAGTGAGGAGTAATTTTTTCTTCATATATAGTGTCAGAAATTACTTGTATCTTCTTGTGTCCTCTTTAACTGATAATCTATGGACTAAAATATGATTTTTAAAAAGTTTTCCTGGTCTATTGTAATACTGCATTGACTCAATCCCCTTTTATTAATGGTTTTATAGACTCACATGCATATCAAAAGTAGAATTTCCTTCTGTATTTATGAACATGTTTTGCTTACCATTTTACTCTCCTTCTTCCTTTAATTGATGTCATATCCTTTAATCTTGAAAAGACCCTGCTTTATTAATTACATGGTGTTATGTATTGTTCTGAAGATTGTCTCAAATTAGTAGTGAAGATAGTTTACTTCATTCTCAGGTTGGAAGGTTAGTTTTGCAAGAATATGATTTGGAGCTGAAAATATTATTATGTTTTCTTTTAAGATTGGAAAGATGCTGTCACATGTACTCTAGTCTCCTTGGATTTTGTTGAGAAGGAAACCATCGTTTATATCATATTTTATGGGAGGAAATTTATATGCAGTTCTCTGGAACTTTTAATTAAAAAATCTTTTGTCTCTCTATATGGACACAAGTAGCTCACACCTGTAATTCTAGCTACTTAGGAAGCTGAAACCTAGAGGACTGCAATTTGAGGCCAGCCCAGGCAGAAAAGTTCACTAGTCTTCATTTGCAAGGTTACTTGCCAAAAGCAGGTTATGGAGTTAAGACTCAAGTGGTAGAGTGCCAGCTTAACATGGCCTGAATTCAAACCCTAGTAGTGCAGAAGAAGAAAGAAATTTTGGCTCTCAGCAGTATCAGCAGTATGATATGCTCATGTACACATCTATTTAGCCTGTTTTAGCATCTTTTGTCTTGGACCTCTAATTTGACATTATTTCTCAAAATGTGTATTTGGCTACTTTCATTTGAATTTTTTTTACCTTTTCTTTCTCCTTCTCCTTTACCTTTCTTGTATGTGCTGGTACTGGGGCTTTTACTCAGGGACTGAGTTCAGCTTTCTTGTTCATGAGTAACACTGTACCATTTGAACTATGCTTCTAGTCCACATTTTGCTGAATCATGGGAGAGGGAGTCTCATTGGCTGTTTTGCCTGGGCAGCTTTGCATTGTGATCCTCTAGGGCTCAGTTTCATGAGTAGATAGGTTTATAGATATGAGTCACTGGCACCTGCCTCTCCTTTCCATCCATCTCTAAGTCTTAGTCTCTACTAGGCAATGATTAGTGTTGTGCATATGTACACCTGTAGCCCAGCTCTTGACATTGGACCTACAGTTAACTACGGTGCCTGGCTCCTTCATCTGCCATAGCTCTCTGCCAATCTTAAGTTCATTAGCATTCTCTACCTCATCAGCTCGACAATTCTGCCATGGTCTGCCTAGGTTCAGAGGCCTTACTTTAGGGGATTTTTATCAACACAGGGCCAGGGAAAATGTGAGCTTCTTACCCTGTTGATTACCTGTATCTGTGAAAAACTCTTACATAGAGCCTTTAGCAGGAACAATTGGAGTCAGAACTCTGGCAATTTCTATCAAGCTTAATATACAAGTACAATAATACTTAGCAATTTTACTAATTTTGTTATGCTTAAAATTCCCATGTGAGCCAAAAGGTATATGGAAACACTAATTATTAGTCTATCTAAAATGAAAAAACCAATCCACATCCATAAATTAAAGATCAGTAAAATGTGGTTTACCATATGATTTAATACCATGCATCAGCAAATATGAACAAACTTCTACATACATCCTAATAAGTCACATAAATAAACATATTGAGCAAAGGAATCTGGACCAAAAAGAATCATGTTGTCTGAGCCAGGTGCCAGTGGCTCACACCTATAGTCCTAGCTACTCAGGAGGCTGAGATCTGAGGTTCACGGTTCAAAGCCAGCCCAAGCAGGAAAGTCCGTGAGACTCTTATCTCCAATAAACCACTAGAAAACTGAAAGTGGTGCTGTGGCTCAACTGGTAGAGCGCTCGCCTTGAGCTGAAGAATGCAGGGAGAACGCCCAAGCCCAGGGTTCAAGCCCCACGACCGACAAAAAAAAAAAAAAAGAATCATGTTGTCTGATTTCAAAACAGTGTGTTGTCACAAAGAGATGTATCTTGCAATCAGAGTCACATAAATAGAAGACCTTAGACCAAATTTTATTGATTAAAACTTGAATGACAGAAACAACCTGTAAAAAAAATAAAACTTGCATTCCTTAGAAATAAAAAAGCATAGATTGTAGTACCTTTTTATTGTACATTAGAATATGTTTGCAAAAGAGAAATTGTGATTTTGAATATGTTTTGTGTAAATATTTCTTAAAAAGAGTCTATTTATTTACTATTTTGATTTACTCTGTTTGATTACTCTGTTAATTCCACAGACTGTTTGGTAGCACTACTCTGGCAAGACCATACTTCATCCATTCATAGCTTCCACTTTTTGTGAGTAAACAAACCAGACAGACAATATAGGCCTTGGTAGAATAGTAATATCTATTAGCATATTTACAAGTAGGTTTTATGAGGGTCAGCACTTACTAGTATATGATTTACACTTATCAGGCATTTAAGGTTGGAAGTCAATAGTTACAGGCCCTCTTTTATTCCTTTTCTTCACAATAGGAGGAAATGGTTTAAGATATTAGGCAGAAAGTTAACTCCAGAGGAAAAAAAAGGGAAATGATGAGAAGTAGGAAAAAGGATACTATCCTTTATTTTTCTGATTTTTTTTTCCTTTCTAATCCCAGGGCTTGAACTTTGGGCCTGCGGTCTTTCCCTAAACTTTTGTGCCCAACACTAGCATTCTACCATTTTAACCACAGCTCTAATTCAGGCATTTTGTAGTTAATTACAGATAGTCTCACCAACTCTCCTGCACAGGATGACCTGAATCTCCATCTTCAGATCTCAGCCTCCTGAGTAGTTAAGATTACAGGCAGAGCCATCAATATCCAGCTAGTGTCCTTTATTCTTAGAGAAGTTTGTCCATGTTTTATTCATTCACCATGTGAATTTTATTTACAATTTTGTATTTTTTCTTTGGTTAACTATATGGAAATGATTAAGTGGTATTTCTGCACTATCCTCTAACTGCATTATGCTTTGAAGGATAAATAAAACAATTCTTAGATAAATTTTTATTCTAGAAAATTAAGGGAATAATCACTATTATTAAATTTTATTTAGGTGTGTGCACACATGTGTATATGTCAGTGTGCACCTATATGTTTTCCTATGATGTATGTGTTATCACTGGAAAGGGTAAGTGCTTTCCCAAAAGTGTTGGCCATATTTCTCTACTCTCTTTATCATTAGTATTTTGTGTTTCATATGTACATATTAAAAATAGAGTTATCTCATAATATGTTTGAATTTTTTTAAGATCTTAATTAAAATGAATCCCTTTAAACAAGACACTGATCCAAAATTTGAATACAGTAAAAAGAAAACCATGTAAAAGAAAGAGAAGTTAAATTAATAATATAAAGGTCTCTAATTTTAAACTTTATGAAAATAATAAAAATAACTTAATAAATTATAAACAGGTTTCTAGAGAAACATTCAAAATAGGATGTTTTGATAATTGGTGATCTGAGTATAATGATGAACTAGATGAGAGATTACATAAGAATTGGCCTATTGGGCTGGGAAGGTGGCTCAGTGGTAGAGCGCTTGCCTTGCATGCATGAGGCCCTGGGTTTGATTCCTCAGCACCACATAAGCAAAAAGAAAAAAAGCCAGAAGTGGCACTGTGGCTCAAGTGGTAGAGCACTAGCCTTGAGCTGAAGAGCTGAGGGATAACGCCCAGGCCCAGATTCAGGCCCCACGACCTGACCTCCCCCCCACAAAAAAAAAGAATTGGCCTATTGCTCTTATTATTGCTATAGAGTAATAATAAGCTGCCACCCATGTCCACTGTAGCACAGTGTATTTCTAAAATAAGTATGTAATACACAACAGTTTTCAGAACACATTTACTATGTATAATAATTTATGTAATTTTATTTAGTGAATATTAGCTTAAAATGTTTTCCATATCTAGTGCTACATTTCATAAGGTACATGAATTGATTGTGTATCTTTGAAAAATTAATGTTCTATAGCAAATGCTTAAGCGATCCTTTACGTGGTAGGTACATCCACTTCTAGAATTGTGTAGCCACTCAGACAAAGTCACAGAAAATCTTGTTAAAAAGAAGAGAAATATTGTTAAATAAATTATGATATATCTACACTAAGGTTACTATTGATTTTTTTGCAATGAGCCAGGATGCCTATTTAT
Source organism: Dipodomys merriami (assembly GCF_024711535.1). NCBI lineage: Eukaryota > Metazoa > Chordata > Mammalia > Rodentia > Heteromyidae > Dipodomys > Dipodomys merriami. The sequence continues at coordinate 103,871,303 of NW_027204492.1, forward strand.
TTATTGAAAATGTCTCTATGACATATTGATAATGAAAATGCATAATATAATTCCATAATATAATTCCATTTTCCACAAATAGGTAAATGTGTATATTAATATATTTCTATGTATACCCATATCCATACTTTAGTTCTAATAATATTAACATCTCAGAACTAAATATTTGTCTATTTTCTAGTTTTTCCCTGACACAGTGTGTTTCTATGCAGCGAGTGAAAATTTTTAAAAGTGGTTACATGATGACCTATCACTAAATGGGTTCTTTGAAATGTTACCAGTCACTTTTTGTTTTTAAAGAGTAGTGCAAAGCAAGATAAAATGTTTTCACTAAAAATGAAAAAAAATAGAATTAGAAAAGCATCAGAAAGGAATGATATAATGAAATATATGTGTACATATATATGTTATATTGAGAAAATAATAGATTTGTGATAGACTGACCTCTGTTTAGTAAATAAGATCTTTAAACAAGGGTCATATGTAAAATTATTACAAGGAATAATCTTTTTTCCATTGGAATTAAATGTCATATGTAGTATGCATGTAGTATATAAACTAAAGCTTATAGTAAATATTCCTCTTTTCATATTGCAAGAAAATGAAAATAACAATCAGGATTGTAATTCTTTTCAGTCTTTAATGGAAAATATATAGGACAAAACGCACTAAACTCTTAAATTTAATCTTTCAAGGTTTTAGGCTACTTTTTCAGATGTGTCTGGAAGCAATTTGAATGATTGCTCTTCTCGAAAAAATGTCTATGTTTATTATACTTAGTCATTCTACTATCTATATCTATTTCTATTATCTCATCTACCTATCTCTATATTTATTTCTATCTATAGATGTATCTGTAGATAAATATCAAAACATGTTGCACAGGAGAAATACATATAATGGTGTCAATTAAAAATAACAATAAAGGGTAGGGTGGTGGGAGACAGAAAGTAGGAGAAAAATGAGGGAAGGGGTAACAAGTTTGACAAGAAATGTACTTATTACCTTACTTATGCAACTGCAACCCCTCTATAAATCAACTTGACAATAATGAAAAGCAGAGAAAAATAATAACAATAAAGGCTAGGTGCCCAGCCTGTAATCCTAGCTAATTGGGAGGATGAGATCTGGAGGATCTCAATACAAGACCAAGGCCACCTCAAAAAGAGAAATTCACCAGACTCTATCTAAAATAATCAACAAAAGCAAAGCTAGATTTTTGGCTCAAGGGATAGAGTGCTAGCTTAACAATATAAGACCCCGAATTCTAATACCTTCCCTACCAAAAATAAAACAACAAAGGAGGAAAATACCTTTTATGCTTAACTTTATAATAGGAGCATGAAAACTAACTATTATTGGAATGAATGAATAGCTAAGCGACTTTTGAAAATGAAGGAGACTATACTGCATAGGAAAATATAGCGTCCAGAAATAATTTATTAAATCCCAATATTTAATCTGTATGTGGTCATAAATCAAATGAATGTTTAAAAAGTGATTTATTATTTATACTATATTAGAGCCAACTTATGGCAACATACACAGGTAGCCCTCCCTTCATATTTGTGAAGTTTGTATTCATAGATTCAAATAAATGAAGAAAAAAAGAATGTTTTTATCTGCACAGAGCATAGGCAGACATTTTTTCTCATCATTAATTTGTAGACAATACAACATAACAACTATTTGCAAAGCATTTATATTGTGTTAGATAATATAAGTGATAGATAACTGATTTAAAGTATTGAAGAAGATGTGTGTAGTTATATGCAAATAAGACATTTTATCTAAAAACTTGAATTTCTAGATTTGGCATCTATGGATAATTTTGGAATCAATCGTCTATGGGTATGAAGGGTTGAGTGTCATTAAAATCTAAGTAAAGAGGAGTTGGGAAGGTGGCTCAGTGGTAGAGCGCTTGCCTTGCATGCATGAGGCCCTCGGTTCGATTCCCCAGCACCACATAAGCAAAAAGAAAAAAAGCCGGAAGTGGAGCTGTAGCTCAAGTGGTAGAGCGCTAGCCTTGAGCTGAAGAGCTGAGGGACAGCGCCCAGGCTCAGAGTTCAGGCCCCACGACGCGACCCCCCAAAAAGAAATTAAGTAAAGAATTTGGCTGGTTTTTCATGTGCCCATTTCCTATTTAAATAGAGGAACTTCTGGATAAATTGGTTAATTTATGGAAATTCACATATGTAATATGGATATAGCATAATGTGTTGCACAAGACGAGGTTAGCAGAGAATAACTGTTACATTAAATTCCACTATTCCATGATAAATTTGGAGGAACCTCTTTGCATCTGTGACTTCGTGTATTTTATTCAGTTGCAAAAGAAAAACGTTAAGTGCTTTATGTAGCATCATCTATCCATAGCACAAAACTGGACATAATCTAGTATCTATATGCTAATATCAAAACATTTAGTGAATTATACATTGCATGTTCTATATAATTATAGATTTCAAAATAAGTATGAAAGTGAGAAACTTATTCTCAGAGAGATGACAGGATTTTTTGTTTTTTGTTTTTGTTTTTGCCAGTCTCAGGGCTTAGCACTGTCCTTGAGCATCTTTTTGCTCAAGGAGAGTACTCTACAACTTGAACCATAGCACCACTTCCATCTTTTTCTGTTTATCTGGTATTGAGAAATCGAACCCAGGGCTTCATGTATGGTAGACACTACCACTAAACCACATTCCCAGCCACAGAGGTGACACTTTTAAGTCTGTTCCATGTATATATTTTCCTAATAAACATTTCTATGACTTTCACTTGAGGAAAGAAAATATCCCTATAAGACTCATTCTTGAATAGCAAGCTTCAGTAGATAAGAATATCAGATACTTATAAACTCTTCAACAGAATCACATGATCTCAGATATTAAAATACAAAGTACAGCTGTCACTTTCTCAATTTATTTTTAATTTCCCAATACAGAATCTTCACTTAAGTGAAACTGTAGTGTTTGTGCTTGAAGGCTCGTCAGGATCCAATAATTTTCAGAATTACCCTAATTCAACAGCAGCTTTCTTCATTTGTTTTAACTCAAATCTAACTTACTATTAATATGCCAATTTACAAACTTAATATTATTCTGAATTAGGGCTAGGATTTGCCATGGGTTCACATTCAGTAGGATTCCATATACTTCTAAGTGTGTTAACTAGTCATGTTAAAAAGTTCAATTTCAGTTTAATAAACCTTGTCCACCCTTCAAATTGTTCATATCTATATCAATTTCTCTCAATAGTTTCTTATAGTTTGATGCATAAAATTTTTGCTCCACTTTCATTACAAACTCATCCAAGATCTTTATAAACTTTGAAGCTCCTAGAAATCACATTTTTAATGCTCAATTACTCAACTTGGAATTACAGTTTATACAAGTTGTCATACTTTCCTGAGAGTGTACTCTGTTGGATGTTGGTCATTATGAACAGTTTAGCATTGGCTTCTAATTACCTACTGTTGCTTTCAACCATACTGAATCTTTAAATTTATATTTTCTTTTATATAAATTGAGCATAGTTCGGACTTTGTTTCATTCTAGTCTGAAAAAAATCTCTATTTCCATTGGCATTTTTAGATTTTAAATTTTCAGGGTTTTTTTCCCTAATGTAATTAGATTTAGTTTTGACGATCTTCCCCAGTTCAGTTTTCATAACTCCTTAGGAGTTCCTTCTTTATTAATGAGTTTCTGAAAAAACCGGCATTTGTAGCCCCTCCCTGGATTCTTAGTGACTGCCTTCAACCAAAACCTCTTGACAGGCTGAGAAGACCCAGGGAAATCCTAGGCTAACATTCTAAGCAACTGTCACTTTCAACTGCCACGTGCACAGGTGCAGTTCTGACCCCACCCCCACTGCCTGTGCCCCTGTGCGCCTGCACCCTGCAAGTCAGCTCTGCCTTTCTGTGCGCCTGCGTCCTTCAGTTCCATGGTGCCTTTCTGCGTGCCTGAGGCCCTGTGCTGTCCCTTCTGCAGCTGCAGACCTGTGTCATTCTGTGCCCCTCTGTGTTCACCCGCCCACCTGCGGAGCTGCTGAAACTTTTCATTCAGGAGCAGTGCTGTTTTCAAGACTTGTTAGGAGCAACATGAATTGGCTGTGTCCAGGAATAAATTCTCTCATGTTGGTATCTCGTTATAGGTCTTATTTAATTGACTGTGATGGGATAATTTTGTTGGGTAAAAACAGGCACCATCGAAACCCCACCCTACTGCATCTCCCACCCCCCATCCTGCACCTCCACCCTCCAACCCCCGCCTACTGCAACTCTCAGTTCCCCACTTTCCCACCACCCACCCTCCACACCCGACCCCCACCTGACCTCCCTACCTCCTTCAAATCCCAACTCCCCCACACTTTCACCACCCCCACTCCCTCACCCTCCCAACCCCCTTACCCCCCACCCACCCACCAACTCCCACCTCCTCCACCCGGGCCCTTTTACCCCCATCTTGCCTGCCTTCACTCTCCCACCCTCACCCCACGCTGTCACCTACAACCTCCATACCCCCTGACCCACCAGCTCCCACGTCCCCCACCTTCTATCTCCATCTCACCCACCCCCACTCCCCACCCATCACCCTCCCAACCCTCATACACTCCCATCCACCACCTCCCACCTCCCCCCTGACCACCTTGCCCAACCTCCACTCCTCCACCCCCCTATACCCCACCCCTGCTTAAGCTTTTACCTATTCAAGTTTTCCTTCAGGAACCAATGTTGTTTTCAAGATGTTGAAAGCAATGTGACATATGCTGTTTCCAGCAAATAATTTTCTCTGGTTAGTCTCAGTTGATGTGTCTTATTTCATTTTAACTGTGGAGAGATAATTTTGCTGGGTAGAAAATTCTGGTTTACAGTTCTAATTTTTGTTTCAGCATGGATGAAATTCTACTCAATTTTCTCTGGTTTTGTGTGGATTATGCCAGCTAGAGGCCAAGGTTTAATCCGTAGCTCTCAGAGAGGTAATGTATGATGGTTTTTAATTTTTTTCTATTGATTTTATTTTGTTTAGCTGTTTGATGTTCTTTGTATTCTTTATACTGTTTTACATTTTCTTGCATTATGGCAAGGGAAATGTGATCTTTGAAATGTTGCATACAGATGGTGATGGCATACATCTTTGTCTTTGCTTTAGTTTGAAAGGGGGATTTCAGTGTTTTGATGCTAATTATGTACTATGTGCTATGGTTTTCTACGGGTTTGTACAAAACTCTATGTTTGTGGTAAATTGACTCAAATGGTTTTTGTGTACTTGTCATAGTGACATGATTTTGGTCTTTGTTTTGTTTGAGGTTGTTTGAGGTTTGGTTGCTTAACTGCAATGATTTGTTTTTTTTTGTTAAACCTGGTTTGCTCATAGTGTATTGTAAAAGATTTTTGAATTTTGTTTGTAAAACCTTAAGGCTTAATTTGATTTTGTTGTTGAGGTTTGTCAAAAGACATACAAACCTTTTGTTTTTCTTTTCATTTAATGTATTTGTCAGATAATTATCAAATTTCTAGATGCCTTTGTGCAAATTTTTACTGATTTTATTCCTGTTTAAGTGGTGGTACCTATTAGATTTTTTGGGAATATTAGAAATTCAGGTTCTGTGTATAGGGAGAGAAAGGAGAAAAGAAGAGGGATTGAGGGTGAAGGGCAGGAATGGAACAAAAGGGAGAGAAAATGTGAGAGATGTAGAAGGAGGTAATAAGATAGACGCAGAGAGAAATCATAGAGAAAATCATAGAGACAAGGAGATACAGTATGGGGAGAGAGAGAAAAAGAGACTGAGAGGTGAGAGAGAAAGAGATAGTGGCTGGAAGGGTGGGCAAGATGTAAAGAGACTGACTCAGTTGCAAGGATCAAGGAGAGATGGAGAGAGGAGGATAGAAGGAGAAAGAGGGAGAGATGTGAGAAACATAGAAAGATGTAAGTAGGGAGAGGGATATAGATGGGGAGAAAATTTGAGAAAGAAATACAGAGGGAGAAATGAAGTTAGAGGATAGGAGGAAATGAGGAAAAGATAGAGGAAGAGAGATTGAGACAGAAAGGCAGCAAGAAAGGGAGAAGGACCTGGGGAGTGGGATGAATAGAGTGAAAGAGAATGGCTCAGAAATAGAGAGAAAGTGAGTGAGATAAGGATGGAAGATAAAGTGATAAATGGAAAGGGAGACTGAATGAAAAGAGAAAGGGGAAGAGGGAAAGGGATGGGGGGAGAAAAATAGAGCTAGAAAGCTTATGACAGAGACAGGGATAAAAGGCAAGGAATTTGTGAAAGAAAGGAAAGAGGGAAGGAGAGACAAAGAGAAAGGAGAGATGGGTAAACAGGGTATAGGTATAAGGCAAAGAGAAGCATTAACAATGTGAGAAAGAAGGAAAGAAGGAGAGATGGATGGACAAGCAGTAGAACAGAGAGTAAGATAAGCAGAGGGAGATAATTGACAAAGTGGGATTGAGAGATACATAGGGAGAATGGGGGCTGTGGAGAGAAGGGAAGAGAAAGGGAGAAAAAGATAGTAGAAGGAAGAGAGAAAGATTGAGTAAGAGAGAAGAACCAGTGAGAGGGGAAGAGAGACACAGTATGAATAAGAGAGAGAAATAGGGGGATTGAGAGAAAGAAAGAGAGAGAGGGAGAAAGGGCAGAGGGAGAAGGGAGAAAAACTGGTAGAGGGGTAGGAAGAGAGAGGATAAGAAGGAGAGCAGGGGGAAAGGAGAAAGGAGAGAAAGCCAGAGAGGTGTAAGTATATAGGGAGGGAGAGAGAAAGGCAAAATATGGGAGATAGGGATATAAAGAGAAGAGAGGGGAAAAGCAGAAGAGGGAAGGAGGGAGAGAGGGAGGTATCCAGAGCTAGAGAAATTGAGAGAGGTGAAAAATGAGAGGGAAGGAATGAAATAAAGGAGATAGAAAAGAAGAAACTATATATAGAGAGAAATAGAGGGAAAATTGAAGTTGACAAGGGGAGGGCAAAGAAAAATAGAAAGGGAGAGAAGGAGGAAGAGAAGCAAAATGGGAAGGGTGAGGGAAAGAGAAAGTGGGGGAGAGATTGACAGAGCACAGGGTAAAAGAAGAGAAACAATGAAAAAGGGAGATAAAGATATGTCAGGAGAGAATTTTAGTGAGAAAAAGGAGCAAAAAAGTGTTGGGAGGGAAACAGAAATTGAGAGAGCAAGAGACAGAGAAAGAAGTGTATAACATATAGATAGCTAGAGTAGCAGAGAAAGAAAAAGAGAGGGAGAGAGACACAGAGAGAAATTGAAGATGAGAGAGAAAGTGTGAGAGGTAGAGAAGGTACAATAGAGAGAGATATCCAGAGCTAGAGAGATTGACAGAAAGGTGCATAGGGAAGAACTGAAAGAAAAAGGAAGAAAGAATGAGGGAGGAAAAGAGAAAGAGAAAGGATTAAGGGAGCTGTAAATAAGAGAAAGAAATTGGGAAAAAAGCCAGGCACCAGTGGCTCACGCCTGTAATTCTAGCTACTCAGGAGGCTGAGATCTGAGGATCACGGTTCAAAGCCAGCCTGAGAAGGAAAGTCCTTGAGACTCTTATCTCCAATAAACCACTAGAAAACCAGAAGTGGTGCTGTGGCTCAAGCGGTAGAGTGCTCGCCTTGAGCTGAAGAGCGCAGGGACAGTACCCAAGCCCAGAGTTCAAGCCCCACAATGGACCACAAAAAAAAAATTGGAGAGAAAGAAAAGATTGTAGAAGGTAGAAAGGAGAGAGGAAAAGGGAGGGGGGAGACAGAGACTCAGATGGTACACCAAAAAGACTGGGATTGAGAAGGAAAGAGTTTGAGTGGGAGAAAAAGAATGAGCAGTTGATTGAGAGAGAGGGTAGGGAGGAGGGAGAGTGTGAGGGAGCGAGTGAAATAGAAATGTAAATGGAGAAATGCACAAAAAGACTGAGTGAGAGAAATGGACTGAGAAAGAGAGGAAGAATGGCAGGAAGCAATCCCCTCATGATCTTGGAGAAGCCTCACGTTTATGCCAGGACCCCAGCCCATTGGTTGAATGGGATATCTGCTAACCTAGATGCCAGGATACACAGGCAGGCAGAAAGGGTGGAAGCACACAGTGTGTGTCAGATTCCTTTCTCAACTCTTAGCCTTCAAGGTTGCCATTTCCCTCCATCACTGGTTTAGGGATTATGTTCCCATGCTTATGCATTTTGCGTGATGACAGAGAATCTCCTGGTGTGGGGGACACTTACTTTCTTTAATACAATAGGGGGCACTATAGTTCTGGAAGGGGGCATAAAGTCTAGCAGTACTCAAGCTAGCAAGGATCTGGATATACTGATCTCTAGCCTAGGAACCAGTAACTTAAAGGTATTTTTTTCATTTACCTGGGTATTGTGGAATATTGCCATTTTCCTCCATCAGTATTACATAGAGCATGGTTTGTAAGATCATGCATTTTGCCAGATGATGGAGAATCTTCTAACATGGGGGACAGGAACTTTTTTGTAGTACAATAGTTGGCAGTGTGGATCTAGGAGGGAGCTGTATGCTCTGGACATATTCAAGCTCTCAAGGATCTGGATAACCTGATCTCTTCTGTGGATGCATGTTCACCAAGCATAGTCCCGCTGCCATGCTCTTTGTTAATTCTCAGTGCACTTTGCTGACTTTGAAATCTGTTGGTGGGTAGAATAGTTGTAGGTGGATTAGTAAGGGCCAAAAGGAAGGCTGGCCTGAGATGTCATATTGTTCACACATTGTTGTTCACTACGAGTGTTCCCAGGAAGCTCCTTTGCCTTTGGCCATGCAGTGATTAGTTGAGAAATTCCACACCATTGCCATAGAGGGATATTTAGTGCCTTTACCTCCTGCTTTTTTGAGGGATATTTTTTCCTCTGGCTGTGACCAACTTAGGACAGGCACATATGTTTCCAAGTGCTGAGTAGTAAGGTGGGCACATCAAGTGTCCCTAGGGACTATTTAATCTGGTAAGCTCTGATGGAAGGGTATCCTGACTATGCCTATAAGCCTTTTACTTGGCTCAGCTCATACAAATATTCACCTTTTCATGAACACTCCCATAATGCAGGACTTCGTACCTCCTCAGCTAGAAGAATCCAGCCCCTAGCCCTGAGGGCAGTTGAGGTTGCCACTGAGATGGTGAAGTTCAGAGAATTAGAAGCAAAATCAGAAGGATCGGGCAGTAAGAGTAGACAGTGAATAGGAGGCCAAAGCACAGGTCTTGTTTCTGAACACTCAACAATAGGGTGTTGAGGCTCCCTGAAGGAGACAATGCCATGATGACCCTGGAAAAGCTCCAGTGTTACATTGGGACTGAGATGGACATTCAGCTAACCTACATGCCAGGACATGCAGGCAGAAAAGGTAGAAGCAGGCAGTATGTGTCAGATTCTTTTCTTGACTTTTCAAGAGCCTTCAATGTTGCCATTTGCCTCCATCATGGGTTTAGGGACCATGGTTCACATGCTTATGCATTTCACCAGATGATGGAGAATCTCCTAATGTGAAGGACATGTAGTGTTTTTGGTACAATAGTGGGCACTGTAGTTCTGGGAGAGGGTGCATGGAGGGTACATGCTCAGGCAGTATTCAAGCTCTCAAGGGTCTGGAGATCCTGATCTCTAGCCTGAATACTAGTAATTTAAATATATTCCATTTACCTAGGTTTTGTGTAATGTTGCCATTTTCCTCCATCAGTAGTTCATGGAACATGGTTCATATGCTTATGCATTTTGCCAGATGATGGAGAATCTCCTAATGTCGAGACATGAACTCTTTGTGGTACAGTATTTGGCTTTGTGGATCTAGGAGGGAGCTATATGCTCTTGACCCACTCACGCTCTCAAGGATCTGGATAACCTAATCTCTTGTGGAGATATGAGTTGATCAAGCATAGTTGTACTGCATACTCTGTGCTCATTCTCAGTCCCCTTTGATGCCTTCGAAATCATTGGCAGGTGGAATAGATATCTGATGGGATATCAATCTGCCGTTCTCTGTCAAAATATGGCTTGTGTTTTATTTCACAGATAACCCTTTTGTAGGTGGATTAGTATGGGCCAAAAGGAAGACTGGTCTGAGATGTGAGATTCCTCATACGTTGTTTTTCACCACTAGTGTTTCCCGGCAACTCCTTTGTATTTGGTTCTGCAGTGTCTATGTTAGAATTTCTAGAACATTGTTAGAGAGGGTTATTCAGTGCCTTTACTTCCTGCTGTCCTGAGCTATCTTTTTGCCAGGCTATTGCCAACTTAGGACAGTCCTTTAATTTCCCAAATGCTGTGTAGTAAGTTGGGCACATGTGCTATCTTAATGATGCCCACAAAGCCTCAAGTGTCTCCAAGGGCTATTTAGTCAGTTCAGCCAAGTGGAAGGGTTTCCTGACTATCTCCTAAGCCGTTTTATTGCTCAGCTTGCACAAATATCCACATTTTTATGAATACTCCACAAATGTAGGACTTCACCCCTCCTCTGCTGGAAGAAGCCAGATCAGTCATTGTCCCATGCCTGAATCCAAGTGAAGATTCCACTGGGATGGGGATGGTCAGACAAGTAGAAGCAAAAAGAGAAGGACCAGACAGTAAGATAGACGGTGAACAGGTCTTCAAGCTATTCCTCTTGTCCCTGAACACCCTTAAGGACAGGGTGTTGAGCCTCCCTGAAGGAGGCAATGCCCTAATGTCCCTGGAGAAGCCCCATGGTTATACCAGGAACTGGGCCCATTGTTTCAGATGGACATTCAGCTAACCTAGATGCCAGGATTCACAGGCAGGCAGAAAGGGTGGAAGCACACAGTTTTTTGTTGTTTTTTTTTTTAACAAATTCCGTTCTGAACTCTTAGAGAGTGCCTTCAAAGTTGCCATTTCCCTCCACCATTTGTGTATGGGGCATGATTCATATGCTTATGCATTTTTCCAGGTGATAGGAAAATCTCCTAATGTGGGGGACACATACATTTTTGGTACAGTAGTGGGAGGGCACACATGCACTAGTGGTACTCAAGTTCTCGAGGTTCTGGATATCCTGATCTCTAGCCTAGATTCAGTTATTTAAAGTTATTCAATTTCTTTAACCTAGATACTGTGAAACATTGCTATTTTCCTCCATCGGTAGCATGGTTTACATACTTATGCATTTTGCCAGATGATGGAGAATCTCCTAATATGGGGGGGCACAAACCCTTTGTGATAAAACTATTTGGCTTTATGGATCTAGGAGGGAGCTATATGCTCTGGACCTACTAAAGCTCCTAAGAGTCTGGATAACCTGATCTTTTGTGAGGATATGAGTTGATCAAGCATAGTTCTGCTGCTATGCTCTGTGCCCATTCTCAGTCTCCTTTTCTGCCTTTGAGATCCATTGGCAAATGCAATAGATATCTGACAGGATTTCAATCTGTCGTTCTCTGTCAAAAATGCATGAGTCATGTCACAGATTTCCCTTTATACGTGGATTAGTAAGGGCTCAAAGGAAGACTGCCTGAGATGTGATACTCCTCACACATTGTTCATTATGAGTGATCCCAGGCAGCTCCTTTGCCTTTAGCCAAGCTGGGTGTATGTCAGAAATTTCACACAACATTGCTAGAGAGGTGTATTCAGTTCCTTTACCGACCATAATTTTCCAATTGCTGGATAGTAAGGTGGGCACATGTCCTATCTTAATGATGCTCATAAAGCCTCAAGTGTCCCTAGGGGTTACTTAGTGTGTTCTGCCCAGAAGGAAGGGTATCCTGACTAGTTCTCTAAACCTTTGTTTTGCTCATCTCACACAAATATCCACCTCTTGGTGAACCCTCCCATAATGCAGGACTTTGCCTCTCCTCAGCTGGAAGAAGCCAGACTGGTCATCGTCCCTATCCCTGAGGGAAGTTGAGGTTGCCACTGAGATGGTGATGGTCAGAGAATCAGAAGCAAAATTGAGAAGTACCAGGCAGAAAGTGTAGACAGTGAATGGGTGTTCAAAACAGCCTTTTTGACCCTGAACACCATTAAAGACAGGGTGTTGAGCCTCCCTGAAATATGCAATGCCGTGATGACCCTGGAGAAGCCCTATGGTTATGCGAGGACCCAGGCCCACTGGTGAGTTGGATATTCAGCTAAACAAGATTATAGGATAAGCAGGAAGACAGAAATGGTGGAAACACACACTGTGTTTCCGATTCCTTTCTTGATTCTTAGCCTTGAAAGTTGCCATTTCCCTCCATCACTGCTGTTTCATGAAGCATGCTTCCCATGTTTATGCATTTTGTGAGGTGATAGGGAATCTCCTAATGTGGGGGACAAGTACTTTTTTGTACAATAGGGGGCACTTTGTTTTGGGGAGGGAACACCTGATCTGGCAGTACACGTGCTCTCAAGAGTCTCATCTCTAGCTTTGATGCCAGTAGTTTAAATGTATTCACTTTCATTTACCTTGGTACTGTGGAACGTTGCCATTTTTCTCTATTACTGGTTCATGGAGCATGACTCACATGCTTCTGTATATTCCAAGATGACAGAGAATTTTCTAATGCGTGGGACAGATCATTTTTATGGTAGAGTAGGGGGCATTGTATGTATGTGATACAGTATGTGGTTCTGGGAGGATACATGTGTTGTGGGAGTACTCTAGGTCTCAAGGACTTAGATATCCTTATCTCTAGCCTGGATGCCAGCAGTTAAAGGTATTCACTTTCATTTACCTAGGGAGTGTGGAACATTTCCATATTCTTCAGTTACTGCTTTATGGAGCATGGTTTATACGTTTTGCATTTTGTCAGATGATAGGGAATCTCATACTGTGGGGGACACATACTCTTTGTAAAACTGTAGGTGGCATTGTAGTTCTGGGAGGGGGCACATGCTCTGGCAATACTCATGCTCCCAAGGATCTGGATACCCTGTTCTCTAGCCTGGATACCAATAGTTTAAAGGTATTCACTGTCATTTACCTAGGTATTTTGGAATGTTGGCATTTTCCTCCATTACTGGTTTATGGAGCATGGTTTACATGCTTATACATTTCACAAGATGATAGAGGATCTCCTGATGTCGGAGACATGGACTTTTTGTGGTACAGTTGTTAGCAATGTGGTTCTGGGAGGTGGCTGTATGGCTCTGGAAATACTCAAGCTCTCAAGGATGTTTTTATCCTGATCTGTCGCCTGGATATGTGTTGATCAAGTGTAGTTCCACTGCCATGCTCTGTGCCCATTCTCAGTCACCTTTGATGCATTTGAGTTCCATTGGCAGATGGAATAGATATCTGTCAAAACTGTCTTGTGTTTTGTCACAGATATCTCTTTTGTAGATTGATTAGTAAGGACTGAAAGGAAGACTGGTTTGAGATGTGATATTCCTCACACATTGATTTTTACTTGAGTGCTCCCAGGAAGCTCCTTTGCCTTTGACCAAGCTGTGTGTAAGTTAGAAATTTCACAACATTGCTATAGAGGGGTATTCAATTCCTTTACGTCCTGCTGTCCTGGGTGATCTTTTGCCAGGCTGTGGCCAATATAGGACAGGCCCATAAGTTCCCAAGTGGTGGGTAGTAAGGTGGATACATGTCCTATCTTAATGACACCTAGGAAGCCTCAGGTTTCCCTAGGGTCTACTTAGTTTGTTCAGCCCAGATGGAAGGGTGTCCTGACTATGCCCCTAAGCCTTTTTCCTTGCTCAGCGCTCACAAATATCCACTTCTTGGTGAACCCTTCCATAATGCAGGACTTCGCCCCTCCTCAGCTGGAAGAAGCCAGATTGGCCATCGTCCCTTTTCCTGAGGGCAGTCTCATTCCACTGAGATTGTGATGGTTAGAGAATCAGAAGCAAAAAGAGAAGGTCTAAGCAGAAAGGGTAGACAGTGAATTGATGGCCAAAACAGCCTTCTTGTCCCTGAATACCCTTAAAGACAGAGTGTTGAGCCTCTCGAAAGAAGCTATTATCTTGATCACCCTGGAGAATTACCATGGTTTTACCAGTACCCTGGCAATTGGTTGAGTTGGGCATTTAGCTAACCTAGATGCCAAGACATGCAGTCAGGCAGAAAGAGTGAAAGCACATAGTGTGTGTAAGATGCCCAAATTTGGTGGGCATGTATCCTATCCTAATGACCTCTGCAAAGCCACAGGAGTCACAAGAAGCTTCTTTCTCTGTTATGCCCCAATGAAATGGTAAACTGACTATGTCCCCCCCCCAAGTTGCTGGGCTTGCTCAAGCATTCACCTCTTGCTGAACCCTCCCATAATCGAGGATTTTCCCCTTCTTCAGCTGGAAGAAGCTAGAATATGTCATTGCCCCTACACCTGAGCACAGTTGAGGTTCCCGCTGAGATGGTGGTAGTCAGATTATCACATGCAAAAAGAAAACAACTAGGCACAAAGTGTAGACAGGAAATGCGTCACCAAAACACCCCTTATGTTCCTGAACACTCTTAAAGATAGGTCATTGAGCCTCCCTTAAAGAGGCAGTGCCTAACGACCATGAAGAAGACCCATGGTTATGCCAGGACCCTGGCTTGTTGGTTATGTTAGCTATCGAACAAACTTAGATGCCAAGACACGCAAGCAGGCAGAAAGTGTGGAGATGTGCAGTATGTGAAAGTTTACTGTAGTGACTCTTATGAATCCTTCATTCAATTGTGTTTACCTAGGTATTGTGGAAGGTTGCCCTTTTCTTCTATCACTGATACATGGAGCATTGTTCTCATCCTCATGTATTTGACAAGATAATTGGGAATCTAATGTGTGGCACAAATACTCTTTGTGTTACAATCCTAGATAATCTGGTTCTGGGTGGGTTCATTTGCTCTGGCAGTATTCAAGCTCTCGAGGATCTGGATATCCTCATCTCTTGCCTGGATATGAGTTGATCAAGGGTAGTTCCTCTGCCATGCCCTTCTCCCATTCTCATTCACTTTTGCTGCCTTTGAGGTCAGTTGACAGATAGAAGAGAAATCTGCTAGGATTTTAATCTGTCATTGTCTGTCAAAAATGGTTTGTCATATGCTATAGGTATATCTTCTGTACATAAATTAGTAAGGGACAAAGGTAAGACTGGCCTGAGATGTGATATTCGTCACTCCTTGCTATTTACTAGGGGTGCTTCCATGCAGATCCTTTGGCTTTAACAATGCAGCATCAGTTAGAAATTCCACACCATTGCTATAAAGAGGTATTCAGTAGCTTTACCTCCTGCTCTCATGAGCAATCTTTCTGCCAGGCTGTGGCTAACTTAGGGCAGGCCCAGAATTTTCCATGTGCTTGGTAGTAAGGTGTCCAGGTGTCTTATCCTAATGTCCCCTGGAAAGCCTCAGGAGTCACCAGGGGCTGTTCAGCACAGATGAATGGTATCCTGGCTATCCCCCTAAGCCTTTTTCTTTCCTCAGTGCACACAAATATCCACCTCTTGGTGAACTCTCCCATAATGCAGGACTCCTCAGCTTAACGGTTATAGCCCCTATCCCTGAGGGCAGTTGAGGATCCCACTTCAATGGTGGTGGTCAGAGGATCAGCTACAAAAAAGTGAATGAACAGGCAGATACTATAGACCGTGTCCTGGTGACCAAAATACTGCTTGTGTTCCTAAACACCCTTAAAGACAGGTTGTTGTTCCTCCTGAAAGAGTCAGTGCCCTCATGTTTCTGGAGAAGACCAATGGCCCTGCCAGGACACTGGCCCACTATTTGAATTGGACATTCAGCTAACCTAGTTGCCAGGACCCCCAGGCAGACAGAAAGTGTAGAAGCATGCACTGTGTGTAAGGTTCCTTTCCAGACAGTGAGAGAGCCTTCATTCACTTGCATTTATCTAGGTATTGTTAAAAGTGGCCATTTTCCTCTTTCCCTGGTATATGTAGTATGAGTCATGTGCTTGTGCATTTGCCCATATGGTATTAATTCTTCTAATATAGGTGACATGTACTTTTGTGGTACAATACTGGACAGTATGGTTCTGGGGAGGGGGCTTTAGGCTCAACTAATATTCAGGCTCTCAAGGAGCTGAATATCCTTATGTGTTGCCTAGATAAGAGTTGATCAACTGTATTCCCATGGATATACCCTGCTATAGTATAATATGGCCATTTATCCTTCATTACTGGCATATGAAATATGGTTTGCATGCTTATACATTTGAAGAGAAGGTAGTGAATCTTCCAATGTAGGGGATCTGTACTTTTTGGTACATTATTGGGCAATGCAGTTTTGGGGAAGGAGCAGTATGCTATGGTAATACTCAAGCTCTCAAGGAGTTGGATATCCTGGGGACTCATCTGGATATGCGATGATCACAGGTAGTTCCATTGCCATGCTCTGTGCCCATTCTCAGTCCTGTTTGCTGCTTTTGAGGTCCACTGGCATTTGGAATTGATTTCTGCTAAGATTTGAATCTGTCATTCTCTGTCACAAATGGCTTGTGTTTTTCCAGAGATATCCCTTCTGTTGGTAGATTAGTAAGGAATGAAATGAAGACTGGCCTGAGACTGGCCTGTTGCTCACATCTTGATATTCCCAAGGAGTGCTCTCATGAGGCTAATTTGGCTTTGGCTATGCAGCATCAGCTTTAAAAAAATTTACACCCTTGTTATAGAGGGGCATTTAGTGACTTTATGTCCTGCTGTTCTGAGGGATCTTAATGCCCTGCTATGACCACCAACTTAGGTGCATGCCTAGAATTTCCCATATGCTTAACAGTAAGGTCAGCACACGTCACATCTTAATGACCCCCGCAAAGCCACATGAATCAGTAGGGGCAACTTACACTGTTCTGACCTGATAGAAGGATATGCTGAGTATGTCCACTAAGCATTTTTCTTTGCTTGGCTCATTCTAGTATCCACTTCTTAAGTAACCCTCCTGTAATGCAGGACATCACTCCTCCTCAAGTGAAAATAACCAAATTGGTCATGGTCTCTATTCTTGACAGCAGTTAAACTTCTGCCCAAGGTCCTGATTGTCAGAAAAATAGATGGAAAAAGAAAAAGACCAGGCAGATAGAGTAGATATCAGCCTATTGTCCAAAATACCCCTCGTGTTCCTAAACACCCTAGAAGACGGTTTTGTACATTCCTCTAGTGTGCAATGCCCAATGGCCCTGGAGATGACCCACAGTTATGCCAGGCTCTCTTACTCATTGGTTGATTTGGACATTATGCTAACCTAAATTCCAGGATGTGCAGGCATGCAGAAAAGGTCAAAACATGCTGTCTTTGTGTGAGATTCCTTTCCTGGCTCTGATCAAGTCTTCATTCACTTACCTTTACCTAGGTATTATGGAACGTGGCCATTTTCCTCTGCCACTGGTATATGGAGTATAGTTCCCATGATTTTTCATTTCACAAAATGGTAGTGAAATCTAGTTTGGGGGATCTGATATGGACTTTTCCTGTCACAATATTTGTTCTATTGAGGAGACTGTAAGCTCAGCCAGTACTCAAGCTTTCTGAAGGAGTTTTGTATTCTGATCTCTCACCTGGATATGAGTTAATCAAGGGGTGTTCTACTGCCATGCTCTGCACCCATTATCAGTCACCTTTGCTACCTTTGAGGTCCATTGGTGGATGGAATAAATACCTGCTAGAATTTCAATCTGTCATTCTGTGCCACTCATTGCCTTTTGTTGTGCAACAGATGTACTTTCTCTGGGTGGAATAATGTGAGATAAAGGGAATACTGGCCTAAACCTGTTATCCCTCCCAGCTTGATTTCACAAATAGGGTTTATGTGCAACCCACTTCCCTTGGGCCATGGATGAAGGGGGTAAATGCCACAGTCTTGGTATTGGGGGGGAGGAGTAGCATCAGTTTCTACTCTTACATTTTGAGTGATCTTCTTGCCAGACAGTGGCCTACTGGGGATACCAGACATCCCCAGAAATGAAAACACCTGGCTTCTCAGATGGGTATGCATCCTTTTCAGATGAGCCCTTTCCTGCAAGCAAGGACCCACAGATGCTAGTTTGTGGTTTCCCCCAGAAAAGTGGGTTGGAACTTCCCCCATCCCCCCACTTTCTTCAAGTCCAAATCCCAGTCCCAGCTAATGGACCTTTTGGAGGTGAAAAGACTATGCCTACCTTTGTGCCCTGATCTGGGTATTCCCACCAGAAAGTCGCAGGGCCATTTTGGTTCAGCTCAATTAAGAGGCAGCGCTTAAACATTAGATTTAAGCTTAGGACATCCAAGCATTCTGGTTCCCCAGTTTCTTGATTGTTGGTTTCAGTGGAAACCTGTGATTCTACCTGGAGTAACAATGCCTCCTTCTCTGTCAGAGGCAATCCCTGGGCCAGAATGTGTATGCTGAGATGGCCTTTGCTCAGTTGTACCTATGTGGTTTCTATACAGCCTTTTGAATATTCTGTGGAGATTATTGAGTGTCCTGTGTCCCTCCTTTGTAACCTCTACACCATCATTTAATGATTGGCTAAGGTAGATGTATTGTCCTGAGAGTGCATTTTTCAGTGCCTTTAAACTTAATAAGCCTTATTGAATTTACCTCAACCAGGTATTGTTGAAGTGATCTTTTATTTTTAGTGTCTTCTCTGGATGTAGGTATGCATGGTTTTGCATTTGCAGTTATGAAAGAGGATGTGCCTCAGAATACATAACTCATTTACACTGTTTGCCATGTGGACTCGACCTCATTCATAAAAAATACATTGTCAGTGTTGAAATCCTGGCCAGAATGTTTCCCATGAGTGGTTTATGCTGCCTTCACTTCCAACCTCTATCATTTCAGGTATGTCTCAATCTCAGAAAGGAGTCTGAGGTTTTCTTCTGTGGCCAAGGTAGTGAATTTATCTATTGTAATTCTGCTAATGTGCTTTCCACCTAATCTTTCCCATCATTGCATCATTTAATGTATTTTCATGCTTTAATTTGGCATGGTTTTAGATTTTACTATGAATTTTCTTCAATGCAGGCTTTGTGTTCTGCAGTAAAAATACCCTCTCTTTGTTTAAATATATGGAAATAATGAAAGGCTGGCAATAAGATGTTATTTTCCTTTTACCAATATGGACTCTTTTGCAACTGAGTTTGCTTGATCCTTTGTAGGATAAACATGAGAATGCTTCATAGTAGACAACTGCCTAGTTGGGACTCTTGCCTAGCATTGGCCAACTACAACATCCTCAGAATTTAGACCTTCTTATTTGGCAGACATACACAGGTTCTCATGTGGTAATCCTCTTACCACTCAGCAGGAGATAGATGGTGCTAGTGTCTGTTGGCTAAAAAGAAAAAAATATTGTGGTACTGCACTCTACAACATGTTTCACAGTTGTATTACCTCTGCTCCCCACAATGGTTCTATTAGGACTTTCCTGCGGTGTAGAATATGCCCTCCTTTGCACCACAGATCAAAAATCCTCAGGGGATTTAGCTCAATAGTTGGGTTTAAGGTGAGGTTGGATTTAAGGCACAGGTGGCCTCTTCCTGCCCCCCCAACATGAGATAGAAGAGATTAGTTAGTCTCTGCTGGCCAGATAAGAATGCCTACTCAGCTCTCAATATCTGTCCTTATTTTGCTCATTCAACCAACCCACCTCTTTGGATCCTTCTTGTCCTCCAGATCAGTCATGGTCCCTTAGCTTTCCAAGAAAGCTAAGAAAGAGAAAGAATAAGAACATATATATAGGCATAGGTCTAGTGGAGACTATACCCTTTCTGAACACACTGAAAGATAGGGATAAAGTTTTTGAAGGTTGCAATACCCTAATGAACCTGGAGAAGACCCAGCTTGAGGACAGGCTCCATTCCCTTTGGGGTGGATTAAACATTAACCTAACCAAATGTCATGATAGTTAGGCAAGCCTGAAATGATACAAAAGGAAGAATCTATTAGCACTGCAAGTGAGATACTGATTTTTTGTTTCATTTCTTACTTTCTTCCCTCAAGAAATCTATTCCTACTGCTCATCTTTCCCCTTTCTTCTCTTCCCAAGAGACCATCCGTACCTTCTCTGCAACTTTACTCTTACTTTCACATGAAATTGACCCCTGTTCCCACTTTTCCTACCTCATCCTTTATTTTTCAGAGAAGAAAAGAATCAAGAGTGTAAGGAGGGGGACAGAAATGGAGGGACTAAGGGTACACAAATGCAGCCATGGTACTCTAGAAACTAAGTTGGAAAATAAACTTTACAACTTGTGCATAGGGACAGAAGGGAAAAATGGGAGAGAGCAAAGGAAGGTGTGACATAGGCCAAAAAGAAATGTACTCTTTACCTGACTTAGGTAACTTTAACCCCTCTGTATATCATCTTTACAATAACAATAAAAAGTTAAAACAAAAAAAGGAACTAAGACTCATAGGAGGTATTACCACCCTGGGGCTCATCCATTTTGATACCTCTAGGTCCCCTCTGTCCCTCACAAGAGGACTTCTTGGAAGGTTTTCTTGGTGAAGGAAATGACTTCCTTTGGGCACATGCAGGGCGACATCCTCATGAAACTGTTGCAAGCCAATGACCTTGCATCTCATTCAAGGCCAGACTTTGTAAAGCATGGATTAAGACCCCTGTTCCCTGCTTCTGATTTCTTCCCTTTTTTCTCATGGTGATGAGTTTTATTCCCACACCCAACAAGCTCATTGGAAAGGGTATCATTTTAGTTACAAATGCTCTCATGATCTTTTCTCTCAACTTGAAATTTTCTGCTGATCTTCACCGGGCTTCCCTGGACTTGGCTCCATTCAAGTCTTATATATGAAGCCCTCAGTCTTCTGGGGTCAGTGGTAGTAACTGAAACTCTGGGACAAAGCTCAACTGCACCAGCCTCTGGTTAACTTACATCACATGTTCTGATATCCCAACACTTATCCATCTCTCATAAGGGTGGAGAAGAGAGGGGGAATATTTGCTTAACAGTGAGCTAACCTACCACAAATCATCTGAATAAAATCTTCAGTGGATTGGTTTAATACCCAATGGGCCTGCCACCTTGGTCATTCAAATGAGTATACAAATAGGGAGGGATTTGTATCCCATGTTAATAATAACCACAGTAGAGTCAGGCACCAGTAGCTCATGCTTAGAATGCTGGCTACTCAGGGAGCTGATTTCTTTCTTGGTTTCTTCCGTGGCTTCTTCCCTTCCCTTCCCTTCCCTTCCTTCCCTTCCCTTCCCTTCCCTTCCCTTCCCTTCCCTTCCCTTCCCTTCCCTTCCCTTCCCTTCCCTTCCCTTCCCTTCCCTTCCCTTCCCTTCCCTTCCCTTCCCTTCCCTTCTTGCTTGCTTGCTTTCCTTCCTTCTTATTTATTTATTTATTTTACATAGTTCAGGACCAAACTTAAGGTCTTGAGTAAGCTCTTCCATTTATCAAAATCACCAACCCCCTCTTTAAAAAGTATAAACAGAGTAATTTAATTTGAAAGTGAAAGAAATGCCATGCAAGAAAGAGAAACCTTCCATCTTCAGAAAGGTCTATTAAGGAGTCCAATAAAGTCTTCTTTGATGGTTAGTCCCATGTCTCCTTCTCTGGTCTTTGAGCTGATTGTTTTATGGTTCCTTGTTTCATTGGGACAAAATGACGTTTCTAATTGTGATGAATTGCCAATCAGTCTTAGAACATTTTCCTAGATTCCAGATGTTTATTTATCACCTGTCCGGTAGAGTTTCTCAAATCTATTTACAGATTCTTATGCAGAACATACATATTCATGTATCTTCCTTATGGCCCAGTAAATTTCCTCCACCCAAAATCTGGTAGAGGTGAAAGAATGCAATAGAGTGAGAGAGTTTCCTTTCCCTGACTCTCATCAAGCTTTAATCAACTTATATTTATCCAGATGGTTTGGAAGTGGCCATTTTCTTCCAGTAGTGTTGTAAGGATATAGGTATCTGTGATTTTTCATTTGGTAAGATGAAAGGAAATGTTCCTTAAAAGGCCATTCTGTCTTATAAACCATTGCAGGGCCTCAGGGAGGGCAGTCAGGGAGGACTTGGCCTCATTTGAAGAAAATGGAGTCTCTGTTGAAATACTGGACAATGTAGTTCTCGTGAGCAGGGTATAATACCTTCCAGCTCAATGGCATTACCTGCACTGTACGGTACAAGACTCAAGCTTACAAAGGAGCCAGATGCTCTAATCTTTGGACAGGACAGGGAGTGAATCAAGAGTTCTGCTGCTATGCTCTGGGCCCAATCTTCAACATTATTGCTACCTTTGATATCCTTTTTTTTGGATGATGTAGGCCTCTCCTTGGATTTCACTCTCTAATTCCCTGCAACCCTGAAATTTTTTCTGTTAATACTATCCCTTCTATTGGTAGAAAAATGAAGAACTATTGAAAGGCAGCCTAAAATGTGTTTTTCATGGTACCTTAGTGTCACAGGGAGAGCTTCTGTGCAACTGAATTTGCTTAATTAGCTAGCCCTTCAATCCAAAAGATGACTTCCTAAATTCCAATAAAAGACTTGCTAAATGTAGTAGATCTAGTAGATAAATCTTAATCTCTATTTTTCTGTTTGTGTACAGGGAAATTATGCACAAATTAGTTATTTACAGGCTCAGTGCCAGAGGCTCATGCCTATAATTCTAGCTACTGAGGAGGCTGAGAACTGAGGATTGAATTTCGATAATTGAGATCCTGGTCTCACAATCAACAGTCTACTATCACTAGAAAGCATACCAACAATCCATTCTCATTAGAAAGCAGCTCACCACTCCTTTCACCACTTTTTTAGGATATGGTAACTGAAATATGAAAGATTTAAGGGAGGACTCAAATTGAAAGACCAAATCAAAGTTTAACAAAATAAACACATGGGAACAGGTACTTGAAAGGGGGGTGGTGGTTAAGGGCAAGGGAGTAAACAAAAGAGAAGTGGTGAAAATACAGTCAAGAATTTAATATATATCCTAGGAAATTAAGATAAGTGAGGTAAAAGTTCTGTTGGGAAGGGTGGATAAGAATGATGAAAGGTCTGACCATGATTAAGATGCATTGTATCCACAAACTGCTTTGTTAAATGGCAACTCCTTTTTACAACTACGTAAATCTAATAAAAAAAGAAAATAAAAGAGATTAAAGCAGATCAAAGTCAGTTAGGCAGAGAATGGAACCTGGTATATAGATAAGGAGACAAGAGAATTATGTTGTTTTTAACAAATACCAAAGGGGCCAGACTCAGAAGTTAAAACCATTAAGTAAAGGGAAAAAGCAGAGAAGCTCCATACCCAACAAATCTCCTATGTTGTTGTAAGATTAGGAGGTGCTACCTGAGTCTATTTTGTCCTTTGGAATGGTAAAAGTCCTCTCAGTCGAGTATAAAGGACACATATGGAAAAAAGTCCTATAGATTTCACCTATGGTTTGGATGGGCCCCTCCTGTCTTACCCACCAAAAGCCATTATCTGAGGATTAAGATTCACTAGAAGACTTGACCACTTTCCATGCCTCCAGCTCAGAAAGAATAAAGGCAGCAAATTTTAGCTGCTATTTTGAGTCTTTAACTCCCTTCTCCTCCATGAGGAGCAAGAAATGTTTCTATTTTTCCTTCCTTTATCTTTGTTATACTAAAATAAACACTTGTTAAAACACTAAAACTGAATATAATAATATCCATTATAATTTAATCCCAAACTTCCTTTCTGAATTTATGGCCTTCACAATAATTCCATTAATTATATAAACAAACCAAAATTTATCCCAAATAAACAACAGTACTCATGATCATACAGTGTTTAATAGATTTAAATGATAAGTTCAACTACGTGAGCATATATGCCAAATAGTAAATGTCAAACTGAATGGCAGGTGCCACTGGCTCAAACCTATCATCCTAGCTACTCAGGAGTCTGAGATCTGAGCATGCAGTTCAAACCCACTCAAGCAGACAAACCAACTTATATTTCCAGTTAACCACCAAACAGCCAGAAGTAGAGCTGTGACTCAAGTGGCAGAGTGCCAGCCTAGAGCACAAAAGCTCAAGAAGAACACCGTCTCTGAGTTCAAGCCCAGGACCAACACAATAAATAAATAAGTAAACAAACAAACAAATAAGCAAATGGAATGACAGATTTGAATTACAAGTTCTTTAAAATTACTGCATGGAAGCAAGTCCTATAAAGAGTGAATCAGTAGAAGCAGCATCTGATTCTCAATGTTGTGACATTTATTGCAAATATGTGCTCACTATTACGAAGATTTTGAAGGGCTCACTTAAGTTTTTCACTATGTGCCGAAAAAATGTATAGGCTATAAGAAAACATAACTAAGAAGTTATAGAGCTTCAGGATTTATTCCTTATGATATAAATTCCACCCTTTTCAGTTGTAGTTACTTCTCTGTGCTCTAAATGTTAATTTTGTCAGTCTTTTATGCACTTTCTTAACTACCTATTTACATACTAATTATTTTCACAAATTGAAGACAAATAGAAAGCATCCCACATACTTGAAATGTTAGATAGATTGTTTTTGAGAATATATAATCGAGCTAGTTTTTCCTGGCCAGATAAAAAGGATGTTTTATAGAGGGTGATGAATTGGTTATATATAGAAATATAATATTAATATAATGTATTAAAATATATCATATGCACATAATTCTTTATTTCCTTTTATCCATTATGTATATGTTATTCCATCACACTAGTTTGTGTGCTATGTCCCCATAAATTAAAGGACAAAATAGGGAAGGATGCTTTTGCTTCTCAAGCAAATACATGATTGTGGTTAATGATATTGAAGGAAGAAATAACCAATTGTATTCAGATGTCGTTCCTATCTATAGGGGAATTTTTTCCATTAACATAAAAGTAAAATTACCCAGTTTTTATTTTTATTGAGTGTCTTTTTTTATTGTGAAAATACCATATAGAAGGGTTACAATTATATGAGCAAGATAATGAGTACATTTCTTATCAAGCATCATTGCCTCCTCCTTTGTTTCCCCTTCCCATCCCTTCCCATCTCTTCCCTCCCCCCCCCGCCATCCCCTCCCCCCTCCCCCCTGGCAAAGTTGTAAAGTTCGTTTTTCGACATAACAATTTGTCCATCTCATTGTTGCAATGGGTCCACCTGTATCCCTATTTAAACGAATAGTTTTTTCCCTTCCCCTCCACAAATTATACCAACATCAAATAAAGTGAAAGCAAGGGTTATACCACAGGGGAGGGACATACAAAGCAACAAAGATACCATCTTATAAGATATCATCTTATAAATCTTTGAAAGCAAAAACATTTGAATACTTATCTTGGGGTTCATTTCACCTAACATCAACTTATCTGACCTTTTCTCCTTGTCTCAGACATATACTAGTTATTGCAAATAAAGGAAATCATGTGACCTATGTTTCTTTGGGCCTGGCTTACTTCACTTAATATATTTTTTCCAAGTCTTTCTATTTCCTAACAAATGGGGCAATGTCATTCTTTCTGATGGAGGCATAGAATTCCATTGTATATATACACCACATTTTCTTGATCCATTCATCTACTGAGGGGCATCTGGGTTGGTTCCATATCTTAGCTATGGTAAATAATGCTACAATAAACATAGTTGTGCTGGTAGCTTTAGTATGGTCTTGTTTGTGATCATTTGGGTAAATGCCAAAAAGTGGGATTGCTGGGTCATAGGGGAACTCTATATAAAGTCTTTTGAGGAACCTCCATATTGCTTTCCAAAGTGGTTGAACAAGTTTACACTCCCACCAACAATGCAGTAAGGTTTCCTTCTGTCCACATCCCCTCCAGCATCTGTTGTTATTAGAGTTCTGGATTATATCCATTCTAACTGGGGTGAGGTGGTATCTCAATGTTATTTTGATTTGCATTTCTTTTATGGCTAGAGAGGTTCAGCATTTCTTCATGTGTCTATTGGCCATCCTTCTTTCTCTTCAGAGAAGTTTCTCTTTAAGTCTTCAGCCCACATATTTATTGGGCTGTTGTTTCTTTGAGGATTTGTTGTTGGGGGATTTAATTTTTGAGTTCCAGGTATATTTTAGATATGACACCCTTGTCCATTGTATGGCTAGTGAAGATCTTCTCCCAATCTGTGGGCTTTCTATTGATCTTGCTAACTATATCCTTTGCCATGCAGAAGCTCTGCAATTTCATGCAATCCCATTTGTCCAACCTTTCTTTGATTTGTTGTGTTTCTGGGTCTCTATTAAGAAAATTCCGGCCTGTGCCAAGGAGACCTAGTGTTTCTCCTACTCCATCCTGTAATGTTTTCAGAGTGTCTGCTTTGACTCCAATGTCTTTGATCCATTTGGAGTTGATTCTGGTACAGGGTGATATATAAGGATCTAGCTTTAGTTTTCTACATGTAGTTAACCAATTTTGCCAGCACCATTTACTGAAGAGGCTGTCTTCTATTTTTTTAGCTCCCTTATCGAAGAGTAGATGGCTATAGGTCTGTAGGTTCATTTGTGGGTTTTCAATCCCATTCCATTGGTCCTGAGGTCTGTTCTTGTGCCAGTACCAAGCTGTTTTGATTTCTGTGGCTTTGTAGTAGAGTTTGAAATTTGGTATTGATATTCCTCCAGCACTGTTCTTTCTGTTAAGGATCATTTTTGCTATTTGGGGTCTTTTATTTTTCCATATGAATTTTTGGATTGCTTGTTCTATTTCCTTGAAGAATGCAGTTGGAATATTAATAGGTATTGCATTGATTTTGTAGATAGCCTTGGGAAGTATTGCCATTTTCATGATGTCGATCCTTCCAATCCAGGAGCATGGGAGGTTTTGCCACTTTCTAAGTTCTGTTTTGATTTCCTTTTTCAGGTTTTTAAAGTTTTCATCATAAAGGTCCTTCACTTCTTTAAATTACCCAGTTTTGAGAATTTTATGTAAGAGTTAATAAATGTGTACCCTATATAAATGAGTAAACAAAACGCAAATGGATTTTTAAAATCATGCAAATACTATAGATAAACAATTACTTAAGACTGAACCTAAGTTCACGTGCTATGTTTCCTCGATAGAATAAGGACAGCATAGCACTAAGGATAAAATCTCAGTGTGCTGCTGGTTCAGTGTGTTGTTAATCAGACTCTTGTTAATTGTGAACCATGTGCAGAAGTAAAATTTGCCCTGTGAAGTAGTTTCTGAGACTTGGTTCTCATTCCATAGTGACACTCCAGATCTCAAAATCCATTTCAGCACACTTATTAACTGAATAAAAATTGATAATATAATGAATTACTCCATTGATTGAGCAATAATAATGGACTCTTCATGTAATTGTGCCTCAAAAAGATGCGATCTTATTTCAGTTGTATGCCTTCTTCCATCACTGTTCTTACTAAGGGCACGCATCATATCTACTTTGACAGTGCTTTGAATTGTGGCTTACATATTTTAAAATATGTATGTAAAGCTGGACACTGGCAGCTCTTGCTTGTCATCCTAACTACTGATGAGATTGAGATCTGAGTGTCATGCTTGGAAGCTAGCCCAATCAGGACAGTCCCTGAGACTCTTATCTCCAATCAGCCACCCAAAAACCAAAAGTAAAGCTGTGGCTCAATGTGTTTGAGCATAGCCTTGAGCATAAAGCTCAGGGACAGAACCTAGGTCCTGAGTTCAAACTCCCCAACTGAAAAAAATATTTATATATATATATATGTATGTATATAATATATATGTTATATGTATTGTTACGTATTTTACATATGTATGTGTGTATTTTTCAGGCGTGTGACTGAAAAATATATATTTATAAATATAAATATATGTGTATATGTATATGTATACATTTAATTTTTTCCTTTTCAGTGTGCATGCACAAACCAGCTTCATATATCTAAGCTGTGAGGTGGGGCTATTATTGATCAGTTAAGAGAGAAACAAAATTCTGAAAATATCTTAAGACAAAAAAGAAAAATCATTGAAATGAAAAAATACTGCATATAATAACCTGCTCTCACTTATACACAAAAAAAATCAGGTGGTCTTTGAAAGTCCACAAAACATTCCCATTCAGACATTAGCTGCTTCTGAGGAACTGAGAAAGGTGAAATAGAAGGCTTTATTTTTATTCTAATAATATGTGATGTCTGTATGTATATGAGCATTTTCACAGTTACCTTAATATTGAAGTTTTTGAGTGGACTGTCCAAACAGTTGCTGAACCTACTGTATCTGGCACTATGTTAGGTTTTAGAGAGGCAAATAAGAGATGCTCTCTCACTGCAGATAGATCACTTCAAGAGCAAGAAAATGTTAAGATGGATGAATATAGTACCAGAACCAATTAAGTACTATATTCATAAAAGGAATTAGAAAATTCTTCCTAAAGGAAGTGATATTTTAGATTGAGCTTACAAATTTTCAACAGGAGGAGAAAGTTGCAAAGAAATTTAATCATAAGTAGTGATGGTAGAGGGGAAGTTAAAAAAAAGAATTTAGAGTCTATGTAGTATCAGCAAATTATAATGCAGACACAATATTTATAAGACACATTTTGTTAGCCTTGCATTACTATAGCAAATGATGATAATAATTTAATTTGAGGGGAAAAGTTTTAGTTTAGTTCATAATGTCAAAAGTTCTAATCTATTATTAAATGCCTATTTCTGTTGGCTTGTACCAAGCACATAATAGAAGCACATCTGAGCAAAACAACTCACTTACGGCTAAGAAGCTCTCCAAGGAAAGCACCCAATGACCTAGAACCTCTCATTAGAACACTACTTAATCCACCTTCCCAACGTGCCAACTTGAAGACAAACCAATTTCATTTTTAGAAACTAGTAAAAAACAAATCTAAAATTCATATGAAATCACAAGACCCCCAAGGCAATCTTGAGTAAAAAAAAAAAAAGAACAAAACTGTAGGCAGTACACTCATTTCAAAAAACACTGAAAACTTATATTAATCAAAACACCATGATACTGGCATAAAAATAGACATATTGACCAATGGAATAGAATAATCAATAAGTAAACCCACACATTTATAGTCAATTACTTTACAAAGATGTCAGGAACACATAATGTGAAAAAGATTGCTTCTTTAATTAATGAGGTTGGGAAAATAGCATGATGAAAAATGTTCAACATATAAAACATTTAGCAGCAATAATTTTTACTATATATTTATTGTAAAGATACTGTACAGAGGGGTTACAGTTACATGAACAAGGTAATGAGTCCATTTCCTATTGAGCATTTTTACACTCTCCTTTGTTTTTCCCCTACCACCCCTTTACCCCCCCCAAATCCTCATCTCCCCCCCACCACGAAGTTGAAAAGTTTGATTTTAAAATAGTGTCTTGTACATCTCGTTGTTACAATTGGTCACCCTGTATCCTTATTTCAGCATTTTGTTATTTCCCTTTCCCTCCCTAAATTAGAAAAATGTATATACAAGATGATAGAGGGTTATACCATGGGGGAAGAACATACAAAGAAACAAAAAAAATCACATAGTACCTTATAAATACATTAAAAACAATAGCAAGAAAGATAAAACCACTTGTGTCCCTATCTTGGGATTCATTTCACTTAGCATCAACTTATATGATCATATGTACACCGCTTTTTAATTTTTTTATTTTTATGACATTTTCATGTGATTACATAAATTTCACAGTATTGTGAGATAGTAATACTTAAAGTCACAAACACATTCTAACCTTCATGGGGCAAATTGTCCTTATCATGATCTATAAAGTTTATGAGTTCTATGAGCTTTGACAATGCAGTTATTTCTTCCACATTGGGAGATATGTACATTACTTTCCTTTTGCTTAGTGTTAGCTGTTTCCTCTTTCCTGCTCATTCCCTCCCTCCCATCGCTGCCATTGAGTTGCTCAGTTTATTTTGATCAATGTCCAGTGCAGCTGATGGGTCCCGCTGTTGTATGTTTTCCCCTCTTTCCCTCTGTTTCTGTGTCCTCCTCCTGGTTTCCCTCTGGTGTGCATGTACATACCATATATGTGGTCTGTAGCATGGGGTCATTTAATAATGATTCAACCAGATAAGTGGAGGTCCTTTGTTTCTCGAGTCTTGTTTACTTTGTCATATTTCCTTACGTTTTGGATTTAGCATCCACTTATCAAGGAGACCATTTGCTGTTTTTCTCTTTGCTCTTGTCTTATCTCATTCAACGTGATTTTTTGTAGATCTACCCATTTCCCTGCAAATGCCATTATTTTGTCCTTTCTAATGGCTGCATAATATATAGGTACCACAAATTTGGATCCATTCATCTGTAGTGGGAGTTCTGGGTTGTTTCCTAGCAGCAGTAATTATCAAGGAAATACAAAGTAAAATCAAAATTATATCTTATTTTGCAATTGTTAGACTATTTTCAAAAAGAGATGAATGAAGCCAGCATCTAGTGTCTCACACCTATACTCCTCAAGAGGCTGAGATCTGAGGATTGTGGTTTGAAGCCTGCCAGGGCAGACAAGTACATGAGAATTTTATCTCCTATTAACCAGCAAAAAGTCAAAAGTGGAGGTATGATTTAAGTTGTAGAGCACCAGTTTTTATTGATAACTTTAAGAGACAGCACGCAGGATTTGAGTTCAAGCCCCAGTACCAACACGCACACTAGTCTTTAGTGATAAACCTAAGGAACAGCATCCAGGTCTGAGTTCAAGTCCCCAGTACCAAGACACACACACACACACACACACACACACACACACACACACACACACACACACACACACACACACACACACACACACACACACACACACACACACACACACACACACACACACACACACTACACTTTGTATGGATTCTGTTTCCAAGGGAGTTTATATAGCAAAATGCCCTAAAAGATAAAGGTACTTTGAGAGGAACATGAATCCTTCTAAAAATATCATTTAAATGAAAGTGTTAGAAAATTTTTAATTAGTAAAATTAAAAATATAAAATGTAATAATATACATATCCAAAAATATTTTAAGAGGGATTTCAAGGAGCTGTTGTATTTCAGTTATATTAAAATTCCTTTATTCTTTTTTATGTTGAAATTTTACATCTTTTTTGCATGGAGCTCAAAGTTGTATTTCACTGAATAATAAAGCAAAAAGATATAGTCATCAGCATAAATCCCAGGATGCAGTTTGCATTTTCATATATTAGTAAGTGCCCACCCAAAATTACCCAAGTAACTTTTCCTTCTTATTGGCAATAAAAGTATCTACTATTGCTACCCCTATCTCATATCATTGTGGTTTGGATTAACTACATATAAGACTTTCCATGTTATTTTTAGGTTTAATTTAGATTATTACAGAAAGGTTTGTATAATATACAATGTAAGCAGATTGAACTCCCATCTTCACATACATCTGCCAGTCTTAATGATAAGGACATAGAAATATTGAATGAAATATTTTTAGAATTTATTCAGATTTTTATGGCTTCAAGTTACTCTAAAATAAATAATGCACTTCCCCATAATATGAACAGTGTGAAACTAAAATACAGTAATGCTGGAATGATATTTATGCCACAGAACTTTAAATAAATATTTGAATTTGAAGACAGGCCCTAAAATAAATCTCTTCATAACAAGATCTTGAACACATATTACAGCATGAATGCAAAGCAAAAGTATTCTAGCTACTCAGGAGGCTGAGATCTGAAGATCATGACGAAGCCAGCCTGGACAGAAAATTTAATGAGACTCTTACCTTCAGTTAGCCAGCAAAAAGCCAGAAGTGGAGGTGTGTCTCAAGTAGGAGAATGATAAACTTCAGTAAAAAGTCAAGTAAGTGTGCAAGGCCCTGCATAAAAACATCCCCTAACAAAAATGAAAATTATTTTGTTGAGTTGAAAAAGTTCAAATAATGGTAGCTCCTCAGCTTCTAGTTGCATACAGAGTGGAGTATGCTCATTTTTCTCTATTACTTCCTGATAAGTACAACTCTAAACTCTTAATAAAATATACCATGTGATTATAAGAGTGTTCTGAAAGGTGGAATGAGGAATATGGACACCTTGCGAACCTCTTGTCTTGAAGAATGGCATGATGATTAGTTCAAGGTTTTAACATCTTTTTCTTCTTATTTTCAAAATTTTGTGTATACCCTGACTAGGTACTGAATTCATCTGCAGTGTGGAGGACAAAATAATAAAACTGTACAAAATAATAGACAAACCTGATTGTCAGTCAAAAACTATGAATGCAAGAACCCAGGATAGCAGGGAAAAAATATGCCTATTGCATCTCAGCTAAACACCAGGATGAACTACCACCAACAATTTAAGCACACACACTTAAGTGTAAACAGAAACTGAGTAGGGAGTATGGGCTTCTCACTCTGCACCTTTTTCCTCCTTGTGATGGCAGGTGAGCCATCTTAAGTGACGAGAGGATCTCAGAGTTAGGATTCCTTAAACTTGTGCAGGAAGTTCTGAGCAGATCTTGGAGAAAGTCACTTGTGAAATGTCCCATTATTACTACAAAGGATTGACAGTGCCAAGTGTGGCATAGTACAGTATATTGGTATAACATTGTAATGTTTTGAAAATGAAAATGAAATTGTTATCCAAATCCAAAATGAAATTGTTATCCAATATCTGTATGTTAAAGAGAAAAGAATTATTTTGGGTCACAATATTTGGAGTTTCATCTGTATTTGGAGTTTGACCTGTTGCTTTTATGCCTGCTTCAAGGCAGTACACCAGGGTAGGAGCACATGGATAAATGAAGCCACTAACTTAGGTGGAAAATAAAAAACAAAGGATGGAGCTAGGGCCCCACTGGCTCCATGAAGGTAATGTATCCCATGATATAAAGACCACCCAATAGGCCCAATTTGCTCAAAGATCCACTATTTTCTAGGCTCCAAATAAAGACCAGGCCTTTAAGCTCATAGAGATTTAGGAATATTCAAATTGTAGTGGTGGGCAGCAGTAGGAAAATACAAGACTAAGTCTTGTACATTTTATTGTACCACTTGAGGCACATCTCTACTTCTGGCTTTTTTTTGCTGGCTAAATGGAGATATAGTAGTCTCACGGGTTTATCTTCCTAAGCTGGATTTAAACCATGATCCTCATATCACAACCTCCTGAATAGCTACAATTAAAAGCATAAGCTACTGTTGTTGGTGTCTTTTACAAACTTTTAATGAGCTTTCCTCAGATGTTACAAGACATCTCTTGATGGTCAATGTCTTAAAATCACATTGTAAGTAAAGTTTATGGGTCAGGAGGTATTGTTGTAGCTATTTGTGAAAAATTTAAAATTTGGTGCAGATCAACCGAGCCCTTTATTAAAGAAGATATACAAAATGGACCAAAAAACACATGAAAAATAATAGGCATCATTAGTCATCAGGAACCTGAAAACACAAACTACAGTAAAATATTATTGATTGCCAACTAGAATTGATGGCTAGTTAAAAATAGAATATACCTAATGTTGTAATTTGGAATACTCATATAGTGTCAGAAAATGGCATAATCATCTGTTTTGGATATTGTGTGTGTGTGTGTGTGTGTGTGTGTGTGTGTATGTGTGTACTGGGGCTTGAATATGAAGCTTCATGCTCTCTTGGCTTTTTTGTTGTTTTTTTTTAATTTTATTTTATTTTATTTGTGAACATACTGTACAGAGGAGTTACAATTACATGGGCAGGATAATGCGTACATTTCTTACCAAGCATTGCACCCTCCTCCTTTGTTTACCCTTCACATCCCTTCCCAGCCTCCCGCCTCCCCCCCAATCCCAATCCTTCTCCTTCCCCCCCTTCCCCCCCCCCACCAACGTTGTAAAGCTCGTTTTGGACATGACAACTTGTACTTCTCATTGTTGTAACAGGTCCACCTGTATCCTTAAACAACTGGTTTTTCCACATCTCCTCCACTGCCCAATAAATAAGTGGGCGAAAGACTTAAAGAGAAACTTCTCTGAAGAAGAAAGAAGAATGGCCAATAGACACATGAAGAAATGTTCAACATCCCTAGCCATAAAAGAAATGCAAATCAAAACAACATTGAGATATCACCTCACTCCAGTTAGAACAGCAAAAATCAAGAACTCCAACAACAACAGATGCTGGAGGGGATGTGGACAGAAAGGAACCTTACTTCATTGTTGGTGGGAATGTAAACTTGTTCAACCACTTTGGAAAGCAGTATGGAAGTTCCTCAAAAGACTTCACATAGAACTCCCCTATGACCCAGCAATCCCACTTTTGGGCATTTACCCAAATGTTTACAAACAAGACCACACTAAAACTTTTTTGTTTTTTTTTGCTCAAGCTAGTGCTCTACCACTTAAACTGCAGCTTTACTTCTAGCTTTTTGGGGGTTAATTGGACATCAGTCTTATAGACTTTCTGTCCAGGCTGGCTTAAAACCAGGATCCTCAGATCTCAGCCTCCTGAATAGTAAGGATTATAGACTTGACGCTCCAGCACTCAGCCTGCTTTGGCATTTTCTTACACAGTAAAAAGCACCTTCAACATGTCATGAACAGCAATTTTACAACAAGTGTTTTTCTTTTATTTTCTTTGAGTAGATATACAAATGAGTTACTATTCAACAAATCGTTTTATGAATATAACACATCTTAATCAATGCCACTCATTTAATTATTCTTCCCCATCCCTCCCTACCTTACACCTGCCTTCAATGTTCTTAATTTTGTAGGATATACATTAGATTTTTTACTGTATTATCTCCCTTACCTCTCTTCATTTGTCTGTCCACTTCCCCTTGATCTCAGCCCAGTCTTTCAAGTTTCTGTTTCCTGGTAATAATTTTGTTGGAGAGTGAGTTATCAATTCTAGGGAATAATATTATTTGAATTATCTCCTGAAAATGCTATATTTTGGTTAATACACTTGAGTATACTTGCATATACCCTTAAAATATTTAGTACATTTATAAATTAGTTCTAGCATCCACAGATGAGAGAAAATATGCACCCTTTGTTTCTCTCTGAGTCTGACTTACTTCACTTACATGACTTTTTTCCAGATCCTTCTTGTTCTTTGGAAATGATTCAATATCATGCTCATACATGAGTAAACCTCCATTGCACACATACACACGCACATACACACACATACACATATACACATATATATGCATATATATCATATAATCTTGATCCATTTGTGCATTGAGGGGCATCTGGGCTGATTTCCTGCCTTGGCTATGGTGAATAGTGCTGCAATTCACATGATTGTGCAGGTGGCCTTATTATAACTTAGTTTGTAATCTTTTGGAGAAATGTCCAAAAGTGGAACTACTGGATTATAGGGTAGTTCTATATTTAGTTTTTGGAGGATCCTCTATACTGTTGAGATATTTGATCCATTTTGAATCATTATTAGTAGTAGTACAATCTGACAAATAAGGATGCAGTTTCAGCTTTCTGAATGTGTATATCCACTTTTCTCAACACCATTTATTGAGGAGGCAGCTTCTTCCACCCTACACTTTTGGATGCCTTATCAAACATTATAGGTCTGTAGGTTTATTATGGGTCTTTTTTTCTGTTTCATTGATTCCTGGATGTATTTTTCTTCCACTACTTTATTGCTAGGGAGTGGAACAAAATTCAAATAATATTATTCCATTCATCTTAACCTTGTTCCAAAGACTCCTTTATTGACTCTATAGCTATTCTTTCAATAAATTTACATTTAGCTTAAGTTACTTATAGTCAGCTTCTGTTTACTTAAAAAAAAGCACCCTGCTGGAAACTCCTGGGTGCTGAATTTTTTCCTTATTACACTTTAGAAGAACTCTTTAGTGGGAAATTCAATAGGCGTATACTCTTTTCTTCAATATGCAGAAGATACCAAGTTTTCAATACCTATTTTCTTATATTACAGTCTTCTGAGAATAATAATATTTAATTTTGTAAATGATGGTAATAAATCTTCTGCATCTTTGATCACTTATCAACCTCCCTGGGGCGGTCTGATTTTAAAATTTAGCCACATACTAATGTCATCCTCTGGAATAAACTATTCTAGTGAAGTTTTTCTAACTGTATCAGTTGATAGTTATGTTGATCACTTTCAACTTTCCTTTTGTGCTGATTCTAATATCTTTTTCTTGTTCACTATATTTTGGACCGAGTTCTTTACTTACTATAGTTAATTCACTAAATCCTTGTTTTTTTTCTCCTTTCTCTGAGCAGGTGTCTTAATACTTGGGCCCTTTAAGCACCTTAGTGCCACATCAAACCAAACCTCCCTCACTTTTCTAGCATTGCCTTTTAGTAATTCTATTGATTGCAAGTAAACAAAGTTCTGTAGCACCATTTTCTTGCCAGAACATCCACTGGCTGCCCTCCAGTGTCCTTTGCTGATTATATGGGCAGACAGCTTTCTTCTGCCTAATGCTGACTGGCAAATTTCCCTAACACCACATTTGCCAGTCGAGATTCTTACTATCAACTGCCAAATATATTTCAGTGGGTTTCCCCATAGCTCAATGAAGGCTCCCATTCTTAGGGCTCGTGGTTTATCTTCTTCTTCTTTTTTTTTTTTTTTTTTTAAACTGATTCTTGGTTTATCTTCTAAGTTCTGATGGATGATTAGGTAAAGTCTTCACTTTTTTTTTTGCATTTATACTGTACTTAAAGTCCCTTGTGTTGCTTACAATTAGCCCTGTTAGAGGAGATTAGCTTTTATATTTTGTGTCCTTCCCCTACCTTGCTTTCACCTTTGTACTCTTCCTCTTTAAATGCCGTTAGAAATTTTTTCTCATTCAGGCCATTCAAACTATTTCCAGATTCATTCTCCAAGTGAAAATTTGTACAAGAAGGTATTCTCATTAGAGATTTTGCAATGCTGTGAATTTATGTCCTCTATAAAAATAAATACACAGGGCAGAATTTTAAATCAGGAAGAAATTAGACATTTCTCAAAGTCTCTCACACTTTCATTTTGATTATGTTTTGAATCAAGTTTATTGTTGGATAATGTAATATAAATATAATGTCTTGATCAAAGCCTATATCAATATTTGAGGATAAGTTTTTTTTCTGATTTTAGCTTTCAAAGTAATTTTTAAATTTTTTTTTATTGGTCCTGGGGCTTGAACTGTGGGCCTGGGTGCTGTCCCTGAGGTCTTCAGCTCAAGGTGAGTACTCTATCACTTGACCCACAGCACCACTTCCTGTTTTCTGTTGGTTTATTGCAGATAAGAGTCTTATGGACTTTTCCTCTTGGGCTGGCTTTGAACCACAATCCTCAGATCTCAGCCACCTAAATAGCTAGGATTACAGGCTTGAGCCACTGGCACCAGGTTCAAAGTAATGAGTTTTAAAGAACCTCTTTTTATTTATGGTGCCAGTATTGGGGATTGAACTCAGGACCTTTTGCCCCAGCTTAGCTTTTTCACTCAAGGCTGGAGCTCTACAATTGAGTCATATCTCCACATTTTGCTGGTTGATTGGAGATAAGAGTCTCCTAGATGTTCCTGCCCAGACTTACTAATCTCTCAGGCATAACATTAGTGTTTTCACTTTCATAAAGGTGTTTGGCACTGAGGAAAAATGAAAAAAAGTATGAGATGTTTTCACTTGATGCCATTGCCAGTTATACGACACAATTTTGAATAAACATCCTAAAGAAACTTGCTCATGTTCCTAAGGGCATTTAAATTACAAACATTTCCTGACTCAGAAATCAGTTAGTTCTGATATGATTTAGATCTTATAACCAATTTATTAAGCATATTTTTTGTTATTTTCATTTGTTTTTTTTAATTTTTAAATGACATTTTTATCATCTTTAAGTAGGTGTACAAAGAAATTATCATTCAATAAATCACTTTATGAGTACAGTGCATCTTGTTTGATGTTAGCCTTCTCATTATTCTCCCTCATCGCCCTCTAACCGTACCTTCAATTTTCTTAACTTCACCGGATATACACTGAATATTATGACTTCATTCTCCCCTCACTTCCTCTCATCATTCTTCTACCCCACCTCCCTTTAGCCTTCCCCATGTGCCTTTCAGGTATACGTTTCCTGGTGTTCATCTTGTTGACTTAGGAGCTCCTTTTTCTAAGGAATTACAACATTGGAATCCTCCCCTGAAAATACCATACTAATTTTTACCTGAAGTGATTTCACAAATAACAAAAGGACTATAATTTCATATTCAAAAACAGCAGTATGGCTGGGTGCTGGTGGCTCATGCCTTTAATCCTAGCGAGTCAGGAGGCTGAGATCTGAGGATCACAGCTCAAAGCCAGTCCAAGAGACATGTATCTCCAATAAACTACATAGACAAGGCCAGAAATGGCACCATGGCTCCAGTCATAGAATACTAGCCTTAAGCAAAAAGAAACTCAGGGATAACGCTCAGGCCCTGAGTTCAAACCCCAGCACTGGTCCACACACACCAAAAGAAAAAGAAAAGAAAACCCAATTTTTTTGTTTTTGTTTGTTTGTTTGTTGATGTCGTTTTTTATCATGAAGTTTGAACTCAAGCCTGGCTTTGGTCCCTGAGCACTTTTTCTCAAGGTTAGCACTCTACTACTTTGAGCCACAGCATCACTTCCAGTTTTTGAGCGATTAATTGGATATTTTTTCCGGCCTGGGCTGCCTTCAAACTGCAGTCCTCAGATCTGAACCTCCTGAATAGTGAGGATTACAGATGTGAGCTACCAGTGCCTGGTTCAACCGTATCCTAAAATTAACCAACAAAATATCAGGCAGTATGAATGGCTCACTGATAACTGAGTCATCGTAACAAACATGAAGCTCTGGTAGTGGTGGTAGTAGTAGTACTAGTAGTAGTAGTAGTAGTAGTAGTAGTAGTAGCAGCAGCAGCAGCAGAAGTAGTATGAATGAAGAGTGTAAAACAGGCAGACTGTTGGGGAATGAGCAAATAAGAGGAGGCAGAGTTAAAGCAAAGGTTGAAAGGGATGAAACTGTATTATGATAGAAATATTTTATATACATAAATGAAAATAAAATAATGAAACCCATGAAAATTATTTTAAAAGGGTGGGGAAATGAAATAAGAAGTAATAATGAGGGTTATCTGATCAAAATGCATAATATGCATTTATGGAAATATCACTGTGAAACTCATTTACATTAGTATACAGTTTAAAAAGAAGGAAACAGTACTGAGTATGAAATTTTGAATTAGCAGCTCTTTGGATTTATCATAATATTTGGAACTTGGCAAGGAATGTATATAAAATCTATTGTTTCTTCAAACAAAAACAAAGACCAGTACTTGTTAAGAGTTCAATAAATACTATTTATTATTAGTTAGTTGACAACTCACATATGTAGTGCTTATTTTTTGGCATTATTTTAACCAAATAACCTCCTAAAACTAATACCCTGTCTTCATTTTAAGTGCTGATTTAACCCAAATAAAAATGTTGGCAGGCTTGGAGAGCAAGAGAAGGGGTGACATTATCCAAAAAGAAATGGACTCTTTACCTGACTTATATAACTATAATTCCTCTCTATATCACCTTTAGAATGATGATATTTTTTAAGTTGCTAGGATGTGTAAGTAACACATTTTAGAATCATTTAGAACATAACCAATTTGAGGCTTCAGATATTTAGGTGGATATATGACATAGGTGTATTTATTTTTCTTTTTAGATTTCAATGATCACTTAAGTAATATGCAAAGTGGTTTCAATCAAGATGTCTGACAAATTTACTGTTCAGTGCACTGTTCAGTGTCACTGTGAGTTTTTAATGTGATGATATGCTTAAAATTTATTTGAGTTGGGGTCAACAGACCCTCAAAATAAAGAATGTATTAAAATCTTTGATCTACCCTCTCTAATACCGAATGTTAATATATGCAAGTTAAGAGTCATTTAATTAAAATAAGTGAAGGAATTGTTAATAACGTTTTACATTAAAACTATTAGTTAAAATATGTTGCCTAGTAACTCAATTATCTATCTTTTAATCAAAATTCAATGTGCTCGAAAATAAATGAATTGCAATGAATTCTAAATGAATTCTGTTGCAAAGTGAAACTATATTCTTTGCAACTTATACAATTAATATGAACGAAAATTATAGTAATATAAAAGAAATCTTCGAATTTAATCCCTGTGGAATAGTTTAGGTCTAGAATTAATTCACAATCAAATGGACGACTTTTCTCACAATATGTGAATGAAAATACTACTGCTGGGTGCCAGTGGTCCATACCTGTGATTCTGACTACTCAGGAATTTCAGATCTGAGGATAGTGGTTCGAAGGCAGCCAAGGTAGAAAAGGTCCGAGACTCTTATCTCCAATTAATCGCTCAAAAACAAAGTGATGCTGTGGCTTAAAGTGTTAGAATGCTAGCCTTCACAAAAAGAGCTCAAGGACAGCAGTCAGGCCTGAGTTCAAGTCTCATGACTTACAAAAACAACAACAACAACAAAACTGGACTTATTTTTGGTGTGTGTGGGCCAGTGCTGGGGTTTGAACTCAGGGCCTGAGCGCTATCTCTGAGTTTTGTTTTGTTTTGTTTTTCTACTTAAGGCTAGTGTTCTATGACTGGAGCCATGGTGCCATTTCTGGCCTTGTCTATGTAGTTTATTGGAGATACATGTCTCTTGGACTGGCTTTGAGCTGTGATCCTCAGATCTCAGCCTCCTGACTCGCTAGGATTAAAGGCATGAGCCACCAGCACCCAGCCATACTGCTGTTTTTGAATATGAAATTATAGTCCTTTTGTTATTTGTGAAATCACTTCAGGTAAAAATTAGTATGGTATTTTCAGGGGAGGATTCCAATGTTGTAATTCCTTAGAAAAAGGAGCTCCTAAGTCAACAAGATGAACACCAGGAAACGTATACCTGAAAGGCACATGGGGAAGGCTAAAGGGAGGTGGGGTAGAAGAATGATGAGAGGAAGTGAGGGGAGAATGAAGTCATAATATTCAGTGTATATCCGGTGAAGTTAAGAAAATTGAAGGTACGGTTAGAGGGCGATGAGGGAGAATAATGAGAAGGCTAACATCAAACAAGATGCACTGTACTCATAAAGTGATTTATTGAATGATAATTTCTTTGTACACCTACTTAAAGATGATAAAAATGTCATTTAAAAATTAAAAAAAACAAATGAAAATAACAAAAAATATGCTTAATAAATTGGTTATAAGATCTAAACCATAGCGGAACTAACTGATTTCTGAGTCAGGAAATGTTTGTAATTTAAATGCCCTTAGGAACATGAGCAAGTTTCTTTAGGATGTTTATTCAAAATTGTGTCGTATAACTGGCAATGGCATCAAGTAAAAACATCTCATATTTGTTTCCCTTTTTCCTCAGTGCCAAACACCTTTATGAAAGTGAAAACACTAATGTTATGCCTGATTGATTAGCCCTTTTGTCATAGTTTTAAAACACCAGTTTATTTGCATATTAATCACAACTGTGGGGTATGTGAAACTCAGTATGCAAAGGGGCATTCTTTTTTTTGGGGGGGGTCCGGTCGTGGGGCCTGAACTCTGGGCCTGGGTGCTGTCCCTCAGCTCTTCAGCTCAAGGCTAGCGCTCTACCACTTGAACCACAGCGGCAAAGGGGCATTCTTAATTTTCTAAATATATCAGATTTCTGATGGGCAAAATATTTTTGACAGTCACAGTGCTAAGAAACATGACATATCTGCAAAGGAAAAGAGAAGAACAAAACAATAGGATATATAAATTCACACTGCAACTTCTGAAACTGGCTTACAAACAGGGAGTGCTCCATAAATATTTGTTGATGATGATGATAGATTGCACATTTTGTATTCACTAATGTCAGTGCATGAGTACATTGCTTGTGTTTCTAAAACCAGAGCAAGTAATAATGTTGACAAATGACCACATTCTCAGTTGCTTCTAAGTATTGGTAGTTCAGGGGCCCTCTTCATTTATCAGGACTGTAACTGAAATTCAGCTTCATTGTATTTGTCCAACTTGAGCATTTAAGCATAAACACTTTTGTCTGAAATTACTTTTATTCTCTTTAGATAGTTGTTTGAGGTCAGACATTCTTCTAAAAGCATGTTGGACACTTTCAGAAACATTGGCTTCCATATGAAGTATCCGTTTTGTATGTCCTAAAAGTGAAGATAATAATTTACAGAAAATCCTCCATTCTAGTAATGTTCAACTAATCTATTGTATCAATTTAGCGCTCAGATTTTAGAGTCAGAAGAAGTTGGATTAGAAACTTACTCCATCTACTCCTATCTTTATGAGTTTGGATACAACTGAAGCTGTTAAATCTTAATAAACCCAACAAAAATATTCCTATAAAGAATACTCAGCTCAGTGCTTATGACAGAATTAAATGATACATAATGCATTTGCTTTTTTTTTCTAAACCATTCCGGACAAATTGTAATGGTGATGTACAGAGGGTAACAGTTACATAAGTTAGGTAATCAGTATATTTCTTTTCCATCACCCCTTCCAAAATTTGCCCAACTTTTCCCTTCCCGGTCCCCCTCCTCCTAAAGTTGTATAGTTTGTTCCCAACATAATGTCTAGTGAGTATCACTGCTGAATTGGTGATATATATATATGTATATATATATATATATATATGTTTTTGTAAAAATACTGTACAGAGGGGTTACAGTTACATGAGTAAAGTAATGAGTACATTTCCTATTGAGCATTGTTACCTCCTCCTTTGTGGAATCGAACCCGGGGCTTCATGCATACTAGGCGAGCACTCTGCCACTCAGTCACCTTCCCAGTCCTGGTTCAACTCTTATCCTAACTTTTCTGTGCTTCATCTTCCCCTCCCCAAATTAGATAAAGTTATATATAATGTACAGGGTACAGAAATCAGAAACAGTGAAAAAAGGAAATAAACTGAAAGGGGGAGAAAATAACTGCAAATAGCACAATAAAAATCCTCATGCAGGGTGCTGGTGGCTCATGCCTGTAATCCTAGCTACTCAGGAGGCTGAGATCTGAGGATCATGGTTCGAAGCCAGCCCAGCAGAATAGTCCCAGTGAGACTCTTTTTTTTCCTTTTATCTTTTTTTAAGTAGCTTATTTTATTGTGAAAATACCATACAGAGGGGTTATAATTACATGAGCAAGATCATGAGTACATTTCTTATCAAGCATTGTTGCCTCCTCCTTTGTTTCCCCTTACCATTCTTACCTTGACAATAACTCTTGATATCCTATAAAATAAAATTTCTTAGTTTATTCTTAAAGTTTGATTTGTGTTTTCCATATAAATTTTATAATAAACTGATAATTTGGTATAAAACTAAGAAAAGCAAATTAAAACTTGTTAGAATTTTTATTGTAGAATTAATGGATGTACAGATTAATTTGGGAAGAATTGACATATTTAAAATTCTAAATCTAATCTAATCTAATTCTAAATCTATTCTAATCTAATACATAAACAACTATAGTTTACATGGAGACAATCCAGTTTACATGTAGTTGTCCAGAAGATTTATATATATATATATATATATATATATATATATATATATATGTATATATATATATGCATTAGTGGTTGTGTCCAATTTTTATTTTTATAGATTATAAGTCACATGATATTTACTTTTGTTTTTGACTATAAAATTATGTTTCAATAGTTAACATAATTGTGAACTCACAGATGGCTGTACAATTATCCATATTTACAACTTAGAGTGTCATGGATTCTTCCACCAAAATTAATGATGATAAATATGATACACTTAAAGTTTTAGAGAGACAGAATGTACAATCAATAATTGGCTCCGTTAAAGTTTATGATGTTTCTGTCTAATAGGTTAGAGTACTGTACTATATTACTAGCTACTTTTAGTGTAGTATATCTAGAGGATTCAAATATTAATTGTTTTGCTAAATTATGTCTGATATTGTACAGATTCTGACATCATAGAGTCCCTTCCTCAGTCATTTTTTCTTGTCTTTTCTCAAGGCTTGCTTTGCTCATATTACTACTGTGTCATTCTAACTACTACTTAAAATAATAGAGAATTTTCAAGAAGTAATTATTTTTACTTGTTTCAAATTATTTTCAGTAAATCTCTTTTAGTTATCAGTTAATAGTCTCATCTGTTTTATCTCTTCATTATTTGGTTTAAAATATGTCAACTTAACAGCTAAAATTCTCAGTATTTTTTAAACCTT
This sequence comes from Dipodomys merriami, assembly GCF_024711535.1. Lineage (NCBI taxonomy): Eukaryota > Metazoa > Chordata > Mammalia > Rodentia > Heteromyidae > Dipodomys > Dipodomys merriami. The sequence goes on from NW_027204492.1 coordinate 103,915,292, forward strand.
AGCTTTCATAAAAGAACACACTTGGAGAAGATGCTTTCTTCAGGATAGCATGCTTGAACTCAAATATTATTTGTCAGGTTTGAAATGTTTTCTATAGCCAAACTGTCATTTCAGGTTTTAGATCATTCTACCTACTTTTCTGACAGATCACAGAAATTTTCTATAAAATAAACTAGGATCTCTCAAATCCTGTCTTTATTGAAGATTTCTATAAAGTATGTGATCAAAAGGGTATTTACAGTTTGAAATGGACTGTGAATTGCCATAATCTGCACAAGCAGGTTGAAGATTTCCTTAGTAAAAATAATCTATGCAGGGCCTTCGTTCTGACACATGTGTCAGAATCTTAAACCTCCTCAAATCTCCCCTTAAAATAATTCAAATAGAAATGAACAATAAGCTCCAGAGTAGGATTTCCACCCTTTATGTAATAATCATTTGGGGATAGACAAATTTTATTACGAGGTGCTGTGCTTGTCTGTATACTGTAGGATTTTTAATAATACCGTAGGACCTTACCCACCAAATGGCAGTATCAAATCCCTCTACCCCATCAAACACTAAAAATGTCTCTATATATTGCAGGATATTCCAGGGCAGGTGGTTGTAAAATCCTCTACTACTAGAGCATAATCGTTAGGTCTACTTAGAGTCAATATTTTTCTGGTTAGTGAATAATTCGGAACCAAACATTGTTTAATCTTTTGTTATATTTTTTGGGATTGTTTCAGTAAAACAAAACTTTTTCTTCCATTTTTATATTGTTTCAGTGAAACAAACATCAAGTTTTTTCATGCTTCTCTTGCTTCCTTATCTGAAATATTCATTTACAAAACAGTGTAATGGGATAAAAAGTTTACTTAACTACTACTTCAAACAACAATGTCCTTCCCTTCACATCCTGGAAGGCTATCTTCCTATCAGGAGTCCGAGTTGAAAACAATAAAATTGAACAAGCGAAAAGAAAGATTTTTTTCTCCAAGCTGCTGTTAGAGAGAGATAGAAATGTGATTGAACAGTAGTAGCTTAGTCTGTCTGCCAGAATAAATTGTGGGATATTTAAATATATATTTTTCATATTCTCATAAGAGGAAAAAATCCTTAAAAGCCAAAGATAAGAGGTTTAAAGAGGATATACAGTGTTATCTCTATGGATTTTAGGTGTGTGTGTGTGTGTTTGTGTGTGTGTGTGTGTGTGTGTGTGTGTGTGTGTGTGTGTGTGTGTGTGTGTGTGTACTTTCACTGGCATTTTACCATCTGAGCCAACTCTCCACTTCTAGTTTTTTACTAGTTAATTAGAAATAAGAGCTGGGTGCCAGTGGTTCACACCTGTAATCCTAGCTACTAAGGAGGCTGAGATCTGAGGATCAAGGTTCAAAGTCAGCCTTGGCAGGAAATCCATGAGACTCTTTTTTTTTTTTTTTTGGTCCCGTCGTGGGGTCTGAACTCTGGGCCTGGGCACTGTCCCTCAGCTCTTCAGCTACCACTTGAGCCACAGCGCCACTGCCGGCTTTTTTCTTTTTGCTTATGTGGTGCTGAGGAATCAAACCCAGGGCCTCATATGCATGCAAGGCAAGCGCTCTATCACTGAGCTACCTTCCCAGCCCAACTGAGCTACCTTCCCAGCCCGAGACTCTTATCTGCAATAAACCACTAGAAAACTGTAAGTGGTGCTGTGGCTCAAGTGGTAAAGCTCTAGCCTTGAGCTGAAGAGCTCAAGGACAGCGCCCAGGCCCAGAGTTCAAGCCCCATGACCAACAACAAGAAGAAAAGAAAGGAGGGAAGGAAGGAAGGAGGGAGAGAGGGAGGGAGGGAAAGAAGGAAGGAAGGAAGGAAGGAGAAAGAAAAAAGAAAAGAAAAGAAATGAGTCTCACGGACTTTCTTACTTAGGCTGGCCTTAAACCTTGGCCTTCAGATCTTACCCTCCTCAGTAGCTAGGATTACATATGAGAGCCATCAGTTCCTGGCTACAGATATTTCATTTTGTAACTGTAAAAGTAAGTGTACATGATACCTTTATCATTATAAAATACGTTTACTGTCTCATTTAACAAATTCTACCTTAAAAATCATTGCTGACATTAATAGTATAAATACAAGCTTTTTATAATTTTCATGTTTTCTTTTGTTTAATTCTTCATCTCTCTCTCTCATCTCACAATTTAGTGTGAAAATCTTACCATTTAATGGAATAATCTTGCCATTAGTGGGATAATATTTTTGATACGTTGGGGTTTTGTGTGTTTGTTTTGTTCATTTACAAGCATTTTCTAAGATAATTACTGAGATGATATAGGTATACCTTTTAGTTTTTTTGCTTGACCTTTGAAGTCATTAATTTACATATATATAGTATAACCTTTGTGTTTTTGTTAACGCTGGTATGATTTCGTCATGCTTTTGAAAAAAGACCTATTTATTTTATTTTATGACCTTTTATTTTCTTTGGTTTGGATTTTTATTGAGGTGCTGTAACTTATATGATTATGCCTTTCATAGTTTTATGTCACAGGGAAGTTTTCAAGAATTAGACCAGAAATGAACTTCCTGGCAAAAGCTTTTTCATTATGGCTCTGTGCTGTATAATTACTCCATTGACATCTGGCAGTTACAGTTGTGGAAAGAGAATTTCAGTGAAGCTAACCATTTTTCTATTCCTTCCCTAGTTAACATGATTCTTTCTGTGTGATTGTGATATTCCCTGTTTAATATTACATTTGTGTAAAGTTGTAGAGTTGTAAACAGTTAATGTTTATTAGATAATACAAAGTGTTGAGGTCATCAATAATGCATAATTATGTTTTCTATCATCTGAAGAAAGTTTTCTGTGATCAATATAATAAAATGAAATTTCTTCAGTTACTTTATCTATTCTTTAAGCATAATCATTTTACTATTATTTCTTAGAAATATTCATGTTTGTACTTCTCTAGTGAATGATTCCATGTGATATTCTTCTAAGTCTAAATATCACGATTTTAATTTAAAGAATGATTTGATACTCATGATTTATGCTTTTAATTTTGTTTTTAAATTTTGCAGTGCTATCTTTCTTTTTAAATTGCTTTTCATAATGTACTAGTTTCCTTTCTAATTTATTTATGAACTCATCATTATCTGTTTTCTGAAGTTCAAAAATGTAAAAGATGAGATCTTCTTCCTGTACATTTTGTTTAACCCCTGGGAGTTTTTTCACTGACCTCCTTGCTTTGTTAGGGAAGGGAAATGATGTTAGGATTAATTTACCTGATTGGATTATGCACAATGTGAAAATTGTTCTCTAGACTACTTTTCACAGGTGATACAAACTATTTTTCAGATCAAATTCTTTAAATCTGATCAGGGATTTGAAGCTGATTATATCCTGACCATGTTTAGCCACTAAGCTTTTCAAGGTCAGAGAGAAGTTTGGCTACCTGGTAGTTTCCTGCTGGGGTTTGTCATTTTACATTTTCTCTCTGAATAGTTTGTAACACTAACTCTCTGTTCAGTTCCTTTTCCATTAAGAGTGGTCTGTGATTTTTAATCTTCTTTTTTCATCTAAAGTGGTTCAATTGACTGGATACTTTGTTAAGAAGTCAGATTAAAATAATATATCTCACATGGTGGAGTTTTATGGAGGGTGAGATGTTTTCTTTTTTTTTTTCTAAAGTGACTTTATGAGAAATTCAGACATAGAAATAATTAAGCAGTCTACCATGAGAGCCATGCCTCCAGAGTAGCAGGTATTAATTTCATAAGGGACTGTGCATAGCCCATTATAATATATTTTTAAATCAAGGTATTTTGGAGTTTCTTTAGTGCCAATACATAGAAGTTTCTTAGACCTTGCACAGTACATTTTATTTTTTTGTGACTGTCCTTAGGGCCAGGTGCCAGGCTAGGGTGTTACCACTTGAGCCACTCCATCACCTCTGGTTATTTTGAGGCTTAATTGAAGAGAAGCATCTCAAGTCTTTCCTGCCAGGACGATGTGAACTCGTTATATTATAGCATAGAAACTGCTTGTTTCTGGAATACATGTCACATGAGGCATATGTGTCATACATTCCCCATTTTTTCTGCATGTCACACAGGTCACATATGACATATGTCACTTGTCTTATATGTGACACATGGCATGTGTGTTACATATGGTGTACACATCATATATATATACCATGTGTCATTTCTGACACGCGAGTCACATATGCCATATATGTCATGTATGTCATATATGCTCCACACATCGCATGTTCCATGAAAGCTATTAATGTTGCATTGCCACATGTGTCCTGCATGCTACATATGCTATATGTATACCATATGCATGTCACAGGTGTCACATGTCGCAGGTGTCAGATAATTCACCCATGACACAAGTCATGTGTCACACATGCCACAAAAGTCATGTGTGTCACACATGTCATGCATGCCAAACATCGCACATTTTATGTGTCAGGTTTGCCATGCATGCCACAAATGTCATATGTCACACATGTCTTATGTAATGTACAACATACAGGGCACATATATCGTACATGCCACATGTCACATATGTCATAAATACCACTCATGTCACATGTGTGATATAGGTCACATGTGCGAGGTGTGCGAGGCATGTCATACATGTGATGCAGGTTGCATGTGCCATATATCATATGTTTCGGTGTCACATGTCACACATGTCACATATGCATGTTATCTGCCTTGTCACATGTGACACGTGTCATGCATGTCATATATGCCATATTCCTTTGTGTCACATGTATCATATGTTGTATATGTTGCATGTGCCATATATGTCGCATACCTCAGAGCATGATAACCAACAACCTTTTTTCAAAGTAATTTACATTTGTCAAGTGCTGGTGGCTCACATCTGTAATCTTAGTTATTCAGGAGGCTGAGATCTGTGGATTGAAATTCAAAGCTAGATCCTGCATACAGCCTGAGACTCTTATCTAAAATTAATCACTGCAAGCCCAGATGTGGAGCTGTATCTAAAGTGGCTCAAGCCCCAGAACCAGCGCAAAAAAATTTAGTTTCACTCCAGTTGTGTGTGTATTGGGGGTGGGAGTTGTGGAGCTTGAACTCAGGGCCTGGGCACTGTCCCTGAGCTTTTTTACTTAAGGCTAACACTCTACTACTTCCAGTTCTTAGATGGTTAAATGGAGATAAGAATCTTATGAGCTTTCTTTCCTGAGCTGGCTTTGAACTGTGATCATCAAATTTCAGCCTTCTGCATAGCTAGGATTATTGGCATGAGCTACCAATACCAGGCTTCATTCCAGTTTTCATAAATACCAAGCAAGGCTTTAATTGTATAACCTAGTGGTCATTCAGGATGAGCCCTATAACACCCTTATTTCACATGATAATGACATACTATTTTTTCATTTGCTTACATTTCTAGGTACCTTTTTGCTGATTATTCCCAAATAAGTAAGGTAATCCATAAAGTGTCCATATAATTTTGTATTTAAATGAATGTATGAGAAAATTTCTTAGCCTCTCTCACTCTTTTGAACTATTATTATCATACAGTAGACTTTCTGTTTACCAATTTATTTCTTTATCTACTTAGATGAATTTCTGAAAAAGTTAACATGTAAGATATAAATAGTATGACTATCTGCATTTATCCATGATAGATGGTTTAGTTTAACTACCTTTCAGACTTTTTGTTTCATTTTCTCCTAGCTTCCTTTATTGCTCTTAAGAAGTTAATTGCTATACTATTTTTTAAAAACCCTTTTAACTTGAAAGCACTTAGAATATTTTTCTAAGATAAATTCATTTCTCTTGTCAAATTGCTTTGGTTAATACCTACAAAGTGGTATTAATTAATAATACTAACCATGAGTACCCATTTACTTTACATAACTCTTGAAGGAATGATTTTAGGTTTCCTTTTAATTATGTTAATAATAAAATCAACTTTGTTCTCATATATAGGCTTTCCTGCATCACCACTGAGAGAATGAATTAGGTGATACTGTTTAATGTAATTTCTGCATTTATGCTGACTCTTTCAGCTAAGAACACATTTTAATTTACATTGTTTATCTTTAGAGCCATTACCATTACTCTATAAGAAAATAGATATTAGAAAAACATTTATGAAATATTTTTGAGTGTGTGTGCCAATCCTGGGGCTTGAATCCTGCCCCTGAACCTTTGTGCTCAAGACTAGCATTGTACCACTTGACCCACAGCCTGACTTCCTGCTTTTTGGTGATTAACTGTAGATAAGAGTCTCATGGACTTTCCTGACATCCTCAGATCTCAACGTCCCGAGAAGTTAGGCATGAGCCTGGCTGGCTCATGCTTTTTAAAACAATAAAATAAAATAAGCTTCCTTATCTGCACAGTGCTCTAGGTATCTCTATTACTGAACAAGATATATATATATATATATATATATGTATATATATATATATATATATATATTCAGTCTCTATTTCAAAATTCCCATGTAATCTTAATTAACTGCATTCTAGTTTCTGCTCACACTACTGTCACTACTCTTGTCAAGGATATCAATGACTATCTTGATTATAATGTCAATGAATTGTTCTTACCTTATTATATTTGATAAAACATTCACATTCAAAAAATGCTGACTGCTTTCTTATTCTTTAAAAACTCTAGGCAGAAGTGGATAATCCTAGTTACTCAAGAGGCTGAGATCCTAAGGATCATGATTTGAAGCCAGCACAGGTACGAAATTCCAATGTCCATGACACTCTATCTCCAAAGTAATCAGATAAAAGAAGCTAAAGGCATGACTCAAGTGGTAGAATGCCAACATAGCAAACCACACAAGATCTGGTCCCTGTGTTCAAACCCTGGTACTTGAAAAATTAACTAATAGAAACACTTGCATTTATTTGTTTGTAATGTATTATTTTGTTTGAATAAGGAGGATTATTGCTCTTTATGACTGTCTATATTTCATTTTAGATGGAACTTATACTTCCTGTTCCTTGAATATTAAATATTATCAAATTTCAATCCTAAATCATCTCCTTTAGTACTCTGAGTAATTTTACTACTCCCTAGAATTTACTGCTCTCCTGAAATACAGCTATCACATAAGATGGCATTTTCTGAATATTTGCTTCTGTCCCAGAGTCTCCACCTTCATCTTCAGGTGCAAGAAGTTAAGCAAATGTATTGTAGATATTTCTAGATTTATTTCCTGTAGGAGTCACCAACTGATAAGGAGCCACTGTAAGTACTTCTTATGGTATAGCTTTATGTTACTGGATAATAAGTTAACTTGCCTAAAGTTAAATATTATGCATTTTCTTAAATATATCCATCATCCAATAGATTGTCTAGAGCACTTATCATGCATTTTAATTTTCTTTAAATATATGTCTTTCTTTTGCTTACATGAAGTCATTATCCTTTTCATTTATTTACTACTCACATCCAGATTAAAACTGAATTATGAACTTTCTCTTGGAAACTTTCCTCATGTTTGCCTTAGGTTGTTGGTTGTGTGTGTGTGTGTGTGTGTGTGTGTGTGTGTGTGTGTGTGTGTGCATGCGCTAGCACTAGAGCTCGAACTCAGAGCCTGTGGTCTTGATAGCTTTTTTGCTCACAGCCCACACTCTACCACTTGAGCCACAGCTCCACTACCAGCTTTCTAGTTGTTAATTGCAGATAAGAGTCTCACAGACTTCTGCCAGGTGCTGGCTTCAAACAGTCATCCTCAAATCTCAGCCTCTTGAGTAGCAGGAGTACAGGTATAAGCCATAAGTGCCCAGCTCATTTTCTATTTTAGGAACCATAACTTCATAGTATAAAAGCAATGTATTGGTTGGGCAAAGAGGAACATACTCATCTAAAATTCTGTCAAATGGATATAGTGAGGTTTTTGGGGGGTCCCGTCATGGGGCCTGAACTCTGGGCCTGGGTGCTGTCCCTCAGCTCTTCAGCTCAAGGCTATTGCTCTACCACTTGAGCCACAGTGCCACTTCCGGCTTTTTTCTTTTTGCTTATGTGGTGCTGAGGAATTGAACCCAGGGCCTCATGCATGCAAGGCAAGTGCTCTATCACTGAGCCACCTTCCCAGCCCCAGTGAGTTTTTATTATATGTAATAAGGAATGAGAAAAAATTATATTCATCCCACAAAGACTATTTGTAAGAATATATAATTACTAGTTGTCTGTGTAGAAAATGAAATATGATTGATTTATTGTGTTATATTTCAGTTATGATATCCTGATCATCACCTCTGCCTGTACCTATGCACTTTGCTGGTTTCTTTTGGGCATCCTCCTTGTGGCAAGTGAAATCATAGTACATGTGATGTATGCTGCGACATGAAATGAGCTTATGTTTCAGGTTATACATTGTTCTGTGGCTTTATCCTTACTGTGAAAACATTCCTGACAGTCTATTGGGAGATTAGAGACATTTGGCAAAGCCAATTTAACCGTTACCCAAAGCAGGTTAGCCTAGATTAGTTGATGGCTAGCCTACCCAGAACATATAAGATAACCCTACCAAATAGCTAATATCCAGTTAAGAAACTGAGCAACAAACATAGCTGTATGTTTCCAGTGTTTTGTACTTGTTTAATATGTACCAAAAGGTAAGTAGTAAGTACCTTATAGTACATTCTACTTTGAGAGTTCACTTAAGGTAATTAAAAAAATATTGAGGTTACTCTCCTATAAGGGGCAAACTTGAAATCAGTTTCATTAAATAATGGAACAAGCAATTAAAAAGTATTTCAACTCCGTCAATAAACTATAAAAATAGAAATTCAATGAATATTTAATGTTACAGAATTTCTTTCTGAATATAGTTGTCTCTCTCTCCTTTACTACTCCTAGAGTACAAAGAAAGTTACCCATTAAACACAACATTTCCTCTTTATGTATACAATAGACTAGACTTTATTTTCCAGTTTCTTTAGAAATTTGGTTAAAATCATGTATGTTTTTAGAAGTATATGTGAAAAAGGATGTGTTATTTATACTCCAAGGTCATTTGAGGATAAGTATGAGTTCTTCATGTTTATTATCACTCAGTCTTGTAGAATTTAATATGAACTAAATTAGTAATGGGGTTTACTACAAAAAAAAAAGAAAAAGAAACCCAAAGCTGGATGCTGGAGGCTTATTCCTGTAATCACAGCTACTCAGGATGAGATCTGGACTTGTCATGGCTCAAAGCTAAAGAAACATTATCACCCTCCATCTTCACTTAATCAGCAAAAACCTGGCTGAAGATGTAACTGAAGTAATATAGCACCCACAGTGAACAAGAGCCAATCAAATGTAAGGCCCTTTGTTAAAAATCCCAGTAGTAGCCAAACAAGTAAAAAAGAAAAGAAAAACCCATGCCCTCCATGTACTTTTAGGGGAAAGTCACCAAGCAGAATCATTGGATCTGAATTGGACTATCACAAAAACAAGATAGAAAGCTTTTATCAATGCGTATATTATGATAACTATCATTAAGTAATACAGTTCACTCTTATAAGCATTTATGAATGTGTAGTTGAACATTCTAGATATAATACTGTATTCATTCTTACTATAGCAAATATACCCCCCCAAATTTAGTGAATCTGAATAATCTTGTTTTGATATTCCTGTGAATCAGGAATTAAGGAATGGCTTAGGTGCATGCTTCTCTCTCATGAGATTACATACATGAATTTGACTGGGGTGCACTCACCTGAAGCTAGGAGATTCACTCCAAGTTCTGTGCTCACTTATGCGGTTGTTGACAGACATCATATGGGTTTCTCCATAGACTTCCTTGAGTAAATCCACAACAAAGCACATATTTCCTCCATAGAAAATTATTCAAGAAAAACGAGGCTAATCTTGTATAATCTATCTGGTTTATGGAGCACACGGCGCAAACCTGACACTACAGGCAGTAACACCAGGAGAAGGGATCACTGGGTCCATTTGAGAGTTTAGCTACCATGAATATAATAAAGGATGAGGAAGATTTTCATAAACCGGAAACAGCATACCCTGATGTAATAATTCTATTTCATCTTCAGCAACGCTATATGAATCAGAAAAACAAGTCCCCTCGTCTGAATACAAAGGAAGGAAGCATGGTATATAAATGCTGTGGATCAGGGGAAAATAACAACTTCAGTGAAAGAGAAAATGAATGGGTTTGGAATATTATTATTTTCAGTTTCTATCAAGAGAGAAAAGGGAAAAGATTCTTTGTATCATTGATTTAAAATAATAAGATCCTTTTCAGCTAGTGTTGAAGGGCAGGTGGTATAATTGCCTGTTCCAAGCTAGAATAGTTAGTGCCTATCATTATAAGCACATTAAAATTATGTAAAATTGTGTGTAAAAGTCTTCATAATAATCTTTAAGTCATTTTGCCCAATCTAAAGAGGACCCTGAAGAAAGCCATCTGGATAAAATGTTAAGGCTCACTACTTGTTATCTGAATACTTTAAAAAAAAAACAGAAATTGTAGTCATACCTTGATTCTTATGAATATAGGTCTCCATTTTTTGCCATGATTTCCATTTTTGCAATGGAAATGTGGGTGTTGGAAGAACATGATTACAAAAATAATTCCCATGTAGGTGGCAAACCAATTGAGTTAAAAGGAGATAGTTTGAATACTAAGACATATTGAAGGAAAACTGTATGTACTACAATTTCTGGAACTTAAAAAAAATAGAGGCGCATTCATAACACAGGTTAAGGAACTTGGAAAAAATAGAGGCGCATTCCTAACACAGGTTAAGGTAATAGTACCAAGTAACAGCATCTGTAATTGACAGAGACAGAAGAATTCAGTAAATGAGGAAGAAAAAAAATAGGAATATTTTCTTTTTTTGAAATGACACAATTTTTGTTTACACACAGAGCCTACAACTTCATTACTGTTAATATTTTGTTTGTATGATCTTTAACTGCACAGTACACAGTACACAAACATGTTTATCTCTCAATCATGATAATTGTGATGTTTTGTAGAGCAATTGCAAATCTCTATGTTGAAAAAAAATCGCATGGCAGATGAGAAATGGATATTCCCTTAAGAGTGCTTTATTAAAATGGAAATTATGATTGGAAAGGTTGTTACCTAAGAATAGTGAGCAATAAATAGCACTTTTGTGTTGCTAATTTGCTTTTGTTTGCTGTGTTTTATTTGGTTTGATAAATAAATACATCAAATTTTAGTTACTGTACATGGTTTATAAATAATAGAAAAATATAAGATAAATTCTTGATATTTGAAATATAACTATTAGGTACAACATTAGAATAAATTTTAAAAAATCAATATTTAGTATGAATGTTATACCCTTTGATCATAATTCTGACTCCCCCTTCAATTTTTATAACAATTTATTGGCCATCATTAGGGACATTATGGTAACTGGGCAGAATATTGGTCTTGAATTTTGACCTAGACCTACTGCTCCTATTACTGGCTATATAATATTTGGGAATATGCAGCTGTACTCCTAAGTTGTGAAATGAAAGTAATGACAACTGCCCCCCCCCAAAAATTAGAAGACTTAAAGGAAGAACGAAGTTGCAACAGTCTGGAACCTGAAAAGCATTACACAAATGTTCGTTATCAGCCTTTTCAGCCATGTCCTGGAATATAGTTTCTTTCCTTTCATGATTTATTCTCACTCTTTTTTGAGTTTTCCCACTGTCATTCTTCCTGCTCTCATAGTACTGAACTGTAAACAGTTTCTTCATTTAGAGCTGACCTACACTTTAATGGTCCCAATATGCTAGGAACTAAAATCAAAATAAGGCAACCAAAAACTACCACATTAAATATATAAGGTTATATTATAGTTATCTGTTCTAAAAAACATGACTGTAATAATGGAGCAAATTTGTCAATTTATAACCTTGTTGAGAATGTTCTGAATCATCTACTTGGTCATTGATGTCTCAGTTTCTGGTTGAAGAAGTCTTAGAATTGTGAAACTAGAGTAAATAAAATATTACAGTATTGTGGATATGTGAATATGATGTTTACTTATGTAAATGTATTTGTACATTTTATCACATATTACAGATACCCTATATGCACGTATATATGCACATAGTCCCAGATAAAACTATGTTGTCATGGATTTTGTTTATACCTTATTTGAAATCATTCTCCAAGTTGGAATGTTCTAAAAATACAACTTTATTTGTTCAATTTCATGTAATAGCTCACTAGAGGATCAGAATCATAATGTTAGAATCATTAATGACAGACTGAAATATACATGTATCAAATATACAGTATCAAACCATATGATGTACTCTCCTGCATTCGCCCTTTTTCCTGAATGTCTTCTACACTAGCATATAAATACCTTTGGAGCATAAATCATATCCTCATTTTCTTTGCATTACAAAATAACCAGCATAAGATTTAAACAATATTATTTCACATACAGTAGTAACAATTTCTGTCCTCTTTCTTACACACATACACACATGAAGGATGCCTCTTAAAATTCTCAAATTTTAGTTAGCTATAACATACAAAGCCTTGAAGTGACCCATTGTATTTATTTTTGTTTTCACTTGATTCTATCATTGTATATCTCTCACCACAAACCATATTTCCACAGTGCATTTCCATTGTACCATTATACCACAAAGTTTCCACGTTCCCAGTTGCAGTCAATTAAGCTCCTTGCCCCAACACTTAGAAGTCATTTACCTATTTACTGTATCTATAGATTTTTTTCTAATAATTTCAGATCAATTTAAAATTCAATGTGTGATCCTCTGTGATTTTTTAACTATTTTCTTAATTTTATTTTCTTGTAAAGATGCTGTACAGAGGGTTTACAGTTACGTCAGTAAGGTAATGAGTACATGTCTTGTTGAGCATTTTTACTCCCTCCTTTGTTTTTCTCCTACTATCCCCTCCTTCACTTCTCCCCACCTCCCCAAAGTTGTAAAGTTCATTTCCATCATAGTGTCTTGAGAGTATCATTGTTGCAATGGGTCATCCTGTATCCTTGTTTTTGTGTTTTGTTATTCCCCTCCCCCCCCCCCAAATTAGACAAATGAATATACAAGATTCAGGGTACCAAAATCAAATACAGTGACAATAGGGATATACCATAGGAGGAAAAATATACAAAAGAAACCAAAAAAATCACATAGTACATTTAAAACAACAACAAAAAAAACCTCTTGTCCATATCTTGGAGTTTATTTTGCTTAGCATCCTCTTTTTTTTGGGGGGAGGGGTCCAGTCGTGGGGCCTGAACTCTGGGCCTGGGCGCTGTCCCTCAGCTCTTAAGCTCAAGGCTAGCGCTCTACCACTTGAGCCACAGCACCACTTTCAGCTTTTTTCTTTTTGCTTATGTGGTGCTGAGGAATCGAACCCAGGGCCTCAGGCATGCAAGGCAAGCACTCTTCCACTGAGCCACCTTCCCAGCCCCATTAGCATCATCTTATATGGTCAAATATGCATAGCTTTAGAGCTTTTCTGCTCTTCTGATAAGATTATATTAGACATATACTAATTGTTGAAAATAAGAGAAACCTCTATTTCTTTGGCTCTGGCTTACTTCACTTAATATGATTTTTTTCCCCAAGTGTTTCCATTTCCTAATAAATGGGGCAGTGTCATTACCTAAGATATGGAACCTCTGGGATTAAAAAAAATCATTTAATATCATGATTTAAAGTTTCAGCCATGCTGTAGTCTGTATCAGGAATCTATTTCCTTTTATTTTGGCTTAAAGATACTCTGTTCTTCAGATATGCCACATTGTGTTCGTTCATTTGCCCTAGCATTACAGGCCTACCCTTTAAGGGGAGTTTAACTTTATTTTGTTTAACTTTTATTTTGTTAGATTGAGGAATAATTCCTAGCCCTGGCTACCCTCTAGCTGCATGAAAGAACCTTTTAATAAAATATTTAAGAGGCTTTCTGATTTTTATGCTTAGCTTTTAATTGTCAGTGTGTCATTATAAAACTTTTTAACCTCCACAGTATCGCTTATATTTAATATCATCTAAGTTTTTCTACTGTTTTTTTGCAACGATTTCTCTCATTTTTCTCAAATACCTGATACTCAATTCCTTTTATTACAATACTGCTGCAGTTCATCACAGAATAACATTTAGCAGTTGATCTTTTACTTTATTCTATAGTGCATATGTTTTACCTACCATTAGTGCTGAAATCTTCAATGCCAGTTGGATTGTGCAGCTTATAGCTAGTCTATTGGGTCATTCTTTCAGCTATCAAAGGCAAGATTCTCTAAGATGCAGACTTTAACATGAAAATTAGTGGGTAAAAAGTTCCTCAAGGAGTACTCTTAGCATCAATACCTGTCAGGAGGAAGGGAAGCAAGTGGAGAAGGTCAGCTTGTATTGTGGTGTTAACAAAAGCCTCATGCAATTGAATAGGGAGCTCTAAAGCTGGGATGACTCTACACACTTATCCAGAATTGGAGAAAAGGACATAGAGCTAATTCCTTCACCTCAGTCGATTGTGGAAGAGGGCTGTCTATCAGCATCACTTTAGCAGCTGTGGAATAAATCTTTCCATTCTAAAGGAAAATCCAGGCGGTATACAACAGCCTCTACTCTGAAGAGCCAAAAGGATTTTCTGACTGATGAGATGTGTGAGGCAAATGGAGGCATCAAGGATGACTCCAAAGATTTTAGCCTGAGAAGGATAGAATTGTTAACTGAGATGACAAAGGCTATAAGGGAAGCATTTTTTTGAGGGGGATTTCAGGATTTTAGCTTAAGTCACGTTGGATGTGAGATGTCGATTAAACTAAGTAGATATGTCAAGTTGACAGTTGGATATATAAGTCTGTCAAAGACTCAAGGTGATTTTATTAATAACTGCCAGCATTTTTGACTTCACTTTTCAAATTTTGTGTTGTTATTTTGGTTTTTCTTTTGATAACTTTTGAAAATATTTTCAATCAACTTTCTTAGTACAACTATCTGGGTTTATTTACTGAAATACTAGAAAAATAAGAATGACTTTTTTTGGTTTGCACACTATAATTTGACAACTTAAGTATGTTATCAATTCCTTGGTATGATAAATTGTTTTTACATTCTACTCTCTTTTTCATACAAGTGTATTTATGAAGATGTTTACATTAATTGTCTTCATTTCATCTTTAGTATATTCTCATAGGGCCCAGGATTTAGTTATTCTGAGTTGACATACCGTGGAATATAATCAGTTCCAAAAATCCAACTATGACCACACTTTGAAGGCGCTAGATGAATTGTTGAGATTTACCCATTTCTTAACCACTTAGACTTATGAGTACTTGTTTGTTTTGTGTGTATGTGCTTATCCTGTGGCTTATTTCAGTGCCTGAGCATAATCCTGGAGCTTGTTTTGCTCAAGGCTAGTGCTCTACCACTTGGCTTCACCTCTACTTTCCGCTTTTTGTTGTTGCTACTTAGAGATAAGAGTCTCATGGATTTTCCCATCTGGCCAAGCTTCAAACCATGGTCCTCAGAGCTCAGCCTCCTGAGTAGCTAGGATTACAGGTATGAGCCACTGACAACTAGCACTCTCATTTATTTTCTTAAAATGTTGCATGTATAGATGTTTTAGAACTTACTTATATTCTTGGTGAACATTGTTTCCCTAGGTATGCAGATTTATTTTGCATACTTAATGTCTATACAGCTGAAAATATATTATGTCTTAATATCTATTATTCTAGATGTTTTTCTTCTTACTTTAGATTCTAGACATTATTTTTGTTTGGCTATTTACAAAGATTAACAAAGCTTTCAGTCATTCAAATGTTTTATTATCAATTATAATTTTGATTTGTGTTCAAATTGTGTAAAATTTACAGATTCCATATAACTAAGAAGAATAAATTCAAATAGTAAATCCACAAAAGTATATATACAAAGATGTAGGTGATTAGAATGAATATATGGGCAGAAACCATAACAAATTTTATATTGAATTCTGCATTTATGAAAGTCTATTACTGAAGATGTATTTGGGTTCAGGTTGTACAAACTCTTTACTCTTAAATTACAACAGTTGCAAAGGAATATGTTTTATTTTATCGTAGATGTGTTTTCAGCCATATCTCTATAGATGAACTTAGTAATAATAATAAAACCCAACAACTTGGTAGACAGAATTTCGCAAGATTAAAAGTGAGAATCATACCGAATCTGTTTCTAGCAACCTAAATCCCTAGAAATGTTTTTCAATTAAAATTTGGTAACAAGATCAGGAATTAAACTTGGAAGAGAAACTAGATTTTAAAAACATGCAGATTTTTAGCCGGGCGCTGGTGGCTCACGCCTGTAATCCTAGCTACTCAGGAGGCTGAGATCTGAGGATCGCGGTTCAAAGCCAGCCCGGGCAGGAGAGACCGTGAGACTCCTATCTCCAATAAACCACCAGAAAACCGGAAGTGGCGCTGTAGCTCAAGTGGTAGAGCGCTCGCCTTGAGCTGAAGAGCTGAGGGACAGCGCCCAAGCCCAGAGTTCAAACCCCACGACCGACAAAAAAAAAAAAAAAAAAAAAAAAAAAAAAAATGCAGATTTTTAAAAGTCAATGTGCTGACTAAGCAAGACCTTGAGCCCTACCCTAGAGCCATTTTTAATAAATACCTGCCACACAAAATTCAAGGTTTCAATTTGCCATTTATTTCCCATTGTGAATATTGATTTTCTAGGGAAATAATGAAATGTGCTGCTGTGGTCCTTTGTGCTTTATTGACCAAATAACTTTAATTGATCAAGAAGACTTCTATACTATTCTTTAGGTTATATTATTACAGATTTTCATAAAGTTCCTTCAGTGTTGATCAGTTGCAAGTCTATGTGTGTGTGTGTGTGTGTGTGTGTGTATATATATATATATATATATATATATATTTAAAAATAAGCAGAACTCCTAATATATAGTTATTATCTGGTTTATGGGCATGCCTTGGCCCAAATAAAACCTTCAGTGAATTTTATAGTACTTCATGAAGAGCTTGGTAATTAAGCTCATGTTTAAATGAGAACAGGCATGACAATACAGTGCACTTTATCAGAGCTTTCAGCTTTTGCTGACTGCATCCAAAACTATAGAAGCCAAAAATATTCTAAGATATATTTATTACTAAATTATAAATGAAACTTATTGTTAAAGATTTCTTCTAAAATATGGTATCATAGTCAAGTTTAAAATATCTTCTATCTCACCAAAGAAACTATAAAATCTGTTATATTTATCGTCTATATTGCTTATCATGTTCATTTAATATTAACTTAATTTTTCTTGCATATTGATTATTATCAGCAATTTGAAAATAAGTCTTGTTTATCTAAAATAAAAGTCTGACATAATATTTTTGAGAGAAAACAATTAGTCACTAAATAGAGACAAAGATAAACACTTATGATTTTCTCAATATCAACTGGCAGAGGAAAATTGCTTGGTAGCCTGTGCAACCTTAACTATTGTTTCTTACTTTACCTACCCAACATTCTATTATATACTGAAGCCAAGATACAATAATGAAGCAGTAAAATAAGCTATATATTACCAGTTCATACTTTAAAGAAGATATTGACTATGACAATCATAGAAAGTTGGATTGCTATCAAGCACATCAGACTTGAGATTGTAAAACAAAACAATACACAAAAGAAACCTTTTTTAACACAAGAAATAATTTTACTGTAAATTTAGAGATACCTTTGGGATGATTCTGAAACACATGAGGCAATCTAATGCTAGGAACATGATGGGCAAGAGCAGGGCTTTAGAATGAGAGGAAAGGATGGGAGAAAAGGATAAGGTAAAGTGGTACTCACTAGACTAGACACTATGTGAAAAATGAAATTGTAGTGGGAATGGGAGGGAAAAACTGGGAGAGAGCAAGGAAGTGCAGTGGAGACATGATTCAAAAAGAATTGTATTTATGGGGCTGGGAAAGTGTCTCAGTGGTAGAGTGCTTGCCTAGCATGCATGAAGCCTTGAGTTCGATTCCTCAGTACCACACACACAGAAAAAGCTGGATGTGGTACTGTGGCCTGAGTGGTAGAGTGCTAGCTTTGAGCACATTGAGGCTCAAGGACAGTGCCCAGACCCTGAGTTCAAGCCACAGGACTGGCACAAAAGAAAAGAAAAGAATTGTATTCACTGCTCATTAGCTGATTCATGTAACTGTAACCTCTCTGTATATCCACTACAGTGACATTTTAAAAGAATATGAGAAAATGAATTTTATACATTATATTTTTATGACCTTTAAGGAGTTCTACAATAGAGTTGCCATTCAACACAAATGAGTTTATTAGTACAATGCATCTTGAACAATATCACCCCTTTTCTCATTCTCTCCCATTTCTCCTAACTCCTCACTTAAATTTTCTAAATTTCATAAGATATGCTTTAAATTTTATGGTTGTAATTTCTACCCCCCCCCAATTTCTTTCTTAATAAACTTTTAGAGATGAGAGGAAAGGGTGCACACACACACATACACACACACACACACACACACACACACACACACACACACACACACGTGCACACCAGTACTAGGACTTGCACCCAAGGCCTTGTTGCTGTCCCTAGGTGTTTTGAGCCATTTCAGCTCTTAGGTGTTTAATTGGAGATATGAAACTTATGGCCTTTTCTGCCTGGTCTGGCTTTGAACCACTATCCTCAGATCTCACCCTTATGACTAGCTAAGATTACAAATGTGAGACACTAATGCCTGACTAAATGAAACTTTCTTGTTAACATGCATTGTAAGGAGTCATATCAAATTGTGTGCATTCCCATTATGAAATAATATCACTGATCAACAGGAAATCTTTTTTTTCAACAGTAAATCTTAAGAACTACAACATTTATCTCAAGAAACTAGAAAAAAATGAAAAAATCCCAAAGCAAACCAAAAGGAGATAATAAATCAACTTAATTGCTAACACAGTAGAGACAAACAATGAAACCAGTGACTGGTTCTTTGAAAAAAAACAATAAAGTTTGCAAGACTCCAGCAAAACAGATAACCATAAAAATGGTGAGAACAAAATTTACTAATATGAGGAATGAAACTGTACACATCCTTACATTAAAAGTCTACTATGAAAAATAACAAAAGATCGCTGGAAAGTCAGGAAAAAGCAGATGTAAGCACATGGAAAGGCATGTCATATTCATAGGTTGGAAATCTGATGATACATAGTGAAGATGTCATTTTCCCCTAAGTTGTTCTACAGGTCTAACAAAATTCAGTCCAGGTATTTCAAACAACACAAGGCAAACCACAGGCACCAAGTTCCCAGTGTCATACTTACTGCTGCATCTAATTGACTTTTTTGGTTTCTTCCTTAATTAACTCCTGCATAATTAATAAATTATCAAGTAGATCCAGACTGAACAAATGTAGTTTCTCAAATGTGCTATTTTATTTTCTCAAAACTTCTTTAATTTCATGTTTTCCTGATTTCTGGCTTAGGGTTCATTAATTTACTCAACAATTTCCTTTTCTATGCATTTATTCTATAATACAGCAAATGAATAAAGATTTACCTTCCCTTAAGTTCTTTGCTATGCAGTAATTCATATATTTTTTAAATGGAGAAATCATTTACATATTAGGCTTTATTTGCTCATAAATAATTAAAGCCAATGGATTATGAATTTGTTGACAAAGTATGAGTTTTCAAGCATTTGTTCAGCAAATAAGCATTGAGTAGGGATGGAGATGTAACCCAGTGCTACTCTGCTTCCTTACCATGTGTGAAGCTACAAGCTCAATCCTCATAATCACAAAATAACAATTACTAAATGAACAAATGTGTGCACTGTGTAAGTCATATGCCTTAATATTTGAAATGTACTGAAAATTTTATACTTATGTAGCTTAATATTGCTTGTCATGGATATTAAAAAATATCATGTTAATCTTTTACAGTTCCAGACTGGTAATTTCTAAAATTTTCATACTTTAAGATCTTTGATATTATTTTAATCAAGTGATAGAAAAGATTTACTAAATCATACATTGGTTTAATCTGTAGCTAAAATTATTCTGCAATTGGAAGATTCCTCCAAATATCCCGGTTACTCAGTATTATCTATAAGTTCAGCCAGAGAGCTCATTTTCATTCAACACTGGAGGACAGTCATCTTTACATTATCTTCTTAAAATTGTAGATCTGAAACTCAGAGATCAAGTACCATAATGTTATTTAACTAATATTTTAATTTTTAGTATATTAGAAATGTATTTATGCTTTTATTTCCTTTGGATGCTTGGCCAGTGAAATTTTTATTTCAATTGTAACCATTCTGAAGTTATTAGAGATGAGGGTTATTTTCTGTGTTAAATCAATAAAAGTTAAATATTATATTTGGGTGTTTCATAGCTTTTTATTTCTTTGGTGTCTGTCTTGGGGCTTGAATTCAGGCCCTGGGAACTGTCCCTGAGCCTCTGAGCTCAAGGCTATTGCTTTACCACTTTAAGCCACATCCCCATTTCCAACTTTTTGGTAGTTTATTGAAGATAAGAGTCTCACAGACTTTCTTGCCTTGGCTGACTTTGAACTTGCAACCCTCAGATTTCTGCTTCTTGAGTAACTAGGATTGCAGGAGTGAGCCACAGGCACCCAGGTTTCATAGTTCTTTTAATAAGACCATGAGATAATTTCTCAACCTAATTGCTGGTTCAAACAGTTTCTGGAATATAAGTTTACATGCACACTGCAAAATTGGCTCCCTAGATGTACTTATTTGGGCACATAACAGCTGCTTTTAATTGATTGTGTTACTACATCTTTACCAAATCAGTATTTAACTGTATAAATGTTAATAAGTTGATGGTTATAAAAGTGTCACTTGCAATTCTTTAATAAGAAGTTAAACATTTATTTGTATTTTAGCCATGTGTATTTGTCTTTTTTTTTTAAACAGACTGATCATGACCCTTGTATAATTATTTCTGTTTGATAATTTGTCTCATTTACACACTACACACATATACACATCATACCACACCACCTAAATATGAAATTGTCTAGACTGTTAGATCTGGTTTAAATAATAGAGCTTTTACATTAAGCATAGATAATTATTTTGTAAATCAGGATTGAATATTTTGTTTATAATGTAAAATGGCAATCATAACATTTCCTCTTATCTGTTTCATTTACATATATATATGTATATATAAACATTGTTTAGTGAAATTACCCTTTTTTTATTCTACTTGCATTACCGTCACTAAAATCACTGATATTTGTTGGGTGCCTAAAATGTGCAAGTCATTTCCTCACATACTAGGTTCTCATAAATAAATACGTATAATCTTTATTCTAAAATCTTTGTTCTAACTCATACACTTATTTTTCATATATTAATATCTTATTTCTAACACTTGTTTACTTTGGTTTTTATGCCAATAAATTACACTGCTTTGAATTTTCTTATCAGTATTATTCTGATATGAAATATATTTAACCATTACTTCTCTTGAAAATTTAAAGAGCATTGAAATTAAATTCTTAGTCTCAAATCACCGTCCATGAAACTATCAGTGCTTTTCAACTTTTAGTGGATTATTTCCTCACTTCTAAAAAATCTATTTACATGTTATCATGTAATTGTTTAGTTTGTCACCTCTGGGATTATACTTTTGATAATTTACGTCAGTTCTAGAATACAATGCACTTACTCTTGATTTTTGAAGAATTTTGCATATTATTTTAACATGTCTTTCAACTGTCTTCCTATCTGCTTTTTTTCCCTTTCTTTATTTTTAATTTTGCTTAGCATAGTACCTATCCATTTAAATATTTTAATCAAAAATTTATAGAAGTAAAAAAATTTATATAAGTAAAATAATTATTATTAGAATTTCAATTTTTAAATAATATTGATTCAAGACTTTAAATTTTGCTTATTATGTTTCATTATTTAGTCTAAAACTTAATGATGAAGCTATAACAGTTTAAAAAATATTTTTCTTTAGGACTTGATTTAAAGAGCATGGAGTTTTTTTCACTGAGAATAGTTCTAACATTATCTATCTTAATACACACATCAGTCATATTGTCTCTACATTCTTCAGTGCTGGTATCCAATATAATTGATGTATGAACGGTGTTTCATTTTTTAATATTTTGAGATGATTTTAGATTTTTCTTTTTCGTTTTTTGCCTTCTGGCCTTTTTCCTTTCTGTGTGGTCTAGCATTTGCTCCATTTTAGTCATTGCTTTAATGTTACTTTAAAATTTTGTTATCAGGTGCTAGAAGTGCATGTTATTCAGAACCTACAGTTTGCAATGTGCTCCACCAAACTTCCAACTGCCAATGTCTGCATCTAACCGCCACAGAACTTACATTGAAATTAGAAAGTGTTTCCATTTCCATGTAGCAGTCCCGATGTTCTACTGAGTTATTACATGACCAGCAACTCTCAACCAATGACTTTTGGAGTGGGAAGGTTTGGTCATATTTTATACCAATTGTCAAATTTTATTCATATGATTAATCTGTATTAGGTAGCTTAATTATTCCCCTGTTATTGAATAATTTGTATTACTGTAGATCTTCTTTTCTCCCCTGCTTATTTCCTTTTGCTGTTTGTTTGCTTTGTCTTTACTAACAAACAAATTTCACTGGAATTCTTGCCTTAAGACCTGTTCTTGGAAGAATTAAAAACAGAAAAATAATATTAAGAAACTTATTTACAAATTCTTTTCTGAGGAATTATCTGGTATATGTCTGGCTTGAACCCAGGGCTCCATGCTCTTAATTTTCATTTTATTTTTGTATTTTATGTTTTTTAATATAAAAATATAGAACATTTGACGAATTTGCATAAGGACCCTGCTAGTCTTCTCTGCATTATTTCAGTTTTAGTATATGTCCTGCCAAAGTGAGGATTTTTGTTTTTGTTTTTGTTCAAAGCTGCTGATCTACTACTTGATCCACACCTCCACTTTGGCTTTCTGTTAGTTAATTGAAGATAAAGTTTCACAGATTTTTCTGCCCAGGTTGATTGTGCACCAAGATCCTTAGATCTCTACCCCTGCTATGATTACAGGTAAGAGCTACCTATGCCTAGCTTAATTGTGTTAGTATGACATTAAAAATGACTTATAATTGCCTTTTTCAAGAATGGCATTTTCTTGTTTTTACCACCCCTGCCAAGTATATACCCACATATAGGAAATAAGAAAACAAGTGTCACTGGGCACTAGTGGCTTACAACTATAATTTTAGTTACTCAGGATGCTGAGATCTGAGGATTGCTATTGAAAGCCAGACCAGGCAGGAAAGTCCATGAAACTCTTAGATTCAATTAACTACCAAGAAGCCAGATGTAGAGCTGTGCCTCAAGTGGTAGAATACTAGCTTTGATGAAAAAGGCTCAGGGATAGCAACCAGGCCTGAGGTCAAGTAGCAGGATCTCTGTCTCTCTGTCTCTCTGTCTCTCTGTCTCTCTGTCTGTCTGTCTGTCTGTCTGTCTGTCTCTCTCTCTCTCTCTCTCTCTCTCTCTCTCTCTCTCTCTCTCTCTCTCTCTCTCTCTCGCACACACACAAATAAGAAAAACAAGAAAAGAAGTATCACATCTTTGATGACTCAACAACCAATACACTAATTTGTATTACTCTAATATTTCTGAATTTATTCACCATTTTTGTTGTTAGTCTCACTACTTATGCAAGATGATTCTGATTTAGGAATAAGCATAGTTTATTTTTATTTGTCAAAAAATAGAGTTACTGTAACTCAGAAAGAGTAGAGCTTGGGATGAGAAAAAAAAACAAAGAAAAGCTACTAAATAGTATTTAAAAGTGAAATGTGAGCTCAGACACGAGGTATTATTTTCTTGACAATCATCAACAATGATGTATTTTATCCTGTGTAAATTTTACCTGTTAGTTAGCAATTCTTTTCTGGCACTGATCGTTGATTGTTGCTAAGCAATGACTGAAAGCTTGTATCTTTTCATTTTACCATTTGCTACATAAAATTCCTTGTATGAGTCTTTGCCAAAATGTTGCTTTGCATTTTCAACAAAATTATACTTCTGAAAGTCTTAATGTATTTTTTCTTATGTATGGAGGGAAAAAATTTGTTGGGTCACTGACTTAACAGCATTTTTCAACTTATCATTTTTCAATATGGACACACACACACACACACACACACACACACACACACACACACACACACACACACACACACACACACACACACACACTGAACACACTTAGCTGAACTAGATCTATAAAAGAAAAGCTGACCACGTCACCACTATGACATAGCTCAGCTCATTTTGCTGCAAGAGATGCCAGCTGGGGACTGGATCTTTGCTGCATGTTTTGAGCACAGTAAAAGGCCAATTATGAGCATAGGCATAATATTTTCCAATCCTACTAGTAATTTCATTTTCTATCTTAAAAAATTTATCGTGATTGAGAGTGATTTCTTTCCAGATCAACTAAAACAGACATGTCAGAATTTTGGAAAAAAGTGATAACTGCAATCACAGGAAAAGAGTTCAAACCTTGGATTGAGGTGTAACAAGTTCTTGAGAAAACAGAGGTCTGCAAAAGCTCAACTAATTTGATTGGCATGTTGAGTGTATTTCTCATAAACCCCAGAAAAATGCATATATATAATCTTTCAAAATAGAGCCATTATTAAATCATCACTCAACATATTATGACCATGAACTCTTTCCCAACATTTTTGGGCCTTTCCCCTTATATGTAACAAAATTCTTTCTATGCCATTTCTCCCTTCCTGCCCTCTTTTCTTCTTCCTGTTTACTTTCTTTCTTCCTTCTCCCTCCCCCTACTTCCTCTCCCCTCCCCTTCCTTCTTTGCTCCCTTTTCTCCCCTTTCTCCACTTTCTTTCTTTGGCTATTCAAGCTCTCTACCACTTGAATCATGCCTCAGTCCTTTTTGCTTTTAGGATAGGGTTTTGTGCTTTTTTCCCAAGCTGGCCTCAAACCATGATACTCCTACCTCTGCCTCCTGAGTATCTAGGATATAGACATGCACCACCACACCTGGCTCATTCCCCAAAAAATCTTATGTTGTACTTTATTTCCCAGTGGTATTATTTTCTATCATCAGTACACATGAAACTATCTTCTGAATTTATTTCATTTCCACACGCAGTACATTTACTTTGTTCTTTATTCTCTCTTGTTCATTAGAGAATGATTTTGTTTAATGAGAAAGTAATCATATTGTGCCAAATTTTCACATGCTTCAAAACAGATATATAGATATAGATATAGATATAGATATAGATCAAATTGGGTAGCAGAGGTAGGAAAAGGCAGTGACTTACCCTTTTTGTAGAAAGTATTAAATTCCTCATTTATGTACTATTGCTCTTCCTTCCATAGGCAAAAAGCTTGTGATTTAAATGCTAGAATAACTAAAATGTTCCACTTGCTAATATCAGGTAAGTACACTAATGACATACTAGTGATAACTACATGTTATTTTACTAATAATAAACTAATAATTATTAAATACTATTCTAAAAATAAACCAAAAATGTCCGCTGTAGTACTCTTTTGGTAAATGAGTTACGTTTAACTATTTATCTACTTCAAGGTGAGTACATAAATTGTCATGCAAATAAAAGAGTTACTTAGTTACATTTAGCAAAGAAATGCTGATATTTACTAAGGTAGAAAGAAATCAGTGAATTTTATTTTCTTTTGAAAGGATTTCACTTAAATGCTGCCATTTGCATCTCTGGAAGACAGTTATTCAATTAATACTCATTGAGTAGATATTGAGGGATAAAATGAAAATACAAAGTCAAAAGACGATTATTCTTGAAAATTACTTTAGATTGATTGATAGCTGTATAATGTAATGAATATTTGAATGTGGTGGGTTCCTAACTGAAGATTTACAAGGTGTGCTAGAATTTTAGAGGAAGAAAAAAGTAATGTAATTTGTTGCAATCTGGTACGATTTCCTCATTGTTGACTTGAATTTTTAGCTACACCTTTACAGATGGTATAGATTTGGTTTCATGGGATGGCATCGCTGGGAGAGTTGAGACAAAGGCACTGAGGAGTGAAGAATTATTTCTTGTTCAGGAGAAGCACAGTAATTTATTTGGGCTAGAACACAGAATATGTGAGACAAAACATTGAGAGATAATTTTGGAAAGACAATTGGATACCAGATGGCATAATATCTTGCATACTAGCAATTAGGAAATGAAATACATAATTCTTGCCTTCTAGACTATTAGAATAAAAATATTTCATGAAATATTTAAAGCTTTCTAGTATACTAACACAGTTATGAAAGGTCGACATGTCCTATGAACAACATAAAGTATGTTTATTTTTGCCTTATCTCAGTATAGCAACAAATCTGTGTGCTTTCACAATATCTTTGCTATCCCTAGATTAATGAAATTAATTTAGTGTTTAGCTAATTGGGGTTTTCAATTGACATAATTAGTTTTGTTTAATGATAAATATAATCCATACTTGCAAAAGGAACTCACTTTTATTTGTCATGGGTCCTATTAGTTAATTGTTGAGATAGTTTATATTCATTTTGGCAAACAGTAAAATGGTAAATGAAATCAATTCAATAATTAACATGAATGGAATGAAGAAACTAACCAAATAACAAAATCCAGTTTTTAACTACTTGTAGTCCATTAGTGCAAACCAAGTCACTTCTCAGTTACATATAATTATGCTATATTGCAAGAGTAGTGTAGAATTTTTATAAAAATCCAAATAACTAAAAATCTTTACTATAAATTTTGTGGACAAAGTAATGTAACTGCTACACAAAGACCTGTAGCATAGGAATTTGAAACTGAACAGCCGTTGGATATGAGGAGCTATTCACACATTTTGCCTGTGTGAAGCTGTGAATCCTAGACCGGACCCTTGCCATTTCTGCACTCCAGCTGATAACATATGGAAATATATAAGAACTATGCAAGACTTGCTATTTGACTGGATACAATAGGTGAGAGAGAAATATTAAGGCTGAACCCTACCTAGATTTTGGCTTGCATTCAAATGACTTGCAGTTTGCAGAATTGGCAGAAAGGATAAGAAAAGCAAGGTTGGGAGATTTTTTTAAATCTCAATTTGGTGTCTTACATGATTTTGAAATATTTTTTATTCATTTAGCTAGAGATGACAAGAGTCTCATTGAATATTGAGATGCAGAGTTCGGAAAACACATCTATGACAGGAAGATGTATATTGGCCACTGTCAATATTTAAATTGTCAGTCGAAAGTACGGGAATAAACTATACTTCTCAAGAAAACTTAAGAGGAAATTTCTGTCTCAAGATTGAGAAATGGGATATTTGATCACTTACTGGCCTAGGAAGGGGTTTAATCATACAAATTAGACCTAGGGAGAATAATGAAGAGTGTAATGACATTTAGAAAAGGTGACAGAAATTTAAGATTTGTTTTTGGTTCCTGTGAAAATATCTTTGGGATTTTGATTGCAATTGCATTTAATCTGTAGATTTATTTTCAAGAGTATAGCCATTTTCAATATATTAATTGTACCTATCCATGAACATGGAAAATCTTTGAATTGATGCCTTCTATAGTGTTACTTTTACTCAGTGTATCTTTCAGCTCAAAGATTTTTGCTTCATACTTTTTGTTTCATTTTGAGAAGGAATTTCACTGTGTGTCCCAGTATGTCCTCAAACTGCTCTCATCCTGTCTCAACCCCCTGATTGATCGTATTATAGGTTTGTGCTACCACACAGTTCTCTTACATTTCCCTGCTAGAATATTGTGTCTTTTCTTTGTGTTTTATGGAATTGCTTTGTATTTTAAAACGGTTGTTTTTAATTTTCCATGTTAGAGTTTGCCCACACTGATTGCTGATTGTTTTTGACACCTTATTTTGATTATCAGATGATCAATGTTTCATGAAGGCTTTAAATGCTTGGTATATTATGTCATCTGTGACTGAAGGGTTTTTTTGTTTGTTTGTTTGTTTTGTTTTTTGTCCTTCCAGAAAGTCTAAATAAGCTGCTTACTTTTCTAAGCCTGTAGTTCTGCTGTTTCACCACTAGGTAATGCCAAAATTTTAGGCTTGTCACAAGTCTGTTGTAATTGTAGTACCAGTCTTTAAACATTAGAAGGTAGTCCAAAATACTTAGTATGTTCTATACCTTGATCAGAGGGAGTCCTGAAGTAAGTAATCCACTATCAGGGATAAGAATCTCCCTGGGGTTGAGGTTTCTAAGACAACCCCAGTTGCTAGCCTATAGTCAGGGACTACAGTAGTCTGCCCTCTTCTGGGAAGGATTATGGAGGGATTCACTCTAGTACTCCATCACATTGCTGTGGCCTCTCTCTCTCCCCTCAAGCAAGAGGCAGTCAGTCTCTCTCCATTTATGGCCCTTTTTAGTTGGGGAAGATGTGATACAGGCCAATCTTTCCCTCTTGCTTTTTCAATATGCCTTTGCTTGTTCTTATACTAAATCCAAGTACTGTGGTCTCCCAGCTGGCTTCTCTAGCTATGGTGGAAGTCAATCCACCTGTGTGGAGAGGTCAGTGGAGGTTCTCTTCACTACCAGTTTGCTCTGCCTTCTTCTAAGTTTTAATTAAGTAAAATAATTAAAATGTAATTGAAAGCATCTCAAAAGAAGTAGAAGTTTAAATGAAAGTTAAATTAAATATATATGTGCCATAATTGTCAAAAATCCCTTTCCACCATACAAACACAGTGAAAGTAAGGTGCTGCGTGACCTTTAAGAGATTCCGGCCCCAAGTTTCTTCTACAGGTGCAGGCCATAGCTCCACTGAGTGACAGAAGAGACCAGACACGGTAAAAGAAAGAAAGAAAGGCTATTTTGAGAGACTTGCTTTCTTGGCAGGCAGGCAGGCAGGCAGGCATTTCTCCTTAGAAGAAGAAATGCTGTCTTCCTTTTCTTCAGGCCAACTACAAGTTCTTCCATATCAAGGTAGCGTAGGAGTACTTTTGCAGTGAGTAAACTTCTTTTTTCAGGTTGTGTGTGGGTGTGTGTATGTGTGTGTATGCATGCATGCATGTGCCAGTTCTGGGGCTTGAACTCAGGGCCTCATAATCTTGCTTGGCTTCTTTTTTCTTTTTTTGCTCAAGGATGACATGCTGTTGCTTGGTCCACTCCTCTACCTTCTGCTTTTTGCTGGTTAATTGGAGATAAAAGCATTACAGGAAGTTATAGATTTGTCTGCCTGAATTGAATCTGAGTGGGGATCCTTAGATTTCAGCCTCATGAGCAGCTAGAATTACAGACATGAGTCACCAGTGCCTGGCTGTTGGTGAGTAAACTATATTAGCTAACCTAACCTATACTCTCTGAGAACACTCACTTGTCCAACAATCCCAGTTTGTGAGTTTCTTATAGTCTGTTACAGGTGATTCCACTTGTTAAAATAATCCTTGAAAACAACCAGAGTACAAACCTCTACAGGGCTCTTTGTTTCTGTTCACACACTCAAGTCGCACTGGATGTGTCTGAACTTCATAAACATCAGTGGTGAACATAGGACCCAATCATGTCAAAATTGTGTAGTGTTGTCCAAAAGGAATTCTGCTGGCTCTCAACAATTACAAATGAACTGTAATTACCTGCACGGCTTGTTAAGGCATTGGTGTCTGGAACCCTCTTCTACCTCTAGATTTCTGATTCAGTATCTTTGGGACATGGGCTAGAATTCCCAGTTGTAACTAGTGGACAGGTGATGTCCATGCTGCTGATTTACTGACCACACAGGACTACAAAGTATAGTGAGCCTCTAGGGCGGCCGTGAAGAGGGTGATTGGATTATGTGAGAATTTACTCACATATTTAAATTGGAAACCTGCAGATTTTTTGACTAAATATTTGGTTTTTATATAAATAAAGGTCATAACCACACTGTTGACATGTAATACTGTTATAAAACAACAGTTAAACTTGTGAGTCTACAACAGAAGCCATCTGTAGTTAAACAGGAAACAAAGTTGAAAAAGGCCATGTTAAAACAAAACTACTGGGAAACCTGCAGATTTTTGATGTTATGACACATTCCTGGTGTCAGGAATGTCAGGATAGTGACAAATACACCATTTTATTAATTTATTTTATCATCATATGAAGTTTATGTTTTGGAAAATTTCACTTGAAATTATTTTTTTGTTCTTAAAATTTAAATACTTTAATTGGAAATGAAATCAACCAAAGGAAACTTGATATATAAGTGAAAAAATAGCTAAATATATACTAAATGCTAAACTTTTGTGAGGTTTTTCTTGTTTTTTAGAAAAAATGATGGGAAAGTATAGTTTGGCAGCAGCTTGAAGAGAGACTCAAAATCTTTCTAGAAGGACAGGGGATGTAGCTCAGTCATTGAGTGCCTGCCTAGCAAGTGAGGCCCTAGATTTGTAAAAAAGGAACTTTTATAGAAGAGAAATGAACCTGTCTGTTAAAGATCAATTTTTCTGAATCTTATGGTTGGAGGTTGAAAGTCAGCATATGTTGATGGTATAAAGTTACAGGGTTTTAAAAATTGTTTTAATTAAAGATTCTGCACTTGAAATATCAAATGTTTAAAAAAGAAAACATATCAGAAATAAAAGTGGGTAGAGAAAGTGAATATGATCAAAGTCCATAAATAGCACAATGAGACATGCAAAATTAATATAAGTTAATGAAAATGATTAAAAAATAAAATACAAATATTACTTGAAGAGAAACTATATATATACAAGTATACATGTTTTTTCTGTTTTATATTGGTGTACCATGGTGAAATATTCTTTGAATATATTTAATATTCAGAAGTGTTTTTCATCTTTAGATACTTATATTGGACATTAACATTGTTTTTATAACCATTTGTGTTATATCTTTCTGTTTGGTCATTGGTTTTATGGGATGTAATAATTTGGCAAAACAAGCTTTTGCAAATTGGCCCTTTAGTTAATTACTTCGTTTGAAAATTTAATTTCAGCACTTTGGTCTTCAATAACTTGAGTTAAACATGGACTCTAGTGGATGCCATTAGTTTTAACTGCTCAGAAGCTTTCCCCTTGTTTGTTAATTTGCATAGCATTTGTTTTTGGAGAATTGCCCTTCCTACAGTTTTAATTGGTGAGGGTTATGTGAAGATAATTCCATTCCCAACACCAGTGGGGCTGCATAAACTGAGCTGATCAAAAAGAGTGCCATATTCAAATACCAGACGGATTGGCTGATGTTAGCTTCATTGATACCTGTTTTATTTTAACTTAACACCTATACCAATATAGTGGATATAGCTCCTCTAAATCAGGCTTACTGCTTTCTTTCAGCACTTCAATTTTCTGGTGTAGCCCTAATTTGAGGAAATTCTGTTAGTTCTGTTGATATCACAAAGACAGTATTTAATTCTCCCACCAAGAATATGTGGAAACATATTTTAGTGAAGATAATCCTACCACCAGTTCCAACTGGGTTGCATAAAACCAATCTGGTCAAAAAAGTGCCTGTTCTATTAATTATTGTTGGCTATGCTTATATATAATCCTCTATTTTTATGTATTTGGAGTTTTATTTCTATAAAGGTAGTTGGAATGACTTTCTTAAGTCTGCCTTGCTTTTTTTCTAGCATGTTCCTGCCCTGATAAGTGGTATTTCTGATGTAAGTCTTCAAAATAGAATGTTGAAATGGAAACATGAATTCAAGATTCCCTGATTTCCCTGATGTAATGATATTGTTTTGGTATTATAAGCAAAGTCCCTTCCAACAACCAGTTAGCAATTCTATTATCTTAGTTGGATAAGGAGTGATAGGACAGAGTTTGGAATTAGTTTGGAATCCTGTGAACCATTCAGATTCCTGGAAAATCCTCTCTTCCCTCTCCTTCTTCCTTTCCTTCTCCCTCTCCCTCTCCCTCTTCCACTCCCTATCCTTGCTCTCCCCTGACCTCTCCTCTCTTCTCTTCAATACCCTCCCCTTCCCTCCTCTCTTCCTTCCCCTCCCTTCTCCCCCCTTCTTCTCTGTTCTTTTTCCTCCCCTCCCCTCCCCTCTCTTCTCCTTTTCTCCTTCTCTCTCTTATTTTTGGGCAGGATTTATACTCAAAACCTCATGCTTGTCATGCTGGTGTACTATACCACCTGAGCTATACCTTCAACTTGGCTTTTTGCTGGTTTTTTTTTGAGATGGAGTGTGATGGACTTTTCTCCCCATGCTGTCCTCCAGCCACCATGATCTCAACCTCCTGAGTAGCTAGGATTATAGTCATGAGCCTCTGAGTCACAGCTAGATAAGTCCTAGCTTATCATATTGGTAAATTTTACCTTATATGAAACCAAATACACAAGTGAGAAAAGAAAATTAATGCATTGGGTGCTGGTGGCTCATGCATGTAATCCTAGCTACTCAGAAGGCTGAGATCTGAAGATCACGGTTGAATGCCAACCAGGGCAGGAAAGTCTGTGAGAATCTTATCTCCAGTAAACCACCAGAAAATCAGAAGTGGCACTGTGGCTCAAAGTGGTAGAGCACTAACCTTGGACTGAAGAGCTCAGGGACAGTGTCCAGGCCCAGAGTTCAAGCTCCCTGACCAACAAAATAAATAGAAAGTGAATGCATTTGAATTCATGAAATTAAAATCATTTGTTTCAAAAACATATCTGGAAGCCCTGATATGCTGAAACCCTGATAAGCAACGTGAATATATTTGAAGATAAGACCTTTAGTTAATGGCAAAGGAGTCATAAGAGTGGGACTCAATTCCATAGGACTGGTAGTCTTATAAAAAGAAGACCTAATCTCTAACTTCCCCCACCCCTCTGCCACACACACACATCTTATACACAGAAGGAAAGGCTTGTGAGGAGAAAGCAATATGATCTACACAACCAGAAACAGAGGCCTCACCAAGCACCAACCCTTTTGCCATATTGATCTTGGACTTCCAACCTCAAAAACGTGAAAAGATAGATTTCTGTTCTTTAAGCCATCCAGTCTCTAGTATTTTGCTATTCCAGCCTGAGCAAATGAATCCAAGGGACGATGGTTGGCAAAGCTTACAAAGACAGAAATTTAGTCACCAAAGATGAGCACTCCTGAATTAACTCAGTAGTCTTCATGAACTTTCCTCCAGCATGCTCATATTTCCACAGTAGAAACTACTTTTGCCTCTCTATTGCAATAGTAAACATATACTCCCCTCAATTGAAAATTTCTACAATGACAACACCCAAATAAGCGTAAACCATTCCTTACCCTGTAGATTGAATAATCACTTCTAAATTTAAATTTAGCCTAGTGGGTGGCTCACATCTATAATCCTAGCTACTCAGGAGGCCTAAGTCTGAGGATTGCAGTCAGAAGCCAACCTAGGCAGTAGAGTCCATGAGACTTACTACAAATAACCACTGAAAAGCTGGAAAAGGAGCTATAACTCAAGAGGTAGAGCACTAACTAGCCTTGAGGAAAAAAGCTCAAGGACATTGTCCAGACCCTGAGTTCAAGAACCAGTACCTGCACAAAAAATGCAAAATCTCAAATTTCAAAGTTGAAGAGTTAGAGCAAAGCAACAATAAAAGAGTGAAATAAAAACAAGGAGAAGGAGTAGGAAGCTCAGGAAAATGGAGGGGAAAGGACAGTCTCAACAGGCAAGGACTTTTTTTTAATTGAAAAACAGCGATGGGCAGCAACTTTCCCTCAGGATTGGAGGGTATGCAAGGAGGTGAGTTGGAGTTAGGCTTTTATGGGGTCTGAGCAAGAAGACAACAGTTATCAAAAAGGCTATTAGAGGCTATCAGAAGGGCTATTAGGGCTGAGAGAGTTGAAGACTTTTGGTTAGGCCCACACTGGAATATTTATGGCCAGGGTTAGGTTGCATTGTCCTGCCTACATCCAAGCATGGCTGAGGACACCTGGGGTTTTGCCTGACATCTCTATGCACCTGGGATAATAGGGTGGGGGTCAATACTTCACATCTAGTTGGGTTTTTTCCCCTGTAATCTTCTTAAGGAGCAGGGCATGTTTCTCAGTCATATCCACATCACTACTTTCTAAGACAATGTCTGTCTCAATAAGTGCACTTATTAATAAAGATTAAGGAGCTGACATTTCCACTAGAATGTATCTAAAATTTCAAGGGCATCGTTAGAAAGGTGAAAAGATGATACTGATTCTTAAAAAGGAGTGGACTTATTTTTCCCTAAACTGGATTTCAGCAAAGCTGAGAGAACTTATTTTCTCATATATATTTCCAAATGTAATGTTCTGGTTTCAGTATTTTAGCATTT
The DNA here is from genome assembly GCF_024711535.1 of Dipodomys merriami. Classification (NCBI taxonomy): domain Eukaryota; kingdom Metazoa; phylum Chordata; class Mammalia; order Rodentia; family Heteromyidae; genus Dipodomys; species Dipodomys merriami. Next base: position 103,949,542 of record NW_027204492.1, read on the forward strand.
CCTAAGATTAATTTTGCCCTTTACTAAAATTGTGATTCTTAGTGGATTGTGTTAGTGCATATCTCTGATACTAATATTTAGGTTGCTGAACAGAAAGACTACAAGTTTGATACCAGCCTGACCTCATCTGAAAACCCCAAAGAAATAAAATGGAAGAATGGTGTAGAATAGACTAGGATTCTTTCTCTGATATTAATAATCCCTAGGTGAATAGGACTAATTCCTTGAAGAATGTGTGCCTTAAAATTGAGCACTTAATAGATGTTTATTATGTGTTTCCAGAATAATATACCCCAAAGGAATGTTTTAATAAATTTATTACATAAGTAAAGACATATTAAATTATATCAACCATAAACAGTTTTTGAGCAACAGATTGAACAGATGATATTTATAATTTCTAAGGGAGACTGGTAATTAGCATCTAAATTGTACAAGAAACTACCATAAATCAATAAGAAAAATACAGTCTTTAAGAGGTAGGTAAATGATTTATGGGAAAGAAAATTTAAAAAGTGAGTAAGACACTGGGCTTACTTCTATAATCCTAGCTACTCAGGAGGCTGAGAACTGAGAATCGGGTTTGATATCAGCCAGTGAAGAAAAGTTCATGAGAGTCTTCTCTCCAATTAACCTTCAAAAGACCAGAACTGGCACTGTGGCTCAAAGTGGTAGAGTTGTAGCCTTTACCAAAAGAGCGTAGAGATAGTGCCCAGGTCCTGAGTTCAAGCCCCATGACTGACAAAAATAGTGAGTATACCATTTAGAAAGCTGCTTAAAGTCCCATTGAACAACAAAGATGTTGATTAAAATTGTGACAACACAATAGCAGTTTGTGATGATGGTGATGATAATGATGATGATGATGATGATGATGATAATGATGATGATGATGATGATCATGATCATGATCATGATCATGATGATCATGATGATGATGATGATGTTAGATTGGCCACATTAAGCAATCTAGATAATGCCAGGTTTTGGTGGATGAGTGAGGTTGTTTTTTTCCTACTGGGACATTCTGGAGAACAATAAATACTGCATTGTCCAGTTCTATGTGAAGTATGATCCAGTCATCCAAATGGCACCTATATTTCCCAAAAATGCCTTTAGAAGACCTGTAGGGAACCTAGAGGATGAAGCTTTGCATCATTATTTGTGGAGCATTAAAAGGTACCTACATATGCCTTGTTAGGAGATGATAGGTTAAACGTATTTGTAGAATTGTTCTCACCAGTGAGTTTTATCCTTCTTACCCATTATTGTCTCTTTCTTTCAGTTTAAAGAACTTTCTTTAGTATTTTTGTAGTATAGGTCTGGCAGAGATACTCTCTTAGCCTTCATTGGAAAAGTCTTTTATCTCTCCTTCATTTCTAAAGGATAGCTTTGCTGAGTATACTGTTCTTGGTTGACATTTTGTAATTCCCTCATGATAGTCTAATGCCAGTTTCTCCTATCCTGTAAACTTTGCTGTAAAGTCTGCTGTCAGGTAAATTGGCTCACCCCCGTATTACTGGCTTTTCTCTTGCAGCTTTTTTCCCTCTAAGCCTGTGGACACTACCACTATTGCAAAAGTGAAGGACACTATGTCTAGATCTGTCAAGGAATCAACTATTGATGATTACCCACTTTTTCAACCACTTTTTCAACACTTGAGGCCAATCCACATTTCTTCCTGTTACTGTATTATTTAGAAAGAAATAGGAGAGTACCTAGAAAGAGCAATTTGTCCCCACAAGCCTCTCCTTGGAGGCAGGGTAGGCTCAGTTTCTTCATCTTCAGTTCTTGGCCTTTAGACAAACACAAGGAATCTGACTGGATCTGCACAGTCCTTATGGAAGGAGCAGCCCCAGGCTTCTATATCACACTTGACACCACCAATGCCAAAATCTATGTTATATTCCCAGCTCAAGTCCTACCAAGGCCAATATAACATAAGGTTAGAACTAAGGCCCACCCTATTATTACAAGCTACCTATTGCTTAGATGGACTCAAGACCCAAGACTACAGGTGATACTCCCTGGATTAGAAGACCTGTTGAACCATGTATCTTTCTGTACTTCTGTAACTATTTAAGAGATTCCATCTCCAGGAAGCCCTAGGTATGGAGATCATTAGTGTCTGGACAATATTTGATTCCATTACTGTAGCATTATATTTTAGGGAAAAGTCTTTTGCCATGTCCAATCGCCTGTGAATAGAGTATTATACCATGCTATGCACATGGTTGAGGTAGTGGTGGTGAATACAGACCTTGACTAGCTAGACTAAGTTGGGTTGATATTAAGTTCCATATCCCAAGGACTTGCACAGATGGTAGTCATGCAAGTCAAAATACACGTCTGCGTCACTGGGGGCACTGGTATCTGCCTATACTCCAAATATCCAAAGCTCCACATTGTTGTTCAATGTTAGGGGATGGGTGGTGGAGACATTCTCTTCACAACATAGAATGGCACTAAAGTGGGTTGTGCCTAAGTCACACAGCCATAGAAGGAGGGCAGAGCCAGGTTCCAGGGGATCACACTTGTAATCCTTGCTACTCGGGAGTCAGATCTGAGGTTAAAAGCCAGGGGCAAGAAAGATCATGAGACTCACATCTTCAGTAAATCATCCAAAAAGCCAGAAGTAGAGCTATGGCTGAAGTGGAAGAGTGCTAGCCTTGAGCAAAAAAGCTACGAGACAGTGTCCAAGTCCTGAGTTTAAGCCCCACGACTAGCATCAAAAAAAAAAAAAAGGAAAGCATATCTTAGCTATGGTAAATAATGCTGCAATAAACATAGTTGTGCTGGTATAACCCCTGTTTTCACTGTATTTGATGTAGGTATAATTTGTGGAGGGAAAGGGAAAAAACAAATTGTTTAAATAGGGGTACAGGTAGACCCATTGCAACAATGAGATGTATAAGACGTTATGTTGAAAAATGAACTTTACAATGTTGGCAGGGGCGCGGGGACACAACGGGAGGAGGGGGGAGTATGGAAAGGGATGGGAAGGGGAAACAAAGGAGGAGGCAACAATGCTTGATAAGAAATGTACTCATTACCTTGCCTATGTAATTTTAACCCCTCTGTACGGTATTTTCACAATTTTTTTTAAAAAGGAGAGCCCTAGAGCACATGCTTAACAAATGTAAACTGTGAATTCAAATTGAAGTACCTTCCCCCACCAAATCATTGACATTGAGCCATGCATAGAATTAAATATCATAAAACTGTATCAATCATTCTAGTAAATTTTTTCTTGATTTATACTTTGTTCATTTTGATAGACTAATGAGGAAAGGAAGATAACTTTAAAATAAGGTACAAATGAGAAGAACAAAGAAACAGATAATATCCCAAAGTGAGGCAGGACTGGACTAAGAAATCATTCTAACCAGCTCCAAATTGAATAAAGCCATGGAATTTTATAATGAGCTGGGTTTAATTATAAAATTATGTGATTCTTAGGATTAAATTTAGCTAAAGATCTTTTTATTACTTATTACTGATCATAAATATTATAAAATGAGCATGAAATTCCATCCTAGACAACAAAAGAATTAGCTCTACAGCTGACTTACAGGATCACTGAGAAGGACAAACATTTAATATTTGTGTCTTATGACCTGCAACATGTACAGCAAATAGATTATATGGTTATTTTATGTAAATGAACTCAGAATACAAAGGAACATTCATTTTCCATATATCAATAGCAATATAAACCTTAATCTGCTCCTTGATGATTTGTAAGCATTGTTGTAATAAACCAGGAGAGATTAAATTTGGTCAATATATATATACCATCAACTACTTGATAATTAAACTTCCAGAATGTTTCCAAATTTGTGAATTAATTACCCATCTGAATACATTCCAATCCTATGTATTTGCTTTGAAATAAACACCCAGAAATGACATATTGGAAATATGACAGAATTGAGAGTTGATTTATATAATATATAGATAAAAATGTGCTAGCTGAGATGCATTCTTTTTTTTCCCCCAAATCATTTAGAGAAATTTCCTTATCATGTTTTAGGCCCCTTAAAGTGAGAAAAAAATGTAATATTTAATGAAACAATTCTCATGGTAAACTTCCATGTTTCTCATGCAATCTTGAAGCAGAAGGAAAGCTTATTTGCTTGGTTGACTACAAAGGGGTCTTTTATATATAACATTAGTAACAGCTAAGCAATCTATAAAGGCTGAAAATACAAATGCTATAAGGAATTGTTTTGGTAATTAAAGCTGAAACATATGTTCTCCACATAGGATTAAAGGATTAGCAATCGACAATCTATATTTAATAGCAACATAAGTTCTCGAATATACTTTTGCAATCTCAGAATGGAATGACTGTGTACTCTTTTCAGCAAAATTTTCTCTGAGGAAACTAGTAAGAACACACTTAATGATTAAAAATACATATTTACTTCAGAGGAACATAACTTTAATTGACTCAAAGCAGAAATATGAGCCCATCAATGGACTGACCTTATGTAGTGGTCATAGGGAGACAGGACAACTATCCTGGTAAGAAAAGAAATAGAATAGATATTTTTAAATCCCAGAGATTCTGTTCTCTGTTGTTCCAGTGAAAAGTCTGCTGTTTATGGTCACTGAGAACAATGCTTATTTGTGCTTTTAGCCATTCTACTTTATCCAAACAATTCTTTTTTTCCTCCTCCCCAGTTTTGAAAATGAATGCTTGGCAAAAAAATGACATTATTAACTTACTGTGCCTGGGGAGCAATTACTGTGAATTCGAATGTGCATTCTCTTAATTTAAAATAAAAATGAGAAATATACGAAATAATTATATTTCATTATGCAAATTATTTTAGTTTCTTGCTAAAAAGATTTGACTATTGCCTTTGATTCAAATGGAACACAAATGAGGCATGAGATCTCCTGTTGCTTTTTTCACAGTTGAAAACAACATTGAGTATTAACATAGTCATTAATATTATATACAAGCTCTAATTCAGAGAGTTGATTTGAGTGGTACTATACAACAAAGAAATAGAGACTATTTGAAAGAACCTACAGCAGAACTGTGATAAAAATCACTGTAGACTGCCGGCTTGAAATAAGCATACTAAGCATTTCTTTATCTAACAAAACAATCGACAGGTATTAGTTATATGTTTAGCAATTTAAACTGTTTGTTATGTTACTACATGGATGGTTAGTAAATCAATTACTTTGGGCTTTAGCCAAAATAAGTGTCATTATTCATTATTCTCCTTATCTGGTATGACATTGATCATGAAATCAAACATAATCTTGAATTTAATATTGGAAAATGTTAAAGCCATCCAAAGTCATAACCAGGAAATTCACAGATTCTATCCACACCAATTTTATTTTTCATGTAAATTTAAACTAATGTTAACTTAAAGTATAGATTTATCATTATAAAAATGGCAGGATGTCTTGGAAAGATGAGGTTTTTTTTAAACAATATCATATGCCGAAATGAAAAAAAATATTTCTTTTCAAAATTCTTTGTACTTTTTAACTTTTAAAAGTGTTTTTTTGGTTTTGGGTTTTGGAGACAAGGTCTCACTGTGTCCCCAGGCAGGCCTTGAATTCATAATCATCCTACTTTTCCCTGCAGGATACTGGCTCTCAAAGCACATGCCACCATGCCTAGCTTTATATTCATTTTAAATTAAGAAAATATCTGTTTAAATTCAGTTTCATAAATATACTGTCTTATTTCTATATGCAGTTTGTCTTCTCATTGTAACTCAAGGCATTGTGTTTCTAATAGGTAATATATCTCTTCAAATAGGAGAATTGGTTTGTATTTTGAGAAGGCTGCATTAGTATTTGAACATTGAGATGTACTTGACATAACAGTGAAGTCTTCCAGTTTCTCAGAAATACATTAAGAATGTTCTCAACTCACATAAACAATGAGAGTCTTAGATTTGAGTAGAACAGACTGTCAAAATGAAACATGATAGTAGGTGGTAGGTTTGTTTAAATTTGGATATCTGCTCTTCAACATTTGGGCTAAAATGTACCATCTGCTTTATAGGAATAATTGTTGTGTGGCATATCATATTAATACATTCATAAAACAAGAGTGAGTTTATTTACAAAATTAACTTACCTCTATGGTTTTTGCAAGCATATTAGGAAAGTAGTAGGAAGTTTCCAGTGAGATACATAATATATCTTTCAGGCAAGAGGTCTTATAAGATCTGGTTTAGAATGACTACCTCAATTCTATCACCATTCTTTGATATACAGAATTTTAAAATGTCTTCCAGATGATAATAAATAAATAAATGTATTATTGGTCAATGAATGGCTAATGTTGGAATATTCTGAGGATATCACTTTTTTATGTCTTCATTGTTAAGATTTTACCAAACTTTAGCTAAATGGCCTATGTGTGGATTGCTTTTTACCAAAAAAAGTTTCAGTCGAGAACATTGAGATAGGTGGTATTATATAATAACTTTATATTCAAAAGTAATATTAACTGACTATTACCTGTAATTTACTAGGGAGTTATTAAACTTTGAAATAACCTTCAACTAATTTTTGATCCCCAACTTCTACCACTTAGTTTTTCTATTACATGGCACTATTTTATAATTGTAGCATTAGTTTTAACTCTATGTCATATATTCATATAAAATAAAATATGTTCAAGGCAGATAATGATATTAAATATTATGCTAAATATTTTGGCTCACTCCTAGAAAACTAAACTAAATAGCTTCTTTACTGGAAACATTTTTGATTCCTTCTCCATTAATAATGATTGGTTTTCATTCTGTAATTCAGAAGTTATTAAATTTATCTTGAATTTCTTTGGCACGCATTTTTGTTTAATTCTACTCACTATTCCATCCCTTTTAAAGATAAGCGTCCTTAAGTGCAATGACTTTTATTCTTTAATACAAGTTTCTCAAATCTAGTGTATGTAATATATGTAGTAGACTTTCAATCAATATTGTTTTTAATTAAATCAAATGCTATATACTTCTATCTATTTTGAAATTAATTGGCTGTCATGTATTGCAGAAAGAATTTAATACACAATTCATTTTTCAAAGTGAAACCAGCCAGATGGATTTTTTCCCCCATTTAAGTGGTTGACACTTTTATATTTATTCCATGTGGCATGTGCTCTTTCTGTCACATCTCTCACTTTAATGAGTTGATAATGTCACCAAATGGTTTTTGGCTATATCAGAACAGGTATGTGAAGGAAGTAACTAGAAATCCTTTATGAATACCTAAAAATGCCAAATGAGTTTCTTAAACAGGCATTAGGCAAAAAAAAAGTCCGAATTCATAAGATAACTTAAGACATACTTCTTGACAGAACTACAAGGGGACGTGACAGGACAATACAGTGTTCCTCTTCAGAAACTTCCCTGTCCAGTTCCATTCTATACTTACATCTGAAATTGTATCTTAATTACTTTCTCACCTTTAAAAAGTTTCTAATCCCAGGTTAGTGATACATGCCTGTAATCCCAGTACTCTGGGGGCAGAGCCAGGAGGATTTGGAGTTTTAAGCCAGCCTAGGCTACATGGTAAATTCAAAGACCACACAGATTATATACTAAGGACCTGTCTCAAACAAATAGCAAACAAAGAGGAAAAAGCTAGTTTATTCTATTTGTCCATATCTGAAGAGTTAGTTTTGCTATAGAAAAATGAAGAATTGGGGCTGGGAAGTTGGCTCAGTGGTAGAGCGCTTGCCTTGCATGCCTGAGGCCCTGAGTTCGATTCCTTAGCACCACATAAGCAAAAAGAAAAACGCTGGAAGTGGTGCTGTGGCTCAAGTGGTAGAGCGCTAGCCTTGAGCTGAAGAGCTGAGGGACAGCGCCCAGGCCCAGAGTTCAGGCCCCACGACCGGACCCCCCCCAAAAAAAAAAGAAACGAAAAATGAACAATTTACAGTGTGTAATTATTTTTTTAAGCTATCTGGTTTTGGAGGAGGTGTTCATTTGGTAGAGCACTAGTGAAAGAGCGAGAGCATTGGTACTGAGTTCGAATCTCTTGTCTTGTACCTAAAAAAATACGAAAAGCTATCTATATAAACTGTAATTGGTCTGAAAGCATTCAGGTGACAATTGGTTTCTACTTAATAAAATGTAGTAAGTTTACACAAACTAGCTTCATATTCTCTTTGTTTTTCATTAGTTAAATGACTTTTGCATGTCATCTGTTTTAGTGCACCTTTAACTCCAAATGTATTAGTATGTAGTTATGTGTTTGTAACCAGTTATCTAATATGCATGACTAGTCTTATTATCTCCAAAATGAGTACAACAATAGGAATGTGTTATGAGGACTAAATAAAAGCATGTCTGCAATGGGCTTATGATACATAAAAATCTCTCATCTTAATTATGAGGATGTCTAAAACCAATAACTATTCCTGTTGTTTAGGAATATACTCTTCAGGTCAGACCTTATTTATGTTCTGAAATTGGATTTAGAAGGGAAAATATATGGTATATTTTTTTATGCTTGAGGGTATGTAGAAGTTTCTAAAGATATGAAATATCTACAGTAGCAACATGTTATTTGAAATATCTTAAAATCAATATAAAATGTTTATTATTAATTGGGATTTTTATAATAGTTTAAATATTTACATTCAAAAGGTTTTTAATTCAGACATTAAGCCAAGAAAAAAAGAGGCATAATTCTATAATTACAAATGTGAGGCATATTATAAGGGTAAGAAATGAAGTAGTTTCACTTTGGATATATTGGTTTTCATATTCCTATAATACTTTTTTTGTATATATGACATTATATTTGAGATATATTAAAATTAAGAAATAGATGTGTGACGTATCAGATTATAGTGATATATATATATATAACATATATATAAAGCTTATATATATATATGTATAAGTATTTTTTTCAAGCAAAACAAAATCAAATTTAATGGTCTTAAATGCAAAAGTAAAAACAAACAAAAATCACAAAAAAGCAAAAGAAAATTAACAGAATAGAACAACCCCAAACATCAAGGTAGTTATAAAGAGAACTTTTGAGGGTTTATCTTAAAACTACAAATCAAAGGGGTTTTTTGTTGTTGTTGTTGTTGTTTGTTAATAGGTAACTGGCAAGAAGTACTTTTCTGCTGAGTGTCCATACAAAAGCAAAGTTCCAAAATGAAATCTGACTAAGATAAAGTCTAGTGCTCACAAGGAGGGATGAGAGAAATACAATGCTCAAATGTTTACATGTTGTTAACAATCAGGGATTCTATGTGGCCCAGAGGGGCATCAGTTTCACAATCTCCTACCTCAAGTCTGCAGGTTACTAAGATCACAACTATGTGCCACTACAGCTGGCTTTTTGTTTTATTTTTAATTGTAGCCAAAAAAAACAGACCACAACAAAATTTAACATCTGAACTGTTGGTCATGAACAGTTCTGTAGTGGTCATTATTATTGATTTATAAGCCATCATCATGGATGAGATCAATAAGAAAATATATGTACAGACAAAATAGGAAATGTCCTAAGATTTTCTCTTGATGTGTTCCAATGTTAAAAATGAACCCTAAGATAAGAACTCAAATGGTTTTTCTTTCTTGCTATTGTTTCTAACATATTTATAAGATATTTCTTTGTTGCTTTGTATGTCCCTCCCCCACGGTATAACCCTGTTTTCATTGTGTTTGATGTTGGTATAATTTGTGGAGGGGAAAGTGGACCCATTGCAACAATGAGATGTACAAGACATTATGTCGAAAAACGAACTTTACAACTTTGGCGGAGGGAGGTGTGGGGGGGGCGGGATATGGAAGGGATGGGAAGGGGAGACAAAGGAGGAGGCAACAATGCTTGATAAGAAATGTACTCATTACCTTGCTCATGTAATTGTAACCCCTCTGTATGGTACTTTCACAATAAAAAATAATAATAATAAGTCAACAAAAAGAAGAGGAAGACACAGCAAAGTATAGAAAAACAATCCAGTGAGAGGGAAAAAGGAAACAAAGAATATGGGGTAAGCTAAAAATCAAATGAAACCAGTTTTAGGTGATAATAGAGACTGACTCTGTCACATACTGTCAAATATTCAAGATAGATGAAAGCTCAGATGTCGCTGTGTGGTTTAGCACTGTTGATTTCATTAAGGACAGTGGCAAATGTGCTTTCTGGTGTCTTTTTCGTCTGAGACAGATTTTCAAACTCTTGAACTGATGCTTTCTCTCATTGGCTGATGATCTACCACCTGGGCCATGCCTCCAACTCAGGCTCCACTTTTTTTTTTTTTTACTGTGGTACTTAACCATGTCATTTGCCTTGGGACTTTTCTATTTTATCTCAGTAGAAATAAAATGTACTCCTACCATTGAACTTGGATTTAGCCATGTGATTTTTTGCCTGATAGAGTGCTAATTGGAATTCTAGTGCCCTAGTTCCTTAAGAGTATCCGTATCTTCATTTGTCTTTCCTCTTTATATTACCATGAGAAAGACATAGCCTGACTATTCTGCTTGTCCAAGGAGGATGAAGCACTTATGGAGTTGAGCTAGATAGTCTTCAATTACAACTATCCATCCAAGCACAACTTCTATTAACTTCTAAATGGAACACCTTTGATAGAAGGGTAAATATTTGACTGCTTTGTTGACCTTGACAGCAATCTTCTTGGAGTGATGAACCTTTGAATTTCTGGAGCTAATTCAAAGGAGAATATGGACAAAATAATTTTCCTACAGGAGGGGTATATGAAATGCGAAGTATCTCAAGAGATGCACATGATTTTTTTCTTGGAATAACAGAAATGATGGCTTTACATGTGTGTGTGTGTGTGTGTGTGTGTGTGTGTGTCCATGACCATGAACATTTGTCTTCATATGTTTGTATGGGGGGGATGACAGAAAAAGACATCAAAAAGATGGAGAAATTCTCCAATCATTCTAGACGATGCTGTGTGTACAAGTGAAGATTTTGTCTTACAAAAGTTTCAAACTCTAGTTACCCTGATGTGAAAATCCACACATTTTCTATTAAAATATGTTTTCAAGCTTCTCTCTCTCTAAGCAGTAAATATGGAACAGGAGTGGGAAGATTGTAGTAAAGCCAAATTACTGGAATGATAATTTAAAGTCCAGAGATCTTCCTAGGGTGTTCCTTTAATTAGTACCATGACTTTAGGCAGGTCCTACAGTTATTTGAATCACTTTTCTTTCTCATCTACTAAGAGAAAAAAACGAATAGAGAAAGGAGGTCGAAGTTTTCCTCATCTAGCTCTAAAATAGTATTCTGAGACTCACAATTGTACTTCAAATGAGACCCTTTGAGAGCTGTTTCCATCATTATGTAACTACACAGCTTACTGGCATCTTTCTATGTAACAGACCTGAAAATTCCTTCTGCACAGTAACATTCTAAACTCACCTAAAAAGTCAGATATTCTAGAATATCTGACATATGCTTAGTCTTCCAAGGCTGGCAGAATGGATGAAATAATAGTTTAGGATGTAATTGCTCTACTGTTTTTTTTAAGCCCCTGTGTAACTAAATAATGTCACAATTCTGAACTGTTAATATAACCAAAATGATTTTTCCAAATAAAAGAGCATGATTTGGGGAAACATTTAAAAAATCATTGCAAATGGTTTTCATTACTAGCCTGCTGTGCTGTAAAAGTGTGATTCTCCATAGTTTAGGTGGTAGCTGCATAGAGCAATGATGGCTTTCTATTATTAAATGTTAAGAAATGTTAGCCTAGTAGCAATAGAGAAAAGACAAGACAAGACAAGAGGAATGGGAATACGAAGTTACCCTGATGGCATTTGGGTGCAAACAAAGTCAAGTTAAGCAAAAGTGAAAAGAAATTTAAAAAGGCATAGTGCTTGATCGCTTGATCAGTTCCTACCCAAACAATACAGGGGTAGTCGACAATAAAGGAAAATAAGAAAATGTGGCGAGAGACTGAGAAGATACAGAAAGGAGGAAGTTCCTTGTAAACCTAACTTTGCATATTCAAGCATAAAATCTGAAAGACATTGTCCCAGGCCCTGAGATCCAACCCTAAGACTGGCATAAAAGTCATGAAGATACATTTCCATGGAGCAAAGCAGGTCATCTCAGGGAGGAGATTGATTAACAATGCATTGTTTTCTGTCCTAGCTTCATTGGCATTTAAGGGAAGTTTTCAGAGAGACTTTTATAAGTTTATCAAGACAGTATTGTGATTTCAATTAATTATAATCTCATTACAATCTACCACAATCCTTTTGCCAAATGCATTTACCCTCTTGCTTTTGTCCTTACCTTCCTGTTTCTATTTTGGAACAGTCTTGGAAAACAAAACTTCACTTCACTACATAAAAACTCCCTCATCTAGAAAAGTGTCCTCATTGTTCCCTTCTTCTTTTGAAACAGCCTATTGTTTTTACTTATACAGAAATTCTCTTGTGCCCCTCTTGGTAAAGTTTTGTTTTCTTTTGTGTCCAAACTAGGGCTTAAACTCAGAGCTTGCAGGGCTATTTCTAATCTAGGCCAGCACAACCATTTGAGCCACACCTCTACATCTGGCTTCTGGCTGGTTAATTGGAGATAAGGACTTTCCAGCCTGCACTGGCTTCAAACTTAGATTTTCAGATCTCATTTCCTATCTCTTTATCTTCTACATGATAATTCATTTTTTAGTATATATATATATATATATATATATATATATATATACTATTATATAATATATGTATTATTGTAAAGATACTCTACAGAGGGGTTACCATTACATGATTAAGGTAATGAGTACATTTCCTATTGAGCATCTTTACCTCCTCCTTTGTTTTTCCCCTACCATCCCTTCCCCCGCAACTCCCCCCCAACAAGTTGTAAAGTTTGTCTTGTCCATCTCATTGTTACACTGGGTCAACCTGTATCTTTGTTTCCGCATTTTGTTATTTCCCTTCCCTTCCCCAAATTAGAAAAATGTATAAAAAAGATGCAGGGCACCGGAATCAAATACAGTGACAAACAGGGGTTATATCATGGGGGAAAAACATACAAAAGAAACAGAAAAACCACATAGTACCTTAGAAGTACATTAAAAACAACAGCAAGAAAGATAAAACCTTTTGTGTTCCTATCTTGAAGTTCAGGACAAACCAAACAGGTCAAAAGCCATGTACGTATAACCATATAAGATGATACTAATTCATTTTACCTCATTTTAAAGTCCAAAATGTGTTTATGACAGAATGAAATCGATAAGTTGTTTACATGTGACTGTGAATAATTTGGCAACATTGCTGCAGCTAGGATTTTTTTAAAGAAGGGTTTCTTACATATTTTTCCCCTTTCGTCTTATCTGAGTCTAGGAGTTACAGAAAGCTACATTTCATCTATGTTTTATTAAAATAATAAAATTTCCAAATGACCTTGAATAAAGAAACTATCTTAATATGAGCATTCAGGAAACAGAAGCAAAAAGGAATATAGACAAAGTAGCAGTTTAGGATACAAATGGCAAGTTGAGACAATTATTTGGTATTTCTGGACACAGGAGAGGAGTAAATCTATATTGTTATGTAAATTTGGCAAGGTAAGAGTGAAACTGTAAAGATAGTACCTCATATTGACAAGGAATAGATAGGCTTGCCAATATGAGAAAAAAAGTTACATGGTCCTGATAAGCATATAAAAATAAATCATTGGAAGCTAGGTGTTGGCATTCATGCCTATAATACGAGCTATTCAGTTGGTTGAGGTCTGAGGATTGAGGTTTGAAGCAAGCCCAAGCAGGAAAGTTCATAAGTCTCTTATCTCCAGAAAGCCAGAAGTGGAGCTATGGCTCAAGTGGGAGGGTTCTAGACTTGAGTGAAAAGAGCTTAGGGACAGTGCCTAGCCTCAAGTTTAAGCCTTAGTACCAAGGTGTGCACACACACACACACACATACATGCCATTGGATTAGGTCATTGGGTCTAGGTGTCAAGAGAAGAAAAACCTTAAGGATGGACATAGAAGAGACTTAAGTAGGAAAAGGTTTATTAATGTGAAGGGAAAATAAAGCAAAATGCACCAAGACCCCAAACTTTTATTGGGGACTGTAGACATGTGGGTGATGGGGGCCTGGAACACTGGGTTATGTGTTTCACATGTTGGGTGGGTGGGGGTATTTTTTGTCTTGTATGGGCTGTTACTTTCTGTGGACTTAAGAGTCTATGGATCAGAAAGGGCCTGCTGTATGTCACAACACTTGCCATTAATGGCAGTACATGATTTCTCAGTCAACAGCCAAACTATGGTTCTAAGCCATCAAGTTTCGTACCTCCCTGACTAATCACTGTATCCATTTGAGTACATGTGATATTTTTTCATCTCCTAAATTTTGTTATTGGTACACATTTTCATTATATAACAATGTGGTTTCTCAATTACTGGAAATTATAAATTGTATCTTGATGAAATTTTCTATTAATTTGAAAATACTTAAGACCAAGCCAAGCAGTGGTGGTTCAAGGCTGAGATCTGAGGATTTGGTGCAGAGCCAGCCTATGCAGGAAACGTCCGTGAGACTTTTATCTCCAGTTAATCACCAAAAGTCTGGAGCTGTGGTTCAAGTGGTAGAACACCAGCCTTGAGTAAAAATGCTTTGGGATAGAGCTGTGGCCCTGAGTTCACATCCCAACGCCAGTGAAACAAAACAGAAAACTAAGACCTTAGTTAACAGAACATTGATTTTAGTTCTTGGGTTTGAGCTCAGTTCCTAGAATTTTCATTTGACTTGCTTGTTCATGGCTGGTGCTCTACTAATTGAACCATACCTACAGCCTAGTTTTTTGCTAATTAATTGGATATTACTCTTCTGTCTGGTCTCAATGTGGACCTCAGTCCTATATCTCTCAGCCTTTTGAATAGCTAGGATTACAGGTATATGCTATCAATGCCAGGCTAGAAAAAAATATTTAATATCAGGCAAGCCATATAATGCTGCACATAATAAGAAAGTTATTTCTACTCTTTAAAACCCAAGATCCCTAACATATTGTACTTAGAAAGGTATGATACAAAATGCATAAAAAGAATTCTAATCACACAGAGAAAAGGAAGATACAATAACCTAAGTATAAAATAATAAACAATTTGTAGTAGTTACCTAAATGTGTGTTATATAATCACTAATGGCATTACAATTATGTATCTGTTGTTTGAAAGAGTTGTCATAATTTTCAGGATGGTGAAAAGACTGAGGAAATTTAGATCTTTATTACTGACAGGCTAAATTTGTTTTCAATTTTCATTGACAACCAACTATTTCTCAGAAACAAGGTGAAAGTCAAAATAGCATTGGAAACAATGCAGTAATTACTTTATTGCTCTATTTGTTTTAAAGGGAAAGATTGTTTAAGTGTTTCAAATCAAATTTATTATAAAAAACATAAACTGTTTATGGATAGAAAAGTTGATTGAACCCTTAACCTTTGATACTTCTGAATCAGTTTACCCCTCTAACATACTTGAAACCCAATGGTGATATTGCAGTATATCCCCTCTTATTATTTGTAGAGGATAATATTTGTTGGTATAGCTTTGTGCTTATTAATGAGTCTCACCACTCACTTTGTACCTTCAGATGGGTACACAAGGCACATCATAAATCAGAGATTGCATGGAAGAACTGCAGTGAGTATAACGGTGCAATGTAAAATGGAACAGAGTCATGAGGTTTCAGATAGAAGACTTAACATCAGACTTGAGTATGCAGAAGGCATGGTAGATTATCTTTAATGGACCAGTTTTAGGGTATAATTTTTATTTTGTCTTCAGTTCCTCAGTTCCAATTCCCAACTGTTTCTGTAGACTTGCGGAGAAGTTTGAGCACTATCAGCTTCTATTTGAATAAATGATTTTCCTGTCCAAGAGAAGTAAAGTAGGTTTCTCTTGTTTTTCTTTAATACTTTTATGGTAAAAATACTGTACAGAGGGGTTACAGATAGACAAGCAAGGTAATGAGTACATTTCCTATCAAGCATTTCCTATCCTCCTTTGTTTTTCCCCTACCATCCCCTCCCTCCCACCTCCACAACTACACTCCACTACCACCACCACCACCACCACCCCGCCTAAATTGTAAAGTTCATTTTTCAACATAGTGTCTTATTATTCTGATTGTTCCAATGTGTCAACTTGTATCCCTACTGAAGCATTTTGGTTTTTCACTTCCCCTCCCCAAATTAGAGAAAGGTATATACAAGATGCAGGGCACCGACATCAAATACAGTGAAAACATGGGTTATACCATGGGGGAGTAACATACAAAGCAACAAAAAAATCACATGGTACCTTATAAATACATTACGAACAATAGCAAGAGAGAAAAACCACTTGTGTCCCGATATTGGGTTTCATTTCACTTAACATCATCTTATCTAGTCATATGTATATAGCTTTTGACCTTTTCCACTTGTCCCAGACATATACTAGTTATTGCAAATAAGGGAAACCATGGGACCCATGTTTCTTTGGAACTGGCTTACTTCACTTAATATAATTTTTTCCAAGTCTTTCCATTTTCTAACAAATAGGGCAATGCCATTCTTTCTGATGGAGGTATAGAATTCCATTTGTGTGTGTGTGTGTGTGTGTGTGTGTGTGTGTGTGTGTGTGTGTGTGTGTGTGTGTGTGTGTGAATAATGCTGCAATAAACATAGTTGTAGTATTGTCTTGTTTGTGATCATTTGAGTAAATGCCTAAAAGTGAGATTGCTGGATCTGCAAACAAGAATCCTGGTTTGCATTTTGTTGTTTTTGTCTGAGTTGCCTATTTCATTATTGGCCCTGTAAAACTCTTATTACTCTTTGATAAATAAATTTTAACTTTAGCAAATTTATGAACACAGGGGCTAATGAGTAGATCTTGAACCTACCATTGCATTACTGAAGAAACAACATAAATGATTTATGAATCTTGGGAAATCATAACTTAATGACTTTATATTTTTCACTCTTGAATGGGAGAATAACAACTAGTTTCAGATCAAAAGGGACTCAAGTATTAGAATTGTGAGAAAAGCCACCAGAATTCTATTAATGTGCATAACATTTACTACATATAACGTAACATTTTCATATTTAATTATTCATTCAAAAGATACCACCATGAGGTAAAAAAAGAAAGCGAGAAACTGCTTTATGAGCCACTCTAAGAAATAAATTTACTTTTGAGCTTTTACTAATGTATATTGCTATAGAGTTCAAATGGTAGATGGAGCCTCAAACCTGTATTTTCATGTACTTAGATTATATTCAGTTCCAGCTCATAATAGCCAAATATTTTAGTCACAGTAACAAACAAATGAATGTATAGGCACTGCAATGAGTACTTAAATTGAAATAGTTACTATCATTATTAAAAAATTAGAACCCAGTTTTGTGAAGAATATACTATACAATCCAAGGAATCATTAATAAAGTTTGATGGAACTTTTATTTTATCTAAAGACAGATTTCAGGCCTGGTTGCTCAGCAACTACCTTCCCAGATCACATTTCCAAGCACTGATATAACTGACTCCTTGGAGAACACTCCAAACACATGGGGATTTTCACACACTTAATTCAATGCCCTTTACACAGGGATTGCTTTAGGGACCATGCGATTTGGGATTTTAAATGCCCCAGAACCCATGTTAACTCTAGAGCTTCTATAAATGCTGGCTGCAAGTAAATGCCTAGTAGTTGAGAAGAAATGCACAGGCACAACTGGAAGACAGGGACTGTTTCTGAGAGCCTGGAAGTGAATGAAATAGCCCATGGAGAGAAAAAAAATAGGAGACTAAACGAAATCTCATAAAGCTGTGTGCTAGTGGCTCATGCCTGTAATCCTAGCTAATCAGGAGGCTGAGATCTGAGAATCATGGTTCAAAGCCAGCCCAGTCAGGAAAGTCTGTGAAACTCTTATCTCCAATAACCCACTAGAAAACTGAAAGTGGTGCTATGGCTCAAGTGGTAGAGTACTCGCCTTGAGCTGAAGAGCACAGGGACAGGGCCCAAGCCCAAGAGTTCAAGCCCCATGACCGACAAAAAAAAAAAAAAAAAAAAGAAATCTCATAAAATCATTTTCCAGAACACACACACACACACACACACACACACACACACACACACACACACACACACACACACACACACACTCAATTGTACAGACGAATAAGTAGTTAGAAATTCAGGAGACTATAATGGCCATAGAAAAAAAGGAAGTGAGACAAAGCCATTTAATTGGAGGTTAAAGTTTCTGATGAGACCAGTACAACTGATGCATATCAATTGATTTTCAATCAAGCACTTTATTAACTCAATTTTACAGCGTCTAATGGTACTTTTCCATTATAACATGTCTGTTCCACACCTATTCTGATTGTTTGAGACCAAATAAATAGGTTAGGCTGTACGTAGAATGTATATGTGTGAATATGTGGGTAATGTACTCAGAAAGCCTAGCAAAGGACATGGTAAGGGTAGACAATAACAAAATTCATTTTTTCGTTACCAGCAACATGTCAGAAGAAAAGAAATGAACCAGTTAATGAATCAGAATAGTACAGTTAAACCTTAGAAGTTATCAAATAGCCACTATTGAGTCAAGACAAAAAGGATAAGGATAAGAAAGAACAAAGGAAAAATAGAAATAAATAAGGGAAATGTAGAAATCTAGAAAATGAAAATTTTAAAGTGTTAAACATTTTTAAAACTCTAGAAATTCTTTGATGTGTCCAGATATCTGCTATACATGTATGTAAACTTACAATTGGCTGATCATAACTTGAAATCTTAATAAAGGATGTAAGGTAGGCCTGAAAGTAGGATGGAATTCACAGCTATTATACAATAATTAAAATTGTAATTCCTATTGAACTCCCCTCTCTCATGTGTGAGAGCATATGAGTATGAGTGAATGTGTGTGTGTCAGTGTGTGGTATACAAGTGTGCTTAAGAGCATATGTCTATTGTATGTGTGTGGCTGAATGTTTGAGTGTGAGAGGGATTGTGTATGTGAGAGCATATGTCTAAGTGTTTGTATAGCTTGTGTAAATGTGTGTAGTGCATGATTTTATGTATCATGATTGCGTAAGTAGGAAAAGGATATTGGTATTTGTGAGCATGTGATAGTGTGGGTGCATGTGTGTGAATAAGAGTGTCAATGTGGGTGTAATTGAATGGTATTGAATAAATGGGTTTGATTATGTGCAGGTTTATGGGTAAATATGTGTATGTGTGTGAGTGGGTGTTCTATGTGTGGCAATGGGTATGAATTGTGCATCTGTGAGTACATGTGAATGTGTTGAAAGTATGCTTGTTTGCATGTATCATTGGAATATGTATGTGTGAATGTGTTTATGTAGGAATTGATTGGCCAGTATATGTGAGTGGATGTGTTTGTGAGTATATGAATGTGTCTTGAGTGTGTATGAGTCACTGATGGATGTGGATGTGTGTTTGCATGTGTGTTTTGAGTTTGAATTTGAGTGTGTATCCTAGAATGTAAGTGTGTGAGTGTGTGAGTACAAGTTTGTGAACATGTGATTGTGTGATTGTATGTGAGGTAATGCAAATTTTAGTGTGTAAGAGTAACTGTGAGCGTGTTTGAGTGTGCATGAGCATGTATTTGAGTCCATGAGAGTATGTTTGAATCTTTATGTGCATGTCAGTGTGTACATGAGTGTGTGCTTTGCGTGTGATTGTATAATATACATATATGTTTGAATATACATATACATACATGAGCCATAGTTGTGGACATATGCTCATGTATATAATATCAAGTGATTTTTAAATACCCACCTCTGGTACTTAGCCATAAGTTTCTTCATGAAATAAAAAAATATTTCATGCAATGTTTCTACTATGTAATTAGAGTGAAGTACAAATAATCTGGCTAATTGTTGAGATGGAAATTAGATTTAAATTAATGAAATTAAAATGGCTCCCAAATTGAATTCTATTTATTAAAAAATTATGGTAGCAAAAAGAGTGTGATATCTCAAGAAAAATCTCCAGATATCCCTTGACTTTTTTTTTCAGAGTTTAATATCTAAATCCTAAAGCCCTTTCCAATTGTTTAGTCTAAACTCATTCCCGTCTTTTGATAACTATCATTCTCTGTGCATTTGAAATGTATCTCGTTCCAAATACTCTCCTCTTCCTTAATCCTTTTTAGTTGTATTGGGAGTGTGAACTAAACAGTTGCCACTAAGATTGATGTAAAGAAAAATGAGTAAACACATTGGGATGGTCTGTGCAAGTGGCTGCACATGTATCGACTAAAGTATAATAGATTCTATGGCGAACTTAAGTAGCAAAATCTTTTAGAAAGAGGAGGTCAAAGCTGAACAAAATCAACACCAGGAAATAAGTACATCCAAGAGGTGAGATAGGGCCAAGGGGAGAGTGGTAGAAGAATGAAGGGGAGGAAGGGAGAAAATGCAATCAAGAATTCATTGTGCATACCACAAAATTAAGAAAAGTAAGGGAAGGAGTGGGTTAACAGGAGAATGTTAAAGGGGATGACACTGATCAAGACAAATTGTATTCATAAACTGCTTTGTTATATGGCACTTCCTTTGTACAACTACTTAAAGATAATTTTAAAAAGGCATGTGTTAATGTCTTAACTCTAACTAAAGGACCAATTCAATATACCTTAAAATTTTTGTTTTCTTTTACCCCTCTAAATTTTGTCATGTGTGTGTGTGTGTGTGTGTGTGTGTGTGTGTGTGTGTGTGTGTGTGTGTGTGTGTGTGTGTGTGTGTGTGTAGAGAAACAGAGAGAGAGGGAGAGATCACATATAATTAAAATACAATAGCCAGTTAAATATCTACCATCTCACAGTTGGTTGTATCTCTGTGTGTTAAGAACACCAAAATCTGCACTTGTAAAAAGTTTCAAGTGCACAACACTGTATCATTAATTTGGAGGGGGGGGGAATCTTGTCATGGGCCCTCAACTCTGGGCCTGGGCGCTGTCCGTCAGCTCTTCAGCACAAGGCTAGCGCTCTACCACTTGAGCCACAGTGCCACTTCTGGCTTTTTTTCTTTTTTGTTTATGTGGTGCTGAGGAATTGAACCTAGGGCCTCATGCATGCAAGGCAAGCGCTCTACCACTGAGCCACCTTCCCAGCCCCTGTATCATTAATTTTATTCCACATTTAGTCTATTAGAATTCTACTTATTTCTCCTACATAACTGCAGATTTATATTCTTTATACTTTATCTCCCTATTTTTTTCCTCTGACATCCCCACTTCTCGTAACACTGAAAAGAAATTACATGTAAGAGTGATTATGCAGGATTTGTCTTTCTGCATCTGGATTGTTTTACTTAGCATTCACTCATCTGTCAGTGGACATTTAGATTGGTACTACATCTGGCCTATCACAAATATTGCTGTGATGAATATAGGAGTGTAGATAACTATGGTGTGCCAATTTAATTTCCTTTCTGTATGTGCCCAGAAGAGAGATTGCTTGGTTATATAGTAGTTCCATTTTTAATTCTTTGAGGAAACTTCCTATTGTTTTCCATAATGGCTGTAGCAAAATATATGCCCTTTTCTTTATTTCATCACTGACCTCTTCCATTTTTATCTTCTTGCCTTGAACAATGGCTTGGTGTGTTATAGGGGAGCAGCCATCTTGCAATCACAACCTAAAAGGATATATAATCATAAAAGAGAAGAGGGAAAAAATGTTACAGATTTAGTATTATTTTCAAACAATGTCATCATCTCTAAATTCTGTTTCTCCAAGCTTGTTGTCAACTGAAAAAAATAAAACCTCTAAGCCAAGCTGTCATCTTTCCACATAGCTAGAATTACAGACATGAACTCCTGACATCCAGCTTGTGTCTACAGTTTTATGAGCACTGGCCACTCATGGTAACTTATAATTAACATTATATGGTAACTTAATTAACTGGCTTGGGGATAGTTTTATGTGTTTGTGAGTGTGTGTATTTGTGTGTGTTTGTGTATCCTAGGGATAGAATGAATGACTTTGTACTTGCAAAGCAAGCACTTTACTGGTACATACTCAGCTCAATACAACTGTATCTATAGAAAAGGAAACAGTTATATTTGTTTTCCAAATAATAATATTCAAGTTTAGTAGAAGAAAGTCCATTATGTTTTATGTATATTTAGGCAATAATATCCTTTAAGAAGGCATTGCCAAATTGATACCTTAAAAAAAACCTATGTGAGATAAGAGAATCAAAACTGAAGAAATTCAGTATAGGAAATAAAAAAAAACCACAATAGCACATTGGTTCTATTGTAACTCAGTGTTAAGGGACAAAATACATTTTAATAAGCTACTTTATTTAATCCACATGAAAAAAATGTGAATGTGAATAAAGACATGCTGAAAACTTGATTATTAATTTATTATCATCCTCAAATCAAAAAGCCAGTAATTATATTCAGGCTGATAGCCTATCATTTCAAGAAAGAGATTTGTAAAAAGTGATTCTTTCAAGGATTTGTTAAACATCATCTAACATTGCAAAAATATTGATTTTTAGGCCTAATAAATAGTGGAGGTGAGATGAAATGTCAAATGTCTAATGTGGGTAGATCTCATAAAAGTACTGGCAACATATGACCATTTATCACTTTTTATTTTGTTTTGTGTGCATGTTCGTTTCTCATGATATATGAGTGGCAGAGTGAAAAAAAGTATTAAAGGGCATTTTTGTTTGGAGAGATTATGAATTTGATCCCATGCTTTCGTGTAAAGTGCACATTGCATGAATATATTTGAAAACCAGAAATACTATACGTTTGGGACCAAATAAGAAAGACAAGATTTAGGTTGGTGAGGGAGAAAGAAATTTATGACTCTCTCTACATCAGATTAGGAAAATGTAGACTTGATGAATAGCAACAAGGGACTGCGAACTTTTCTGCAGAAACCCAGACAAATAAAACTATGAGACCTATGGAGCAAATACTACATTTACTTAGTTTACTTATCATACATTTTCTCATTTATGAAAAGCAGGAACTAGCACAGCATTATGGATATGGAGTGCAGATTACTTTTCCAAGTCTTCCTTTGCCCTATTCCCTAAGGGTTAGTGGGTTAATATTCATGAATAACAGTTTCATTTTGATGTATTTTTCTATTTTTGTGCTGGCACTGAAGCTTGAACTCAGGGTCTGGCACCCTTGCTTGGCTTTTTTGTTCAAGGCTGGTGTTCTACCATTTTAGACACATTTCCACTGCCAGCTTATTCCTGGTCAATTGGAGATAAGGCACTGACAGAATTTTCTGCCTGGATTGGCTCTGAACCTAGGATTACAGGTATGAGTCTCCAGCAATTGGCTTAACAGTTTATTTTTTTTTTTGTCTTTTCTTTTTTGGTACTGGGGATTGAACCCAGGACATTGCACTTGCTAGGCAAGCACTTTGCCACTGAGCTACATCCCAGCCCAACAGTTTATTTTGAATATGAGTTTCCAAAGGAGTTACATGCAAGTAGGATAATATGTTATTTCTTCTATATGTAATTTCTTCTATTCCTTAATTTTTCTATCATCGTGATTTTTAGATTTATTTTGGATAACGTATCTTACCACCAATCCCTGTGATCTTTTATACATTACATTCTAATATAGGCCCATGGCTTTCTCTTACCTAGTCTAGGCCTTATGGCCTATTTTCTATGGGAAGGAACAAAACTTATTGCTTGGGCTATAGCAGACTCTGTGACAAGATTGCTGGCTTTGGGGATGGGGTCCCGGTCTTCATTGAAGGCACATCCTTTGCTTTTACTTCCTTTATTATTATGTCTGTGTCTTCCTATAACCTTTCCTTTGCCTATACCTTTCTATGCTTCTGCATCCTCTTTTCCTTGTGTTCTTCCTACCTGTCTCTCTACCCTTGGTATCACTACATCCTTCTTTGTGAACTCCTATCTTCCTGTGGCCTCTCACTTTCAAGAGTCGCATCTGCTTTGTGTCTCCTGTATCATTTTTTTCTTCCTGTGTTCTCTGGGCTATTGTGCTCTGTATCCTTGGATCCTCTCACCCATCTTCATTTCTCTATCTGCCTACATATTCTTCACGACTCTACTTTTCCCATGAACAGATGTTCTTCTGTAATTCCTGGATTTTTATCCATTGGCTTCAAGATACCACTACTCTAGGTGCTGGATTCTCTGCAGTTTGTTAGGAAAGAGACTGCATCTTCTTAGCACCAAGTTTGGGGTCTGATCAACAGTTTTGTTTTTGGAGACGTACCAGTAGGAAGCAAGCCCAGTAGGAAACATAGCTCGCTGTCATGTCTGTAAGCCCATGGAGCCTGGATCCTCAGAGAGACCTTCTAAAATTTTCTAGGGCCAAGAAACAGAAGAAATATGAAAAATTCAAGGCAGGCCTGTGGAAGCCAGAGCAAGAGAATGTTGCCTGGAGCCAGCACTCTCCAGGAAACTCCAGGAAGAGAGATTTGTAACAGATTGTTTGTTCACATTCATGATCAGAATAAAATAGTGTTCTGAACTACTTGGTTTGGGGAAAGAAGGTGTGTTTCTTTTGTTTACTTTTTGTGTCGACACTAGAGTTTGAACTTGGGGCCACAGCACTGTCACTTAGATTTTTGCTCAAAGCTGGTGCCCTGTCACTCGAACCACAGCTAAACTTCTGGCTTTGTAATGGTTAATTGGAGATAAGTGTTTCAAGGCCTTTTCTGCCTGGGCTGACTAAACCACAATCCTCAGATCTCAACCTCCTGAATAGCAAGGATTATAGGTGTGAGGCTTCAGCCCTTGGCTGAAAAAGTTTTCATTAATAGAAAGCAAGAAATATTTACAATGATATATAATAGCCTTAATCTATATAACCTGGAAATCTTTGTAAAATCAACTTACACCGTTATAAAGGAAAATACCTATCCATGTTAATTTAGGTAAAAGTGGGAAAAGTTTCTAAAAGTAGAATGAGTTAAACAATCTTACATTGCTTTTAATCAAATGGCCAATATTTATTGACCAATTCCTAAGGGCTGGAGACAAGGAATAAAAAATGATACAAACATAACACACTATAAAAAAGCTGAAAGTCGTAATAAGTCTCAGCTAATAAGAAGTTGTCACATTCATTCAGTTTTCAACAAGCAGTTCTTAGTATCTACTAACGTGTACAGCACTATAAAATCACTTGAGGATAAGACACAGTCAAATTAACTCAAGGGTCATTAAGTACAGTAATATATTAGAAAAGACAGCTTGTAATACACATAGTAGTTCAGAAAGTCTAACAATTGCAAAGTGGAGATAGGTTCATACTGAGTCTAAAGATCTGATTGAGGCAGACGTCAAGTGCTGTGTTGGTTAAACTGAGGTTTATTATTCCACTCATTTCTTTGCCATTCCTGGGGCTTGAACTCAGGGCCTGGGTATTGACCCTGAGCCACTTTATGCTCAAAGTTAGTGCTCTACCATTAAGTGACAGTGCCACTTCCAGTTTTTTCTTTGCCCTGAGTAGTTTATTGGAGATAAGAGTCTCATGGACTTTTCTGCCTGGGCTGGCTTTGAACTGTGATCTTCAGATCTCAGCTTCCTGAGTAGCTAGGATTACAGGCGTGAGTTATGAGCACCTGGATCTAGTTATTTTAAAAATATTTATTGGCACCTTTTTGCCTCACATCCCTATGTACAGAAACAGAAACATCCGTCATCAAACAAACATGACGTCTGCCCTCAGAGCTGACAACTTGTCTAAACTGTTTTGCCTAAATTGTTCACAGGAATTTGGCAACTATTTCTGTGTTCATATAGTTCTCTTTGGAAGATTACAACCTTTGGGCTGGGAAGGTGGCTCAGTGGTCGAGCACTTGCCTTGCATGCATGAGGTCCTGGGTTTGATTCCTCAGCACCACATAAGCAAAAAAGAAAAAAAAAGAATGAAAGATTACAACCTTCAAATATTTTAAGCTTATTATACCTATTTGGGGAAGATTCGAGTGTAATTTAATTTTTCTAACTTAGATGAGTATGATCTCCACATTTTGAGCTAGTGTGGAGATAACCAAGAGGAAAGTCCATAAATGCCAATGAAAGTTGACTCCATATGGGAAGGGAGATCTGGAATTTAAGCCTTCCCCTAGGACCTAAGGGAAATATGGAATTATAAGCCCTCCTGTGGGATCTGCTTGCTTTAGGTGGCTGAAATAAGAGATATGAGAGATTATTCCCATAGCTGACAATCTGTAAAGGTCAGTACCGGCCACATTAGACAGCTTGATAATTCAAACAAAATGGATAAAAATCCAGATTAAGTTTAAAAAATTACCTTGTGACATTTCAAGGTTTTTTCAAAACTTAATTAATTAAGAAGTTCTGGCTGGGCACCGGTGGTTCTTGCCTGTAATCCTCCTAGCTATTCAGGAGGCTGAGGTCTGAGAATCATAGTTCAAAACCAGCCCAGGCAGGAAAGAGACTTTGCCATTCAACAGCACAGTTTATGATTACAGTGCCTCTTGATCAGTGTCACAATTTATTTAATTTTTTAAATGTTTAATATGTTTTTTATTGTAAAAATGTGTAGAGAGGGGTTATAGTTACTTGAGTAAGGCAATGAATAAATTTCCTGTGGAACATTGTTACCTCCTCCTTTGTTTTTCCCCTACCATCCCTTCCCTCCCCACTTCCCCAACTCCTCCCTCCCTCCCTCACAAATTGTAAAGCTCATTTTTCAACATAATGTCTTGTACATCTCATTGTTACAATGAGTCAACATGTATTCCTATTTAATCATTTTGTTTTTTCCCTTCCCCTCCCCAAATTAGAAAAGTGTATATGCAAGATGCAGGACACCGAAATCAAATACAATGAAAACAGTGCTTATACCATGGGGGAAGAGCATACAAAAGAAACAAAAAAAAATCGCATAGTACGTTATAAGTACAAAGACAAGAAAGAAAAAAACCACATGTGTCCCTGTCTTGGGGTTCTTTTTGCTTAACATCATCTTATATGGTCATATGTACATAAAAAAAAATCTTATAGCCAAGAATATATTTAACTTTTGGAAGCGATAGTGTATATTTTTATTTTATAAAAAAATTCTCTTTTCTTTCTATCTTCTATGCTCACCAAATGAGTGTTTCATTTAATGATGTTGGGAGAGGGAGTCCATTGAAGAAGTATGGTTATATAATGAATTATTCACATATTTCTTTTTTTTTTTTTTTTGGTCAGTCGTGGGACCTGAACTCTGGGTCTGGGCACTGTCCCTCAGCTCTTCAGCCCAAGGCTAGTGCTCTACCACTTGAGCCACAGTGCACTTCTGGATTTTTCTGCTTATATGGTGCTGAGGATTCGAACCCAGGGCCTCATGTAAGCAAGGTAAGAACTCTACCACTGAGCCACCTTCCCAGTCTGACACATATTTCTTTAAATGATACCATGTCCATTGTTTTCTGCATGGCAAGGGTTTAGCATTTGATTATATTTTCACAAACATTTCTTAGGATGGCCAAGAAGATTCTCCTTTTATGAAGATTTAAGAATTATATTAGTGAGACAGTAATCTTGGAAAAATGCTCCAATAGATGATTTGCCTAGTTCTAGAATACAGGTTAGAGATTCTGAAGTTGAAAGAGCTCTTTGTTCTCATATAAATGGCATATATCTTGAGCCTAATATCGAAAAAGAACTGACAAACAATAAGCAAAATGGCATGTTTAACTAAGTATCAATTTTAATGATGTTCCAGATCATATGGTAGATTGTATAGTGGTTCTTCACATTGTCATAGCATCATAGGTTCCTCAGGACTAAATCAGACTAAAGTCTTACTTAAAACTCCAACTGTGCTGAGTTCAGCCTGAACTTATGTCTCTCAATTATTTATAGTTCCTAATTGCCCTTAAGCTTGGGAGAGAAGAGACTGCATTCCTCTTAGAGACCTTGTTAGTGCTCCATTTGGATGTCCTTCTATTACCCCATGCATACCTCTTTTTCCTTCTGTGGGTATCTCTCCCATCTTTATTGTGCTTTATTTCTGATTCCTCTATGGAGAACTAACTCTAGTGTAATGGAACTGCATTGTCTACAAAAGAGGAAAACTAGAAGTATCTGAATATTTATATTTCCTACAACAGTTCTTGACAATGACTAGTGTTGGGAGGGTAGTATATAAAATCTCAGCTCCATCATCTGTGATTAAGAACATTTAGAGGTATAGTTTATAGCATAAAGACTTCATGTTGTAGTATGGTGAACTCAAATTTAATTATTTGTTCAACTTCTTTCTTCCTGTCCTGCTTCCTCTAGTTCTTTAGTAGTTTTTTTTTCTTTCCTGATGACGTTGACATTTCCTTGATAAATCACCTATACATTAGTCCTTGTCACTGGTTCTGCTTCTGAAGAACTTACTTCTTGACAAATAGTTTGCAATAACATGAAAAATACTTGTCAATTTTTTGTAGTATTCCACTTAAGGATCTATGGTCCTATACTAAGGCAAATTTAAAACAAAAAAAAAGCTAAGGTGCTTTTAGTGGATTTCTTTTTAAACTAACTGAGATGACCCTATCTCATAAGAAATAAGAACATCAATATACACTGCCAATCAGAACATAGGCTTATAAGGGTCCAATTACAATGTTATTTTTCCTAAGTGAACTTCAACATAGAATCTTAGTGCTCTCTGTATTCCTTCCATCTGCAGCTGACTGTGTAGTTTATAAACAGTTGGCAAATGGTAGTGTCCTTCATTGTTTCTCTGACTTACAGAATATTACTTTTTCTATTGGAAAGAAGCAAACGTTTGTATCTGAAATAATTTCTATGAAATACAGCAGTTAATAAAAAGGAAGCCAGCATCTTTGAGTGAATTACAAAGATTAGTTCTATGAATAGAAAAAAAAAGAATTGAGATACCTATCTCTATTCAAGGACCCAGACAGGGTCACAAAGGAAGTGGATGTGTCTCAAAGAATAATGGTACATTAATGTACTTAATAAGTTGCTATTCCATATGGGATTGTCCTACTGGAATTAATCTGCACAGCTCTTCACATCTGTTCACAGCTATCAATCTGAAAACAAATGTATGAAAAACATTAGCAATGAGCTGAAGAAAAAGAGATGCTCTTTACTATCATCTGAAAAGAATAGATTCTTGGTTCACAGATATAGGAAGTAAATTAATCTTAGATATTTCATTATCACATATCTCAAATCCATTATGTCATCAAATTAATAGATCCTAAAGAGTTAGTAGAAACATTATACATCTTGGTAAGGCACAGCAAGTCAGAGAGATGGGTGGGAATGAAAACTTTGCAATATTTCTAAGCATCCAGTTTTCTAGACCAATTTAAAATAGTCTCTTCAAGGTCAAGGACAGATTAGAATTTCTTTTTACTTTTTTAAAATTGAGATTAGGTGATTATGTAAATTTCACATATTTCACAGTATTGTGGAATAGCGATCCTTAGTTAAAGTCACAAACACATTTTAACCTTCACAAGGCAAATTGTCATTATCATGGTCTATAACGTGTGTGAATTCTATTAGCTTTCACAATAGAATTTAGAATTTGTTTTTAAAAACTTTGCTGTAAAGGTGATGTGAAGAGGAGTTAGTTATATAAGGTAATTACATTTCTTTTTTAATTTTGTCAATCCTTCCTCATTTTCTCCCATATTTTTCCCATGATGCTGTCCCCACCCTCCCACCCCTACCCCTGCCCTACAAGTTATATAGTTCATTTCCAACAGTGTCTAGTGAATCTCACTGCTGAATAGGTTCACCCTTTGTCCCACAGTTTGTGTGCTTCCCCTTCCTTTCCCCAAAGCAGTTAAACTTATATATAACACAAAGTGTACAGCAATCAAAAATAGTGACAAAAGGGAATAAATGAAAGGGGGAAAAAGAACCACCAATAGTACAATTTCTAATGTTAGGAAGAAAATACAATACTTAGAATCTTCCTTTAATTTCAAAATCAACAATATCTGATGTTATTAATCAGTATAGACTGCATTACAAAGGATAGTTTGAGTTCATTCCAGAAAATGTTCTACAGAAAATAAGTAGAATTTTAATTTGTGAATTATCTAAGCAGATGCAGTATTACTGTAGTGAAAATGTTAAACACTGTAGTAAGGATTCATGAGGAAATCACAGAGTTTCTGCAAAGTGCATACCCGCTTCATGATTCTGTGTGCATATTTTCATTTGCATACATATATTACTGTGAAGAGAGGGCATAGCTATTTCTATATTCAAAACCTTTGTGAATTCTATACCTCTGACTATGGAATAACAATTGTCAATGAAAATTTGTTTCCCCAACTTAAACTAAACATTTGTTTCTGATTTAGCAAAATCAGTTATATGTTCAGGTATCATGAATATTCCATAATCTAGTATTATGAGAATGATTAAAAATCTGAGAATGTTTACTCTTGTCTCATTGACATCATTTTTATTCTTTACTTATTGTCTCATATTACATTGTCTTAGTATGTTTTTTAAATTTGCTCCAGATGTGATTTTTGTTGTTGCTGTTGTTGGTGGTGGTGGTGGTGGTGGTGGTGGTGGTGGTGGTGTGTGTGTGTGTGTGTGTGTGTGTGTGTGTGTGTGTGTGTGTGTGTGTGTGTGTGTGTGTGTGTGTGTGTGTGTGTGTGTGTGTGTGTGTGTGTGTGTGTGTGTGTGTGTGTGTGTGTGTGTGTGTCGGTAGTGGGGCTTTAACTCAAGGCTTCACATTGTCTTTTGTTTAATAAGTTTTTCTATTGTGAAAATACTGTACACAGGGGTTACAGTTACATGAGCAAGGTAATGAGTACATTTCTTATCAAACATTGTTTTTCCCCTACTAACCCCACCCTCCCACCTCCACAACTACACCCCCCACCCTCACCCCCACTCCTCCATCCCCCCACCCTCGCCTAAATTGTAAAGTTTATTTTTCAACATAGTGTCTTATACATCTCATTGTTACAATGGGTCAACCTGTATCCATAGTTAAACATTTTGTTTTTTTCCTTCCCCTCCCCAAATTACACCAACATCAAATACAATGAAAACAGGGCTTATACCATGGGGGAGGAACATACAAAGAAACAAAAAAATCACATGTTACCTTATAAATACGTTAGAAAAAATAGCAAGAAAGAAAAAAACCACTTGTGTCCCTATCTTGGGGTTCATTTCCCTTAACTTCATTTTATCCGGTCATATGTACATAGCTTTTGGCCTTTTCCACTTGTCCCAGACATACACCAGTTATTGCAAATGAGGGAAAACCATAGGACCATATGTTTCTTTGGACCTGGCTTACTTCACTTAATATAATTTTTTCCAAGAATTTCCATTCCTAACAAATGGGGCAATGTCATTCTTTCTGATGGAGGCATAGAATTCCATTGTGTATGTGTTTTCATATATATATATATATATATATATATATATATATATATATATATATCACATTTTCTTGATCCATTCATCTACTGAGGGGCATCTGGGTTGGTTCCTGCTGTGATAAACATAGTTGTACTGGTAGCTTTAGTATGGTCTTGTATATGATCATTTGGGTAAATGCCCAAAAGTGGATTGCTGGGTCATAGGGAAGCTCTATGTGGAGTCTTTTGAGGAACCTCCATACTACTTTTCAAAGAGGTTGAAAGGTTTACACTCCCACCAACAATGCAGTAGGGTTCCCTTCTGGCCACATCCCCTCCAGCATCTGTTGTTATTAGAATTCTTGATTATAGCCATTCTAATTGGGGTTAGGTGGAATCTCAATGTTGTTTTGATTTGCATTTCTTTTATGTGTAGAGAGGTTGAGCACTTCTTCATGTGTCTATTGGCCATTCTTATTTCCTCTTCAGATAAGTCTCTCTTTAAGTCTTTAGCCCACTTATTTATCAGGAAGTTGTTTCTTTGAGGATTTATTGTTGGGGGATTTAATTTTTTGAGTTCCAATGGACCCTTGTCCGTTGTATGGCTAGTGAATATCTTCTCCCAATCCGTGGGCTTTCTATTGATCTTGCTAGCTATATTCTTTGCCATGCAGAAGCTCTGCAACTTCATGCAATCCCATTTGTCCAACCTTTCTTTGATTTGTTCTGTTTCTGGGTCTCTATTAAGAAAATTTTGGCCTGTGCCAAGGAGACCTTGGGTTTCTCCTATTCTGTTCTATAATGTTTTCAAGGTGTCTGTTTTGACTTCGAGGTCTTTGATCCATTTGGAGTTCATTCTGGTGCAGGGTGATATATAAGGATCTAGCTTTAGTTTTCTACAGCACCATTTACCGAAGAAGCTGTCTTTCTTCCATTCTATTTTTTAGCTCCCTTATCGAAGATTATGTGACTATAGGTCTATGGGTTCATTGCTGGGTTTTCAATTCTATTCCATTGGTCCTGAGGTCTGTTCTTGTGCCAGTACCAAGCTGTTTTGATTACTATGGTTTTGTAGTAGAGTTTGAAATTTGGTATTGATATTCCTCCAGCACTGTTCTTTGTGATAATGGTAGTTTTTGTGCTTCAGGGTCTTTTATTATTCCATATGAATTTTTGGATTAAGGCTTCACATTGTTAAGGTTGGCTTTCTAACACTATAGGTACATCTTCTAGATTTTTGTTGATTCATTGGACATAAGATTCTCACAGATTTTTGAGTCTAGGCTTGGTTTCATGTCATCAATCCTCACATTCCAGCCCTCTGAATAGTTAAGATTACAAGCAAGAACCACCAGTAGCATCTTTTATAGAACAGCTCTCATTTGTGTAGAAGAGCTTCAAATACACATATTAAGATGTCATCATTTAAAATGTATTTTAAAATAATACTTTAATAATAAACTCACCATTTTAATCTACAATTTTTGATCTCCTTTGAAAACACTTGGCAAACTGTAAAAACTTAATTTTGTGGGATTCAGTGTTCTATATTTTAAAATATTCAGTTTTAAAATAATCCACTTAAATTATAAAATAAGAACTTGTCATATATACTCGCTGTGAAACAGTGTTTGCATAGCTACATACTACTTAAACTATTTTATTACAGTCAATATTTCAATTGAGAACTGAATATTAGCTACTAAAATTATGTGTGGTAAGAGATTTTTTAACAAATCTCCCCATAGTTCCATATAAATACTTCCATTTTTGGTAGTTTTTTTGTTTATCAGGATTTAGAAATGTCTCTTCTGAAGAAGGTAGCATGTGACTCATGCTTTTTGTTGTTATTGTTGTTGGTTGTGGGGCTTGAACTCTGGGCCTGGGCAATGTCCCTCAGCTCTTTAGCTCAAGGCGAGCGCTCTACTACTTGAACCACAGCACCACTTCTGGTTTTCTGGTGGTTAATTGGAGATAAGAGTCACATGGACTTAACTGCCCCAGCTGGCTTTAAACTGAGATCCCCAGATTTCAGCCTCCTGAGTACCTAGGTTTATAGGCATGAGCCACAAGCACCTGTCAATTCATGCTCCTTGAAAAATATAATGAAAATATCCAGAATCATCTATTCTGCAAAATATTTGACAAAAGTCTTCTTGTTTCAATCAAGAAAACAAGTTAAACAAGAAACATAAGAAAGTTATTTGTAGTACCCTAATATAAATATCTCTTGTTTAAGATTTGATTTATTGAGTAGAAAACTTGTTTTGCACTGGTGACTCAAACTAATTGCTTCTGATCTTAATTTTTTCTTATGAATTGCTTTTAGTATCTTGTACATTCCTGCTTAAATCTTTAATGAATGAAATCAACTATAACAGTAATTAAGCAGCCGATTATTTTCCCAGATTTGATTTTAAAAAGTGTAAAACATGATATTTTCTTTTATACTAGAGTGATTACACATAATGATAAGAATTTTGTTTAATAAAGATTTCTGTCAGTAAAATATTGTTACTAAATCCACTCAGGTTTATTCTGAAATATCAATTAGAACAAATTGAGCCTTCTGTCTTTTGTAAATACAAAGTGATAAAGCATGTGTTTAACAAAGACAAATAAAACACAACAGCAAAAGGCTTCTACTAGATCATTCTATTAAAGAACATGATATATACAAGCAGTATTTATTTGTTCTTAATTATAAACTGATGAAAATATGACATTTAAGTCAAATATAATTTTATTTATAAGAAAACACAAAATCCCATAGTGGAGGAGGAAGAATCATGGTGCTAATTTTCTATTACTGTATTAACTATATTATCTAAAATAATTTAAAGATGGAATTAACTTGTTTTTAGAATAAAATTGCCTTGAATATATTTACAAGTATATGAATATATTTACAACTATATTTATATGTGTGTGGATATATATATATATATATGATGAGGATATATAAAAAATAAATGACTCATTTAAAAATAGGATATATAAACAGAAGTTCACAGGTTTTAGACCCTTTTATCTGTCATTCATTTTTAAATTATTTTAATTATTATTAAGTTGTACAAAAAGGTTACAGTTCCATAATCCAGGTTATAATTAGAATATTTCTTGATCAGTATCACCCTTTCCATTGTTCTCCACCATATTCCCCTCCCATTCCCACCCTCAAGTAATGTAGTTAAACTTGTACATAATGTACATTAAATATAATTGCATTTGCTCACCTTTTCTACCTCCATTTGTGTGCATCCCTCTTGCTCTTCCCCCTAAAACATGTTCGACTTAGTTTAACAAGCAAAAGTAATACTATCCTACCAGCTTGATATTCTCTTTAGTTACATTTTAGTTATCCGTTAAAAATATAGAAATCCCTGAGATGTATTGGAGTATATAATTGTTACTTCTTGTTGAGAAACCTGCCTAGGAGTTCTGTTTTAACATAGAATAATTTTTAAAATAAATCCATTATTAAATAAACATTGAAGGGGATGACTTTGATCAAGGTATATTATATTAAAAACTGCTCCGTTAAATGTCAACTCATTTGTACAACTACTTAAGGATAGTTTTAAAAAATTAAATGAAAACATTGTTTCGTGGGAGCAAAGAAGCTTAGACTGTTAAATCAACAATATATTTTTATCAATTAAAATAATTCAATTTTCATCAAATTTTATAATTTTTGGGGGGGTCAGGTCCTGGGGCCTGAACTCTGGGCCTGGGTGCTGTCCCTCAGCTCTTCAGCTCAAGGCTAGTGCTCTACCACTTGAGCCTCAGCGCCACTTCCAGCTTTTTTCTTTTTGCTTATATGGTGCTGAGGAATCAAACCCAGGGCCTCAGGCATGCAAGGCAAGAGCTCTACCACCGAGCCACCTTCCCAGCCCAAATTTCATAATTCTTGTACAATTTTATATGGAGGCAGAATTATATTTTATTTCAAAATAATAAAATTTAAATGTATACATACAATATTTTATAAGGCACATACATAAAATATGCATACATGTAGGTGAAATTATATATAAAAGCTATAATGAAGTTTTGATAAACTCTCTTCCTTTCACACATGGACACACATACACCATAGAAACATGCCAAATAATAATTGCTTTTGCTTTTACAAGGCTAACAGTTATGGCTACAAAATAGGATTGTCATCTTGATGCTGAAGTATGTGATTTTCATTCTGATATGAAATTGCATTTTACTTTTACATGCATCTACTTCTGTTCTATATTATTGTATTCATTTAGACTCTACCTTTTCTAGAACTAAATTTTGTGCATTACTGAAGACTTTCAAGTCTAAAATAAAAAATAATGTTTCAAACACTTTTTCTGGGGAGACAAAATGGGAGCATTTTTTTGGATACATATATGGTTTGTCTTCTCCAAAACTCATGTTAAAATTTTATTTCCAGTATAGTAAGACTGAGTTAACTTTTTTTTGGTGTTGTTGTTGGTGTGGGGCTTGAACTAGAGTCCTGGGCACTGTCCCTCAGCTCTTCAGCTCAAAGCTAGCCCTCTACAACTTGACCCATAGTGCCATTTCTGGCTTTTTCTGAATATGTAGTGCTGAGGAATCAAACCCAGAGCCTCATGCATGTGAAGCAAGCACTCTACCACTAAGCCACTCAGCCCAAGACTGAGTTAATTCTTAGAGGCATAAACATGTGCCCTGCTGGAACTTATTTGGTTACCATGAGAGTGAATTATTATAAAGTGAGACTTTCTCCTATTAAATGAATGAATAAATCAAATTATGGATTCGACTTGTCCATGTTGTTCAAATGTCAGTTCTCTCAACACTGGTCTAAATAAATGTTCAGATTTATTCCAATCTAAATAGGCATGTTTTTCTCCAGGAATTGATATAGTGATTGTAAATTATATTCAAAATTTAAACCTAGACTTGCCACAACATTTATATATTTCATTACTGGGGTTTGAACTCAGAACTTTGTACTGTTATACAAGCATTCTACCATTCCGGAGACACTCCCAAGACATATTTTTTTTACTTAGTTTGATTTTCAGATAAGATCTTGTGTTTTTCCCTCAGCTGGCATTAGACAACGAGCCATTTATGCCTGTACTACAGCACCTGGGATTATATGTGTAACATAGGGTAGACAGTAAAATGTCTGACTGTCCAGAAATGAATCAACATGTATTTTCAGTTAGAAATACCAGAATATGGGCTGGGAAGGTGGCTCAGTGATAGAGTGCTTGCCTTGCATGCATGAGACTCTGGGTTCGATTCCTTAGCACCACATAAGCAAAAAGAAAAAAGCCGGAAGTGGCGCTGTGGCTCAAGTGGTAGAGCGTTAGCCTTGAGCTGAAGAGATGAGGGACAGCGCCCAGGCCCAGAGTTCAAGCCCCACAACCAGCCCCCCCCAAAGAAATACCAGAATAGTTGAGTAGTAAAAATAATCTTTTGAACAAATGGTGACAATGATTAATGAAAAATATATTGAACCTTAACCAGATCCTTGTATGGTAAATTCAACAAAAAAGTGATCATAAGCCTTGAAAGTAAAAGGCTAAACCTATGAATATCTGGAAGCACACATGCAATTTTTTTCAAATTTATGGGTAAACAAATATTCCTATACATAAAGTTTAACCAAATAGAATGTCAGTTATTGCATCATAGAAAAAACATCTAATTTTGTAAAGGCACTATTAATACCCACAAATAGAATAACTAAGAAAGAAGAGGTGGTACTGACAAATAAGTAGATAAAGTGAAGCTTCTAAATCTTGCTGTTAAGATTATAAATTGTGTAGCTATTCTGCATTTTTAGATAAAATTATATATAGCACGAAGCAAACCAATTCCATTTCAAGGTAGAAAGAAAAGAAAGTCGGTCTTCATAAAAATGTGAGCAGGAATGTTTATAGCAACTTCTTTCATAATAACCAAATTGAAACCACTGTAATGTATATCCATAAATGACTGGATAAAAATGGGTAACATTTTGTGGCCTAGTCATATATTGAGATTTTTCTTTTTAATAAACTTGAACAAACTAATGATGCACAAAACAACATATATGAATATGTAGAGTAAAAGAAAGAGAGCACCAAAGAATTCTTTTATTTCTTTATGATTCATCATATTGGAACTTATAGATGAAGTCAAACTGATTCACTGTGACAGAAAGCAGATTTGTGACTTCCTGGGCCAATGGAGGCCTGAGGAACATGAAGAAAATTTTGGGTTATGAAAATACCTTGTGGAGCTCTAGTGGCACAATCGGTTAGCGTGCAGTACTTATAAGAAAATACCTTGTATCTTGATTGTGCTACTCTAGGTATTGACATTTGTGAAAACTCATTAATGTGCAAACCTAAAAGTATCAGTTTTCAAATTTCTTAAACGTATAAATGCATGCAAAAGTATATATCTAAAGTAAAAGATCATAAGTATACTATACCAAGAAGAGTGGCTAAAAATAAAAATTAAAAGAACTTCATTCCAGGCATCGGTGGCTCATACCTGTAATCTTAACTATTCAAGAGGCTAAAATCTGAGGATTGTTCAAAGGCAGCTCAGTAGAAAAGTATGTGGGGCTCTTAATGCCTAACTAACTACCAAAAATCCAGAAGTGGAGCTGTGGCTACAATGGTGGATCTCTAGCCTTGTGCAACAAACAAACAAACAAACAAACCATCAAACTCAGGGACTGCTCCCAAGCCCCAAGTTCAAGTCCTAAGATAGGCATCAAAAAAAGAACTTTAACAATATCAAGTTCTAGAAAGTATATATAAACACTGGACCAAGCATTGATTGTTATAGTTCACTTTGGAAAAACTCTTTAAAAGTACATACTAAGGATGATGGCTATTGGAATACCTATGACCTGACTGTAATTGTATCCATTATTGTATCCAAGATAAATGTTTGTTCATCTATGAGTATATTGAAGAATATTTATATATGCATTATGCTTTTATATCTTTCCAGTGGATGTCCATTTAGATGTCAAAGTAGCAGGAAAAAGAATAAACCATGAACACACTAGTACATGCAACAGCATGGATGTATGTTACAGACATAATGTTGAACAAAAGTGGATAAATACAAATTGTATTATTCCCCCTATTAAATGTTTAAAAATGACTTGGACATAGTGGCATTTGCCTGTAATGTCAGCAAGTCTGAGGTCAGAATAGGCTACCTAGGGGAGACCCTATCTCCAAAAAACGATTAAAACAGAAAAGAATAAGACATAGTAATACAAGTCATAGCTACCTTTGTTAGTGTGATAGGCCACTGATTGGCAATATTCTGCTTTTTATGTTACTGAGTTTAGAATCCAAGGACTTGCACTTGCTCGACAAGAACTCCATCCTTTGAGCCATGTGCACAACCTCTTTTATTTCAGTTAATTTTCTGGTAGGGTTTTGTGGGTTTTTTGCCTGGGCTTGCCCTCAGTCCATGATCCTCCATCACTGCCATCCCTGTATCTGGAATGAAAGACATAAACTTTCATAACTTGTTTGTTCTTTGAAATAGGATCTTACTAACAATTTTCCTGAGTCTGCTTCAAAGTATAATCCCACTATCTCTGCCTCCCACAGAGCAGAGTATAGCAATGAGACACAGATCCTATTCTTTGATCTGAGTATTTGTTACAAAGATGTGTTTATTTTTAAATTTTACCAGCTTACATAATTATAATTTATGTACTTTTATGCAAATATTATTTTGAATGTTTACACTGTAACAATCACATTATGGTATTCTTAATATTCTCTAGTGGCTTCTTACTACTCTTCTGATAAAACCTAAATGCCCTATCATGTATATATCCTGCTACATTTCTCTTTGTTGACTTCCTCCCACTGGGCTCTTCAACTCATAATTGAAGAAAGAGTGAAGAAAGATTTTTCTTCCACCTTTTTACATGTACTTCTCTGCCTAAAATACTATTTCCTAAAGACTTTAGCCTTGTTTTTATTGGCACTCAAATCTATGCCTTTCCTGAAATCCAAAACCATCTCTTCTGTCACTTTTACTAGAATATCTTTTTAACTCAGTGCTACTTTCACATTTTAAAATTACCTTATTTGATGACTTATTTTCTTATTCCTTTAGTTAGAATAACAGAGACATGGAATGTCTTGCTCTCTGCTCTGTCCTCATTGATTAGAATTCTGTTAGGCAAGTAGATACATGTTAAATAAGCAATTGGGATATAGATAAATTTATAGATGCATAAGTGAATGGATAAGTCAGCAAATGCAGTGCAGAGAAATTAATGAAAACTGATTAAATATGAAATATTTTATGGGACTACATTAGGCATGGATAAGTGTGATCAAGCAGTATTTTTCTTCAGCCCCTTAAATGAAATTGAGACATAACTCAGGAAATGGGCCTTGAGGATGATAATTTCAGCAGCTTGCACAAAATTATTTACCAAGTAATATAACATTAAATTACTATTTCTGTATTATTGCTCAAGCTACTCTAATCCTACAGCATTATTACTAGGGCCTCAAAGGGAAATAATTTTGTGTTACAACTATATGCTACATTAAAAACCTGAAAGGTATGAACATGTGTTTTTCTCACTATAATAAATGTATCCTCTAAACAAATTTTTTAAAATATAAACATATATTTTTGTACTAAATGTAGCATAGCATCCAATTTGCTTTGTTTCTTTTTCAAAATTTCCCAGATGCAAGTGGGCACTTAAGTGCTTTTTGATGATGATAATAATTACTGAAATTTCTTTTATAATAACATTTTCCTCCTGAAGTCTCAGTACATATGTTCTCTTTTATTTTTGCTGTATTTTTTTCTTATAATATTACATTTTCCCAGTTTGAATTATTCTACGGTTTACAATTCCTTATGAATTTTCAACTTTTAGCCTTTCAGTGAGGTGATCTAGTGCTTATGTTCCCTCAACACCTAGTATTATAATCAGTAAATAATGGGCAATGGCAACCTGTATGCAGAGATGAGCAAATTTTATGAAAGGCCAATGAAGAGAAGTAATCTGCTGTGATTAAAATTAGGCCTTCTGACAGAACACAGCTTGTTATAGTTTATTATATTGATAATTAAGACAGAATTCCTAAAGAATATGCTTGAAGGCACATGTAGAGTAGAATTTATATGAAATGAAATTATAATTCCTATTATAATTTACAAATTTGAAATAATTATTTCTAAAATGGGAATTTTGTATCACATAAAATGTCAGTAGTTACTGACTAGTTTGTAATTTCATTTTTGCTTTTGTTTTTGTTTTAGAAATACCTAGGTGGAAAGGACACATTTGCGTAGTAAACATTTATGGTTACATAATTTATCTTAATTTTTAACACAACCTGAGTAGTATTGGCCATTTAATTGTGCTTTTTGAGGCCTTTGTCTACAGGTCATTCTATTAGTGCTTTACACTTACTTTTTCTTGCTTCATAATATGTCGACTCATTTACTGATAGACTATCACATGCTGTAGAAAATTTTAGTGGTTCTTAATCATGTTATCATCTTCTAATTGTATTAGGCTTTATTAGATGATTACTACAATCTTATGATGATGTAGTTTTAAGTGTTGTTAAAGTGCTTCCATTCTTAAGTCGTCATCTTTAGTTCTAGATCATGGCCTTTCTATCAAGTAAAAATCTGTCATGGTCATGAAGAATTTTTTCACTTTGGAAGATCCCAGATCCTTGTCATTATATGACCTTTGAAATCTCTATCCACTTCTCCATGTTGATGATACTTGGCTTGATGTTCTAGAATATCAATGCATATACTTAACCTAGGTGCTGTGCAAAGGGAAATTTATGCATAGATTTTTAGTATATTAATAGCTAGTCACTATTAATAGTACAATATTAATTGTAAATGTTAGTAGTATAACAATATATATCCCTCTTCTCTGCTCAGTTCTATACACACCCTATTTGGGCTGCTTTGATTGTTCTATATACATTTTTTATCCTTTTCAACTAGTGATTTCACTGTGGTGCTTGAGCTCTACCAATCTCTTATGACTTGGAAGTTCTTTCAGATGCCTGACTAAACTACCACATTTTCTTCCAGTTTATATACTGTTTGGATGTCACAATCTCTCAATATATTTTCTGTTACCTAAAGAAGAAAATTCTGTTGAAGTGTTGTTAGTATTAGAGACATTTGCTGGGAATTTTTTTCTGCATGAATCCATCCCTATATTCCAGATCTGTAGAATATCCATGTTATTCATCCAAAGACTTTACAGCGTTCATGGTTCAGGTCCCAATATGGCTACAGATTGGCAATTTGTTCTTAAATTAATTGTTCAGTGCAATATTCTTGCCAAAGATACATTACTCATTCATCTAAACATCTTAGTATGGACCTGAGTTTGCATATGATATAATCTTGTGAAATATCAATATTAGTCATTTCGATTGACCTCAGTTGTCCTCAGATAAAACCAAACTTCTGTTAAAAGTTATTAAGATGCTTTCAAACTTACTTTGTCTCCAAGCAGACATATTTTTTACTGAGCATCAATTAACTTGACCATTACCCTTGAAACAAAGAAATGATTTAAGGGATTTCAGAGCTCTTCACTGAAGACAGGTGAGTTATATGTCTTTCATCTCCATTTTTCCCATTTCTAAAATCGTTGATTTAATAAATGGTTGTATTCAGTACCAAATTTGTTCAATATTTTGAGCAAAATAAAAGGAAAAGAAAGAAGAATGGGCACACAATAAAAATGTGAAGACTGTCAGCAACTTTGTCTTTCAAAGTTAATGATGATCTCTTTCAATGTTTGAAATATTTCCCTTTATCAGTCTGGTGAGTTGTATTTTGTCAGTTCTCATTAAATAATGTTGCCATAGATACCAATGAATATTATATAATAGAGCAAGATTTTATTTGACCTTTTATAAAATTCTTCAAATGGGGTGGTTGAGGAATC
This sequence comes from Dipodomys merriami, assembly GCF_024711535.1. Lineage (NCBI taxonomy): Eukaryota > Metazoa > Chordata > Mammalia > Rodentia > Heteromyidae > Dipodomys > Dipodomys merriami. The sequence continues at coordinate 103,991,867 of NW_027204492.1, forward strand.
TCTAATTTTACTGAGACTGTTTAATTACTTCTTTGTTCCTCATATTAAGTTCTTTGAACTAAGACGTCACATTCTAGGTATCTGGGCATATAAAATATAAAGGGATTGTCAGTGTATGTAATGGTCATATACTTGGTCATACACTTTTCCAACATATGAAATAAAAAAATTCTTCCGTGAATATTTGATCTAACTTCAATGTCTATAGAATTAAGTGTTCATCCAATCAAATATAAACATCCAATGTGTATGGGTGCTGCTTATATTCCAACTGTATAAAAATATATATACATGATATTTCAGCTTACTCCACTTTAGACACATGTATGTGGTATTTCACTGGTAAATTCTTTAAAAAGAAAAATAAATTGAATCTGAGGCTAAAGATTTAGCTCAGTGGCCTCATGAAAGGATGTAGTAATTCATTTCACAGTTCTCAATGGTTGGTAGTAGAATGAGACGAGTGTTGAGAAGAGCCTGTTTTCAGAAATGTAGACAGTCATTGTATTTAATGTTAAGTGAATGGCAATATTTAAAGAAGTTCCATTTATTTTGGAGCTAAATCTGACCAAGTTTGAGGGTTATAGAAAGAGATGTTTAGAAAGATTTGGCTTATTATAAAGGTCTATTTTAAGCAAGTTTATGTTTAGTAAATGATGGTAGGGGCATAATATAGAATATTATTCGAAAAAATCTAGAGCCACTAAAAGGTCAGCCCAGAAGACACGTTAGCGAGATATACCCAGTGATATTGTTACATGTTAGGCTTCTGTCTGCAAAGCTATTTTTAGCAATGATCTCATCATAAAACTTGCTTTTCTGATACACAGACAAATTTGGTCTAGATTTGTGCATGGGTAATTTTTCGTGTGTGTGTGTGTGTGTGTGTGTGTGTGTGTGTGTGTGTGTGTGTGTGTGTGTGTGTGTGTGTGTGTGTGTGTGTAGAGGAATGTGGAAGAGGAAGACATATCTATTGTAATTTATTAGGGGAAAAATGAAAATATTTTTAAATAAAAAAACACTTTCATTTTTTTCAAGACTGGCTGGGGAAAGCACTACTTTGTCCTTTCCTTGGACCAACTCAGTGCTGTATAAATACACCCATATGTGGAAATTGCCCTCCCAACTGTGGGTGCTAGTGACTCACACTTGTAATCCTAAATGCTCAGGAGGCTGAGATCTGAAGATCACAGTTCCAAGCCAGCCCAGGCAGGGAAAAAAAGCTTTCTTTTTCTCACACCAAAATAGTATATTTGTAATATATGTTAAGTTCTAAATGTATGTATACAACTATGATTCACAACAAAGAAAAATTTCATTATTATCTTTAAATAGTGGTACAAAGGACTTCTCATTTAACAAAGCAGTTTATGAATACAGTATATCTGGGTTTATTTTTTGCAGGTCCTGGTGTTTGAACTTAGGGCCGAGGTACTGTCCATGAATTTCTTTTGTTCAAGGATAACACTTTAAACTTCAGCCACAGCACCATTCTAGCTTTTCCTGAGTGGTTTATTGGAGATAAGTCTCACAGACTTTTCTGCTAGAGTTGGCTTCGAACTGAGATCCTCAGATCTCAGCTTCCTAAGTAACTAGAATTATAGGCATTATCCTTTCAACCTTCTCACACATCCCTCAACTACTACCCCTTCCCTTACTTTTCTTAATTTTGTAGGATATACCTTGGATTCTTGACTTCATTCTCTACCTCTTCTCTTCATTCATCCACTCCTTTCCCCTTGTCCCCATCCCACTTTTTTTGAGTACCTGATTCCTGGTATTTTACTTTGCTGAACTTTGATTTTGGATTTCTAGAATTATGCTATTTTAGATCTCCCTTGAATCCATTATATTTTAGTTCATGTATTTGTATATATTTGCATACTACCCAACATATTTAGTTATAAGTTTGTAAGCTAAATATAGCTTCCACATATAAAGGAAAACGTGCATCCTTTGTCATTCTGAGCCTGGTTTACTTAATTTTTTCCAGGTCTTTCTATTTCTTTACAAATGATACAAAATCATTCTTTCTAATGGATGAGTAAACTTCCATTTTGTATATATGCCATATTTTTTTGATCCATTCATCCACTGATGGGCATCTGAGCTAATACTACACTTGGGCAGGGTGAAAAGTGGGGTTTTATGGGGGGGAGTCCGGTCGTGGGGCCTGAATTCTGGGGCCTGGGTGCTGTCCCTCAGCTCTTCAGCTCAAGGTTAGTGCTCTCCCATTTCAGCCACAGCACCACTTCTGGCTTTTTTCTTTTTGCTTATAGGGTGCTGAGGAATCGAACCCAGGGCAAGGCAAGTGCTCTACCACTGAGCCACCTTTCCAGCCCTGTGAATAATGGTTTTGCTGGTGGTTTTCTTTGGGGTAAATGCACAGGAGTGGAATATACAGAGAACTTAAAAAATTAAATCCTCTAAAAACCAGCAACCCAATTAACAAATGGCATAATGAGCTAAAAGGAGTTCTCAAAAGAAGAATTTAAAATGGCCAATAGACACATGAGGAATGCTCTACATCTTTGGCCATAAAGAAAAATCTAATTTCTAATTAACCAGCAAAAAATCAGAAGTGGAACTGTCACACAAGTGGTAGAGTGTCAGCCTTGAAGAAAAAAGCCAGGCAACAACAAAATTTCCTGAGTTTAAGCTCTAGTACAGTACACAAAAATGCTCCCCCTTCTTTGCAATAATAAAAAGCTGAACAAACTAGATAATCGCTGACCTTTCTTGGGTTCATTAGAGAATAAGAGTTACGGGGAAAACTACAACCCTTTAACCTGAAGAGACAAGTAGATCAGATTAACAAAATTTAATTAACAAAATTTGCTTATCAAGAGTAGACACAGTCAGAGATACAAACTGAAGTGAACACAAAAAGGTAATTTTGATAACAATGAATGCTGATGAACATGAAAGTGAAAATTTCCTCTGGGCCACAATATTAGGGAGAATTATGTACTTTAAAGGAATATACCTTTGGGATCTCCAGATTCTCTTCAGGCATCAAGAAAGATTCACCGCCCCACCCCCTTTTATAGCTTTCCCAGGGGGAGCAATAGAGTAATTGCCTAAAAATATGCCCAGAATATTCTCTGTAATCAAGTCCTGTCCTACAGGGAGAAATGAATTATCAGAGTATTACCCTAGTTGGAAAAAGGACTCCCAGCACCACCTATCTAACTTTTTTCATTTAAATGATGATAACCAAGACACAGGTTTGAAAGTCAGAACCGAGAGACAAAGTTTGCCAAATGCCTATGAAATATCATAAGATTACAAAACACTTCCCTCTCCATATCTTGCTGCCATCCCAGCAGAACTTCAGTATAATAACAATGGATTATAACTGAAAGTTCTTCAAGATGAAATTCTGTAAGTAGTATTTATGGAAGTTTCAAATAGAGAGAGAGGATTTTAAAAAGTGAGTAATTTTAAACTTCTCACACATACAGCTTATGTCGAATATTAAAAATTGTCCACCTCCTAGATAGATTAACATAAAACATTCCAGTCAGACTGTTTGTCTCAATTCTTATTACCAAATATATCATATCTTGCTTTCAGCAAAGACATACTAAAAAAAGACAGAGCATTGCTTAGAACAAGGCTTATATGCGGTTCTGATGTTGGAATTATCAAACAAGGACTTTAAATTAGCTAAATTTATTTTAATAAAAGCTAAAATGGAAAAGATGGTTAGCATGAAAAAAGTACAGGATTGCCATATAATAGAATCCTATTTCTGTCTCCATCTGATCAACACCACAGCTTATTGAGTGAAAGACAAAAAGAAGCATTGTATTACTAATACATCCTTGGAGTTGTGTAATACCTGCTTAAAATTGCTCAGAACCAATTACTTGTTTGTACTTCATTTTTCAAGCCATGGCAAACAGGAATATAATTTTGTTTTCAGACAATGAAGGCTTTGGCTTTCTGAAGAATTACTGTTGTCTGCCTAAAGGAAGAGGACTTCAAGATTACCTTTTCTTTAATTCAAATCACCTTTTCAAGTAAATGCCTCTTAGGTTGATAACTCTTAAATCACCATCATTAGTTGATCAGAGTAAGGGAAATTTTACTCCACAAAAGACAATTGAAATTATACCTTCTCCAAGTCCATTTAGTGAATGGTTTTCTTAGAAAAACACCTGGCCAGTACCTTGTGATTATTCTGTAGACTACATCATTGGAGCCTGCAAACTACTTGACAATATTAAGGAGTAGGAAGATTTCTATATCCTCAATTTTTTTAAAGAAGAATATAAGGCCTATTTATTTTCATGGAAAAATTAAAAGTGTTAGTAACTTATTCTAACTTATTGATAGAAGTAACAAATGACGTATTCATGGAGAGAAATAGAGTGCCTTGCATTTAAGTTAAATATAATATTTTGACTGGAAAGTAAATTTTTCAATGTGTGTGTAAGCCTCTCTGTGTGTGTGTGTGTGTGTGTGTGTGTGTTATTTTTAAAGTACGTCTTACCATGTAGTACAATATGAATACATCTTTCTTAGTACTTTCCTTGTGTTTGAGTAAACTATTGCCATGTTTGTTTGCTTTTATACATTTATTTTTCCTCAGTCATCTTCCAAATAATTTTTACTCAGCATTGGTTGAGTTTTACTCTTAGTGAAATTCTTAATTTTGATGCCTATTATGTGTTCTTAAGGTAAAGCAAGTACTCTATAGGAAATATCCACAACCATCCATTCTAGTGATGCTTTCATTATCTTAGGATTTTAAATTACTGCTGCTAAATGTTGTATCTCCTGTATTCCAGATCTTACATCTTTTTCTCTTAGGGCAACATTTTCTGGAGACATACTCTATGAACTTATTAATTCAAAGTCTCTAGAAATTTTATAAAAAGGAGATCATTTTCTACTGGTTGCATATTTACTATATTTTATGTATATAAATATTTGACTAGGATTTTGAAGAGTTTGCTTTCTACCTGTCATTGTAATTTTAAAAGAAGTCAATGTCATCATCATATCTATCTTTTTTATCAAGTGTGAGATTTTTCTTTAAAAGTTTAAAAAATTATGTACTTGACACTAATATTCTGAAATCTCACCATTGCAAGAATAATGATTCAATATTGATTATGAGACATTTCAATATGAATGATGACTCCTTCATCTTACTACATTATTTCTTTGTGAGTTTTCTCTGTTCCCCTTTAAGATTGAGTTAATTTGAATGAGAATAATTTAATTGGATCATTGTACCTCTCAAATCAATTCTGATTTTCTTATAATTTTTTCTCCCCTGTATTTTGCTTTCCACTTCTTATTCTACATTGCTGATTTCTCTTACCCTGTCTTCTATAACTTCTACTATATTGTTTATTTCAGCTTTGCAATTTTAATTTGCAAGGGCTGATTTTTATTCTCGGGTTCATCTTCTTTTTATAGCATCCTATTCTTGTGTAATAGATACAATAATTTCTTTATCTTGTTGAGTACATCAACTAGTGTTTCAGTTTTAGGTTTTTGTCTGCCAATTCTTCAGAAATGTTTCCTCCAGTTATTTTAACTTTATGCTTAATACACTTAAGTTATTGTAATAGTTTATTTAATTCTGTATTTTCTAAAATTTTGTTAAAGGCATCCACTACATATTTGATGTGCCTCAGATCTTTATGTTTAAGTTTGTTTTCTCCTTCCTTCTTTCCTTCCTGCCTTCTTCCTTACCTGCCTTCCTCCCTGACCTCCATTCTCCACCCCCTCTTTTTAGGGAAGGGACTAAGTCTCACTATGTATACCAGACTAGCCTGAAACTTTAGAATACTTACACCTCAACCTCCTAAATAGCTGATATTATAAGCCACTGAATATAGCTCATTTAAATTTTTGATGCTAAACCAATTTATATTTCTCTTTATGTAAAATAAATTTCTACAAAGTTATCATGAACTTTACTTAGGGGAGGATTAGTTTACACAGTGAAAAATGTGAATCAGCTTGTACAACTCTGGGCTTATAATACTTTAATAATCTCACATAAAACAGAGTAGAATTTAAAGTTCATTCTAGGACCCTCAAAATCCTGTGTTATTTAGCTTCTGCCTATTTTGTAAATTATATTTTATATTTCCTTTCAGCCCTCGACTCAACTAATCATGCTGACTTGAACACGTTAAGTGTGTTGCTCCATGGGGTCTTTGTTTTTAATATTTTCTCTGCCAGGAATCATTTTCCTTCCAAACCTTTGTATGCATATATCCTTTTAATTTTCTTTCAGCTTAACCATTACTTCAGATAGGCTTTTTCTAGTAGTTTATATATAAATGTCCCCTGTAGCTACTGTTGTCTGACAGAACACCATATTTATTCCCTTCTCCAAGTTTATTGTGAACTTACTGTATTGCACATTCATTTACTTATTGATATGATCTTCAGCATTGCATTGTTGGCTCTTTATGAGAGGAGACTCATTTTTTAATTACTATTGCACTCAGCACAGTGACTGTACAGAGAAAATTCTGAAATATGTCTTTACTGTTTAGAATGGGACAGCATTATTACTTCCTGTTCATTTGCCATTTATTTATTGCCACTTGTTTATTCATTTAGTACCTACAAATAGGTACTAATACACGATCATGTCCAAAACTGGAGATAAACAGATGGGCTGTGTGTGTGTGTGTGTGTGTGTGTGTGTGTGTGTGTGTGTGTGTGTGTGTGTGTGTGTGTGTGTGTGTGTGTGTGTGTGTGTGTGTGTGTGTGTGTGTGTGTGTGTGTGTGTGTGTGTGTGTGTGTGTGTGTGTGTGTGTGTGTGTGTGTGTGTGTGTGTGTGTGTGTGCTTTGGACCTGTGCACTTCCTCTAAGTTATTTGCTAAAGGCTAGCATTCTACCACTTGACACATAGCTTCACTTTCAGTTTTTTGGTTGGTTAATTAGAGATAAGACTCTCAGGAACTCTCCTGTCTGGGCTGGCTTTGAATTCAGATCTCAGCCTCATGAAGAGTTAAGATTACAAAAGTGAGCCACTTGCACCCAATGAAGCAGACTTCTAAAATGAAGCCACTGTACTGTATAAATTTACAATATAGTGGGAGGAAAAGATATGTGTAGTGTTTTTGTGTGTGTGAAAAGAGTCTTGCTGTGTAGCTCACACTGGTCTTTAACTAGAGATTTTCTTGCCTTAGCGTTCCAAGTTTTTCATTTAAATTTTAATATGATAGACTAGATAACATAGTGGGAATCTTTAGAAGATAGAATTGAGGTATAGAGTAAGGGGAGGCCAAATATTCATGAAGATTTTGCAGTCAAGTACTAGTGGCTCATACCTGTAATCCTAACTACTCAAGAGGCTAAGAACAAGGTTCATGGTTTGAAGCCAATCCAAGCAGACAAATTTGAGAGACTCTTATCTCTAACTGATCAGCAAAATGCCCAAAGTAGAGATATGGCTCAAGTGGTAATGCACCAGTCTTGAATATAAAGAACCTATGTAAGAGTGTAAGTATACATATTCACACACATAGACACACAAATTCCAAAATATCACTAAATATTAACTCAGTATGCATGACTTGCTCACTCATTATTAGAATTGAGGCCATTTGTTGGAATTATGGCTCCAAAGAGGGTAGAAGGTGTAGGAAGTAAAATCAAACTTTTAAGAAAGAAAGAGACATGGAAGTGTAGATGAGAAACACTGTACTTCACAAATATGTGCACCATGGATTTCTGCCAGTAATTTCTATGATCTCACAATTATTACAGTGGGAGAGTTTCACTGAAGTTTAGCTCAGGCCCAAATAGCCACATTTAATAATGTGGAACCATAGTTTATTAAGAAAAATGATCATACTCTTGTTTAATTTTGCATACTTTATCATTAAGGAGGTATTATCATTTGGACGTATTTGTAAAATAATGCCTTTATACAATCTTGTTTCTTTTTTTAAGTGAAACAATTATATTAATGGGAGTTTTAAAATATATTAAAGATTGTTACTTAAATAAAGTATATTTAGGAAAACACTAGAATAATTTCATTTTTCTAACAATAAAAATATAAACTTGAAGATCACACTACTTATCCAGAATACTTAATATGAATTTTGTATAACTACATTATTTAAACAAGTATTTAATATTTAGTTTGAGTGTTCTATGATGCAACAGATTCTTTGCCATCTTGTTGAATGCCTAATCCCTGGCATATAATGGAGTAAAGTAAATATTTTTCAAATACAGATAATATAACAGTAAATATTATCCTTTAAAAACAATGTCTGGCAAGATACTGATGGCTCATTCCTAGAATCCTAGCTACTCAAGAGCCTGAGACCTGAGGATCAAATTACAAACCCAGCTCAGGCTAAATATTTAGGATAAACCTGAATTTGAATTGTCCTCTATTACTGAAATTGTGTTTTATTTTCCTGATTTAATTAAATAATAATTTGTGTAATAAATCCAATTAATATTTAGAACAATGTTAAGGAGAAGTATTTACTTCCCCTTTAGATCTATACAATCATCTGATTTATGAGCCCATTGGAAAAAATAAGTTTTAGGCAGAAGACAAAGGAGAGTCTAGCTAAAAGGAAAGTGCAATAAAGTGACTGTATATCTAAAGTGACTATATCTAACAGCCTGTATGAAGGGCCCACGATGATAAAAAAAAAAAAAAAAAAAGAAAGCTAGGAATTTGCTTCTCAATTCTATATGGTACAGTTCTGCCATAGTACTCCACCTGCTGTAGTGCACTGGAGATTTTGCTAATACAACATCCATAAGCTATAATAAAATTGTGACTCACATTATGTAATAAATAGTATTAAAATATCTAAGGGAGAGAGCGAAGTCATCTGTAGTTACTACTAAATTGTGAATTCATAGGAGAAAATATTGAGTCTTTTATGTAGATTTTTTACAGTTTAAAGTAAACATATGGAGGTGAGAAAAGAAAAATCAAAACTTGAATCACTATTCTCACAATGGTCTTATGGACCTCAGAATTACAGAAAGGTACAAAATTTCTGCTAGTGTACAGATGCACACACACATACACCCCTACACCGATGTATATGTAGTCCATTTAGTTATTTTATTACATTTATCAGAGATCTTTAGTTTACCTGAAAGAGTTAATAATATGTTCTTCAAAAGATTCACTTAAAAACTAAAAAAAAAGATTCACTTAGTCTGTCCTCAAGCATAAAATGTAGCTTAGTCACTAATAAAACCAAGCAAGTGAAATTCTACAAACATTTAGAGAACAATGAAACCGAGCAAATTAAACACAGTGAGATCATTAACAGTATATCACGCTAGGCAAAGTTAAGAGTATTTTGATAGATTTTAAAATTAGCATAAGAAGGAAGGCTGTAGATAATAAATGTCTGAGTTCAATAAGGTATTTGATATAGTGGTTCAAATAAGTGTATAAAAATTGTCAAATATGTTTTCATAAGAACACAATAAAATAGCTTAAAAACAAACTAAGAGATCATAAATGTGTAGAATGAAAGATGAGAGTGAGCCCTTTGAAATACCAGCAAATGATTCTTGTCTCTATTAAACGCATTTGTGACCATAAATAGAGGGAAAATTCGACTTGAATTAGATTGGCAGATTAGATAGGTTTGGAAGGTGCTGTAAAACTATTCTGGAGAGAGAAATTTTACAACTGGCTGTAAATAAGTCAAGTACGCAGGCAGAGAAGATCAAATGAGATTCAATTTGTAAAATAGCAAGCAGGAAAAATGTTACTAAAACTGTGTGACCATATAATTTCTTACTAATAAAAGTGATGACACAGAGCCTTACAATATATAACATGCCTAGTAAATGATTATTTTTACATGCTTATTGTGTAGAATGATGTGGAGTCTGGTTTCTAGAACCCAGAGAACTCTGAAAACTGATTTCTGGGACTGCATGCAAGTGTCAGTTAGTGTTTGGCAGTTAGGCCAAAGATATTTTGTTACTATCTCTGTCTGGCTCCTTCTGGTTCTTGGATATTTTCTTCATATTAAAGAAAAGGTTATAAATATTTCCTTTTAGTGCAGCAGCATGTCCTCTGATGTTATGTCAGACAGTCCATTTTATGTTATTTTAGTACATTGTCCATATATTACCTTTATTATTAAGTTTTCTCTTATCTGTCAGATATGATTTCACAGAATAAGTACACAATGTTCATCTACCCTATAGTTTGAAGGAAATAAAAGTGGAAAAAGGAAAGACAAACACAACTTGCTCTGTTTTGGGTGGGGATAACACTACTGTTACATCTCTTAAAGAGAGATGTAAGCTTTTCTCCAAGTAAAGTTGTATAGTTTGTCTTTAATTTTTAACATTGAAACTCACATAAGAAAACACAGTACTATATATGTCTCAAGGAAAGAAAGTGTAAGTTATACAACATGTTAAATTGTGTACCACACAAAATATGAAAGCATGAAGGTACATACAGAAAAAAATGGGAATAAGCAAATTTTATTATTATGTATAGTTAAACTATGATTTATTTATTGCCTCAAACCACTATAAAACTAAGCTTTGTACAGTGCTAGTAATTGCTCTATAACAGCATGTAGCACTTAGTGCATCTCCCTAGATACATTATCAAAATAGATCTTTACAACTTTAAATCATTTATAGGAAAGACAGGGAAGAAAGTTATAATAATTTGAGGGTTACTATAATGTAAATAAAATAAGATCTGTAATATCAAATGCTAACTTAAACAGAAAAACATACATTATAAACAAGGGTCTTAAAATACAAAGAATGTGGTTAGGTAATTTTGCCAAAAGTTGGATAGGACACCGAACCACTTTGATCAACTTCCCCACAGGTCTGATCGACAATTATCACTTCAAACATCAGATCACACTCAATGAAGGGGCAAAACCATTGACATATTTCCTTCAAAGTAGAGAAGATTTTAAAATCCCTTCCCTATCATGATGTTTAAGACATTCATTATCTTTTCCAGCCATCAAACTCTGAGAAATGATAAGCAACTTTAATATCATTTACCCTTTGACCCAAGAACTAAATGAAAAACTTGGTCCAATACTCCCAATCTCACACTATTTCGTTGCATCTGTTCTCTTGGTACAGAAAGAAGGTAGGAAAGGAGTACAGAAGAAAAAAAAACATACACACACCAATATAACACTATCGCTTGGCTTATAAATAATCTTTGGGCAAAATTATATGTTAGGAAAAATTATGAAACTTAAATAGGATTCTAAAACGTCCAGCTCAACATATTATTTTACTTAAGTTTTACATAAAACAGGAAGCATTACCTATAGGAATCAATTCAGCTTGTAGCCTGTTCCTCAGAAGATGAAGACCAAACCGCATTTACCCTCCAGTTATAAAGGACTATATTAATTTCAAGCTCTGGTTGGTATGTTTAATCATAATGTTCTTCATGTCAGAATTTTTACCTGCGGTCCTTCTGGGATCCAAAATCATCTTATTCTGATGTTCTTGAGACAAAAGTAAAAACCTGTTCAGAAATACTATAGAAAAGCAGGTTGACCTAAATTTTTAATTCATTTCTTTTATGAATTCCCTGATGATTCATTGAGCTCTATTTCCTTGATTTTTGTTTCTTGGCCTTACAAAATGCTATCCAATCGTTGTAGTTTAGATATGGTTTGTCCCTCAGGTTTCATGGGTTAGAATTTGGTTCCTAATTTCATGGCATAAACATGTAGTGGTAGGACTTAGCAGAAGATAATTACAGGTTTTGCCATTGGAAGGAAATACTGTAATTCTCATAGGACATTAAAGTTATTGCAAGAGTGAGTTGTTAGGGCAAAGAATAAGAGGATCTACCCTGGACTTTGGCATTTTCCTTGCTGTACGCATGCATTACCAGCTCTGGGATGTCATCCATGCAGAAGTAAGCACAAATCTCTGGGACCTACAAAACCTAAGTGAACCTATTTTTTCTTTTTCTTTTTTTGTTGCTGATTCTGGTGCTTAAACTGAGGGTTTGGGCACTGTCCCTGAGCTTCTTTTGCTCAAGGTAGTGCTTTCGCACTTGAGTCACAGTTCCAATTCTAGCCTTTTCTGTCACTAAGTGGAGATATGAGTTTCAGAGACTTTGCTGCCCAGGCTGGCTTTGAAATGTGATCCTCAGATCTCAGCCTTCTGAGTAGCTAGGATTCCAGGCATGAGCCACCAGTGTCCGGATTCTCCTTTTGCTTTTATGAGCAACTTACTTCAGAGACTTTTTATTGTTGTTGTTGTTTTATGACATATTGACTAACATACCATATTCAAAGACTTCTGTCTGAATGTCCTGTCTGAAGATCTCTCATTGATTAGTTCAGCAAGACAGCACTTTTTCGGGGAGGCCATATTTTATCAACAAATACAAAATTCTGAACACAATTCTTTCTACCAGAGCATTATGCGGTTACACTGATATTCCTTTCACAGTATTACTGTTCGATATTTCTTGGGGTCTTTTTGTCTCCTGTTTTCATTTACTGCATGGTACGAATCATGATGTTAGATATACATTTACCTTTTGAGACAGGGACTTACTTTTGTATCCATGGTCCTCCTGTGTCTTCCAGCCAAGTGTTAGGATTACAGTTATATGCCACCATGCCTGGCCTGGTTTAAATAATGAAATACTTGTTTTTTGTGTGTTTTTTAAAGTATTGGGCTTGAATACAAGGCTTTTTGCATGCTGAACAAGCACTATACTGCAGAGTTACATGTCAAGGCGCTAGCTGTTATTTTCTCATTCATCTGAGCAGTACCTGCCACATGTACTACTTAATAACCGTTTTTAAATTTTTAAATGATTTGAAAATTACAGAAAAGTTATAATAAAAGAACAAAGGATATCCATACTCCCTTCAACCCAATTCATTGTATATTCCATGTTTATTCTATCATTTATCTAAATATTTATATATCCCTATCTATCTTATTCTTTTTGCTTGTCAGTCATAGGACATGAATTCAGGGCCTGCACATAGTACCTGAGCTGTTTTATTCAAGGCTAGCTCTCTACCACTTTGAGCCACAGTTCTACTTCCTGTTTTCTGGTGGTTAATTGGAGATAAGTGTCTCATGGACTTTCCTGCCAAGGCTGGTTTCTATGATCCTCAGATGTCAGCTTCCTTAGTAGTTAGGATTACAGGGGTGAGCCACCAGGACCCGGCTTTTTTATTTACATTTCTTTTTCTAAGAATATTCTCATATTTAGCCATAGTAAAAATGAAAGCATCACAAAATTGACTGTTTTATCAGTACTATTATCTAATCAAATCTCCATATTTAAACTTTAAAGTTGTCCAAAAAATTTCTCTTAGAATATTTTTCTTTTTTTTTTTCCTGTGTCCATCAATAAGTTTTATTTATCTGATCATCAATCAGCAAAGGAATTAGACAATTTTTGTAAACTTAAGGTTACTGGGAAGTACCAGAGGAGATACTCATTTCAACTTGAAGGATTGAAGGATTAGAAGTAATAATAAGTTTGCTGAAGCAAAATTTTTCTTATGTGACATCCAATTTGTAATTTTTCAATGCATTTAACTACCAGATGCCTTCAGTATACTCTAATTTGGAATAGATTTGTTAAATTTATTTTGTTGGCTGTGAAATATTTTAAAAGTACATATCAATTATTTCATAGAATGTCAATAATTCTTTTAGAATTTTAATGCATAAATACCATTATTTAGGATGATTTTTTTCCTTACATGAACATAAATTTGAAATTTGAAATTATATTTATATATAATTTTAAAAAGAGTTGCTCAGTTCACTTGGATATCTATAAATGAGGTGAATCCTAAGCCATAGTTGAGGAGATACCTAATTTCTTATCTTTCATAGTTTTTGATTTTTTAATGAGTAATCTCTATCAATTTTCTGACACTTTTCTACTAAGCATCTAAAGATATACTATAAGCCAGGCATTGATGGCTCGCACCTATAATCGTAGCTATTTAAAGAGCTGAGATCTACAATAACAGGGTACCAAAATCAAATACAGTGACAACAGGAGACATACCATAGGGGAAGAACATACAAAAGGAACAAAAAAATCATGTAGTACATTAAAAACAACAACAACAAAGTAAAACTTCTTGTGTCCATGTCTTAGAGTTCGTTTCACTTAGCCTCATCTTATATGGTTACATGTACATAGCTATTGAGTTATTCTGTTCACAGAATGCTAAGACAAAGGACAAGGAGGGAACCAATGCAACAGCAACATACACAAGACAATATGTTGGAAATGATCTGTACAACTTGGGGGGATTGTGGGGAGGGAAAGTAGGAGAAAATTGAGGGAAGGGGTAACAAGTTTGACAAGAAATGTACTCATTACCTTACTTATCTAACTGTAACCCCTCTGCACATCACCTTGACAATAAAAAATAAATTAAAAAAGCTGAGATCTGAGAAGCCAGCCTGAGCAGACAAATCTGAAAACTCCAGCCTGGGCAGACAAATCTGAAGACTCATCTTTGATTAACAAAAAAGCTGGAAGTGGTTTTATGGCACAAGTGCTGTCTGAGGGACAGCACCCAGGTACTGAGGTCAAGCCCCAGTACCAGTACACACACACACACACACACACACACACACATACAATATATATATATATATATATATATATATATATATATATATATACTATGAACATTTAAAGCAATATATAAGAATTTTTATGTAGATATTCTTTAAGGAGCATGCATCACTAAGTAGATCATCTTTGTCAAAAAAAAAAATCAAAGCTTCTCGTTAGCTGTATTTTTCAGTGTTATGTTTTACAAACACCTTTCCCTAATCATAAATGCAAAGGAGATATTCCTGACTTTAGACTTATTTTCAACCAAGTTTTCAAGATGGATTTTGCTGTCTACCGACATACCAAGTCGCTAAGTTAGAAAATGCAAACATTTTTGTGACAACCAACAATCAACTAATAATCTCATTTAGCATTTTCAGAGTCCCAAGACTACTCTGTCATATTCTATCTATTTTAACTACTTGTATTCCATGAGGAAGTTGGCTGAATAGTCAGATTAAATCATTAAAATATCTGGGAGCTAAGGTTGCCACATTATAATTATTAATAGTCTCATCACTGATAATTTGTAAAATAAAAATCTTTTATCTCTATCCAAACTTTCCATTTTCTAATAAAAAATATGTCTCTTTACATATATTCATTGATTGCCAGCTGTGGGTATACATTGGAATTACCTTGGGAACTTTGAATAAATAACTATAGATTCTGACATTACTGATCTGGAGTTATACTCCAGATGTCCCTAAGTGAAACCAGAGTTGAGAATCACTGATCTAGACCAAGGAAAATTCTTATAATTCTGCCTTTAGGGAAGTGCAATGCTAAAATATCTTTCAACTTGCTCCCCATGCACTATACTTTCTATCCTTCCTGTCATTGATAAAGCAAAGATTTTAGTTAATTATGATATTTAGCCTTTATTGTTATGTAGATGTAATGAATGAAGACTTTGACCAACACAAACTGAAACCTTACACTGAATGAATTTGTGACCAAAACAACTAGAAACTATGTAAAATACCTTGGTTAATGTCAAATCACTCTGAATTGTAGAGTTGATTATTTCACTTTTACTTCTCTTTATTATGTTCAATTTTGATAATTTGCATGATTATTTCTCCTCTTCATCTTCTTCTTCCTTGTGTCCTTATTGTTATCCTGTCCAACTTATGTGTAAGATCTCCAAATATATAGGAAAAACATGCTTTTTCACAAAGTGATGAAAGACATTTATATATTACAAAAATTTTCAAGACCATTATCCAGCAAAATCTCCATGTCTCTTCTTTTTATTTGAACTCTGCAAATATAGACATTATGATGCTAGCAGTTCATTTTCAAATGTCAATGTCATCTGAACCCTCACCCTAATTTAATCTGGACATTTGGACTACCCATTTCTGAGTTCATCAATGGTTCCTGAATGTCAAGTGTACCTTACATAATCAATACCTAAGCCTTCATTAGGCTGAATGAGCTGCTATGTACCTTTACATATTCAAAGTCTGTCCCTCACTTTAGATACTAACTGAATCTTTATTGAATGAAAAGGTCAAGTCAAGCTTCTCCTCGACAATGATGCTTGCTCCCTCCATATTTCATTAGCTAAACTATGTACTCACTCTACAAAGAACACTTATAGGAAGGAAAAGAATGTGGACCTCAGTGCCTTAAAACTATCAATAAATGTGTATTTATTTTGGTAGCAAGGAATATGGCTGCTTATTGATTATGTAAATGCATTCCCTCTACTCTTTATTTTGTTGGTGATGGTCATGGGGCCTGAACTCTGGGCCTGGGAGCTGTCCCTCAGCTTTTCAGTTCAAGGCTAGTGCTCTACCACTTGAGCCACAGCACCACTTCCAGCTTTTTCTGCTTATGTGGTGCTGAGGAATCAAACTAGGGCCTCATGCATACAAGGCAAGCACTGTACCACTGTGCTACCTTCCAAGACCTCCCCCTCTTCTTTTAAAATGAAACAATGCAAGGTTTTGTAGCTATAAAAACAGGTAGTTAAATTTGAGAATTTTCTGGCTGTACCATCTGCCACAGCTATTAGCTCTATTGTTGTATTGTGAAAGCACCCATAGACAAAATGTACAAGAATACAAGAATAAGTATGGTTGTATACCAACTAAACTTTGTTTATAGTAA
This sequence comes from Dipodomys merriami, assembly GCF_024711535.1. Classification (NCBI taxonomy): domain Eukaryota; kingdom Metazoa; phylum Chordata; class Mammalia; order Rodentia; family Heteromyidae; genus Dipodomys; species Dipodomys merriami. The sequence goes on from NW_027204492.1 coordinate 104,008,587, forward strand.
CAGGTGGTAGAACAATGGTTTGTGTTTGTTGACCCTTGAATTAGCAGGATAAAACATGTTATCTACATAATACTCATATGTATATCTTGCAGTTTGAGAAATAGAGTTGAATATCTCAGCAAAGTGAATTCTGTGAAATTAACCTATGAGAAGTCTGAGAGAATTTTGTACATATATGAAGCCACCATATCTTTTGCTGGTAATAGTATGGCATTAGAATATAAAACAGTGAAATTCTATCTATTACTTCATCATTAAAGTAACTTTTCTAAAGGTAGGTGATTAATATTTTCTTATAAGAAGCTAACCAATTAAACCATTAAGCCATTCATTAATTCATCACATTTTAAATAAATGAGTAAGCAAATATATAACTCTTCTGTTTAAGGGTTACCTGGGTTATTAATGGCTAAATATTATATAGTGTTCTAACACAGAGGTTATTATGTAAGGGAAAATATACATGGTTAGGATTCAAGAGAAATTTGAATTTTCCCTATGATAAGGAATAAACTCCATAATTAAATCTGAGAACACTTAATTTAGGAAGAAAGACAATCAGTTCAATGTTTTGTATCCAAGAAAGAAATATACAGTGAATTAAAATTCCTTAAGTCCTGTAGACAGATAAACATCGGAATCAATCTCATCTTGTAAAAGATTACAACTCCAGGTCGTTCTGGTTATTTTTGTTCATAACTCCCCTTTTCACATGATATATTAGAATAAATAAATACACCAGGAAATAAAAAGGACTCCTAATGTTACCCTTATGTAACCCTAGGTCTTTCTGCTCTATTTAAGCTAACATTGGAATGTGACAACTTATGCCATTATTTGTTAACATTCTCCCCTTTATTGTGTAACTTAAATTGCACATATTCCAACCTAGCAGTTACCAGTATATTCTATTAGTCCATATATCCTCTGAGATTCAGACACCTATGGTCTGTTAAACTCTGTAGAACACTGCAAGCTAGTGTCACAGAGGAGAGATGCAAGCTTCCAGATTCTCTCAGGTGCCTGGTTCATAGAAACAGAGCAGAATCTCATCCATTATTGAGGTACTACAGAAATGTGTTGCAATGTATATGCATCCAGTATAAAGTTACTGGGCTTGCACTTTTTTATAAATGTTTGTCAATATAGTCTTTGTGGTTTGAAATCAACCCAGGACATTACATTGCAATTGAATAGTAATAATAAAAATAATAATTCTTTTAAGAACCATTGTTTTTACTACAAATATTTCTTCTCAAAGCTTTGGGACACATCAATATAGCCATCACATTTGGAAACTGTAAACACATTTCTGTGATTATGACTATGATATAGCTGTTTTTTAAGAGTTTCAACACAGAAAATATTAAGCTGAAGAAAAGCATCGATTTTCTGATTAAATTAATATGTCAGTAAGTTTAATGACACACCTTGAGCATAATCTTCAAATTTTTCAGATCTACAGGAACCATTTACCTATGCAAATCCATTGCTATAGTTTGTGATGATAATTGGTTCTATGGAGTAAAGTGAAAATCAATTTTATTATCCTTTTTAAGAAGGTTTTGACATAGATATGCTAACTACTTAAATAATAACATTTGAGCCAAGCACTGGTAGCTTAGGCCTATAATCCTAGCTACTCAAGAGGCTAAGATCTGAGGATCACAGTTCAAAGCCAGCCTGGGCAGGAAAGTCCGTGAGACACTTATCTCCAATTAACCACCAGAAAACAGGAAGTGGAGCTGTGTCTCAATTGATAGAATACTAGCCTTGAGCTGAAGAGCTCAGGGACAGCACTAAGGCCCAGACTTCAAGCCCCATGACCAATCTGCCCCCCCCCCAAAAAAAAATCCTGAAACATTTATAGTATAGGAAATGATTTTGTGGCTGGGAAAAAGTGATCACTTCAAGAGCTTTCCTCAGTTTTTAGATCCTGCAAAATTGTGTAATCATTTTGGTGGATAAATTCTTAAATCATATTTTCAAATAGAAATGATCTATCCTTTGAATAAAAAGATTACCAGATGCTTTGATTTGAGTCTCTAGAAAGATAGTCTCCTGACTATCAGGTTGAGGGTTTCGGTACAGTGATTTTTATATTTCGAAGTCTTAATGATATGTAGCCTTCTGCTAGTAACTGAAGTGGCGGTCTGTCACCCTGCTGCTTCCGCTCACTGTTTCCCTGACAGCTAGGATAGAAAAGAGCTATCTGCTTTGCCACTGTTGTTCCCAGGAGTCCTAGCTATGCCACCTAATCTGAATGTTGTGCTTCACTAACTCCTTAAGAGGGTTCTTCTGCCCACTCAGCTTATGTTCCCTAACCACATGGCAGCTGCCTGAGAAGCTGGTTATCATCAATTCCATACACAGAGCCCTCTCATCAGAGTTGCTCTGCAGCAAATATGCATTCAGTAATGGCAGGATCTTACCTGACTGATGCTTAGGCCACACACCATTCAATGCTACATAGGAATCACTAGTCACACTTAGAGAGTAATTCACAAGCAACCATGATGCATGTAGATTGTCTGAGCTTCACATATCATCAAGAAATAACCTCTACAAACTCAGAGTACAGGAGTCATTGAGAAGGAAGAATACCCACCTCTGTTTTTTAACCATACTGACAGGAATCCTAGTTTTCTAGAATCCTAGAATAACATTGCTTCAGTGTTGAAATTAAAATATATTATAGTTTTTATTCAATTAAGTGGCTACTCATATATTTATACAAATATTTTCATAATTGTAATCATAATTTGTTTTGTAACTCAAAGGTCTTTATCCCATTATCTTGGATCTGTGATGATTAATAGCAAAAACAGCAAAATAACTAGATGTACTAATACTTAGTACTATATTTTCTTTTTAGTTTCTGGTTCCACTAAGATTTCTGTCAGCTGTTCTTATGGGACAAAGATAAAACATCTGTATTTACATCTGTTAAGGTTTGTAGGGGAGTTAGATACTCTGAATAAGTAAAGGTATGAGTTAAGGCTGTTTTGAACAAACTAAATGTTAAAAAAAAATCTTTGTAACAAGGAATTTGTAATATATAATTATATCCACATTTGGCTTTGAATATCTTTTTATAATAATTCCATTTTGAGATCATTTCAATGTTTCAGAGTGATATATATATATACAATCTATTAGTAGAAAAGACTAGCCTGTCATAAGATGGTGATGATTTACAAATTTGTGCTTGCATATCTCTGAAACATATTTATGTGATGGTTTAAATAGTTTCTCCTGGCCATTTTACTTTGAAGTGGAATTTTTATAATCTCCAAAAATGTGTATGGATGAATTGCCATTTTTATGCATTCTAATTCTATGTTGAATTTTAAATGAAGGCCTATCTTTCATGTATTGGTAAAATAGCAAAAACCCTTATTTTCAGATTTAATTTAATAATGCTTAATTATAGATGATTTTGAGATGAAAGAAATGCCAAGACATTAAGAATTTTATTTTAAAATTTTAATATCACTCAAAATTAGAATTAAAACATGGTACTGCTTATTCTCAAAAATCTCAAGAGTGGAAAGTTTTAGAAAATAATAGCCAGGAGCCAGGCGCCAGTGGTTCATGTCTGTAATCCTAGCTACTCATGAGGCTGAGATCTGGGAATCACGGTTCAAAGCTAGCCAAGGTAAAAAAGACCACATGAGTCTCTTAGCTCCAATTAACCACTCAAAAATCTAAAGTGGACCTGTGGCTCAACGTGTTAGATTGTTAGCCTTAAGCAAAAGAGTTCAGAGACAACATCCAGGACCTGAGTTCAAGCCCCGTGATTGACAAAAAAAGAAAAAGAAAAGAAAGAAAGAAAATACTACAATAAAAAATCAATGTAGATCCAAGTAAACGTTTGCATTGATTTTTACACATCAGTTTGAAATTACAGTCATGTTGGAAGATGATACAGAAATGACCTAAAACTATCATCAGCATGTAGGACACATCCACAGAGTTCTAAGTGATTCTAGTACCATTTTTCATTCTTACTCTCTAACAGCCATTTTTTTAGTCAGAAACATGAATCAATAGAGCTCTGAGTTCCTAGGAAAGAACTTCATTTCTCTACTTTCCTCTACTTCAATATGCTGACCACTACAACTTACCAACTGATTATTCCTTTCAGTGCAAACATATGCAAAGTCTTTTTATAAGTCAAGAAACTTTCATCATTTATCACCTACACTCTCACCTTGATCTCACAGCTAAATTTAACCATCTTTCCTTGATTCACCAAACCATTCTACTGTTTCTTCTTTAATTTTCTATATTCCCTAGGTACTTACTACTCAAAAGGGTTGGCATCATCTGGCAGCTTATTAATGTGTGTCTGAGTGTGTGCAATTTATTTACATTATTGCTTTAAATGTTCCCATATATAAAGCATGCATATTATTAGAAATCCTATTATCAGGGGCTGGGAAGGTGGCTCAGTGGTAGAGTGCTTGCCTTGCATGCCTAAGGCCCTGGGTTCGATTCTTCAGCACCACATAAGAAAAAAGAAAAAAGCCAGAAGTGGCTTGAGCTGTGGCTCAAGTGGTAGAGCACTAGCCTTGAGCTGAAGAGCTGAGGGACAGTGCCCAGGCCCAGAGTTCAGGCCCCATGACCGGACCCCCAAAATAAATCCTATTATCAAAAGAGTTAATGGTTTAGGCAGGGAAACCACAAGATCCCCATGGGGTTAGTATCAGTCTGAGTCCTAGTCCAAAGGCAGGAACTAAATTATATGGAAATAATATACATTCATGAAGCCTAAAAGACTGAGATAGATTAAAAAGCCACCAGATAGATTTACATATCACTTTAAAGTCCTCAAATCATTTTCAAGTGCAGTATATATTAATGCTATGTTCGATGAGTACAACTTGAAAGGAGGATAGCAAAGGTGTGGCTTTCCAAATTTAAACTGTTCTTCATATATATAGATACATATATATATATATATATATATATTGCAAAACTATTGTACAGAGGGGTTACATTTACATGAGTAGGGTAATGAGTACATTTCCTATCGAGCATTGTTACCTCCTCCTTTGATTTTCCCCCACCATCACGTCCCTCCCCACCTCCCCAACTCCTCCCTCATACTTATAATGCACTATATGATTCTTTTGTTCTTTTCTAAGTTCTTCCCCCACTGTATAATCTCTGTTTTCACTGTATTTGATTCCGGTGTTCTGCATCTTGTATATACATTTTTGTAATTTGGGAAAGGGAAGTGCAATGCTTAAATGGGGATGCAGGTTGACCCATTGTGATGATGAGATATACAGGGCGCTATGTTGAAAATGAACTTTAATACTGTTCTTTCAAAAGGATGTATAAAATTGATAATAAAGTCATAGAACCAGAAGCCAGATAATCTGGATTCAAATCACATCTTCCCTTAATATTTGTATGACCTTGAGCAAATTACTGAATCCTTTCCATTCATCACTTCCATTCTGTAAGTTATAAAATGGGGTTGAGAATACTAGCACACATCTCATAGGAGTGCTGTGAGGCTTAAATGTGTTAATTTGCAGAAAACTGTTTTGCTGCCCAACTACCAGCATTATATAATTTTTGCTTTTGTAGCTACTACTACAACTACTACTACTACTACTATTTAATAGTAGTAATAAAATGAAGGTTTTATTTTGTTCATATTCTTTACTTCAAATAATAAATATAAAATTGTGTGCTAGAAGGAAAATACTTGTCCATGTGTAGATAATTTTTTGGCCCTCCAATGAATGTATGCTAGTATATATATATATATATATATATATATATATATATATATATATATATATTATAATTCCTAGTCTGTCAGTGTATCTTCTCAGTGTAAAAGGCAGTTGCCCATCTACACCAGCCTTTTTGTCTTAGCTTTGGGATCATCTCTACAAAACTTCCTTTGTACTCAGAAGAGTAAAACTTCTTACCCTATCCAGAACAACTACAAGAATATTCAACATGACTGTTAGACTTAAAGCTAAAACAACACATAGTGAACATGGTCTATCTTTTCTCTCTCTTTATGTTCTTTTTTCATGTGTTGTTCCTAGGGCTTGAACTAAGAGCCTAGAAGCTGTCCCTGAGCTTTTTTTTCTCTATCTCTCTTAAGAATAGCATGCTACCAATTGAGCCACAGCTCCACAGCTCCACTTCTGTCCTTGTAGTGGTAAATTGGAGGTAAGAGTCTCATGGTTTTTCCTGCCTGGGTTGGCTTTGAGCCATCATCCTCAGATTAGCCTCCTGAGTAGCTAGGATTACAGGCATGAACCACTGGTGCCCAGGTCTCTTTATACTTTTAAGAATGTATGGAATAAAAACTTACATTTAAATAAAAAATTAGAGAATAGAATCTTTGAAACTACATCCTGCATACAATAAGAATAAAACACACATTTGTGTGCAAGTGTATAACACACACACCAACACACACACCACATACTCATGTATACTGGAGAGATGGAAAGATTGATTATGCAGGTGCATAACTCTTATTTGTATTTTTCATCTCAATGTAAGTCATGCAATGCATTGAAAAACTGCAGGAGGCTGAAGTTGAATGTTCTAGGATAGGAAAGTTTCTAAAGATCTGTTATTTCTCAGTAGTTCTTACTCATTGTGACTTTTATTAATTAGGAAAGTTGTTTAAAGTTACATAAACATATGGAAACTTATAAAGTAGCACTATATGATGTTCAGTTGACATTTAAATTTTATCTAAGACTGCAGACTTCAAGGGATTGTCTTTTAGATGTTTCTCATGGTTAGTGACAATGACTATAGTTGCACACTGAATTTTTTTAATTGAGTGGCAAAAATATATCATACAGATAGACCAACAAAAAGAAATATTTCTGTTTGAAGGTACAATTCACGTCTAAAATGATTATGTTGACACCTAAAAAGTTGAATTACTGGAAGTCTTATTTCCTACTTATCTCATTGGACATCACTACCACATGCAAATAGGTACTATAAGTATTTGGCTCTCTAGCTGATCCTTAGCTGCTGTGAACCTGACTCAGCTACTAAATTATATATTTCTTTTTTTTTTAAACTTCTTTTTTTGTTTGTTTGTTTTTTTGGGTCCGGTCATGGGGCCTGAACTCTGGGCCTGGGCACTGTCTCCTCAGCTCTTCAGCTCAAGGCTAGTACTCTACCACTTGAGCCACAGCACCACTTCCGGCTTTTTTCTTTTTGCTTATGTGGTGCTGAGGAATCGAACCCAGGGCCTCTGGCATGCAAGGCATGCGCTTTACCACTGAGCCAACTTCCCAGCCCCCTAAATTATATATTTCTTTGAGTAAATGATTTTAATTTTTGTTACTCTTCCTTTTCTATGATGTAATATTGAACTGTGGATTCAAGCTCATTATGATTTTGATCATATTGTCTCAAATAGAACTCAGTTGAAGGTATTTTCTTTTAAACTATTTCAGCTTCATCTTCCTGATTTCTTAATAATTTTTCTATTACTCCACAGGATGTATTTCAGAAAAAAAACATAAAATACTAAAAGATCGTTAAATGTTCTTTCTTATCAACATACACTAATGCAATATTTGTGACATATTTCCAGAGAAATAAATTACTTAAATTGTTAAAGGCATCAAAACAATATTCATACTGAAAAGTTTAAATAAGATCACTTGTCTTTATTCTGAATTATGGCCTTGACTCAGAGGATTCCACAAATATTCTAAAACTCCCACATTTAATATGAGTGATTTTAGCATCTTAACAATCATATTATTGTATGTACCAAAGTCTCATGTATCTCAGGAATGAGTTTAAATGATCTTTTATAAAACTACAACTTGTTAAAACTTAGAAACAGAGGAATGAGTATGAATTTCCCCTGAGTCTTTGTTTCCTCCTGAAGCTTGAATTCTGGGCCTGGGTGCTGAGTTTCTTTTGCACAAGCCTAGCACTTTACCACTTGAGCCAAAGCAACACTTCTGGCTTTTTTCTGAATATTGGAATAGGAGTCTCATGAACTTTCCTGCCTGGGTTTTCTTTGAGCAGTGGTCCTCAGAACTCAGCCTTCTGAGTAACTATAATAATAGGCATGAGCCACTTTTAAGTCTTTTTTACTGCCACAGTTAGAATATTTTCAGAAGAGTCTGGAGGAAGATGGTGGAGAAGTTGGGTGCTCAATGAGCTCTCATGTAGAAACCAGTTTTAGTGTTCCAATGAAAAGTCCAAGGCTAGACAGTCACACCAAGTATGCCATCACAGTACAGAGAGTTTGGCCAGAGAGGAAAAATTCAGGAAGCTTGGTTAAGGAGACAGATTTGAGAACTCACTGTTGTCTGCAGCAGCAACAGCAGCAGCCGCCATATCAACAGAGAGAGCCTGGGACAAAGGCCCCATTGGCGGTGTGCGAGCAGATTCTATTCACTGCCAGCAAGAAATGACAAGGAGTGGGAATCATCATCCTGCTGACCACATACAGTCATAGCCCATGGACAGCCCAGAAACCAAGGGAAAGGCATGAGTACCACACAAGACATCCTCACTCCTTTTCAGAGAGCAGCTGTGGGAAAGTAGCCCCTCTCCCACCACTAGAGAAGAACTCCATCTTTGATGCTGACAAAGAGTAGTCCAGAGTTGCTAGCCCATAACTCAGACCTTGGAAGAAGACAATAGGAGCCATCAACATGTCAAAGGAACCTGACCTGTGGGGCTCAGCTCCACCCCCAGGGAAAGTTGCCCTTCCCATGCAGTGGAAGATCCGCCCATGGAGAGAAGTGACTTTCTTCACTGGGTAAACAGAGCTAGAGGCTGCCCACTCTACTGTAGCACAGGCAGAGTCCCAGCTGCAAGGGGGTAAAAGAAAAACATTGGAAACTCAGTAAACATAAATCTTAAAAATGGCTCCAGGCTGGGCCATGTGAGTTTCTCAGGAGATAGCCCTTCAGGTAAAAGCTACTGAGTATTGTAAGGCCTAAACCATACCCACAACCTAGCCCCATCACAGCAACTATAAATCAGAGGAAACAGTCATCTTGCTCTTTTGTTGTTTTTGTTTTTGTTGGTCATGGGGCTTGAACTCTGGTCCTGGGCACTGTCCCTCAGCTCTTCAGTTCAAGGCAAGCACCCTCTTTTGTGATAGTGAAGCAGATCACCCTCCCACTGAACTAGCCTGGGAGGAGGGTCATAAAGTCCCAGGTAAGGCAGAGCTTTGTTCTGTCTGCCCAAACAATCTGATTTAAGAAACCAATCAAACCACAGGAAAACTGAACACCACAAGCAAACCAGAGACTCCACCAAGAGACTGGTTACAGACACAGGGGAGACACAAGATCACCCCCAACCCTCCCAGATGCTGGAAGGGATATTGCCAGAAGGGAACCCTACTGCATTGTTGGTAGAGTGTAAACTTGTTCAACCACTTTGGAAAGCACTATGGAGGTTCCTCAAAAGACTCAATATAGAGCTCCCCTATGACCCAGCAATCCCACTTTTGGGCATTTACCCAACAATCACAAACAAGGCCATACTAAGGCTACCAGCACAACTATGTTTATCGCAGCATCATTTACCATAGCTAAGATATGGAACCAACCCAGAAGCCCCTCAGTAGATGAATGGGTTAAAAACATTATGTATATATATATATATATATATATATATATATATATATATATATATATATATATTCAAACACATACACAATGGAATTCTATGCCTCCATCAGAAAGAATGACATTGCCCCATTTGTTAGGAAATGGAAAGATTTGGAACAAATTATATTAAGTGAAGTAAGCCAAATATGAGTCCCATGGTTTCCCTTGTTTGCAATAACTAGTATATGTCTAGGAGAAGCAGAAAAGCTCAAAAGCTATGTACCATATAAGATGATGCTAAGTGAAATGAACCTCCAGATAGGGACACAAGAGTTTTTATCTTTCTTGCAGATGTTTTTAATGTACTCATAATATACTATATGATGTTTTTTGTTTCTTTTGTATGTTCTTCCCCCATGGTATAACCCATTTTCACTGTATTTTATTCTGGTGCCCTGCATCTTGTATATACTTTTGTTTTGTTTTGTTTTGTTTTTTTAATGTGGGGAGGGGAAGGGAAATAAAATGCTGAAACAAGGATACAGGTTGACCCATTGTAACAGTGAGATGTACAAGACACTATGATGAAAATGAACTTTACTGCTGGGGGGGAGGAAGAAATTGGGGAGGTAGGGAGGGAAAGGATGGTAGGAGAAAAACAAAGGAGGAGGTAATAATACTTGATAGGAAATGTGCTCATTGCCTTACTCATGTAACTATAACCTCTTTGTACAGTATCTTTACAATAAAAATATAAAAAACTCACTATCTTACAAAATTAATAATAATAAGATTCAGAATACAAATAAAGACAATAAACTCCCATAATTAAAATAAAAACAAAGAATATTTTCACCAAACTAACCATTTTCATGAACCAAAATTAGCAAGTTTTAATTTAATACTAGATAATACTATTGTCCTTGGTGCATAGCATCTTCATATTGTTTCAATTAATTTTATTTAAAATTAAAAAGGAAGTACAGCTAGGATGAGTAACTCATACCTGTAATACTAGCTACTGAAGAGGCTAAGATATGAGGATTATGGTTCAAAGCCAGTGCAAGCAGGAAACATTTTATCTAGCTACTATTGTCCTTCACTAGCACTACTTTAGAATAACAACTGTTACTAGTAAGAAAGTTCTGCAGACTCTGTTTTAGTGAAAGATAATGGAAATGATATCACTAATACTTATTTTGGTCTTGAAGTTTCTATCTTTCCTTGTCTAAATAATGAACATAGAGAATCTAAGCCTCCCATTTACCTTACTCTTAAATATGAATTCAAGTATCCAGATTCAAACAATCCCTAAATGTACTGAAAAATGTTTGACAATGTTTGCCCTCAGTGGTCTGAAAGTGTGGTAATCATTATGGTTTTTCTTTTTTTTTTTTGGCAGTCATGGGGCTTGAACTCAGGACCTGGTCACTCTCTTTAAACTCTTTTTCTCAAGGCTATTGCTCCAATGCTTTAAGCCACATCACCATTTCTGAATTTCTGGTGGTTTATTGGAGATAAAAGGTTACAGGCTTTTCTGTCCTGGCTGCCTTTGAACTGCAACTCAGATCTCAGCTTCTTGAGTAGTTAGGATAGCAAGCATGAGCCACCAGGCCTGGGCAAATCATTATGTTTTTGAACATTAAAAATGAGATAGATCACTGGGCGCCCGTGGCTCACACCTGTAATCCTAGCTACTCAGGAGGCTGAGATCTGAGGATCATGGTTCAAAGCCAGCCAAGGTATGAAAGTCTGTAAGACGCTTATCTCCAATAAACTACTAGAAAACCGGAAGTGGCTCAATGGCTTAAGCAATAGAGCACTGGCCTTGAGCTGAAGGGCACAGGGACACAGAGTCCAAGCCCCACTACTGACAAAAGAAAATGAGACAGACCTGCTGCATGGATTCACAACACATACATGGGGGGTAGAGAGAGGAAGAAAGGAGAGACAAGTCGGGAGAGAGGAGAGAAAAGCAAGAGAGGAGAGATGAGATGAGATGAGATGGATATAGGTTATTGACTTGTATTGTCTGTTTGGATGGAGAAGCCTGTGTTCTATGCCAAAACACACATTCCTTTGACATCCCAGGTCCTGCAGAACCTCATAAATTTTAATAGCACCCAGATCCACATTACCCCAGTGAAGGAACAATCAAGTGAAGAATATCTGACTCTCAAAAAAAGTTTTGAAAAAGACGACTAGACAGAGTTCACAGAACAAGATATGTCAAGCTTAGATCATCTTCATTTCCTGACAGCTCATTAGACTAGGAGAACAGGAAACTGCATATATCTGGACATCAGCAAAACATGTGACATTTTCTCCTATGATATTTCTATGAATATCAATAGACACATACCCTGGATATGAGTTCAATTAGGTAGAATTTTATGTGATTGACTGCACACAGAAAAGGCGATTCTGTCCTGCTTAATATTGTCAATCATGGCAGTCAAGTTCTGAAAGACACAATTATCAAAATTAGAGGTGACATAAAAGTAAGAAAAAATGAATTTCTCATGTAAAAAAATCTAGACAAAAAATGTCAATAGGGTAGAAAGATGATTCAGATCAAACAAGGGAAGATTTGGTAGGAAACATGTAAGTTTTCTGCCATGTGTTCCAAAATCATAATGCCCAGAGCTACTTACTTATGACATTAATTTTTGTATTTAATAAAGGATTCTAGGCACAACATTGAATATTTAAATGCTATCATTTTCTTTTTCTTCAGCCACACTGTTAAGGTGGAGGCATTTTCCTTGAAAATGCTGTAGTGGAACGTAGAGTTTAAATTATTTCAGGCAGGCTTGGTATCATGTATATAATTATTCAGTAATACTGAAAGGACACATAAAGGTTTAGAAGAACTTGTTATTTATGTGTTTCTACTTTTAGAGTGTACTATAAATGGATTTATTAAATTCAATATTTGAATGATAAGATGAAGGCAAAAATAGTTAACATCAAAAACTTGATTTCTTGGGGCTAGGATGGTGACTCAGTGGTAGAGCACTTGCCTTGTATGCATGAGGCCCTGGGTTCAATTCCTCAGCACCACATAAGCAAAAAAAAAAGAAAAAGAAAGAAAGAAAAAAAAGCCAGAAGTGGCGCTGTGGTTCAAGTGGTAGAACGCTAGCCTTGAGCTAAAAAGCTGAGGGACAGCGCCCAAGCCCAGAGTTCAGGCCCCACGACTGAACCCCCCCCCAAAAAAACTTTATTTCTTATAATGTCTAGAATTCTAAAGATGAAAATTCTGCTATGTCTTAACCTGCTGAGATTTAGAGAGTTAGGTCCAGAGTTGAACAAGGGTAGAAATTAATGTAGACAAGTTAGAGTCAATTAATCAACAGTAACTGATTGTGAGGAAGTTTAATTTACATTAAAATGAAGAAGGAAAATTAGATTTATTTTTATTTTTGAGAAAAAATTTATAAGGTTTCTTACATCTACAAATATTACAAGGACTTCCTAATAAAAATTCTAATGGATCACAAGTAGACTTATGGAGAAGGGAGCTAAGAGAGTTGGTAGAATGTTTTATGAGAGTTTATTTGTGTAAAAGAATGCATATTTGCTGATTTTTATTATATAATTTAATAGCATTTTATACTGTCATAGCCAATAATCATTTACTGATATAATTAATCATAATTATTAGTCATTCCACTAATAGTAAAAAAGTCTGGTATGAACTAAATCATTTTTCCATATCATAAGGAAGTTAATCTCTCCTTCATGTATGAGCCATTTTCTTATTGAAGTCATAGCTCAGTTTTCACACAGTTTAAAAGTCTTTTGTATATATATATATATATATATATATATATATATATATATATATATATGTCTATGTGCTGTATAGGTGTATGTATGTGTATTTTATCTCTAAATCTATTTTTTGCTATTTCATGAGACATTTAAATTATCTCTTCAGTATATTCTCAATGAAATTAGATTCATCTTTAAGTATGCATATTGTTATATGTTTAAGATGGTTCACATCTGTAATTCTTGCTACTCAGGAGGCTGAGATCTGAGGATTGAAGATTGAACCCAGCCCAGGCAAAATAGTTCATGGGACTCTTATTTCCAATTACCCAGTGAACAATTTAGAAGGGAGCTGTGGCTTAAGCAGTAGAGTGCTAGCCTTGAGTGAAAAGGTTAAGCAAGAGCTGGCACTCTAAATTCAAGCCTCAGTAAAAGCATAAAAGTAAATATGTTATATATAAAATGTAAGACCGAAGTACTCATGCAGTAACAAAATAAAAATTTAAATATTGTGTGAATTAGCTTAATCTTTTGGTTTAAAGGTCCTGTTTTAGTCATTCATAGGTTAATGACAGTGTTAATCAAAATTGATTTTCTTTGAGCCAGGTGCCTATGGCTCATAGCTGTAATCCTAGCTACTCAGGAAGCTAAGATTGTGGTTTGAAGCTAGCCTAGGTAGAAAGCACATGAGACTCCAATATCCAATGAATTACCAAAAAAGCTGGAAGTTGAACTGTGGCTCAAGTGATAGAGCACCAGCTTTGAGCAAAATAGCTCAGAGGCAATGCCCAGATCCTCAGTTCAAGGCCCAGAAGCCATATAAAAATACGATTTTGTTCTCATGGATTTGCTCTTCTAAATTTCTTTCCTTTAACCATGAGGAAACGTTTACAAAGATGATCTGTAGTTGTTTTCTGTTTTTTGCCTTTTCTTAGAAATACATTGTAGCTGTGACTGGAAGTAAAGGGAGAAAAGATGTGAAGTAAATTCACTTTCTAGAGTTCCCAATTAGACTTTTTAATGGCAACTTTTCTCAGTGGCTCATTTTTTTTTCCTTATACCATTTTCTGGAATACCTTAGAAGTTACTGAAGGAAATAAGAATATCATTTGTCTAGTGTTCATTCAATTGAAGGTGTGTACCTTGCAGAATAATAGTGAGACAAGCTTCATCTATTTGCATTCAGGTTTTGTGGAAATGTATTAAAAATGGAAAATAAATCAGGGAGTTTAGATAGAATGCATCATTTTCTCCATGTTGGCTAATATTAGCAAGTTTCTAGTAGTACACAGAACCAACAGTTAAGGATCAGAACAAAAAAGTTACATAATACTGGTTTGATTAAAAAGTCTTTAAAGGTCAGGTGTGGTGGTGCATGTGCAAACCCAGTGAAACACAGGGTATAATTATGAGCATCACAGTCTGAGGTGAGCCCAGCAAAAGTGTGAGATCCTATCTAAACATCAAATTAAAAGCAAAAGGACTATCAAGTTGTAGTATTCTTGTGTAGCAAGTGTGAGGGCCTGAGTTCAATCCTCAGGACTGGCAAAAAGAGAAGTATGAGGATTAAAAAGCAATGAAATAAAATTATATCTATAATAATTTTTCAACAGTAAAACATAGATAAGTTATATCCTTTAATATGAAAATGGCAATATATAAACAAAATGAAATACAACCTAGGTTATTGTAAAATGTAGCAATAAATTTTAAAATATTGTGTGTGGCTTTCAGGTTTGGAATATAATGAAGATTCATATGAAAGCGTATATTTTAATGAGCGATTGTCAGATATTTTTATATGCTCTTTTCAATTATGTGAGTCATTTATGAGTTTTACTTAAAGCTTAATACAATATGCTTATTTCATTGATTGTGATATTAGAAGAAGTGGAGCAATTTTGTGTAATGGAAACTTTGTACACTTTGAACAGTAAAAATTGACGTTAAGCAAAATGAGCCCCAAGATAGGGACACAAGTGGTTTTTTCTTTCTTTCTATTGTTTTTAACATATTTATAATGTGCTATGTGATTTTTTTTGTTTCTTTGCTATGTTCCTCCCCCCACTGTATAACCCCTGTTTTCACTGCATTTGATTCCCGTGCCCTGCATCTTGTATATATATTTTTCTAATTTGGGGAGGGGAAGGGAAAAAACAAAATGCTTAAATAAGGATACAGGTTGACCCAGTGTAACAATGAGATGTAGTTGTGGAGGTGGGAGGGAAGGGATGGTAGGGGAAAAACAAAAGAGGAGGTAACAATGCTTGATAGGAAATGTACTCATTACCTTGCTCATGTAACTGTAACCCCTCTGTACAGTATTTTTACAATAAAAAACATACAGAAAAGTTCTAGAGATCTATGGTACTGTATTGTGCTTAAGCTAAGAATATTTTAGTTAGGTGCTAATGAGTCACACCTATTCAAGAAGTTGAGATCTGAGGATCATGGTTTAAAGGTAGCCTGAGCAGGAAAAGTCTATGAGACCTTTATCTCCAATTAATGCCCAAAACACCAGAAGTGGAGCTGTGACTCAAGTAGTAGAGCACTAGCCTTGAGCAAAAATCCTCAAGGACAGTGTCCATACCCTGAGTCCAATACTCAATACCAAAATGCACATGAGCGCGCACGCGCACACACACACACACACACACACACACACACACACACACATACACACACACACACACACACACACACACACACACACACACACACACACACACACACACACAAAGACACACACTCACAGAATATTCTACACCTAAAAGTTTAAGAAGGTAAACTCAGGTTACGTGAATTTTCCACTGTTAAAAAGTCAAATGAGGTAATAGTTTTTCTTAATCTACTTTGAGTAGTTAGCCATATATGAACTGTGTGTTTAAGATACCCACACTTAGCAGGCTCTGGTGACTCACTCTGGTTTTTCTAAATACTCAGGAAGTAGAGATGGAGAGGATTGGGACAATTCAATTCCAGCCCAAGCTAAAAGTTATTTAGATCCCTCCCAACATATTGACCAATCAAAGCTAGGTATGGTAGAATGCATCTTTTGCCCAAGCTGCATGGAAATAATAAAATAGGAAGATTGAGGCCCAATCTATCCTGGGTGTAACTGGAAGATTTTTTTTTTCAAAAAAAATAACTAAAGGACTAGATGCATGGCTCAAATTGTAGAGTGCCTGCCTAGAAAGCTCAAGGCCCTGACTTTATACCATAACACTACAAAAAACAAATAAACAATAAATAAAACATTTAGAGAGCAATGGGTAAACTCTGATACATTTTATGGAGTGACCAGAATGCAAGCAGAAGAGCATAGAAACTGTTTCAACTAAGAAAGAGAAAGTTCTGTC
Source organism: Dipodomys merriami (assembly GCF_024711535.1). Taxonomy (NCBI): domain Eukaryota; kingdom Metazoa; phylum Chordata; class Mammalia; order Rodentia; family Heteromyidae; genus Dipodomys; species Dipodomys merriami. Next base: position 104,025,310 of record NW_027204492.1, read on the forward strand.
CTGTGTTTATGTTTTTGGACAGATGGGTTTGTACAGATGAGTTTGTGTGCAGATGTGTTTAAATGACAGGCAGGTGTGCGAGGACATTAGGAATTTTTTGTTTATTATGTAAAGACTATTAAATACATTCAGCGATTTCCCCCTGAGGATTATTTCAAGGAACAGCTGGTAGGAATAGGGGTCACAGCAGCTCAATTAATAAAGTCATGCTTGTAAAGCATAAGGAAGACTTTTGGAGCAATCACAGATGTCTTTAATGAAATTGATATCCTTATAAAGACATGATGGGGATTCATCCCCCTCATTAATAAAGGATTTTATTAGCCATATAGAGCTAGGTAGAAAAGAAAAGATAGAATACTTGGAAGTGATGCCTGAGCATTTATCTAGGACTTGAAACATTCATAGACAAAAATAAAACATTTAGCAACAAAAAGAAACAAGGAAGCTAACTAGCCTCTGATTTGCCTCTGGGAGGGATAAACAAAAAGATCTGAGAAATCAAAAGCACAATTCTGTCTCACACATACTTTAGTTCTCATTTTACTACTCTTCCAAACTTTAATACATTTCAGATGAAAAAATTGATGTAAAAATATTTCCTAATTATAAATGTGCCTGTATTTAGAAAGATTTATTCTTATTATAATTTTAAATACAGTAAATGATATTTAAAGACAAAAAGAAAATAGCAATTCTTACAGAAAGAATGCCCAAATAGACATTTCAATATTTAAATTAAAGCAGACAAGAATAAACAAATCAGAAGGAAGAATGAAAAAGCAGTAATAAAGAACAAATGTACTAATAATAAGGTTTCATAATACAAAATGTGAAATAAGAGCTATGAGAATTATTTTTTTGAGGTAAGATCTTGCTATGTCCATTCATAATGAAATTGAGTGCATCAGACAAAAGATACATTAACCAGATAATGTTTTCTTGCCAGTCCTGAGGCCTGAACTTAGAGCCTGGGCACTCTCATTGAGCTGCTTTTGCTCAAAGGTAACAGTCTACCACTTGGGCTTGCGTGCCACTTTGGGCTTTTTCTGTTTATGTGGTACTGAGGAATTGAACCCAGAGTTTCATGCATGCTAGGCAAACACTCTAGCACTAGGCCACATTCCCAGCCCCAGATAACATTTTCATTACTGGTAATATTAGCTTCAAAACTGATCCTTGGCCCCATGAACCATAATCCTGGCATTTAGAAACATAGGCAATACTGGCTTCATTTCATAAGATTGTTTCTTTTTATTCTGGATGCTATTTTGTTTTATTTTTTTTCCACATAGACTTGAATCTAGTCAGTATTTTAAATGTTTTTTAAAAAGTTGTTGCATTGCCAGTTATGCATCTTGTTACTAAAAGTCTTACTGATATTTTTCCATTTTCTGAATACAAAAGGCATACTCTTCTTTTTCATCTTATTTCCATTTATCTCACTTTCATTCCCTGATAATGACAGTTTCATTACTATAAGCTTCACAGGCTTTGAAGATTCCACATGTAAGTTAGATCATGCCACTCGTGCATTTTTCTACCTAGCTTAAAGTCTTCCAGATTTATTCACATCACAAATGGCAAGAATTCCCCCTAAGAAAAATGTGTTTGAAAGCTGCTCACTGATAGCTCATACCAGTAATCCTAGCTATTCGGGAGGCTGAGATATGAGGGGAACAGTTCGGATCACCATTTGAAGCCAGCCCAAGCAAGAATGTCCATGAGACTCTTATCTCCAATAAACTACTCAGAAAACGCCAGGAGTGATGTTGTGGTTCAAGTGGTACAGTGTTAGCCTTGAGCAAAAGAAGCCAAGGGACAGCACCCAGAACGAGCAAAAAGTGTATTTAATGTATAAGATGGAGCTCAGCTTTTGAATCCAAACTGAACTTTTTATGTTCAGACTCTTTGTTTCTGAAGCAAATCACATTCATTTAATTGGTTTCATGATAGTAGTAAAAAAAAAAACCAAGTTATTTTCTTGCCAGAAAATTCAGTATACAAGATTTTCATACTTTTCTAGATTTATAACACGTAATATCAATGAACCATCAATTTACTTCTCTTATTTTTATTAACAGAACATCTTTATGTATCAATTCCTAAGTGACACTGTTCCTAAGATCTAATAGTGTGAGGTACCAGTCATCCCCAAATTTAAAAAGTAATGATATTATCACATTGGTGATTAGAAATCAAAGTATTTCTATAAAAAGTAAATACCGTGAACAATAGAAACAAGATATGGATAATAAAGATTTTCCCAAATGTCTGAGAAAGTGTTTAAGTGCTAGTCTTATTCTTAGAAATACAAGCATCATATTTGAAATATTTTTCTCATTCACAAGGTAATTTTAATAGGCAAAAATAAACACAGGATACTACATTAAGCTAAAAGGCATTAGCACAGTGAAAGAAATAATTGTCAAAAGGAAAAGGCAGTGTACCAAACAGGAGAAAAGATTTACAAACCATGTATCTGATAAGGGATTTGTAAAATAAGTAATTTAAAAAAACTGAACTATGTAACTTGAGGGGAGGGAAAATAGGGGAGAATGAAGGAAGGGCTGACATTGACCGAAATATATTGTACTCAACTTATGGAAATGTAACCTCTTTGTACAAGTACTTAATAATAATTAAAATAGTGTTGGGGCTGGAAAGGTGGCTCAGTGGTAGAGTGCTTGCTTTGCATGCATGAGGTCCTGGGTTCGATTCCTCAGCACCACATAAGCAGAAAAAGCTGGAAGTGGTGCTGTGGCTCAAGTGGTAGAGTGCTAGCGTTGGGCTGAAGAGCTGAGGGACAGCGCCTAGGCCCAGAGTTCAGGCCCCATGACTAGCAATTCATCTGTCAATAGACATAAATATTATTTCCTTAACTAATAGAAAGCATCATATGCTAAGGATACACTGAGAAAAAATCAGTTAAATGGACATGATAGACAGTTCTCAAATGTATTAAACATAGTTATCTGGCTTTGAATTAATTGTAATCATTTTATTTCCCCTTTGACCTGTCAGACTAATCTTTCTACTCATTAAATTTAGTAGAAGCTTAAACTGATGATTAAAATGAGAGATCAATGGTAGATTTAATATCTGTACAATTTCCCTCATATTTATATAGATTACTGAAAGTATATATAACTATATCTTTTACATACACAAATTATCTGTGTATATATTTATTTTAATCCAGAAGCCACACTAACTATTACACTTGCTGGGTACTTGTTATCAGAAATGTTTTATCTATTTATTTATATATTCATTGGCTTCAGCACTTTCAAGTGCCAAATAAGGTTAATTGTGGTAAAATAGTACTGTTCTAATTTTTTTCTGTGCATGTCCTGGGGTTTGGACTCAGGCATTGGTACTGTTCCTGAGTTTTTTTGCTCAAGGCTAGTGCTCTACCAATTGATCCAGAGTTCCACTTCCAGCTTTTTTGATAATTACAAATAAAAGTTTCTCAGACTTTCCTGCTCAGGCAGGATTCAAACCATGATCCTCAGATCTCAGCTTCCTTAGTAACTAGGATTACAAGGGTGACCCACCAGTGCCTGGCCTTTCAGTCTTATTTTAATTATGTAATCTTATAGCACAATTGGTGTTGCACGACTTCCGAAGTGTCAGCTTAAAAAAACACAAATCATGACCTTGGCTATCAGGGAAAATATGTGTATTAAGCAAATTAAAAACAACTATTTTGGGCTCTTTGGGTATAATTCTTTACTTTGGGCAAGTAGTTAGAAGTAAACCCCAAATACTTAAAAGAATAGACAAAAAGAAAACAGGATTTCAACAACTTGGAAGATTTATACAGGAGCTACAAATCAGTCAAGGAGATAAGTAGATGATTCCTAAGCTTAATAAATAAACAGGATTCTTGACACTTTATGAGTGATTAGAAATAAGTGAATAATAATTTAATTTTCAAATTTTAATAAAGTTAAAGACCACAAGGAGGAGGGGAAAATACTTTTAGAGGTGTGTGTGTGTGTGTGTGTGTGTGTGTGTGTGTGTGTGTGTGTGTGTGTGTGTGTGTGTGTGTGTGTGTGTTAGCGTGCGCACTAATACTAGGCCTTGAATTCAGAGCTAGTAGTCTACCACTTGAGTCAAACCTGCAAACTCAGGGTATTGGTTGGTTAATTCGAGATACAATCCTTTGGTCTTTTCTACTCTTACTGGATTCGAACCACTATCTTCAGTTCAAAACCTCCTGAGTAGCTAAGTTTACAGGTGTGAGCCACCTGCGCCCAGCTTACAATTACATTTAGAAAAGACTATTAATTACATGCAATTAAATTCAACCACAGAAGGATATTATCACCTAATGATATTGTATCTATGGATTCTTTAGGATTTCCAACTATGGATTCCTTCAAATTTGTTTTGAAAACTGAAAGCATCAAGTTCTTCACTTTTTTAACTAGTCCATATATCTATATAGTGTGTGTGTGTGGAATTATGTCAATTATACTGTAAGGTTGGTTATTCCCAATTAAGGAGGGATCAGTTTTTATTATGTTTATTCACTCTTTGTTGTTTTTTTTCAAAAGGTCCATATTTTAAACCAAATAACACTTTATACCAGGCAATTTGTGTCACAAAACAAATTGAGACATACACATATAATATGAGACATATTGATGAGATAAAAAATATGAAACAACATGGTTGGATTTTGAAAATAAAATTTAAAAAACAAATAAACAGGAAGTGCCAAACTGCTGCTATTCTAGCTATTACCTCCCTCACGAAACAATTTTAATCTTTTTCCAGTGACTACTATTCCTGATCTGCCCTACTCCATTCAGGTGTAATTGTTGTCTGTTGGCTTAGTTCTTGCTTGATGTCAGCTGCCAGAAAACAACTATACCTGATCATTTGTGGTAGTTATTGATATTATTATCAATTGCTTGCCTAGGACTTGCCAAGATTTCTTAAATACCATGAAAATTTTGTTCAAGGGAATTTTTTTCATGTTTTTAAAAATGTATTTCTAGTCCTCAGTCTCGAATATTAAGTTGTGCTATAACTTGAAAGTATTCATATGGCCAAAACAATAATAAACACTGAACCAACTGAAAGCTACACTTAAAGACATTTTATTCTCAAATTTGCATCTCCCTTGGGAACCACACCTGTGTTATGTATTTCTCTACAACTTTTCTTTTTGTTAATTTTCATACTAAACTTGGGGAGGGTAATATAATCAGACCTGAGGGCTGAATGCACCATTTTCTGTTTTGCTTGGTTTCTATAGGATTCAATTCTCTAACACACAGCCAGCTTTTCTCAGCTGTTTGTTTATTCTTTTCTAATCTAAGATCAAATTTTTATATTACTAGCTGCAAAATGTACAAATGTAATCAGAAAATGTTTTTAGTTTTCTGTTGCCTCCTGCTTTTTCTCCCAGGTAGATCTGATGCTCGATACTTCCTCTATTTTTTGCCAAAGTCTTTTGATTATTTTGGTGCATAAGTTTTAATGACTATTTTGGTTGTTCATACTGCTTGGGTGGAAAATGTTTCATTTAAATTGAACAATACTTGACAGTGACATCAGCAATCCCAATTGACATATAAAACAACAGATGTGCACGGCAGCCTTCACAGGAATAAGTAAAATAGTTGACATTTCATCATGCCATCCTTTGAGTTGTTTGCATGACTACTAGAAGTTACCTTTTGATTTAGTTAGTTGGGTTGTATTCTTCGTGCATATAAGTCCATTTTTTATTGATGCTATATTTAGCTAAGAATACACCTTGAAACAAGATGGCTTTTTGCTATTTAAAAAGCACAGGTGTGCCAGACCAGTGGCTTTCCCCTGTAATCCTAGCGATTTAGGAGACTGAGATCTAAGGATCACAGTTCAACTAACTTGGTCAAGAAAAACTCTTATCTTCAATTAACTCCCCCAAAGTCAGAAGTGGAGCCATGCTTTAAGTATTAGAATTTTAGTCTTTAGCAAAAACAAAACAACCTTGGGACACCACCCAGTCCCTGAATTTAAGCACAAGTCCCTGAATTTAAGCGCGTGCGCACACACACACACATCTCTCTCTCTCTCTCTCTCTCTCTCTCTCTCTCTCTCTCTCTCTCTCTCTCTCTCTCTCTCTCTGTGTGTGTGTGTGTGTGTGTGTGTCTGTCTGTCTGTCTGTCTGTCTGTCTCTCTCTCTCTCTCTCTCTCTCTATCTCTCTCTCTCTCTCTCTCACACACACACACACACACACACACAGAGATAAGCACAGGTTTAATTCGCTAAAAAAAATAATTCTCACTTGAAAGTTTTCTAAACTCAATGTCCTATTGGTTTGAGATAAAAATATATGAAGTTGAATTCTTGATTTCTGAGAAAATTGAGTCATTTTGTGAAGACTCATTTTGTTTCATCTATAAACAACAACTATTAATGAGCTAATGATTATGAAGGCAGATTATAATAGTTGTCATGCTTTATTTGAATTTTCTCTATTATATATGATCTTAGGCCTGCAGTGTCCCACACTGGCCTACAGACCACGTTCCCACACCTGTCCCCAACATGCAAGAACCATATCTGATCATATAGCACAGCTTTGTTTTTTTGGGCCAGTAATGTGGGGATATGGGAGTAATTCTCTGATGCCTAGGTTTACCTTTTCACCTTTCTTCCTATTTGTCCTCATTTCTGACTGTTCTATAACCTGGTGTTGTTCATGAATTCTGTTCCTAGTCTCAGCTTCATTCCCATTTACTTCCTTCTTAGTACTGCAGACTCTATTTTCACTTAGTGTGCCATATGGCCAGTGTTGCTCAAGAGTTCATGCTCTTCTTTTACGACTGTATGTTCCATATCAGTACTCCAAGTTAGAAATTCTGCCAGGAACTTTAAAATAGAAAAGATTATTCTGGTTAAGGTTATAGAGGATCTTAATCAGCCTTGTAAACAGAAGGAATTAAGGAAAAAAGAGGCTTTTCCAGTTGAAAAAAATAGTGGATAAACTCAAAGATAAAAGAATGCTAACATAATTTTTTTTAATTACAAGATGGTTTGTAGAAACATGCAATTATACTTTGGACATTTTTATCAAGAAGTCATTGGATTTGATCACTTCAGCATTCTCATTTAAATAATTGTTATTTAGTTACCTGGCACTGAACTTTAGGCAAAATCATTTTATTTACTTCTTGTTTTCAAGAACTTCTGGAATGTCCCTAAGTGAAACTTGAGATCCTTGGTAGTGCCATGAAGATTTGGCTCCCGTTGCAGAAGTCTATGGTTAATCAGCATGACATTCTTTTCTTTCTTTTGTTTTCTTCCTTCTTTCTGTCTTTCCTTTTTTCTGGTCTTGGGCATTGAACTCAGGACCTGCTTGCTGTCCCTGAGTTTTTGTGCTGAAGACTAGCCCTCTACCACATCTATACTTCTGGCTTTTTATGGTGCTTAATTGGTGATAAACCTCACAGACTTTCTTGCTTAACCTTGGATTTGAACTGAAATCCTCAGATCTCAGCTTCTGGAGTAGCTGGGATTATAGGCATGAGCCACCAGTGCCCAGCTCTTGTCTTTTCACAGTACATTAAAGAAAATATTTTTAAGTAGTTGTACAAAGGAGTTGCCATTTAACAAAGTAGTTAATGAATACAGTATACCTTGTTCAGTAAATATGACACTTATTCTTAAGTGACAATTTTATAATTATAATATCATAGTGCTTTCAGGGTTTTACCTGTGTGCCAGGCACTGTTCTAGATATCTCTCAACTGTTTTAAATCCCCTTCCACAATGAAATTAGGCTGGTTCCATGTCTCACTGTACCCAGTAGAATGCAATCAAGGACTGCCATGCTAGTCAGATATCATATCATAAAAAGACCAGGAAATTTCACAATTTTGTACTATTGGAGATTCTGAGCTACCATTTAAGGCATTTGACTGCCCTGGAAAGATTTGGAATTTGACTACTAGAATGCTGATGTAGAGAAACCCCATGGGGAAGCCATAGGAAAGTCTCTGGGACTTACTAAAAAGTGAGAGAGGCCTAACTATATATGCTAACCTCAGTGTTTCGCTTGTCCTCCTCAATGTGCCAGACATATGAATGAGATACCTTGAGTATTCTAGTGTGTTTGGGCCTCCTGATACTTGCAACACAAACTGGAATTCTATGGAATAAACTTCTGCATTAAACTGATCAGACCATAGAATTATGGAAGTAGATACAATGATGATAACAAAACAGTTTTTGTTTTTTGTTGTTTATTTTTCAATTTTTTTTATTGTGAAAATACCATACAGAGGGGTTACAATTACATGGGCAAGATAATGAGTACATTTCTTATCAAGCATTGTTGTTTTGTTTCCCCTTCCCATCCCTTCCCATTTCCCCCACCCCTACCCCACCTCCTCACTGCCTGCCAGAGTTGTAAAGTTCGTTTTTGGACATAATGTCTTGTACATCTCATTATTGCAATGGGTCCATCTGTATCCCTATTTAAACAATTTGTTTTATCCCTTCCCCTCCACAAAGTACACCAACATCAAATACAGTGAAAACAGGGGTTATACTGTGGGGGAGGGACATACAAAGCAACAAAGAAATCATCTTATAAATATGTTAGAAACAGTTGCAAGAAAGAAAAAAAGTGACAAGTTTTTCAGTGTGTTCTTTTTTTCTGGTCCAGGGGCTTGAACTCAGGTCCTGGGCACTGTTCCTGAGCTTCTTTCTGTTCAAGGTTAGCACTCAAACCAACTGAGCCACTGTGCCACTTCTGGCTTCTGAGTAGTTTATTGGAGATAAAAAGAGCTTCACAGACATTTTTTTATGCCCTGGCTGGCTTCTATCCACAATCTTCAGATCTCAGCCTCCTGAGTAACTAAGATTACAGGCATGAGCCACCACCACCTTACTTTGAGTGATATTTATACAATAATATGCCTTTATTTTGAAGCATTCTTGGACTCTTGTGGGGAGATCATATATTTTAAACTAAATTTCCACTTCTTTCTGTAGCAAGCTATTTCTAGATCATCTCTGTTTCCCAGAAATTCCATTTTAAAAAGTACCCTCACCAGATCCTAGTGGCTTATACTCATAATTGTAGCTACTCAGGAGGCTGAGATCTGAGGCTCACAGTTTAAAACCAGCCCAGGCAGGAAATTCCATAAGAATCTCATTTCCAATTCAGTGCCACAAAAAACTGGAAGTGGAGCTCAAGTGGTAGAGTGCTAACCTTAAGCAAAAAAAGCTTGAAGACAGTGCCTAAACCTTCAGTTCAAGCCCCAGGACACACACACACACACACACACACACACACACACACACACACACACACACACGCACACGCACACGCACACGCACACGCACACGCACACGCACACGCACACACGCACACACACACACACACAAACACATAAACACAGTATCCTGGACCTCCATTTTTCCTGAGGTACAGTATCAAGTTTATGCATTTTTCTCTAATCTTATTAGTACTCTAAGAAGAAGGTAGAATCATGAATGTTCTCTGTTAGTCATCATAAACTGGAGTCCAATAGGTATTTCGCTGGTTCTAGTTGTACAGATAAGCAAACTGACAGTTTGGAAGTTTAAATAATTTACTGAAATGTTTGTATTCAAATTACACCCACAGTATTATAAATATTATATTCAAGAGATATAAAGTGAGACTATATTTTAAATCACATGACACTAATTACACATATTATATATACATATATATATATACATGCATATTAGAAATCATGTCTCATCTCAGAAATGGCACATATCATCTCTGTCCACTTCACTTGTCATAGTAAGCCATGAGACAACAAAATAATTTATAAGGAAGGACAGGAAAAGGCATGAAACTCACAAAATATTTCTGGAGTACTAATTACTATACTGCTTGATAAAGTGACCCACTTATGTCTCACTAAGAATATACAGTAGTTATGAATGATAATCATGAAATCAGTTTGGCACTAGATTTTTGCCTCTATCAGTGTGCTTAGGATATCCCTTTAGACTACTTGGGCTTTTGTTCTCCATTACTATCCAGCTTTGAATCTCAGTCAGAAATCTACAGAATGCTTTTATCATTCTATTGTAAGTAATTGAGTAGACAATCAAAGAGGATTTATTTTCTTAGCATTTTTATTATATAACACTGATTTTAGAGCAGATGTAATACATTCTAAAGAATCCTTTATTTTTTTCTTTATTATTTTCTTTATAATTCCCTTTCTTGTTTTTCCCAAAATCTCAAAATGATATATGGGTAGTAGTTAACTAGTTTTGGGTTATGTGTTTATGGGAACAAATCCAGCTCTATTTCCCACATGTCAAATCTTGGTCATTACTCAGTGACTGCTAAGAAACCGCTTTCAAAGCCTTATAAAAAGAAAATCTGCTTCAGATCCTGATTCTAATCTAAAGTGAGTAGAAAAGTGAATTTTAGACATAAATAAAGGATGACATTAGAAGAAGAAAGAAGATTTAATAGGTAATAAGTACAATGCTTTTTCTGGAGTAGTCCTACTACTTAAATTCTGAATGTTGGGTTATATTTCGAGAAAATTCTATTTATAATATAAGATCTCACTGAAAAGCCATGAAAGTTCCTCAGTAAGAAATTATGTTATCTCTTAACTGAAAACTATATTAAAATACCAACAATCTGTTTGCTCATCAAAATGTTAAGGGAACTGCATGTCAGTATGCTGTCTGTGGTAGACAGAATAATGGTATTTAAAGATGTCCATGACATAATCCTCAAATCCTGTGTCTATATTGTGTGGCACAATAAAAGGACTTTGTAGACCTAATAAGGTAAAGGACATCGAAGCACAGATATTATACTAGGAAGATCAAATTTAATCATATGACTACTAAAGTAGAAGAATAAAGCAAAAGAAGAGGTCAGCGAGATGACTATGTGCAAAGAACTCAATGACATTGCTGGTTCTGACGTATCAAGGTGGGCAATTGTCAGACATCATGAGACCTCTAGAAGCATAAGGAGGATCCCAGATCATTGGTCAACAGGATTCTTGTGAAATTGAATTTTGCTAACACTTCCATGATTTTTTTTTTACTTTAACTCTCCAAAGAGCAATGCAACAACATTTGATTTTTGTTTTGCCAACTTACTTGTTTGTTTGTGGTATTGGAATTTAAAACCAGGGCCTTGTACATGTGAAGCAGGCAGTCTACCATCAAGCTACCACAAGTCACCTCATTCATTTTATTCTTAAAACAGAACCAGTTTTGGAGTGGAATATTCATGAGAGTTGTCAGTTATATGTAATAACAGTTTCCTTTTCTGTTCTGGTCCTGGGGCTTGAACTCAGTGCTATCCCTAAAGGTTTGTGTTCAAGGCTAGCACTACCACTTGCTCCACAGCTCCACATCTGGATTTTTGGTGCTTATTGGAGATAAAAGTCTCCTGGGCTTTCCTGCTCCAGAACAGCTTCAAACCATGATCTTCATATTTCAGCCTTCTGAGTAGCTAGCATGACAGGTATGAGCTACCAATTCCCAACTATAATAACAATTTCAAATGACATGTTCAAGTTAAACAAATAGATCAATTTTAGCTATGCTACTATTAGCTACACAACATAACGTGTTTTGTTTTCTAATGTTAAATAGATAATTGTGTATTTTTTTACCTTATTCAATTTTAGTGGGTTATTTTTTCAGGCATGAATTTTCTAAAAAAGAAAGATACATTAATTTTAAGTTGTAAATTAACACTTTTGTATAAAAGGAAATAATGTGTCTTGTAGGCAAATGATGGTTTACATTGTTTCATTCTTATTCAAAATCATTTTAGCACATAGAAAAATATTTCATGTCAAAAATTTTCCTTTAAGATGGAAATTTTCCATTAGTGTTTCATGTCAGTAACCATATATATTCAGGAGGCCGAGATACAGAGGATCATGATTCAGAGACAGACCTTGAAAAAAAGTCCATGAGACTTCAAAACCAAAATAACTAGTAAAAACTGGTCTGGAGGCATGGCTGAAGTGATGAATAATCAGCTAAGGAAGCAGGCTGAGCAAAGAAGCCATGATTTCAAGCTCCAGTAACTACCAAACAAACAGAAGCTTTCCCTCAACAAATTGAAAATGTTTACTCTTTGTATTTCTGCAGAAAGAATTTCTGGTAGAATGTTGTCTGGCAAAACTATATTTTCTTATATTTTATTCCAGAAGCTTAAGATTTCCTCTAAAGAATGCCTTTATCATATAATTGAGAAAACAGTTGAGTTCATACAAGTTTAAAATTTTTGCTGTTCAAGTTTAAGATGTAAATGCTGTCCATTAGATTTCTAGATTTATTTATTCTTAGAGGAGATCAGTGTTTATATTTGGGAATGAATCCATAAAATTTGCAGTCTTTGCTTCTACAAAATGCCCAAATTCTTTGCAGCAGCACATATTTTAAGAACTTCAGTTTGATTTGGGCTGCCATTGAAAAAGACCTAGGAGTTCTTTCAGCTATAAATAAAATAAGTGAGGTTGGTCAAGCAGAAAGCTCTCTTACAGGGAATTGGAAGCCAAGAGGAGGATGGTAAGACTAACTGGAAAATTTGTTAGGGGTGTGTGAAAGGTTTTTTTTTTAAATTTCTTTTCCGCAAAGTGGTAGCAAATTTACGAAATAGAATATAAGGCAAATGTTCCAGTTAAGTAATAAAATGACACAGCTATAGTCAAGACAATACCTCTTAGCCACTTGGCCAAGTATTACTTCAGATCTGCCCCCCAGTTAGGCTTTCCCATGGTAGTACAGCAAGTCAGATAAAGAAGCAGCCGCTGCTATTTTTCCTAGTACCATTGATTCCTATGGAATCTCCTTTAGTATTAATAATACATTATGCTCTTTATATTCTATCTGGACTCCTTCCCTCCTTCTCAACTAACACTCCGCATTCAGATCGCAACATCAAAGTCTGTCCACTCAAAAGACTTTGATCGGTTTCCCAATCTATGTAAGATATTATTCCACTTCCATGGTCCCATAGTATCTAGGATAACTGTCATAAACATCTATCAAATCACAAATTCTGTTTTACTAAATGAACTGCATACATTAAGGGCATGTTCTTTGAGGCCTTGTATACCATAGCTACCAGTGACTCCTAACTACTCAAACAGTAATTGTGAAATGACTGAATTAAAAATTGGAAGTATCATTTCTTTATCATTTTCCCAGTTCATCTGACTACTCAAATTCTTGTGTATTTTATTATTTGTAGGACAAGAAGTAATTTATGAGTAGGTAAAAATTAATCAAGCCATAAATATCACCTGGTAAATAGACTTATAATTACTTAAAGCAGAATTATATCAAAGAAGGCTATATGAATTGGAAGTTAAAATCCCAACATATGGTGGCTGCAGATTTTGGAACTGAGATTTAGTATATAAAAATCACTGGCACTTTTTATAACTTCACTCATCAAAAATATCTTTCAGCATCAAGATGGCACAATAAACTTATAAATTAGAAATATAAATAATACTTTGAAAACAGGAGAGCATTAACCTTAAATTTATTATCAGCTGAATGTAGTTCATCGAATCTTTTTTTCTTATTTTTTCCCAATCAAAAGAGCTCCTCCTCTTGATTCTAAAGCATTGAAATGAAGTGGCTAAAATCATGTTATTTTATGATAATAATTTTACAGCTGCTAAGATGAAGAAGACATTTTAACCTCCCATATCTATTATAAATGACACTGAAATTATCATCCTTCGGTTGAAAGAGAGGGTGAAATATTTGTCACAATATAGTCTCTCCACCCCACCATCGTAAGAAGAATGCTTTGACTAAAATTAGAGAGTGCATGTAGCATTACTTAATTTCAGTCTTTTGCAGAAGGAGGAGAGAATTGGGCCTGAGGAGATAAATAGAGATCAGAACAAAGAGAAGCTAGTCAGTTCATGCTACTCTCTCAACACCCTGGGTGGTAAGCTCACAGTCATGCAAGAAACAGATGCTGGGCTTAAAACTCAATTTAAGGGTTTCTGTGAATTACATTAAAGCTTATATTTTGTTTTACTCATGAAGAAAAAAACATGTTTTCTTTATCAAACAGTAACCTTCTTTTTTATAGATTATTTTACCTGAGGCTTTAATTTCACATTCCATAAGATGTTCAAGTAGCCCTTAAAATGGTGTCAATCCAATTTTAAAGTAATAAATTGATTTACATCTCCCATGAAGAATGTCAGCAGTAGTTAACACATCCTATCTCAAAATTTTTGATATGAAAAATCATAATAGGCTGTGCATCATATAGTTAAAGGTTCTCTTGTTTTACAGACTAATCTTGGTTTAAGTAATAATAGACAGTAGAATGAGCAAATTATAATAATGGCAAAACCACAGAAAGATGTTTCATTTTCTATAAACAGAATAGCTTGGAATGATTTCATATTACATAGCTATATCTTAAACTTTTAATTGCAGCCTTAAAATGTAGAGCAACACACTGCTTGAGTATTACAGTTAATTAAAGGACAAAAGTCATTCCTCATCAAGTGTTTCTAAGGGAATCTTTGATTCCATTTTCATATTTCTCTTGTTTACAAAATTATGAATTCCTGGTCATCTAAGAAAATTAACAACCTAGAAGCATTATCACTGTTCTGGTATCTGAGTACTTATTCATATCCTCAAATACTTTAAATAGAAAAGACATTGCAAATGAATATTACATATCTGACATGGAATTAGGACATGTATTTTGTAATATCATGATGATTTTATAAATATGTCTTGCTCTTAGTGACATAGTGACATAGACTGTCCCTATATAGGAAAGAATACACACACACACACACACACACACACACACACACACACACACGATAATAAAACGCGTTCAATACTATTGTAAAATAGTGAAAAAGGGAGAGGCTTAAGAATATAACTGTATGGGTGAATTTCATGATGCTCATTGTATACATATATGGTAATATCACAATGAAATCCCTTTGTAAAATTTATTTTAATAAAAACTTAATACTGTGGTAGATATATTATTGCAGGATTATTTATCATAGCTAAGATATGGAACCAACCCCTAGATGCCCCTTAGTAGATGGATGGATCAAGAAAATGTGAGATATATACATATATATATATATATATATATATATATATATATATATATATATATATATATATATATATATAGGAATTCTATGCCTCCATCAGAAAGAATGATATCACCCCATTTTTAGGAAATGTAAAGACTTGGAAAAAATTATGTTAAGTGAAGTAAGCCAGGCCCAAAGAAACATAGGTCCCATGGTTTCTCTTATTTGCAATAACTAGTATATGTCTGGGACAAGCAGAAAAGGTCAAAAGCTATGTACATATGACCAGATAAGATGATGTTAAGCGAAATGAACCCCAAGATAGGGACACAAGTGTTTTTTTCTTTCTTGCTATTGTTTCTAACGTATTTATAATGTGTCATGTGATTTTTTGTTTCTTTGTATGTTCCTCCCCCACAGTGTAACCCCTGTTTTCACTATCTTTGATGTCCGTGCCCTGCATCTTCTATATAGACTTCTCTAATTTGGGGAGGGGAAAGGAAAAAACAAACTGCTTGAATAGGGATAAAGGTTGACCCATTGTAACAATATACAAGACACTATGTTGAAAAACGAACTTTACAATTTAGGGGGGTTGGGGGGAGTGTAGTTGAGGAGGTGGGAGGGAAGGGATGGTAGGCGAAAAACAAAGGAGGAGGTAACAATGCTTGATAGGAAATGTACTCATTACCTTGCTCATGTAACTGTAACCCCTCTGTACAGTATTTTTACAATAAAAAACTTATTAAAATAAAATATAATATTAAATATTTATTAATGGCTTACTGTTTCCCATTCAAAACATTTCAGTTATATTTCCCATACTAAGGCACAAAAATGTAGAAGTCAGTCAAACCTTTAAAATCCAAAATAAACATTTTCCTTCAAATTATGAATAATTGCTATAATGAAAAGTCCTTTTGCTAATTTGTATATAATTTGTTATGTCATTGATGATGGCCAAGCCCCTAGGCCAGAACAGGCAAGCATGGAAGGACAGACACCTTAGAATCTAAACTACCTAATGGATAAAAATGAAATGCCTCCTATTCACAATAATTTGCTTCCTGGGAACAGGGAGATCCCTGAAGAAGTTTTAGTCAAATGCTAAATTACTTTATATCCATGCCTCTACAAGCTTGTCCAAACATGCTGAGAATGGGATGTTTCCTAAGCAAAAACTAACCCAAACTGACAGCATTGAACCGAATCTGTTATTAAGCATGGAGTTTCTTCTTTGCACAGTAATTCTCCACTACAAATTTCTTTTTTTTTTTGGTCCACTCAGGGGGCCTGAACTCTGGGTCTGGGCGCTGTCCCTCAGCTCTTCAGCTCAAGGCTAGCACTCTACCACTGGAGCCACAGCTCCACTTCCGGCTTTTTCTGTTTATGTGGTGCTGAGGAATCGAACCCAGGGCCTCATGCTTGCAAGGCATGCACTCTACCACTGAGCCACCTTCCCAGCCCCTCCACTACAAATTTCTAAACCAAAAACTCAATACACAATAATGAAGGTACTAGGATTTATCTCTTGTCTATATTTTAAACTCTAACCGTATGTTTCTTAAAAAGTTACTAGTGATAGGAAAAGTGGAAACCACTCTGTGTTCTGAGTATTGTTTGATAGGCTAAAAGCTAGGAATAAGAATAATCATTAAATCATTACATTTTTCTTGCAGAGAATCTGCCAGAATGAAAATTCCATTGAATTTACCTTGGGCCTTGCTTATTTAGATGGTGGAGCCAATCAAATAGGCACATAAGCAAGGTGCCTGGCTCACACTTGTAATCTACTTGAGAAGCAGAGATTGGGAGGATCGTGGCTTCAAGCAGGCATTGGTAAAATCTTTGAAAGACCCAAAAAAGCTGGGTATGGTAGCCTTGAACACCTGCCTGTCAAGAGCAAAGCCTTGAGTACATATCTACTAGGTGCTAGAAAAAAAACTCACAAAATTAGCTTTATCTACATAAAATATAATCAGCTGGCTTTAGATTCCACTAGCCTATTTTCACTCTGGTGGAATAATAACCTAAATGCTATTGGCTTTTCTCTGGAGGTCTCATCTGACCCAGGCATCCAGAGTCTTTCTGTTTTGGGGTTCAACACTGAAGTGTGTTTTGTAACTTCCCCCACAAACAATCTGCCCAGAGATATACTTGAACTTTTCATGACATGGATTTGGGAAGGTAATATCCTGTTGTTAGGTTGTTTTTTTTTTTTTTAATTTGACTTTCAGAAATGTTTGTATCACAATTCAGTTTCAACTTAACTAGCACTTTGTGTCAAATACTTCAAACAGGGGAAAAAAAAAACTAACCCAGGAGACCTTCATCCCTATGGATCCTTGGACCATGTGTCACGAATGACTTAAACTAGAAAGACAATCAAGATAAACACCCATGTGTTCCTTGTACTAAACTTGGCATTTTTTGGAAAACAGATTTTCAGGCAAAAAAAGACAGGAGACCAGAGTACAGTGACACCCACCTGTAATCCAAGCACCCAAGAATTTGAGGTGGGAGTATTGAAAGTTCAAAATCAACATGGGCTACATATTATGCAACTTACAATTTTTAAAAAATACATTCATACATACACGTGAGATCATAACAGTGCATTTTGCTCTTATGTATTTATGTAATTTTTCTAAACTTCAGATGTCTCATGTATAGCAAGGGGGCACTTGTGGCATTTTTACTTGAGAAGATTACACAGAGAAGGTTCTGGCATGTATTAGACATTAAACAAATAGTGTTATTAGTGAAATAGGATGAAAACAATTTTGATTGCTTTTAAATTTTTTTTAAATTTTTTAAATTGTCTTGCTTTTAACCAGGGTCCTTTGATCCTATTTATTCCTACGCTTTCCTCTATTTTTGCATGTCTTTTAACCAGTCCGTAGAAAATGATTCATAGCATGCTTTTCCACAATACCTTTCTATAGGGTTTGCAGATGGAGATAAATTCTTGTCTCTGGATGAATTTTCAAGCAGTGTCAAAAGATATTAAGGGAGCAATTTCTAGTTTTACCATCTCTCTAGCATTCAGTTTGTATACTAAGTCCTCACAAAGCTAATTCTTGGCTGACCTCTCACAATCAACAGTTTCGTTTATAAGAACGAATGGAACAATTTAATACAGTGATTTCATTCCTCTTTCCCTCCTTCCCTCCTTCCTTTCTTTTCCTTCCTTCCTTTCCTTTCCTTCCCTTTCCTTCCCTTTCCTTCCCTTCCCTTCCCTTCCCTTCCCTTCCTTCCTTCCTTCCTTCCTTCCTTCCTTCCTTCCTTCCTTCCTTCCTTCCTTCCTTCCTTCCTTCCTTCCTTCTTTCCTTCCTTCCTTCCTTCCTTCCTTTCTCCCTCCCTCCCTCCCTTCCCTGCTTCCCTCCCTCCCTCCCTCCCTGCCTGCCTGCCTTCCTGCTTTCCTGCCTTCCTGCCTGCCTGCCTGCCTTCCCTCCCTCCCTCCCTGCCTGCCTGCATTCCTGCTTTCCTTCCTGCCTTCCTTCCTTCCTGCCTGCCTGCCTGCCCGACCTCCCTCTCTCCCTCCCTCCCTCCCTCCCTCCTTCCTTCCTTCCTTCCTTCCTTCCTTCCTTCCTTCCTTCTTTTTTCTTGTAGTACTAGGATTTGAATCCAGGGCCTTGCACTTGCTGGTAAAAGTGTTCTCTCTACTACTTGAACTACATCTCCAGATTTATTGCTTTGGAAATAGCATATTATTTTTTCTGCCATTTTTTATTATAGTCTTGTGCTTGCAAGCATGGAGAATCAAGTTTTAAAATACTTCTTAGATTTAAATTTCATTTTCTGTTTTATGACTCCACTCTCGTATAAAATACAATGAATCGCTTGATGTTCTCAATAATTGTGAATAGCAGAAATGTGTGTGGAATTTAGAGTTACCATTAAACATACACAGTTACTGTTTACATTGATAATGTACATAAATATGATTTTTTGAAAAGCTATTTAGGTTGGGCACTGGTGGCTCACACCTGTAATACTAACCACTCAGGAGGCTGAGATCTGAGGATCATGGTTCAAAGCCAACTGAGGCAGGAAAGTCCATGAAACTTTTATCTCCAATAAACTACTCAGAAAAAGCCTGAAATGGTGTTGTGGTTCAAGTGTTAGAGTTCTAGCCTTGAAGAAAATCTCAGGAAAAGCACCCAGGAAAAGCACCCAGGCCCTGAGATCAAGTTCTAGAACACACACACACACACACACACACACACACACACACACACACACAAGTTATTAATACCACCTAAATGTTATATATTACAACATCGCTAATATTAAGTGTCTCTTGCTATTTAGAATTATTTATTTGCTGTGAAATTCTTTAATATTTTTTCTCTATTATTGGCCAAACTGTAAATTATATTTAGTTGTTTTTTCTATTTTAATTTTTTAATATTTTTTATTGTAAAGATACTGTACAGAGGGGTTACAGTTACATGAGTAAGGTAATGAGTACATTTCCTATAGAGCAATTTTACCCTCTCCTTTGTTTTTTGGTTGTTTTTGTTTTTGGTCAGTGATGGAGCTTGAACTCTGGGCCTAGGCACTGTCCTTCAGCTCTTTAGCTCAAGGTTAGCTGTCTACCACTTGATCCACAGTGCCACTTCCAGTCTTCTGGTGGTTTATTGGAGATAAGAGTCTCATGGACTTTCCTGCCCAGGCTAGCTTTCAACCATGATCCTCAGATCTCTGCCTCTTGAGTAGCTAGGATTACAGGTGTGAGCTACTAGTGCCTGGCTCATATTTAGCTTCACTAACACTTAGCCAGAGACACTTGTCCTCTATTTACTTACTGAGACACCACTCATGTAGTAGCTACCTGGCTCATGTTATGCGCTAGCACAATTTTGTTTTATTTCTCCCAAGCCAGTTACACAATCTTTTATGGAAGCTTTATTCATGCTGTTCCCTTAGACTTCCTCAGACTTCCCTCCATCTTCTTTTCTGTGTTTGGATAAGGTAATTGCTCCTTGACCTTCTCCTATACAAACAGGATTAGATGTTTTGCTTTCTAAGATAATTTCCTACCATTTGGAGCTCGGTTGCATTGTATTTTGTGTATTGTTCTCTTTTTGCTAACTTGTCTTCTCATTTCTAAGCACTTTTCTGCTTTTAAGCAGAAAGTATGTCCTTCCAGTTAATGTCTTCTCAAGATCTAGCTCAGCATCTAGCCTTTCAGAAATACTTAAGAAATGTTTGGTCTGTGAATGAACATATAAATAAATGTTACTAAAATGTTTGTCCAATCCTAATTATCAGAGCAGTGGGTCCAGGTTCATTTTCAAGCATAAATCACATGTACAGTATGTTCTTGGTGCTAAGATATATAACTCTATCAGGATAATTGTAATAATTTTTCTACTATTACAGGCCTCATCTCATTTCTAAAAAAAGTTTAGATTGAAACTTCTTTTTAATGCTGTTCCAAAGTTTGTGTGTTATTTTGTTTTCTTGTCATTGTGACAAAAGACATAAGAAAATTGAATTAAAGGAGAGATTTATTTTGGTCCATGGTTTCAGAAGTTTCAGTCTATGGACACTTGGCTCTGTTGTTTGTGGGCATATATTTAGAGGTAGAAAATTGGCAAGTACATGGCTCACCAAACTTTTTCTGTGGCTAAAACTCTGGCTTATACTCGTGGCCTTTTATTTAGAAAATACCTATATAATGAAAACCATAAGAATTACAGAATAAAATTTCATCTATAATCTCCAGAATCTGGTCAAAATTTCTACTTGTTTTCATATCATAGGCAGAGAAAGAAAAAAAATAAGAGTAGTCATGCAAAGGAGAGGATTCACTCTTCTCACTATTTAATAGAAATGAGAGATAACTTGCTTCTGGAGCTGCTGAACTAAAGATCAAATGCAGAGAGCAGTAGGTACAAAAGTGAGGCTACTGGTCAGTCCCAAAGTGACTTGCAAAAGCAACTTATAATGAACATAGTCTGAAATTTTCCTAGTGGAAAAATATGCAGGGGGTAAAATCAGTCTGGACATCAGTCTGTTTGTAAAATCCTTTCTGTCTCATTGCTTACATTTCATTCCTGTTATCCCACCTCAGCTTGACTGAATTGTCTATGTATAATTAAACTTAAGACCCCTGTACATACACATAAAATCTCTCTTAAAATATACTTGTATCAAATATCATCTTCTATACATTAAAAACCTAAATCCTAGGAAAATGCATTCTGTCATTTTGACCAATGTCAAAGACTTACAGTCATTTATCTAATAGTTGAATAATATTAAAAAATAGCTTGGTAAGACTTACAAATAGGCTTCAAACATATATGAAGGATCTAATACTCAAGAAATATGTAAAAAATAGGAATAATTACCATGGAATATAGCTTATAATGTTATTATTTCAATTTCAAGCTGCATATTTTATAGACTTTTCTAGATAATTGTATTTTGATAAATTTGATCTTTGTATTAAATTCATGCAAACAATTTAGGGAGACTTGTTTGTTGAGTTAATCTATTCAGTGAGTCATACTGAATTAATTTCCCTAGCAAGCATTTTCACTGATGCTTTAAATCTATAAACACATTACCATTAGGAATTTTTTAACTGGACTGAACAATTCCATAGCTAATGAGATTTACAATTTAAACTATAACAGGTTTTCACATTAAAAAGGCTAATGTTTCAGCAGATGATAAAGACAACATATGGGTTAAAAATTGTGCACTCCTCTTTGACTCTCAAAAAGATTTTTACATATTTTGGAAGCATTAGTCGAAATTACTCATTTTTGCTTATTAACAAGTTATGCCCTGGAGGCCCAATGGAAATTAAAATACTTGAAGATAAGTCTGCATGCTCTTTAAGACCCAGCAATGAACAAACTAGAATTCTTTTTTTCTACCTTAGCAATTACATAGTAGAAAGAGGTTTTCAATTGCAAAATCATATTTATCCTAGACTATAACACATCAAACGTTTATTCATATTAAAGACATAATTAAGACAGTTACTCATCTAGTAAAGGAACAAAATATGGGGAAAAATTCATGTAGCACAGGGGAATCATGCTTTTGGTATGCATCTCTTTTTAAACCTAGTGACACATTACTACTGAATGTTCTTTAGTTCAACCTGACTTCCTACTAACAAACAACGTGTAATTGAGATGCTCATAGATTGATACTGGATGAGCATAATAAAGGGTTCTACTTCTGCACATCTCTGGAATTAAAACAAAAGGCACCAAACCTACAATTAGCAGCCGGAGATAACATATAATTTTCCAGAGCCCAATAGCAGTTTTTATGTTGCTGCATTGTGCTTCATATATTGGCCTATTTGCTGTAGACTCTACCCTGGGAAAGCTGAGTTTGTACGTGCTGACTTAAGATGTCATTTTGTGTGACCTCTGAATGTTAGCGACGAAAGCTGCACTGTTGGGGAAACATAGGCACTGTGTTCCCTTTTTACTGTGC
Source organism: Dipodomys merriami (assembly GCF_024711535.1). Classification (NCBI taxonomy): domain Eukaryota; kingdom Metazoa; phylum Chordata; class Mammalia; order Rodentia; family Heteromyidae; genus Dipodomys; species Dipodomys merriami. The sequence continues at coordinate 104,047,885 of NW_027204492.1, forward strand.
GAGATGTTGTCATTTGCTTCTCACAACAGAAATGCCTGTGGGTTGCATCACAGGCAAGACACAGTTTGTCAAACATCCTTAATCAGCAAATGCATCACTGGGTATAGTCATGCTGGAAGCATCTTTTCAAACCCTGTGAATCACGTTATTTAGTGAAGCATTCTGCCAAAGACATCACTGAAATAATTCAATGGGGATAGAAGAACAATGCCATATTAATCAAGAGAATGAACTCCAAAAAAATTAAATTTATTTTTGGCACCATACAATGGATAGTAAGTGATTGGTATGTGTAATCCTGTTCAAAAGTAAAGAAATATAAAATAATCAAAATTCTTTTATTAAATTTTCTATACTCCAGTTCAGCTGTGAGAACAGATATATGTATAGCCAAAAATATAAGCCATAATTTTTAAAAGTACAAATATGCTTATTTCTAATATGTATAAATAGCTCCTATGAAACTGGCTATATGTGGGAATGGCTTACTTCTCTCATGCTTGTTACTTGCTACTTCAGTGACTAAGCTCAGGAAGACCAAGGTTTGAGTCTAGCCTTGGCAGAAAAGTTTAAGGAAGCATCAGATTTATACAAATCTTGGTCATCACAAGGAGTTAACGTACCCATGATTAAGGATATTATATGAGTATGCTGAGTTTATTAGAAAAGTAAAGCAACTATCATGGAAATTTGGTTGCTTCTCTGGCATACCCATTTTAACAATAACTAAAAGTGACTGATAACATTGGACTGCTTTTGTCTAATATACGGCAAATTGGCAGCAAGAAATATGGATAGCAGGGACATTGGCAGATATCTAAAAACTTCATAAAATTTTCCAGATTTTTTTTTGGCGTGAGGCTTAGACTCAGGGATTTATGAACTTTTCTGCCTGGGCTGACTTAGAACTGTGGTCCTCAGATCTTAGCCTCCTGAATAGCTAGAATTACAGGTATGAGCCACCAGGGCCCAGCTTCCAGGTGTTTCTCTTAGTAACATTATTTCTGTACAAATTTAAACCAGTTGTATCTCATTTGATTCAGTAACACTGCCTATGAAAGACATTACATATCAAGTATTCCTAGCTATTTCTGACCTCTCTATTTTTATGAAGTGAAAGATCCCTTGTAACTTTCTGGGGGCCCTCTGAAACCTCAAAGTTTGAGGTTGAAATGATATCAGTTAGGATTTCTTTTCTGGAGGAAAAATAACAAACATTGTCATGAAGTTTCAGTGACTGGTTAAATAAAATTATAAGTAACTGTCAAACTATATTTGGTTAGTTATCTAACCAAATGTATACAAAAAATTTTAAAGTAAACATAGGTGATATGCAACCCACATTCTCAAAAGGGTGGACACTTTGTTCTCTTAATTGTAATAGAATAAATTAAATTCTAGATTTAATTAGTGCATTACATGACACTAAATCTTTTTGAACATTGTCAAGTAAATAAATCTACATAATCAGCTATATAATCTAGTACAATTCCTTTTCTACAAACCTTGTACAAGTTTATGATTCTATTTTCTCTTCTTACTCAGGGTTTCTCCTTTTTTATTCTGTAACAAGCAATGATTTTATTTTAGAACAAGGTAGTTTCTTTGTGAATGAGAAACTGTTTTATGTAATTTACATTCTCAATTTTTGTATTCTCAAGTTTTAATGTACTAGAAGATCTTACAGACTGATTTAAAGTTTACATATTTCAATAAAACATTATTAAAATAATGTTTCTTTTGGAGCAGTAGAAGAGGATGAGGGTAGAAAGGAATATAATCTAAGTTCTTTAAATATATGTGTGAAAAGAACATAATGAAACTGATTAAAACTATTAAATGTGGGCTGGAGGCATAGCTCAAGTAGTAAAGCACCAGCCAAGCGAGCAAGCAAGTGCAGCAAGAGTGAGGCTCTGAGTTAAATCCCCTGTACCAGCAAAAATAAAAGCAAAAACAATGCAAAGAAACCTGTTAAAACAAGTGGGAAGGAGAGAAGAGCATTGAAAAAGAGCAATACATATGGTATAAATTTGATCAAAGCATATTAATATGTTCAGATACCACAATGAGCCTCTTTTGAACAATTTATTCATGCTAATAGAAAATTTCAAAAAGAATAAGTTTAACTAATTTCTTGATAATTTTAGAGCTATAAGCACTTACCTGTAAGTCAATAGAAAGGATCTTGTAATTTAATTTAATGATACCATAGATATTTAGAGTTACCATTGTTCTTATCTCATCTCTGGGAAAATATATGGGAAGACCCTCAGTGGATCATAGAAACTACAATATGTTTATGCACATAAACAAACAAACACAGACACACACATAGATAGATAGATAGATAGATAGATAGATAGATAGATAGATAGATAGATAGATAGATAGTGATTTTTTTCTATACAGCTATTATGGGACAAATTCAGATTTAGTAGAGAGAATTCCTTTAAATGGACTATTGCACATTAAGAAGGCTATGAAATTCTTTATCCAGAGGTGTGTGTGTGTGTGTGTGTGTGTGTGTGTGTGTGTGTGTGTGTCCTGTGTGTGTGTGTGTGTGTGTGTGTGTGTGTGTGTGTGTGTGTGTGTGTGTGTATGTCCTGGGGCTTGAAATCAGGACTTGGGCTCTATCCCTAAACTTTTTTCACTCAAAACTAGTGCTCTTCCACTTGAGCCACAGGTCCACTTCCAGCTTTTTGGTAGATGATTAGAGGTGAGAGTCTCATGGACTTTCTTGCTTGGGCTAGCTTTGAACCTTGATCCTCCGATCTCAGCCTCCTTAATACCTGGGATAACAAGCAGGAGTCACTGGCACCCAGCTATCTGGAGACATGTTATAAACATACCATTAACCAAACCAATGATTGGGTAAATATATATAATGTGATGAAGTGATTTGTATACATGCTACATGTGTGTGTCATATACACACATATACATAAATACACATACAATTCCTTATTTTATACTAGAGATTTTAGCCTAATTTCTTTTACATTTCTACTTGGTCATTTTTACTAAGGATATTTTTAATCACTGAAATTGACTGTTTATGGTGTTTCTAGTAAGGGCACAAGCAAAATACACTTTTTTTCCTTTCAAATATTGATTTTGCTTGCTCATTCTTTTTACCCAATTTTATCAGATTGTATGTATTTCTTTGCCTTCTCAAATTAACTATGCATTTATTTTAGTGTAAATGCCAGTAATTATTAGGAAGTTCTTGGGAGTATGTAACAAAGAAGGCTATTAATTAGTCTATTGTAATTTATTTTAACATAATTTAGCAAATATTTAGGCAAATGCAGATTTTTTCTCTTAAGAAAAAAATATGCTTGTGAATGTTTGAAATGGACATAACCCAACTCTAGTCCAGTTGTAAATTTGAAATTGTATGAATAGTTTGTTCAATACTTGGTTATTGGATTCCTTGATTTGTTGAGTGGAAAAAAATCTAAGAAACACTACTTTTTTCCAAGCAAGTCAAATGTGAAGGATAAAAGAAGAGTGACAATGAAATGGAATATAGTAGAAATTGTTTTTGCCCTTTCAGACCCAAAGGTTAGATGATGCACCGTTATTGGAATGATGGCAATCCTGTGTGTTACGTGCAAACTTGGTGATAGGCAGCTTTTAGTTAAAAGAAGACAGAAGCTCCACTCCCTTCATATATATTAACTAAATTCATAAAGTTGGCATTGAATAAAGTGGACATTTGGTTTGTTTAAATCTCAGAATACCTAGATGCTTTCGACTGATAGCTTCAATGAAACCCATTGAAATATTGAGGGTTCATTATGAAGTAAGTGAACCCTCACATCTTTTTTTATTATTATTGCTGATCTTCTTTCCTCTGTCTGTGTCTGAAGGAGACATTAGAGAGAGGTAAGATAGGTCATATAATAAGAATTGTTCCCCAGAATTGAATCCATTCCCCCAAACAACAATTGTAAATTAACAAAGTAGAAATTTGAAAAAAAATAATTTGAGAAAATTATAGCTGAAGTGTTTCACCATAAGATTCAGTTTCTTCTCTATTAGTTTTCTGGGAGCTACAGAAGTATAAGAAAAATGTAAAACTTTCTTAATATTTTGATATTACAATAAAATAATTTATTCACATATCCTAAATGACTAATTCAATTAAAAAATCTCATTAATAAAACTTAGCAACTGAAATGAATCCATGTACTTTTTTAATGTTTTTTTATTGTGAGAATACTGTACAGAAAAGGGGTTACAGTTACATGAGCAAGGTGATGAGTACATTTCTTATCAAGCATTGTTGGCTTCTCCTTTGTTTTTCCCCTACCATCCCTTCCCTCCCATCTCCACAGCTACACTCCCCCTAACCCCCACTTAAAAAGGATAAAGTTTTTTCTTCTTTTTTTGCGCCAGTCCTGGGGCTTGAAATCATGGCCTGAGGGCTGTGTGCCTGAGCTTTTTGTTTACTCAAGTCTAGTGCTCTACCACTTGAGCCATAACTCCACTTACAGATTTTGGTGGTTAATTGGAGATGAGTCTTACATATTTTCTTGCCTGGACTGGATTTGAAGTACAATAATCAAATCTCAGCATCCTGACTAGCTAGGATTACAAGTGTGAGCCACAAGTACCCAGCAAATGAAGTATTTTTTAAAATAAGGAATGAAGTGGCACAATGAACAACTTGATTATAGAAATATTCAGTATGATACCTGAATAGCATTCAGTTCGGCACCAGTAATTCTGGGACAAGGACTTCATGAATTATGTACAGCATGAGAGTTTCAACACAATGATGAGGATGAGTAGGAGAAAAGATAACACATTTTTGTACTAATAACTTGAAGGACTCCAAAAGCAAACAATGTCTAGTCTACCTTTGCTCAGATTGAGATATGTTAAGTCATATAAATCCTGTTGTTAATAGTTTGCTGTTTGCCCTCTCTCTTTCCCTCCCACAGGAATCAGTAGTACATAAATAATCATACCATTCAAGCCAGACAATGACCTATATCTCTATATCATCTATATTTATATCTATGCTATCTATATCCATATCAATATCTAATAGGTATAGCTATTTGGGAATTCTTTGGTGGTTATTAAAAAAGAAAACTCATTTTATACTTGACTTTATTTGAAGAGCGCTTACCTAATAAATGAGCCTATGTAGAAAAAGAGGGATCTTAAATAAAGCATCATCCAATAAACATCACTGGATCAGTCGAAGGTCCATGTATATATGGAAGTGATATATATTCAAACAGATTGGAGAAGTTTACTTTTATATGGACAACAGATGCTGTGAAACTCTGCCTGTTATGCTAATCCTACCACAACTTTTAAAGTTTCTTCATAACCTAACCCAGGCAAATAACATTTTATGGTTGTATACAAATTATCATATAATAAACTATATGTAAATATTTAGCTGACTTATGCCATAAATATGCACTCATGAAAAGATTACTACAGTTGAGAAAATGTCTATCCTCTCCACAAGTTTCTTCCTGACTCTTTTGTAATCTATTCTTAGCAAACTTCCAATCGTGCTACCCCACTACACAGGCTTAGGTAACTACTGTTCAGCTTTCTGGCATAATAGATTTAATTTGCATATTCTGGAACATTTTATAAAAGGAATTAGTATGATACCTACTTCTCATTTAAATCTCATTAATTTCATTCTATGATCATTTTACTCACTATTTTGGGCATGTAACAAAAGCTCATTCCTCTTATATCCTCTTTATTCTATTCGATGTGAATATATTGTACTTTTTTATCCATTCCCCTCTTATTTCTAACTAATAAGCAAAATGCCGGAGGTAGAGTCATGATTCAAGTAGAAGAATGCCAACCTTGAGCTGAAAATGCCATGTGAGAGTGTGAGGTCCTAAATTCCACAGTGTTGGTACACACACACACACACACACACACACACACACACACACACACACACACACACACACACACACACACACACACACACACACACACACACACACACACACACACACACACACACACACACACACACACACACACACACACACACACACACACACACACACACACACACACACACACAGAGACTTGGTCACAATATTTTATTTTTGTCTTTTATTCACAACTTTGATCATTTGTAGTGTCTATTCAATTTCATTGATTTTTCTGTTTTGAATATGTGTAAATCATAAATAGTTCTATCCATCCTTTATGATTTTCTCTTTATATTGAAGTTCTGATTTCTTTTTCTGATTTCTTAAGGTAGAAGCTTAAATTGTTAGTTTAAGAACTACTAGTATGTGAGCAGACAGAGCTATTTATTTCCTTCTAATTATTACCTTCACTTTGTTCTATGAAAAAAAACCCTTTGTTTTCATTTCCCTGGAGTTAAGGAAACTTACAAATTTTACTGTGAATTTATTGTTTTAACCATAGTTCATTTTAATGTGTGCTATTTATAATTTTAAACATTTTCCAGATGTCTTCCCAATACTGATTTCTAATTTAATTCCATTATGTTCATATAGTATATTTTAGGTGATTTTAATCATTTTAAATTTAATTGAAGCAATTTTATGCCATGGGTATCTTTAAAAATATATTTACATTTGAAAATATATCCTGCTTTTAGTCAAGTGCTGAATTATTCATATTGTGCTCATATTCACTCTGGATAAATAGGGTAATATGATATGGAATACAATCTTAGTAGGAATCATATACACACACTTTGGATTAGTTCATGTGAAAAAGTTAAAAACATGACACTTCATCACAAAAGCTATATCTTCTAAGAGTAAGGATATCATTTAACTACACAGTTATGTTTAACTACACAGTTATATTATTACATCGATGAAATACAACATTAAAATTCACAAACATCGTCTAACCTATTTGCAAAAGTGTCATTAACATCAAGCAGAATACAATAAAATGTACTTTTTATTATGTTTTTTATTTCTTTTTATCTAAAATAGTTTCTGAGTTTTTTACTTTTATTTTTATTGGAAAGGTGATGTACAAAGGGGTTACAGTTACATAGGTCAGATAATGAGTATATTTCTTTCTTTTTAAAATTTATTTTATTATTGCGAAAATACCATACAGAGGGGTTACAATTACATGGGCAAGATAGTGAATACATTTCTTATCAAGCATTGTTGCTGCCTCCTTTGTTTGCCCATACCATCCCTTCCCCTCTCCACCCCCCCCACCCCCTACAACCCCCCACCCCGGCAAAGTTGTAAAGTTCGTTTTTCGACACAACATCTTGTACATCTCATTGTTGTAATGGGTCCACCTGTAACTCTATTTGAACAGTTTGTTTTTTCCCCTTCCCCTCCACAATTTATATTAACATCAAATACAGTGAAAGCAGGGGGATATTGCCCCATTTGTTAGGAAATGGAAAGACTTAGAAAAAAATTATATTAAGTGAAGTAAGCCAGGCCCAGAGAAACATAGGTCCCATGGTTTCCCTTATTTGCAATAACTACTATGTGTCTGAGACAAACAGAAACTGTTAGACAAGTTGGTGTTAGGCAAAATAAACCCCAAGATAAGGATTCAAATGTGTTTTTCTTTCTCGCGATTGTTTCCAACATATTTATAAGATGATTTCTTTGTTGCTTTGTGTGAGTATAGTTCTTTTTGAACAGTGTCATCTCATCCTTTGTTTTCTCCCATTTTTTCCCCTTCTGAACCGCTTCCCCTACAAATTGTAAATTGTATAGTTCCTTTTCAACATAGTGTCTAGTGAGTATATCACTGCTGAATTAGTTTATGCTTTGGACCACGATTTCTGTGCTTCCTCTTACCTTCCCCCCCACAGATCAACTTATATACAAGACAGTTACTTTTTTTTCTGTTTGTTTGTGTCTCTACTGGCTTGAACTGAGGATCTTGTACTCTTGTTTGTCTTTTTCCACTGAGGTTGGCAATCTAACATTTGAGTCTCCCCTTCTAATGTTTTGGTGGTAACTTGGAGATAAGAGCCTCTCAAATTTGTCTTCCCAGGCTGGATTCAAACCCAGATCCTAAAGTCTCAAGTCTCCTGAGTAGCTAGGATTTATAGGCATAGTATCCAGATAATCTCCAGATTTTTGTTGAAATTGATTTTTTTTTGTTTTTTTTTTTTTGTTTTTTTTCGGTCTGGTCGTGGGGCCTGAACTCTGGGCCTGGGCGCTGTCCCTCAGCTCTTCAGCTCAAGGCTAGCGCTCTACCACTTGAGCCACAGCGCCACTTCCGGCTTTTTTATTTTTGCTTATGTGGTGCTGAGGAATCGAACCCAGGGCCTCAGGCATGCAAGGCAAGCGCTCTACCACTGAGCCACCTTCCCAGCCCTGAAATTGATTTTTTGAAACATGTAAGCCGTATTTATTTTTAAATGCCAACATTCTTGATTATCTTGTTACATAATTATAATTTCAAATAACATATTTTTTCTATTTACTATATTTCCTATGACTTGAAATTGAATTCTAAAGACTTAATAGGTCAGGTTTAATTTTTTTGTCCAAGGACATTTTCTAAATGAATTATTTTCCAATTTGAATCACATCAAGAAGAACACAGAGTCATGTTGGTTTAAGAAAGCTAGATTTGATTACTTATATAATATTTCAATATCTCCCCTTATTGATTAGCAATTATTTAGAGAAGTGACTTACTTTCTGTCCAGACAATGAATTTCTGTCCTATAGATTTTACCATCTGTTAATGAACTTTGTCTTGGATCTTGCAAAATCATAACATTTCTAGCATCCTCACTCCATTTATATTTTTACAATCATCATTCTTCTCTGCAGAAGAAATTTCACTTTCTTTCCCTGTTTGAATTACATTGTGCTCTTCATTTTCTTTTTACTAACTTATTGTAATTATTTCATTGCAATAAATTTAGGTCACTCTTTCAGATACCCAGAATGATCCCTTCACCTTCTAAACTCTTCATATTGAACTCCACTGATGTTCCAGACTTGTTTCACACTTCTGTTTAAAAAGCCCTCTTTAATTGTGCTAGCATAGGGTCATTTTCTCTTTTTCAGTAGAAAAAACTAGAAAGTATTTACATATGTTACAAAATGAAATGTTCATATGGATATTTCCCTTAGAATTGCACACTACAGAAGTTTCCTTAGGTTATCATATTTTTAAATTTTTATCTATTTTTCCATGAGAGTAAAATAAAATCATGATTTCTAATATGCTCTATTACTTGTTTTATCCTAAAATATTACATTAAATTATTTCAAAATTACTATAGATAAACATTCCTTGTATTTGTACTGAGAATGCTGTGCCAAAACTACAGGCAATAATTGTTTTCTCAGAGTGGATATGCTATGACATACTTTTCTTTCTTTCTTTTCAATTATTAAAATATATTCTAAGGTGTTTTTTTGGGGGGTGGGGTCTGAACTCTGGGCCTGGGCGCTGTCCCTCAGCTCTTCAGCTCAAGACTAGCGCTCTACCACTTGAGCCACAGTGCCACTTCCGGCTTTTTTCTGCTTCTGTGGTGCTGAGGAATCGAACCCAGGGCCTCATGCATGCAAGGCAAGCGCTCTACCACTGAGCCACCTTCCCAGCCCCATATTCTAAATTTTCTATAGAAGGTAATTACATTATTGGTTTTGATGATAATTTTACTTCTTTCTGTGTGGTATTGCCTTCAAGATATTTTACTTTTTATTAAATCAAGTAATTACCTTCCAAGATGGAAATATTTTCCCACCATTATTGCATTTCATATTCATGAAATTAGATTCTACATATAAAATTTGGAAGAGGTGACATTGGTCAAGGTTCATCTTACTTATAAATGGCCATGTTGAATTAAATACCTGTTGCATACTTAAAGATAATATAAATAAATAAATGAATAAAATAATAAATATTTTAGTAGAATGGCAATTCAGCCACGGAGTTAACTATTTTAAGAAAAAAATTTGCAAGCTGACTATCTAAGAAAAGCTACATTTTTATTAGGTATACCAATCTCTACTGTTTTACTTAAGCAATCACAATACAAATCATTTTGTGTCTTAGAATTTACTTAAAAATTCATGAGTTGGATTTCAGGTCTGACATTTAAAATGCTTGGAACTTGTCACTCACTGCCTTTTAACAAGAAAAAGCCAGTTATTTTACCTTTGTGGTTATTTTCCCTGAAACCATAAAGCTGTCTAATTATGTGAAAAACATCAAATAAATCTCATTTGAAGGGCATTCTACAAAATACCTGGCTACTGCTCATCAAAACTCTCAATGTCATCAAAACTAAGGAAAAGTTTAGGAAAGTGTCACAACCAAGAGGAGGATCAGGAGATAAGACTAAACATGGCATACATACATGGGATCTGGAAAGAGAAGAAATATAGGACGTTATTAAATAGAAAAGTTTTCTGAATAAAATTTTCATTTTAGCTAATAATAATTTCAAAATTAACTCAGCAATTTTGACAAACCCAACATAGCAATTTGATATGAATAATCGAAAAAATGTCAAGAATATGAAGACTCTGAATATTATGTTTATTTTTCAGTTAATATAAAACTGTTCTAACATTGAAAGTTTATTTTAAGAAATATTATCCCTTAGGTAGATACAATTGGAGAAGTAATCTCTTTGTTTAAAATTAAAACATTACATGTAACACTTGTGTCTTATATCAAAATGCCTCTATACCACCAACAGTATAAAATTCTCTTCCGTTATTTATTTTTATTGTGGAAACAATGACTAACATCCCAGTTGAAACTGTCCATAAAAAGCCCTGAAGAGTAGTCCAGGCTATTGATTCTTAACTGAGTTTCATTTGGCTAAGAAAGAAGAGAGGAAAAGATATTTTCTTCCATAAGAAGCTGTTGAATCTTTGACATTTAAATTGCCCACTCTATTTCTAAGCTGAAAACCATTACTTGTTGGCTGATACATTTAAGGATCAGGCTATAAACAAATGATAAGACTTTTCACTCATTGTTTTGGCCTCTGTGCCACATTACTTTTGAATCATCAGTGATAATTTTTTTTTTTTTTTTGGGTCCGGTCATGAGGCCTGAACTCTGGGCCTGGGCACTGTCCCTCAGCTCTTCAGCTCAAGGCTAGTGCTCTACCTCTTGAGCCACAGCGTCACTTCCGGCTTTTTTCTTTTTGCTTATGTGGTGCTGAGGAATTGAACCCAGGGCCTCAGGCATGCAAGGCAAGCGCTCTACCACTGAGCCACCTTCCCAGCCCCATCAGTGATAATTTTTATTCCTGGTTCAAATGTCTGAATAAATATTTATCTCCAGGGCACATTTGAGGAAATGTAGTCTTTTCATGGCAATCACTTGCTGAAAGTCACTCCTTTTATAATTTATAAGACTGAAAATCTTGAATAATATACCTTATTTTTAACATGAACTATGTGCTAATAACTATTAAATACTGAAAATGTACATTTTAACTTAACTCCCATAATAGCCCTATGTAAAATATACTTTAATTAGCTCCTCTGAGTTTAGAAATAAGCCTGCATTTAAAGATGAAAGAACTAGAGTAACTTGCTCAAATTTCTGATTTTACAGATGTAAGAAGAAAGGTCTAAGGAATTTAACCAAAACTAACCCATCAAGACCAAGGCAGTCATACTATGCTTGCATATACGTATTGTACTTTTTTATTTTTAAAACAACTTATGGTAAAATATATTTGTGTCATATATATATATGTGTGTGTGTATGTATATATGTGTGTGTGTATATATATATATATATATATATATATATATATATATATATATTCTAGGAACACATGCAGCTTTTCTTCCTCAGGACCAAAACAATCCCATGAATAGATAACAAAATCAAAAGCAAGGGGAAGGGAAAAAACAAATCGTTTAACTAGGGATACAGGTGGATCCAATGCAACAATGAGATGTACGAGTCTTTATGTCGAAAAACGAACTTTACAACTTCGGTGGGGGGTAGGGGAGGATCGGGTGGGGAGAGGCAGGGAGTATGGGAAGAGATGGGAAGGGGAAACAAAGAGGAGGCAACAATGCTTGATAAGAAATGTACTCGTTGTCTTGCCCATGTAATTGTAACTCCTCTGTACGGCGGTATTCTCACAATAAAAAATAATAAACAAAAGCATGAATACTTGATATTACAGTTGATAGTCTGACTATATGACAGTCCATCACAAACTTTTCATTAGCTTTTAAAAAACATTGAATCACATTTGTGAATATGTAAAAAAATAATTTGACTCCATAATCTTTTTTAGACAAATACTTCATTAAACAGAGAAGACATATTTTTGTTTCATATTTATCTTGCTTTCTTTCCCCAAACTATGGAAATACTCTGAATATTTTTAGCAGTCATTCCTCAAAAATATTTTGAAATACACCATTCAAAACATGTATTCCTGTTAAATTGATTAAGTCTCTAAATCTAATTTCATAATTTTTCAGATTAAAGAAGTCTTAAAATGTGTGCCTATAAGAAAAGTAAATATTGATATATTAAAATATTTTTAAAATATTGATTGTCCGTACAATTTAGATTCTGAGAATAATGGATACTACTTTTGTGTCTCATTGTAATCTATGTAATAGATAAACCATGGCATATACATTAGATCTTCTATTGATTCTAATTTTAAATACATATTAAAATACATTTTATAACCTATATCCATATGCTCATTTATTCTTGTTTCAAAATGTTCATGACTACAAGCTGCATAAAGAATAGAAAAAATACAGTTACTTTTGGATAGTGGACATTTTTATCACTTGGGTCTCTGAACGTATGATGGTTAAAAGTGTTTTAGGGAAACTAAATGCAAATTATGGAGGTGGATTAAGTTTTAATAAGTACTCCTCAAGCTTTTCTCATTTCAAGTAATTTGAACATTTTATACAATTCTCTTGTTTTATAAAAGCTGGTATTGAAAACTTTTGCATGTCCTCTTTTCCACTCTAGTAAATTGAGCTCTTAATTTAACATCTTAACTTTACTAAAATAAAAACAGTTTAGTCAATCATTAGCCAAAAGCTATGTCTGTATGTCCTTAGGTTTTAACTATGGGTGCCCTGAAATTAGAACTAAAGATGGAAAGCACATGGTTATGAGCTCATCTTGCCATAATGAGATGGGCTTCAGAGATTGCAAAGATCTTTACTTCCACAATATGCAAATTGTGTACAATGCCAGATGCAGAAGCGCTGATCCAGTTGCCAAATTCTATGGAGGGCATGGTGATTCATTCACAAATTATCACAAATTTAGATACTCAGGAACTAGCAGTCTCTTTAGGGCTGCCTACATGCATGGTTACTGTGGACTATTATATGATATTCTAGCAGTTGGAAGGAGATCTCAACCTTAAATTCTGTGGAAGTTTACCATAATATAAAACTTGGATGACCCCATGATATAACTCCTTATTCGTACGTACTTGTGAATATTGAAACTGTCTGCTCATAGAGATAAATCATTTAATTCAAATAAGATTGACCTTAAGTTAACTTCTTTTGCTACATTCAGATTTATAGACTGCTTGTTTCAAATATTTCTGTCCATATAAATCAATTTTAACTTTCATATTTGTGAAATATTCAATTGTAAACTCAACATGACTTGATTATATGTTTTTTACTATCTTAGAATAATGCGTTCTTTATTCATTAACTATTATTAGGTGATTTATAAGGAGTCATTTAAAACATTAAAGTGAGACTTTAAAATGTCAAATTGGTAGAAATATAATTGATATGTTTCATTTCTTTATACATCATCTTTTTTTTAGTTTTCCATATGTTTGCTTTTGTTTCAGTTTTGTTGGATAAGTGGAACAAAATTTGATAGTGAAAAAAAATCTTCATCAGTTGCAAGATATTATTCATCTCTTCAAATAAAACTGTAGAGACATTTTTACAAAAGAGTAAGTTGGCTTGTTTAATCAATGAATCAATTGTCTGCAGCTTTACCCCAAGGTGTAATGTTTTGGACAATTATCCATTTTCTTTTTTTTTTTTTTACAACATAACAAATTTTTGAAAGAATAAAATATAAGTGTACAAAATCTTGCTTTTCTTTAAAGAACTGGCTTTCCTTAAAGAAACTATTTTCTCCATATATAAAATAATGTGTATGGATGTGGTATCTACAAGAACTAAAAAAACATAGCAAGTTCATATCAAACTCAGCAAATTGTGGCATCCGCCACATTTTTATTGGCACACAACTTTGCTCACTTATTTTCATGTTGCTTATAATTACTTTCCTGCTGTAAGTAGTTATGGTGCAGATGATAAGGACCTACACAGCCTAAAATATATACTGTATAGTTCTGCCAGAAAAAGTATACAGGTTTCTTGGCTAAACTTTTTATTACATTCTTATAAAAAAAAGTGTTTCTTCTACTAATATTTTCCAAAATTATCCCAATATCAAAGGCTAGATGTTATTTATTGTGCATTTAATTTATATCAGATTCCATATCACATAGAATCAAAATGGTACAGGAACTCCTTGTGTGTTAGACACGTTCAAAATATAGTTTGAATGATAAAAATATTTGGAATTTTCTTAAGGATAATATATAGAAGGGAAAAAGTGCATTAGAATGTAGATTTAAAAATGTGTCAAACGCATTGCAGCTGATCTTTGGACTGCATAATTTTTGTCACAGGAAGTTTTTCTTTTTAGGATATTTACAAACATCTCTGAACTCTTAGCTACTAGATACCAGTATAGTGCTCCTCCCTCCCATACTTATACCACTTGTGACAAACAAAAATACCTCCAAATATTGAGAAATGTCCATGTGGAGAAAAAATTTATCCTGTTTGAAAATCACTGGTTTCAATAAAATAGAATATGTTTCAATTAAGTAATGATTGAAACTGGGTGATGAGAATAATGTGATTTGCTATATTATTCTCTTTATTTCAATATATTCAATTTTTTCTGTAGCAAAAATTGGACAACATAAAATGAACTCTTTAGAGTATTTTTCTCCTGCTAGATTTAGTATTTGAATTAAGGCTGTTGGTAAAGGTCACGTAAGTCAATATGTCAGCCAATTAGTAATGATGGTAATGAATTCTGAAGGTCAACTTCTGAAATGATTTTGTTACAGAGAAAATTGAGCCATTTTATATGCTCTATATCTCTATCATCAATATTCATCTACAATTACATAAATATATGCATAATACTATATAAAAAATCTATTTACACACACACACACATACACACATATATACATATGTAAGTCTACAGGAATACTCAATTAGATCCAAATATTTCCTTTGCATATAAAGAAAGGGTACTGACCTGATTTTGCATTTACTAATACAAACAATTACTTTGTATCATAAGATGTAAGACAGCTGCATTCTAATCTGATCTAAGAGTGAGTGTGATGCTCACAATGTGAATTCTAATTGTGCCATTATCTAGATTCCTACTCAAAAAAATCTTTTCTGTAGATCTCAGTGTTCTGATGATGAAAGATTCTATATAATATTATTTTAAATGATCTTCTAAAGTGTATGTCAAAATCTCTTGTTTTCTCCTTACTCTTTTAAGAATGAAATGAAAAGTCATTTACAATGGCCTCTATTGTACAATATTTTGGCTTTGTTTACCTACTGATGTCTTTGTGTTTAAGTCCTACACTTCTGTGTAGTATCCATGATAAGCTACCTACACTTCTGTGTATATGTAAAAGTTTTATTTTCTCTCTGTTTAGCCTCATTCTCTACTTTGACACAGATTTATCCCATAATATTCTTTCATATTTCTAACCTGGCCCAATAGTCTCTTCACTTGTAATCCTCTACGAAAGCATGAAATCTTCGCTCCCTTGGGCTATCACCCAAATATTCATCTAACTATCAAGCTAATGGATGGAATTTATAGAATACTTACACCGGATATGTATACATATACACATACATACATACATAGTATATATGTTTGAATGTGTATTTATATTATGCATCATCTTTTCCCTGTGGGAATTTTTGTAAGGTAATGATGATGTAAATGTTTAAAAATTCTAATCTCTCCTTTAATGGTTTAGTGTATTTTGCCTGTCTTATTCTACAGAGTACCCTTTAACAAAAAACTTTCTGCAAGTAGCTTCTCTTTCTGATGACTTTTACTTTATTGTTCTTACTTTTATTATTCAAGAGCTTCCAGGAGTACTTATGAGATGAAACCTGAAGTATCTGACCTTGTATCATCTTACTCTGCTTCTCTATAATAGTAGACAACATTCCTAAAACCAACTACTACTACAAAAAAAAGATAACTTCCAGCTTATTTTTTCCTTTGGGTAAACCTTAAATTGTCTTTACTTACATTGAAGAGATTCACAGTGAACTCTCCTCAAAAACCCAAAACGCATTCAAACCAGCCAGCAGGTCTATTTTCTTCAGCCTGAGAATAAAATGGTTACATTTGAGAAATGAAGGAGATACTGTTTGGAAGCTTAGAGCAGATTTGGATTGAACTCATGGCGTGGCTGGGGTATTGTTTGTAAATAATTGTTAAGCAACTTGATCATTTTATTGAAGTCCTCTTGCCATCTATTGAAAACACTATTGAGCAGTCAGAAATATCTGCATCAACTCAGCTGGAAAGTTACCTTCCAGATTTGAAATTCTATTCTAGATTTCTACCTTGGCAAAATCGACATTTCTTCCTAGGTATGGAAAAAGTATAATCCAACATGTCTTACACTTTTGTAATGGTTTAACTTTTATGAATTACATAATTATTATGTAGAACCATAAAACAGAGAACATTAATAAAATATTATGAGTCTGTAGCTTTGGTATTGACTAGAACTCTTATACATTTATACGAAGGCAAAATAAACATTTAAAAATGTACTTGCATATATCTTTCAATAAATATTATGCCTCACACATCCTTCTATAATCCTTATCTATAATTTCAAATTTTCATTAAGATATGACCCATGTCTTTAATATAATTCCAGAATTTGGAAATAAGTAAATTGCATTAATTTGCACTTAATAAGTCCCAGTTATCTCCCTTATCAGTTTTTCTTATGGTATATTCTAAATAACAAGGATGCAAAATGATCACTGTGTTAGAAATGTGTCTTCTCTCTTTCCTCTCCCACATAGAAACCTATGTACCAATTTAACAACACTTTTAATACCAAAAAAACTATAAAAAGTCATTTTCTTGTAACTTGTCTGCTTAAAATACAAACCCTATCACATATGTCATTATTGAATATTACTCCATAGTAACCATGTGCTTCACCACCAGGCAAAGGTAATTTATTTGTAAATTAGAAACCAAAGCATTAAGTTTGAATGAAAGCCCCCTTGGTAAAGGAATTTTTAAGTGGCAGATCATTTACTGTCAAACTCTAAATACTAGATAGTAATGTTCAAGGGTCCCTTAAAACAAACTCTTCCCATATTAGATCTCACAATTAAAAGAGAAGGAAGACTTTCAAACATCCTTCACTCCAGGAACCGGAGCATGTCAGAAGTTATGACCCTGGGCAGTGATCAGTTGCTGCATGTTAACAAAGCGTGCCCCCAATTGCATACCTGGGATGAAAATGATGCCTGGATTGGTGAGTCACTCAACCCCTGAGGACATTTTTGCAAATAGAGGCAAAAACGTCAAGACCTTTCTCAAAAATTAAATCAGCAAGCTTCCTAGTTATCCTCCTGGCTTAAGTAGAGGGAGTAAATTCCTATTCCCTGAAGCATCATGTAAGAGCAGAGCTGCCTGAGCACAGTTCAGAGATGCTTTTAGCATGAATGCAAGCTGGAAAGAAATAGCCCTTTCAGAATATAAAGCAGAAAAGTTTTCTCTTCCCATAAACCTATATGGAATACTTTAAAAATAATTAGTCTGTAGGTCCTTTGCATAGGAAAGATGTACACAATGGGTCTTTAAGCAAGGTCAGAATTTTAAGAAATAATTTCATTTACTTGTTATTTGGCTTTTTACAAAGTTGTATGAATGTGTGTTTTCGTGGATACCTATGTCATATACTGTGGTTCATTTTCAGCTTTGTCAATCTGTTTTGTTTTTGTGTTGGCTTTTGGTAAGGGTTTTTTTTTTTTTTTGGCGGGGGGAGATCGGGGTGTTGCCGGTACATGGATATGAACTCAGTACCTCGCACTTGCCGGACTAGCTTGTTCTGGTGACTTTCTACCACTTGAGCCACTTCCAGTCTGTTTTATATTTTGCTGTTTTTTGGAGGGAAAGAATCTCACAGACTTTTCTATCCAACTTGCCTGAAGCTATAATCCTCTAGACTCACTAGGATTAGGCCACCAGAACTGGGCTTAAACCACCAGCCCTAGGCTTTGTCTACCTGTTATAAAATTTACTTTCTCCAATCATTTTAAAAATAAACAAGTCATAATCTCAACAGCTCTGTCCACTAGAATTTTCTGGAACACTTGAAATGATAGATACATAGATAGATAGATAGATAGATAGATAGATAGATAGATAGATAGATAGATAGATAGATAGATAGATAGATAGATAGTATAATGTCCAACATAATAATCCCAAGCCTCATTTATTACCACTGATCACTTGAATTGTAGCTAACAATATTGAAAAATACAATTTTTATTTTTATTAATCCAAACTATAGAAACTATGTATGGCAAATTAGCTGTATTATTGGTATAGGACATCATAAATTTAGAACAGTTTTGTCAAGTTTTAATAAATATCAGAAGCTCTGAAATGCTATATGGCTAGAGTGGAGTCTAAGAGTTTGCATTTCTAGCAAGTTCCTAGATGATACCAACCATTCCACACAGCAGACTTGACATAATAAGGCATTAGAAGAATCATTTTCAAACTTTTCTGTATCCCAAAATAACCCAGATAGCATTCATCTTAATGCTTAAGTTGAAACAGATATTAAACAAACTAAGCATGCTTTTCATAAGCCATAGGTCTCTCAACATACATTTTACAACTCTCTTGATGATTTCATTCAAGTGTGAAAATAAGACTTTTGAGATGGCTTATATTGTAAAATACAAAGGAATCACATAGGAATCTTTTTAAAGATTTTTATTCACTTGATGTGGAATGAAGTTTGACATATTTGCATTTATTGAAAGCTTCCAGGAAATTCTAAGGTTGCTAGTCTCTTTAGACACTCCTGCTATTTAAAGGGTGTGTCATGGAACAGTATAGTAAACATCACCTGATAACATTTTATAACTTCAGAAATTTGGACCCTATCCTAAAGTAATTGAATCATCTTTACTTGAAAAACATTCATAGGCACTGTGTGTGTATATTAACATCAAAGCACCACTGGTTAGAAATTGAGTTTAGTGATCCTGAATCTGGCCACATCTACATTAGTAAAACTTATCACAAATGTAAATTCTTATTCTGATTTCAGAATCTCACTCTGGGAATATAATCTATCAATCTGCTTTATTGAGAAATGTTTCAGCTTTTGTTGAGTATAAAATTCTGAAAAATGCCAGGCACTGGTGGCTCGAGCCTGTAATCCTAGCTACTCAGGAGGCTGAAATCTGAGGGTTGCAGTTTAAAGCCAGCCAGGGCAGGAAAGTTAGTGAGACTCATCTCCAATAAATCACCCAGAAAACCAGAAGGCGCTGTGGCTTAAGTGGTAGAGCACTAGCTTTTAGCTGAAGAGCTAAGGGACAGCGCCCAGGCCCAGAGTTCAAGCCCCATGAACTAAAAAAAAAAAAAAAAAATCTGAAAAATATGCTTTTATCATTAGTACTTATTTCATTTTATTCATTTTATTCTTTTTTACTGTAAGATATCTTGTGATTTTGCTTTTGTTTTAAAAATATTTTTACCATGGGGAAGAACATACAAAAGAAACAAAAAAACTCACATAGTATATTAAAAACAACATCGACAAAGATAAAACCTCTTGTGTCCCTATCTTGGGGTTCATTTCACTTAGCATCATCTTACATGGTCATGTGTACATACCTTTTAATCTTTTCTGCTTGTCCTAGACATATACTAGTTATTGCAAATAAGGGAAACCATGGGACCTGTGTTTCTTTGGGCCTGGCTTACTTCACTTAATATAATTTTTACCAAGTCTTTCCATTTCCTAACAAATGGGGCAGTATCATTCTTTCTGATGGAGGCATAGAATTCATATGTGTGTGTGTGTGTGTGTGTGTGTGTATATATATATATATATCACATTTTCTTGATTCATTCATCTACTGAGGGGCATCTGGGTTGGTTCCATATCTTAGCTATGGTGAATAATGCTGCGATAAACATAGTTATTCTGTTAGCTTTAGTATGGCCTTGTTTGTGATCATTTGGGTAAATTCTCCCATGATATAACCTCTGTTTTCACTGTATTTGAGTCCGGTGCCCTGCATCTTGTATGTACATTTTTCTAATTTGGGGAGGGGAAGGGCAATAACAAAATGCTGAAAAAAGGATACAGGCTGACCCATTGTAACAATGAGATGTACAAGACACTATGTTGAAAACGAACTTTACAACTTGGGGGGAAGGGAGGAGATGGGGAGGTGGGGAGGGAAGGGATGGTAGGGGAAAAACAGAGGAGGAGGTAATAACCCTCGTTAGGAAATGTACTCATTACTTTCCTCATGTAACTGTAATCCCTCTGTACAGTATCTTTACAATAAAAATATTAATATATTTTTATTATCTTTAAGTATTTTTATTATGAAAATACTGTACAGAGGGGTTGTAATTACATGAGCAAGGTAATGAGTACATTTCTTATCAAGCATTGTTACCTCCTCCTTTGTTTCCCCTTGCCATCCCTTCCCATCCCCCCCTACCAATCTTCGTCCCCCGCACCAAGGTTGTAAAATTTGTTTTTTGACATAAAGTCTTGTACATCTCATTGTTGCAATGGGTCCACCTGTATCCCTATTTTGTTTTTTCCCTTCCCCTCCCGAAATTATACCAACATCAAATACAGTGAAAACGGGTTATACCGTGGGGGTGGGACATACAAAGCAACAAAGAAATCATCTTATAAATATGTTAGAAACAATAGCAAGAAAGAAAAAACATTTGAGTCTTTATCTTGTGGTATATATACACAATGGAATTCTATGCCTCCATCAGAAAGAATGACATTGCCCCATTTGTTAGGAAATGGAAAGGCTTGGAAAAAATTATATGAAGTGAAGTAAGCCAGGCCCAAAGAAACATAGGTCCCATGGTTTCCCTTATTTGCAGTAACTAGTATATGTCTGAGACAAGCAGAAACTGTCAGATAAGTTGATGTTAGGTAATATCTTTAAATATTTGTACAGAGTAGTTGCCATACAACAAAGCAAGTACGTGTGTGTGCGCGCGTGCCAGTACTAGGGTTTGAACTCCAGGCCTGGGTGATATTCCTGAGTTCTTTTGCTCAAGGGTAGCACTCTACCACTTGAGCCACAGTTCTAATTCTGACTTTTTGTAGTTAATTGGAGACAAGAGTCTCATGGACTTTCTTGCCCAGACTGGCTTTGGACAGTCATCCTCAGATCTCAGCTTCCTGAGTTGCTAGAATTACAGGCTTGAGATACCCCAGAGTCCAGAACATCAAATCAGTTTATGAATATAATGTATCTTGATCAGTGTCACCCTTTTCAACATTCTCACCAATCCCTCTCAACCCACTACTTCCCTCTCTTTTCTTAATTTTGTAAGATTTACATTGCATATTTATTGGTCAGTTGTGGAACTTGAACTCAAGGCCTGGGCACTGTCCCTGAGCTCAAGCTCAAGGGTAGTACTCTACCACTTTGAGTCACAGCTCCACTTCAAGTTTATTAGTGGTTAATTGGAGATAAGAGTCCCACAGTCTTTTTATGCCTGGGCTGGCTTTGAACCATGATCCTCAGATCTCAGCCTCCTGAGTAGCTAGGATTACAGGCATGAGCCAGTGACTGCATTTTTTACTGCACTATCCCCCTCTTCATTCCTCTGCCCCTTGATACCACCTCACCCCCTTTTTTTTTTGTCGGTCGTGGGGCTTGAACTCTGGGCCTGGGCGCTGTCCCTCAGCTCTTCAGCTCAAGGCGAGCACTCTACCACTTGAGCTACAGCGCCACTTCCCGTTTTCTGGTGGTTTATTGGAGATAGGAGTCTCTCCTGCCCGGGCTGGCTTTGAACGGCGATCCTCAGATCTCAGCCTCCTGAGTAGCTAGGATTACAGTCATGAGCCACCAGCGCCCAGCTACCTCACCCCTTTCAAGTACCCATTCTTCTGGTTAAACTTTGAGTTCTCCTCTGGAACTACCATATTTTAGTTAATATATTCGTGTATTTTAGAATACCACCCAAACTATTTACTTAATATTTATATCCAAATTTAAGCTTCCAAATATGAGAGAAAACATGAAACCCTTGCTGAGCCTGAATTACCTCACTTAACATAATTTTGTGTGTGTGTGAGCCACCAGCACCCTTCAGGTATTTATTTATTTAATCTGCATCTTATAAGTTAACACTGTGAAATATGATAGCACTGTTTCATTTGACAAATAGAAAAAGCACAAGTTAAAATAGAGTAATGTGTCTAAGAATTTATTGCCAATTTGTAGTAGAACTGGATTAAAAATTATCTTGTTCAGCTGGGCAACAATAAAGCTAATAGATGGTCTCTAGTCCCTGACTACAAGCGCCAGGACTGGCACCAAAAAAACAAAAAGACACTCTTAATTTCTTTTCTTTTCTTTTTTTTTTTTTTTTTTTTTTTTTGGTCGGTCATGGGGCTTGAACTCTGGGCTTGGGTGCTGTCCCTGCACTCTTCAGCTCAAGGCAAGCCCCACTACATTTTACAAAATAGAATAACATTGTAAAATTTCAAAAGATTTAAATTTATTGACAATATTGTTAAAATGTTGAAAAGGCAAGCTTTTACTATTTAAAATTTCCATAGAAAGTCTTAGACACAGGATTTTTGCCAATTTTGTTTTTTTCTTTAAACCATTGTGACCTTCTGATGTACCAGGCCAGGAAATAGTGAATGAAATAACATTTTCTATGCCCCTTGTGCATGCTCCTTACTACTGCCCTTTGGAATTATATATCATTCTCCCCTTTTCTCTACATATCTATACTTGTCATAACTGGCCCAATGGGGTCATAGGCATAGAAAAAGTCAGGAATGTTCTCTTTTTAGAAACTAATAAACAAACCTTCAACTACTGCCATAAGAATTTCCCATTAATGTCCATATTATCTTAAGCACTTAGTCTTGACATTTTTTTCTAATAATTTTTACAGTTAAAACAAAGAACATATAATTCTATACATACTATTTTAGCCTGTAAATAAATATAAAAATATGTGTTATAAATGAACTGTGTTAGTAGTTTCTACAAGGATGAATATTAATATCACCTTGAAGGAAGGGTGCTGGTGGCTCATACTAGTAATCCTAGCTACTCAAGAGGTTGAGATCTGAGGCTCACAGTTTGAAGCCAGGCAGAAAAGTCCATACGACTTTTATCTTCAATTAACACAAAAAACTGGAAGTGGAGCTGTGGCTCAAGCAGTAGAGTGCTAGCCTTGCCAAAAATGCTCATGGCCAGCAACGTGGCCCTAACACTAGCACACAATCATGTACACAGATGCACACAGGCACATGCACATGCATACATAAATATTATGTAAGGATATGAGTTTTAAAATGGAATTATATTTACAACTTTCTTCATTTCATCTAATCTGATAATTCATTCTATGAAGAAGTCAACATCATCTTTAAAGGAAAGGAAACAATTAACATTTTGAATAAAGTCAATTAATTGGGTAGTCTATATTTTTCTATAGCAAAAATAAGTTCCAAACTCTGAAGAGTGTTTGTGAATATCCCAGTCTATCTTACCAGCTATTTGGCTCTTGCTTTTTCATGTGCAAAATGTATATTTCTCTCTGATACCTCTCCAAGGGAGAAAAACCCTCAAATTCCATCCTGTCATATATGTAGCCAAAATTATTTAATACTTGATTGTTATGTGAAAATATTTCTATCAGCTAAAACATGACTAACCTTGGTCCAAAATCTTACACATGTGAATTTCATATATATATATATATATATATATATATATATATATATATATACATATATATATATATATATATATATATATATATATATATATCGGGTGGGGAGCAGGGGGAGGATGGGAAGGGGAAACAAAGGAGGAGGCTACAATGCATGGTAAGAAATGTACTCATTATCTTGCCCATGTAATTGTAACCCCTCTGTACGGTATTTTCACAATAAAAATAAAAATTAAATATATCTACATATATATGCAGATATTAAACTGGAAAACAAGTTAATGTTTGCACATAAAGAAGGAAAGATTGGGAAATGTCCATGTTTCATATAAATTCTCAGGTATTACTGGACAAATGTTGGGAAGGCCTCATTTCCAAGGGTAAAAGCTGTAGAGGATTTGAATGAATACACTATTTTATAACTGGGCTCTGATTATTCTGTGAAAAAAAATGTCCACTGGATTACTCTTCATGACCTGCAAGCTCTAAAGATTTTCTTTTTCATTTTTCTCCTGGAACAGGTGAAAAAACACTGAAGTTTGTCTCCTTCGGGGTCCTGGTTTTCTCAACCTGCTGCCCCTAAAGAGGCTCCAGGGAGCATTTATAATCTTGATTTGTCATAAAGTTTTTGTTTCTTTGTATTTTTTAAATTATTTTTTATTTTTGACAGTCCTGGGGCTTGAACTCAGAGCCTAGGCACTGTCCCTGAGCTTCTTTTGCTCAAAGCTAACAGTCTACCACTTGTGCCACAGAACCATTTCCGGCTTTTTCTGTTTATGTAGTGCTGGGGAATCAAACCCAGGGCTTCTTGCATGCTTGGCAAGCACTCGACCATTAAGCCACATTCCCAGCCCATGATTTTGTTTCTTTTGATGTAACATTCTCTTAAGAAATTGAATAATCTCATTATATATCTAATTGTAATAGGTTTCTTGCTTCACAAATAACAAATACAGTTCATTTCTGCACATGCTATCTAGATTTACTAGTTTTTTTTAAATTTTTCATCCCATATCTCTTTCAACTTAATTGTTTATTTCTTGAGCCTTTCAAGTTCAAGGAAGAAAATTATGACTATATTCTTTGTTTCTTGAGCCATCTTTTCCAATTGAAAAGATTTACTAGGTGTTAAAATCTTAATTGGGCTTTCTCTCTAAAAGATTGTCATTTATTGAGAGATTGTAATAGTGGAATTGGAGGACATACTGTTGTTTAGATTTCTGCCACAAGGCTGGGTTTTAATTGGCCTTTGTCTCACAAAAAACTTCCTTAGATATATGTTTTACCAATTAGTTTTAAAAAGCCGTTGTTACTTCTGATCCTCCAAATCTCCCAATTTCTAGCTCTCCCTTTCCTTTTATTCCACCTTGCATACCACTGAATCAGTTTTAGACTGGATCTCTTTCTTTTGGTCTTTATATTATATCAAACAACAACCAACAAAAAACACTTGCACCATTTTTCAATCTTTATCTTTTGGTTTATAAATTGACTAACTCTATACTTTTACTCGAAGATGATTTATGTTGACAATTTCATCAAATGACTGTTGATTCATGATTATACTATAGTCTTTCTTTACTACCTACTATCCATCCCACTTTTAAGGTTTGTTTACAGCAGCACTGTGTTTCCTTTTTATTTCCTTTCTTATTTTTAAATTCTGATACCAGGGCTTGCATATAGGGCCTATGTGCTGTCCCTTAGCCTTTTCACTCAAGGCTGGCATTCTACTACTTGAGCCACAGCTTCACTTCCGGATTTTTGTTGGTTAATTGGAGATGATTCTCATAGACTTTCCTGCCTTTGAACTGTGAGCTTCAGCTCTAAGTGTCCTGACTAGCTAGGAGTATAGGAGGTTAAACACCAGTGTTCCGTGCTGTACCTCATTTCTATGTGAAAATTTCTGCAGTAATCAAGATAGATGACTTTATGTAGATTGTTCTTCAGCTAAACTTGTTTGTACAAATGTATTTCTTTCTCCTACCTACTAGAACTAGAAGTTCTTATCACTCTTGAGTTGAGGCACTGTGAGATGTACAGAGAGAATAGTAGTTCAGTCTGGGATTGACATATCCTATTCTACTCATATTTTGTTAGTGAAAGAAACTCAGATTCAATTACAAATTTCCTAGTAAGGAGATGGAAAATTTCCATGTTTCAAAAGAGGGAAACAAAACTTTCAGTGACATTTCAGTGATGTTCCAGAAGTCAGAGATCAGTGTATTTTAAAAAAATGAAGTCAAAGCAAAGTCATAGAGTATGCCTAACATTATAAATTGATTGTAAAGAGAAGTCTGCTAATAACTAAAGAAGAGAATAACTCTAAAAAGTATACTGTACTATAAGACAAAATGACGGATATTTAAAGGTGAATAGGAAAGCACTGAAGAGAGGTATCCGTAGGAAATGGGTATTATACAAAATAAAGATGGTAAAATTGACAAAAATGCAAGAAAAAATAACAAAGACAGAATTTCAGTCTTGAGTGGAAAGGAATGCAATTTTCATTATACTTCTAGCAAATGAGATTCTAATAGGATTTGAGGTGTGTGCCTATTATCTATCCCTATACAATAAGAAACTTCCCCTAAACTGAGAAGGATTTATTATTAACCCTCTGTTATTATTCACCCTCTGATGGTTTGACAGGCCTCACTTGGAGAGCTCTTTCACCTTAAATGTTGGCTGAGATCACTTATATGGTAGCACTTAGCCAGACTCAGCTGAAGCTGTATTAGTCAAAATGGTTCCACTCATGTCTAGTGCACCTAGTTCATTGTCCTTTGATCAGTATAACCATCATACCTCAGACTATAAGTAAAATGGAAGCTACAGGATCTCTTAAAGCCAAGCCTTAGGATTTGCTCAATGTTTTTTTAACCACATCCTGCTTGTCACAGAAGTCACATCACCAGACCAGATTTAAGGAAGGAACCAAATAGATAGCACTTCTTAGGGGGGTGGAGGGAAAAATGTTCCAATAGCTGAAGGACTGCAGGATAGGCTGAAAGACATTGCTCCCAGAATCTTTTGAGTAATCTCCCATAAGTCTTTATAAAGTCTATTCACTTTGAAACATTCCAATTCATCTTTCTGTTCTCAACAAAATGGACTGGTTAGAACCATAATGTATAAGTCATAATGATAAATAGGTATGGTTAAGAGCAATCTTTATTTTATTCAAATCATCTTTGTGATATATGAAAAACAAAGCAGCTGGAATGTATTAGATTCTGTAATCTTTAACATTCAAAAAATGTGAAAATGTTTCTTCAAGTTTGTTTTAAACACTAAAATCCAAGATATAGTATAACAGCCCTCTGATTTTAATCTTAAGGGCTCTGTTTCTAACATGCTATATTCTTTGTTCTAAAGGGCAATTAAAATTTGGCCTTATTGAAATACAGATCTAAAGGATTGTAGTAGGACAAAAAACACTTTGAAATTATTTGTTATATTCTTGAAATAATATTTCTTGAAATATGATTGAAAAGTGGCACACGTAATTCACAACCATCAGAATTTAGATTGATCTTTTTATCTGAATAGACTCTCAGTGGGTGAAAATCACTGAAATTGTAGAATATCTGAAACAACTTCAATCCATCACACCACAAAATATCATCAGTGCCCTGAAAAGAATACAAAATAATGTTTACGTGCTGATTTCTGGTTCAAAAGTTTCCACTCTAAAAAGTAATAAGTAGCTCAAGATTCTCTTGTTGACATCTTTCTTAAAATCTACTTTTCACAAAATTTTTTTCCTAGTCTATAATTCTGAATTGTTGATGATCATTGAGAATGTTTTATTCTCAACCTCTTTTTTAGCCTCTCTCTTACTTTTATCTTTGCTCTCTTCTATTTTAGAAGTCATAAATAAAAGGGGTATATATGTATGTTTGAAAGAACATACACTTGTGTATCCACAAATCTGAGCTTTCATGTATAAGTTTATTTTGCTTAAATATTTATTAATATAGAAGGGGCTACTTTTTTATGTTCTGGTCCTGGGCTTGAACCCAGGGCCTGAGCACTAACCCTGAGCTTCTTTTGCTCAAGGCTAGTGCTCTACCACTGGAGCCACAGCTCCATTCCCTGTTTTTTGTTGTTGTTGTTGTTGTTGTTGATTACTTGGACACAAGAGACTCGAGTTTCCTTCTTGGTTTTGAACCATGTTCCTCAGATCTCACCTTCCTTAATAGCTAGGAGACCCTAGCCCACCAGCAGCAAGCAGAAGTAGCTACACTAAATGGAAATCGAGCTGTGCCCAGATAGGTCTGAAGAGATAGTAGATTGAGCATCACCAAGAGACAACTTTTGTAGAAAGAGTTTCAGACTAAATGAGAACAAAGAAATAAGTTCCATTTTTTTTTTCAGAGAAATTTAAGGTCAGACAAGTAGGCCTACTTCAGTTATTGTCTAAATCCTGGAAGCCACCATTTTTTTTTTCTGTAATCTAAAAGGTACTAAAATGTAAGAAGAATGTGGAAGTGCTGACTCAACATCTCAATCAATTAACAAGCCTTTTCACTCTCAGCTTGCATAATATATTATATGGTCATTCATTCCAGTACTTAGGTGAGAAAATAAAAGAGAGTGGAGGAGGAGGAGCGTGTTCATTAACATGGGAAACTGGTCAAAGCTTTAATTCTTCAAAACCTATAATAGGGTCTTGTACATTTGCTTGCCTATGAGGATTGTGCCTATACCTCTTTTAACACATTTTGAAAGTGGTGAGTAGCCTTTTCTTTTATCACCAAAATAATGCAGAGCATAGCACTAGCAATAATACACATCATTAGGGACTCAGACTAGGTAGGATGATATGGAACATGCATTACCTGCATAGCATGCAAGAGGAAGAAAGAATGAAATATGATCTTTCATATTAATATTCCTCATTCTTTTAAATGTGGCCTGTGGCTTTAGAAATTTAGACTATACTTAACAAAGCATGCAATTGGGTTTTTGGAAAGATGATTGCAAGGCACTTTCTGATTTAGCAAAACTTGGTCATTAAGCTAATAGGAGATACTGTCTGTATATTATACTTGCATATTTTTCTTTTATCAAATTGTTATAATATTTAATTAGTTGTACAAAGGGTTTTCAATTCAGCAAGTCAGTTTATCAGTACAATGCATGTGACCAATGTCATGCCTTTCAGTGTTTTATCTTTCTTAACCCCATCTATACCTGTAAATTATTTGGTTTTATTTTCACTTATAAACCTTGATTATGATGACTATAATTGTCTGTCTCCCCAGTTCTGACATCTTCTTCACCCTTGACAAAACATGTTTTACCTGCCTGGTATTCATTTCATGAAATTGTTTGCTAGTTTTTCAGATGAGTTATATCATTGGAATCCTCCCCGGAGTATACTATACTTAGTCTATTTGTTTGTTAATATATGAATATGATCCTGTGTATATTTTCATAAAGCTTATCATTTAGATCTGATCTCCAAATATGAGAGAAACATTTCATTTGTCTCTCTGAGTTACTTCAAATTTTCTTTGATAAATTTCAAAAGTTGTAAGAAACAAGGAAATCACATGAAGGGCAAAAGTTTGAATAATTTCTCTTATTTCAAGTCACAAATAACTCACTAAGCTGGGAAAATTATGGTAGTCTGGTTTAGGCCATTAGATTATTAGGACAAAAAGTTATCTAGTCATTATTATACACTTTTGAAGTGAAATTCTTAGTAAAATATTGGTTTTCTTTAAGAACTATTCTTTAACTAGGTAAGCTGTATTGGTGTGGATCACACAGTATGAATACAAATGTGCAGGGCCAAAATAGCTTATTCACATCATTGTCTGACTATTTTTGTACATATTGCTGAATAGCAAAATATTACTTGAGATTTTTTTGAACATCCTTAACCTCCTAGTTCTAGCCTTTTCTGTTTATCCTGTGTTACTTCAAAATCTGTCTTTTTATTTGCTCATCAAAATCTAATGTTAATTTGTTCAACCAATTGACTAAATTCTTTTGACTGAATTTATCACATAGCTTCTATCATCATATTTTAGTTTATACTGCTTATGTATGGGATGATTAAATAAAAGACTTCTCCTTTGACAAAAAGAACTTTATTGGTGACCAAGGGATTCTGCTGAATTGCTTTATTCTAGGAATTCTTAGTGTAGAGCTTCACATTTGGGTTAGGTTTCCTGGCTCAATTTGTTTATGGCTGAATGGCATAATTTGAGAAGAGGTGGTTTAATTTGAGATTGAAATCAGCTTTTAAGAATTTGATGTATTTTATATTTAGTTATGAAAATTATGATAAATAGTAGAAGAACTTCAGCAAATCAGCTTCACCAAAGTCCATAAACTGGTTGCAGAGTCATTCTTAAATTTTCAGGCAGCCAATTAGTACAGATGGCCCTTCCATTTATGTAGTACTCAGTCAGTCTTAGAAATATGGACCTGTTTAGAACTGGGTAGGGAGAGGATCGGCCCTATACTGCCTCAAAGCAGGCAGTGAGTTGCATAATTGTGGTTTCAGCCACTGGAGAGGAAAAGGTAAAGTGACTACGTTTAATGACCAGCTTGAGGAAAAGCGTGATACTCTATCTGGAAGAAATTTATAAAACCCAAATAAAAATGGGTGGTGGTATTATTCTTTTGTTAGAGTAGTTGTCTAATAAATATGAGGCCCTGTGTTCAAACCCAATAGCACCAAAAATTGAGCTAATTTAATTAATTCAGACTTCCACTAAACACAGCTTTATTCATCCTTTGCCTTGAAACCTTATAATCGGGTATAATTAACTCTTACTTGGCAATTCCAATCTCACTTCAGGCACTGGTTTTGGTTGCCCCTCATTCATGAGAGTATCAACATGTTCTATAATAATGGTTAGTTATTTTCCTTCAAAATTGGTAAGTAGTAGCCAGGTGCTGGTGGCTCACGCTTACAATCCTAGCTACTCAGGAGGCTAAGATCTGAGTATCACAGTTCAAAGCCAGCCCAGGCAGGAAAGTCTGTGAGACTCTTATCTCCAATTAACCACCAGAAAACTGGAAGTGGCACTGTGGCTCAAGTGGTAGACCGCTAGCCTTGAGCTGAAGAGCTCAGGAACATCGCCCAGGCCCAGACAGAGTCCAAGCCCCACCACTGGCAAATAAATAAATAAATAAATAAATAAATAAATAAATAAATAAATAAATAAATAAATAGTGAGTAGTCTTAGTAGGTGAAGCAAAGAAGAAATACATACATAAATACCAGATAATTGAAATAGAGTATGTTGAATTAAAACTCCTTGGTACTACTAACTTAAAGGAAATTTAAAAATTGAAGTAGAGTTTGGAGTCAAGTAATATAACTTTGTCATATGTTCAATTGATACTTGAGAAAAGTGCCTTGACTATTTAACAATTCAATGAAGTAAATAATAGTTTTCCAACAATAATTCATGGTACAACAGGACATCTATACTCAAATTTGAAGTGGATCATATAGTTTTCCAAAAATAATTCATGGTACAACAGGACATCTATACTCAAATTTGAAGTGGATCATAAACTTAAGTGTAAAATATAAAATTATAAACTCTTAGATTGCGACTGTGACTTTGGATGAGGTTATAGCTTCATACATATGGTATTAAGCATATAAAATGGCAAAAATCCCCACATAAAGTAGATATCAAAGCTGAAATGTTTATGCTTTCTGAAACTGTTTATGCTTTCTGAAAACTGAAATGTTTATACGTTTCTCAGAACTGTGTGCAATTAAAAACTTCTAAATTGTTTGCTTTTAGAATTTCCCATGTAATAGTTTAAGACTATGGTTGAGCATAAGTAATTAAAACCATGAAAAATGAAATCATAGATATAGGGGAAACTACTAGGCTTCATAAAGAACTGGTTACATAAAAAACAATCTTCTCATAACTCAATAATTAAAAGCAAAATATAACAAAAACCAAATAATAAAGAGCAATGCTCATGAATAGGAGAAGATAAAGAAATGTTCAATTAGATAAAAGCTATTTAAAATCATTAGCTATCAGGAAAAGGGGAACCAAAACCACAATGAAATATTACTTCACACCTGCTAGAATGGTTATAACTAAAAATATAGATCATAACAAGTGTTAATGAGACTATAAAGGAATTAGACTCATACAGAGTGGAAGTGGGAATGCAAAATGATGCAACCATTATGGAAGACAGTCTTTATATCTTGAATAATATGACTGCTTCCACTGTTGAGCATCAGCTAAAAGCATGCTGCCTTTGAAACAATATAAAACTTTTACTTTGTGACTTCAGTCAGCGCCATTCATTTCAAATTGCTTTGTGACCACCATTTTCTTCGTGGGAAGTGTATTTTCACAAAATTTAGGATATGGAACCAATAAGCTGATCACACGATGATCTAACTATCACTGATGATAATGTGAGACTAAGAGTTTCTCTCACCAATTGAGCTGTTTCTTCAGATTATTTTTATAGTATAATTAGACCACACTTGGTCAGAAGCATATGTAACAAATTTATAAATAATGGAAGCTTAGTGTATAAAGAAAAAGGACACTGGCTTTCCATGAAGCAAGTTGATATCTTTTGTTAAACAGAACAGATTGACTGATTGATGCATGTGTATATTCAAGTGGAGTAGTAAAGAGGAGAGTTGTCAGGCCATAAAAAGGTGCTCTAACAGGATCAGGGAATTATGTTTCTTGCTGGTGACTTTCCTAAGGTGACTGCCAGTCTGTCAGTCAGGGTGATTGTAAGAACTCTGGAGAATGTCCTGGTAAAAGTATACAGGATTTGGCTTTGGAGAGAATGTAAATAATTTTGAAGACTACATCTGGAGAAAGATCATTAAGATATCCTCATTGGAAGTATCAAATTTCCAAGTCCAAGAGGGGAGCTGCAAGCAATTAACACAGATTCTAACCCCCAAGATTAGTGGAAGTATGTCTGAATGATGGCCAAGCATAGCACAGAGGCAAATGTGGGAAACCAAAGAGTAAGACCAAAGCTATTTAACAAGAGAAGAAAACTAGCTGATAAAGAATATTATTGGTTCTGGGCCAATTATGGAAAGAGTTACTATGGGGATTGTCCAGGGAAATGATACATAGGAAAAAACTAAAGAGTTCATAGCCACCTTTCTACAGTTATTTCCAATGCAGTTAGATCAAAAGACCTGAAATCAGACTGGCAAATTCCCTTGTACTCAACATTTATCCAAATGGAACCAACAAATTAGGAAGCCAGGGGATTATGGATCAGGAAATCCTCTAATGATAAGCCCCACAGAAAAGTACCTTAGACTCTTTGCCACTGGAAATAAGCACTAAGCAATAATAAACAAAACAACAACAAAAACCAACAACCAAGGGACAGGACTGTAAGCACTGCCAGTTAAATTAAAAGAGGTTTTCTTGTGTTCTTTGTTTCCTCTTCTTGCCAACTCTCTGGCTTTTGAAAATATGAGGAAGAAGGAGTAGCAAATATCTGCAAGCTGATCTGCTTATCTTCATTTACAATAAACCATTGAAGTCCCAGACCAACTTTACTGGGAAATAAGTGCAACAGAAAGAGCCAAAAATGTCATTAAGGGAACAGACTAGTGATACTATTTTATTTCAGGTAGCAATGACCTACATTTACCTCGGTTAAAATTCCTTAGTAAGAAAGTTAAATGAATAACATGATTTGATATCAGTTAACCTTGGATAACTCATAATATTGGCATACTAAAAGGATTGGCTCGGTTGCTTTGTTGTGATGAGTGACTCCAAAAACCCCAGAACAAAGCAAAATCTCAGCATGTAAACTGTCTTATTGATATCCTCATGCAACCACAAGAAGAAAGGAGTGCAAAAGACTATTTGGGATTTCTTAGGTTTAAACAAAATTGTTGTAACCTTTCCCAACTTTCAAATTTGTGAGTTAAGGAACTTTCTAAGTCTTCTTGGACTTTCTCTACCATTTTGCTTATTTGTTTATTTTTATTGAGAATACCTCTAAATCTACTAACACATATGTTCTGTGTGATTTCTAATGTAAAGGTCTTCAGTGATATTCCTTTCTTATAGAGAGAAAGGGATTTCATTGCTCCAATTCTTTCTATAGTGTTAAAGTAGATCTCAGAGTACATTTGCTTACAAAAATGACAGTGAGAGGCATCTATAAGTGGCACCATCTTTCAACTGCTAGGTTTTCTGATAATATTCCATTGTATTATTTCAGAGAATTAACTTACTTTGGATATCCACTTGCTACATTGGCGAAAATGTGGATTTATAGGGGGAAGCTCATAATAATGCATGTGTGAGAGGGAAGGGCAATGCTTAATTGCAAAAAAAACTATTCTAAATACTTATTCCTTGTTGTTAAGCTTAAAATGCGCTCAGCCCCCTGCTTAGTCAGAAGGAGGCCAAGTATCTTTGCAAAGTTTCTAAGAGCTATGTTAGTCTTGAATAAGCCTAACTTCTTGAGTAAGATACAGGTACAAAGAATGCTACTATGTACTCATCATGAAAGAGGAGTGTAGAATTCAAAGCAAACTAACTGATCCTTCTTGATGCTTTTAGGAACTACACAAAATCTAAAATACATCTACATTCTCTTTTAAGAAAACCAATTAGGACTGAGAATGCAGCCTAGTAGCAGAGCCTTGCTAAATATGCATTAGGCCCTGGGTTTAATCCCAGCAATGCGAGAAACTTTTGCCTCAATATTTAAATTCATTTCTATCTCACATTTTGTTATGTTCAATTGTTCTATTATTATCTATGGTAAGAATACTTGTACTTCAATCAATGGCTAATATGTAAATTAATTACATTAATTCACATGTGTTACTATTATATATATATTAATTTACATAATAATTACATTATTTTTAAAATTTCATAATGATGTTATAAAATGGAGTTGATTCTAGCATAGCCATTTTATATTTTGGGAAAATGAAAGACAAACCTTTTGAAATGTGTTCAAAGTACATTCCCAACTTTCTGCTTATTATTATCTGTTAATATTGTACTTTTGTCATCATCTGAACTCTGAAAATGCACATATACACAATATGAGTATAAAGATGACAATGAAATAATAAAACAGATTAGTATAAGCTATTATGGAAATTAAATCAATGATTTTAAATCAGAAAATACTTTGTTGAATTTTCCCAAGAGGCATAAAATGTTCAAATGCATAAATATGAAAAATGTGAATTTATTCAGTTATGTGTATTGAACTTGGATAAATAGGCCAAAGTGAAATGTTTTAGAAATACCTTCAGTTTTTTAATGAAAAGAAAGAAAATGTATAAACACTGTGAATGCATTTTAGAATGAAAATTTGCTGACCTAAGATGTAAAGATAGATTCTGAATAAATTATAATGTTTATTTAGCATTAGAATTCCTATAGATTCTTCAAACTATGAAAAACAGTGAATTTAGCTAAGTTTTACACAGAAAAGGTTATGGTAAAGGCTGAGTCTTCATACTCTAGAAGCCAATGCCTTTGTGGACTAGAACACAGACTAACCAACATGTCAGCCTGGTGATGATCTTTTATTCAGCTTGGTGACTATCTACAATTCAGTAATTGAGACTTTCTTTGGCTCTTGCTTTTTCCATTGTATATTTTGTCAAGAAAGTAATAAAAATTAGGTAATATACAGATGCTAGCAAAGTCTTATTATTATATCACCTTAACAAAATATGACCATCATTTAAATAGAGCTTTAGAATACTTATTCTTTTCATTTATGTATATGTGTGTATGTGTGTGTGTGTGTGTGTGTGTGTGTGTGTCTTTTCTGTCTGTCTGTCTCTGTGTGTCTGTGTGTCTATGACTATATAGTGGGTAGAAGGAGAGTGGAGAATTCAAAAGAGAGTGGGAGTTTTAACTAGAAAAGCTCCTGGATATTTATTGATTATCATAAATTTCTTTTCTTTACTTTTGTTGGTTGTGTGGCTTGAACTCTGTGCCTGGGCATTATCTATGAGCTCTTCAGCTCAAAACAAGTGCTGTACCACTTGAACCACACCACCACTTCTGGTTTTCTGGTGGTTGATTGGAGATAAGTCTCATGGATCTTCTTGCCTGGGCTGGCTTTGAACCACGATCCTCAGATCTCAGCCTCCTGAGTAGATAGGATTACAAGCGTGAACCACCAGTGCCTGGTTCATAACTCTCTTTGTTTAAGATTTTAACTGATATGAAAACCTCAGTGAAACTTACACTGCCATGTGTTTTTGTTGATAAAATTTAATTTGAAGTATTTTCTTTGAGCATAGAAGGTACAGTGTTCTGTGTACCATTCTGGTTTTGAAATGAGACTTTGATCATTTTAGAAATTACAGGTAATGATATCTTAAACCATTTGAAGTAAAATTAGAAAATTATATCTTTCTGTTGTTTGGAAAATTATATTTTTTTGTTGTTTAGTATGTAAGATAGGCTTTTATATTCTTTTTCTTAAAATATTCTGAATATGTACAGTACATAGTAATACATTTTCTGAAGTTTGTTGTCTTCTACTTGTAGAATGCTTTTGTTTGCAGGAAGAACACATTTAATGATCAGTAAATGTATTGAGTAATTAACAAATTGTTAAATATTCCTTTATCAATATATTAAAATATAAATATATTCAAATATGTATTCATATTCTGCTTCATTCTAAAAGGATTTTATAAAATATCCACAGATGATGAAGAAATGATGAAGAAATATAGAAAAATAATTGACTAAAATTATCACACAATAATAAATCAATCATATATAAATATATACTATTATATACTTTATAGAGGATGACCAACTCCTTACTGTATGCCTTCCATTCAGTCCTGGTTATGTTTTGAATATGAAATGTCCCCCACAGTCTCATGTTTTGAATGTCTATTCCCCAGATAATGGAGAAGATTCTGGAAACTTTGGAAATTGTAGACTAGCTACAGAAAGTAGATCACTGGCAGTATACCTTTGCAGGATATACCAGGTCCATTGTCTTTTCCTCTCTTTCTATTTCTTGGACACTAGGATATGAGCTACTCCACTCTGTCCTCCTGCCATGATGACAACTCTTTCCACCCTTACATTGTTCTTGTTGGATATCTTGTCACAGTGATGAGAAGAGTAACAGAAAAGCCCTGGCTGCTGTTCTCACTGTTTCTATACCTTGAACTTTGTCTCTTGGAATATGATCTATAAGAACTCCATCACCAAGATAGCATAGATTATATAGAACCAAAAAAAGATTTTCTGTTTCTTCTTTATGTTCTTACCTGTCAGGTTACCTCAAACTGGCTGTGATCCTCCATAAAAAGTCACTGTTCTTTTGAGAAGAGTCATCTGTGTAAAATATGTTCTGGATTTTGATTACCCATTTGTTCCCTCATAATTTTACATCAGTGATTAGCAAATTTTTAATGTAATAATCCCAGGATTCCTGCATGCCTTCAATATTGACTGCCCACAGTTTTGTAAATAGATTCCTCATTAAACTCTTCAAAAGTTTTATTCTAAGCATGACATTTATTTCCCTTTGACTTCTCAAATGGTTTATTCTAAAACTTTTAAAATGGTAGCCAAAATTAGGCCATGCAATTTTAAACAATTTCAGAAAATATTTGGTAAATGTGTAAATCTTTGTGTAATCATATTTAACCATTGCCAAATCATAATTAACCATAGACATGAGTTTATGTAAAATTAGCTCTGGGTTACAAATATATATCTTCCATAGTAATTTAATAGAATGTTAAAAAGTAAATGGCTCATTATTATTATTATTATTATTATTATTATTATTATTATTATTATTATTATCTTTAGTTGCACAAGGCATTTTAATTCAACATGTCATTTTGTGAGTAAAGTGCATTTTGTTCAGTGTCAATGCTTTCATCATTCTTCCTCATCTTTCCCAAATTCACCCATCCTGTCAATTTACTTGGTTCTATAAATATACTGAATATTATTACTATTCACCCACACTTCCACTCTCCATTTCTTTGTGTGTATGTGTGTATAAAAGCATTAAGCACAATGTAGAATAAACATCCAATATAAACAGAAAACAATTTTATTTTCATCTCCTTTTACCTCTTAAATTTAATCCATTATGAATGAGTTCCCCTTCTCTGGATGAAATTTAGGATGAATTTTATGTTTTGATCATTGTCTAATCAGTAATTAAGATTTATTTTTTCTGCTGAGCACCAGTGGCTAACATCTGTAATGCTACTCAGGAGGCTGAGATCTGAGGATCATGGTTCAAAATCAGCTGGGGAAGGAAAGTCGGCAAGACTATTATCTCTAATTAACCATCAGAAAACCAGAAGTAGAACTGTGGTTCAAAGTGGTAGAGCTCTGGCATTGAGCGAAAAAGCTTAGGGACAGCACCCAGGACATGAGTTGAAGACCCAAGACCCATGACAGACAAAAAAATTACAGGTGACTCATAACTGTAATCCTACCTACTCAGAAGACTGAGATTTCAGAATTGTTGTTTGAAGCCACTCCAGACAAGAAAGTCCATAAGACTCTTATTTCCACTTAACCAACAAGAACAAAAAAAAAAGCTGAAAAGTAGAACTGTAGCTTAAGTGGTAGAGTGCTAACTTTGAGCAAAAAAGTTCAGGCATAATGCTCAGGCCCTGAGTTCACACCTCAGGACGGGCACCCGAAACCTGATTTTTTTTCCAATATAATAATCAATCAAGGCAGTTTCTTGACTCAGTCCTACAGTGATAATATAAAGTCCTTTTGTGACTGAAAATTTGTGACTAACCTGTACTTCTTCATCTTTCTTGTAATAATTAATGTCTTCTTCCAGGTAGAATAGGAGAGGCATGATTCAGAAGAAAGAATTGATAAATACAGCAGGAAACTTCTTATTGGATTGCCACTGGGACAGTGCTTCAGTGCTTTCCAATTAGAAGGTGTTGAGAGATATATGCCTGTGTTTCAAGGAGCACTGTTACATGTTCTTCAGATATCTTCCTGAATCTCCAATCTCCAGCCCCCTTTCCGTTAACAAAAAAGTGCTCTCTCAGTTGGGAAAAATTATTGCTTGTAGGTATTTGGTACTAAATTCTAGCACATTAATTAGTCACCTATCTTAACTTCTCTAAGAAATCTTTTTGACAGGACCTAATACATCTCTGTGTGTGTTTCCACAAATCCCAAAGAGAACCTTCAAACCGTAGAAGCATTGTTTTTAGGGACAGTACTGAGGTTTGAACTCAGGATCTCAAGCTTCCTTGGTTTGTTTACTACTTGAACCATGACTCCAATCTATATTTTGCTGGTTATTTTGAAGATGGGATCCTATAAAGTTTTCTTCTACTCTGGCTGGCTTTTAACTCAGCCTCCTGAGTAGCTAAGCTTTAAAAAGCCTCCTGGCAATAAGCTTTAAGAAGCACCACTGAGGAATGCTTTTGCATGCTAAACACAGTCCTCAATTCTAGTAAGAAAGATAACTCCAAGTTGCTTCTTTATGCTGTTATGACATGAGTGGGACCCACAGATATAATTATTCCTGTGTCTAGTCTAAAACAAAACAGCACCCCAAGAGAGCCAGATGAGGGCATCACTAGAAAAAGAAAAACAAAGACCAATATCTCTGCTGAAAATAGATGAAAAAAATACTTAAAAACTGAATTCAATTAAAATGTAAAAGTAGATCAAATACCATGAAAAATAAGATTAACCCCTGTGCTATAAAGCTAGTTTAACATATACAAATCTGTGTGAGATACCACAATAACTACATGAGAGCCCCAAACCATTTAATTCTCTCAATAGGTGTGTGTGCACATGGTGTGTGTGTGTGTGTGTGTGTGTGTGTGTGTGTGTGTGTGTGTGTGTGTGTGTGTGTGTGTGTGTGTGTGTGTGTGTGTGTGTGTGTGTGTGTGTGTGTGTGTGTGTGTGTGTGTGTGTGTGTGTGTGTGTGTGTGTGTGTGTGTGTGTGTGTGTTGCCAGTACTAGAACTTCAACTGAGGGTCTGGGTACTATCCCTTTTTATTTTCACTAAAGGCTGGCACTCTTCCACCAAGCCATAGCTTCACTTATAGCTTTTTAGTGGATAATTAGGGATTAGAGTTTCATGTACTTTCCTGCCAGGGATGGCTTCAAACTGAGATCCTCAGATCTCAGCCTCCTTAGTAACTAAGATTACAGTTGCAAGCCACTGACCCCTGGATTCAATAGATGCTTTTGAAACAAATTCTAGGAGTTGATTACTAAAAACTGAGTTAAAAATCATATTATGTTGTTGTATATAATCTGTTTTGCATGCTATAAATGTACATACATAAATTATGTTAGAGTTTGTGTGCATAAATTGATAAAGAACATCATGCTTTTCTGTTTAGACACATAAATATATAGCAATCATCTGCAAAATAACTACTGGAAATAAGATAGCACTGGATTCAGAGCTTGCAATAGATTGCAAATGGACACAAATTCTTTACAACTTCTCTGTGTTAAAAATCTGAACTCTAGATTTAATGCCTGTGAGTCCTTGGACAGTTACTTAACCCCTCACTGCTTCAATTTGCTTATTATTAGCATAATAATAGCACTGGTTTTGTAGAATTATAATCAGAATGAATAGAAACATTTAGAATAGTTCCTGTCACTCAGTAAGGGCTATGTGATTGTTAGTGGTGATAATGTTTGTTAAATTTGTCATTTTTTGGCAGGGGAAATTGGCACCTGATAGGGACAGATCTTTCCAAAGTTTTCCATTTTAAGTTTTGGGTTCATTCAAAATAGTAATGTTGACTCTTAATGGTCAGCATTATTATTGATTTCAGTGATTCCATATCAAGGACTAAACAATGGTATGAAATGAAGCCAGTTAACCTGCATGAATCCAGTATGGATGCAATAAACCCCAGAAACTAGTTGTTTAATTTTGACACATAAGAAAACAGCAAATACAGTATGAGAAATATAGCTACTTCAATACTAAATCTTCTATGTCAGGTATCATTGTCTCAGGTCTGCAATTCTAGCTATTCAAGAGGCTGAAATCTGAAGATCACAGTTTGAAACCCACCAAGCCATACAGGAGAGTCTGTGAAACTTTTTTCTGCAAATAATCACCCAAAAGCTGGAAGTGGAGCTGTGACTCCAGTGGTAGAGTGCTAGGCTTGAGGCAAAAGCTCAGAGACAGTGCCTAGGCCCTGAATTCAAGCCTCAGGCTGTCACCAAAAAGAAAAACATCTTCTGCTTCAAATATACACAAGAGGTATTTGTTTTTAATACACTAGGTGACTTTTTTGTTTCTTTTGTATGTTCTTCCCCCTTTGGTGTATCCTCTGTTGTTACTGTATTTGATTTTGATACCCTGCATCTTGCATATACATTTGTCTAATTTGGGGAGGGGAATAACAAAATGCTGAAACAAGGACACAGGATGACCCATTGCAACAATGATACTCACAAGACACTATGTTGGAAATGAACTTTACAATTTTGTGGAGGGGAGGAGTGGGGAATGTAGGGGAGGGAAGAGATAGTGGGAGAACAACAAAGGAGGGGTAACAATGCCCAACAAGGCATGTATTCATTACCTTACTCATGTAACTATAACCCCTCTGTACAGCATCTTTACAATAAACTAAAATTTAAAATATATTATAAAAGCAAGGAACCACTAGTTCACATCTGTACTCCTAGCTACTCAGGAGGCTGAGATCTGAGGATCACGGTTTGAAACCAGTCCAGGCAGAAAAGTCCCATGAGACTCTTATCTGCAATAAACTACTCAGAAAAAGTCAGAAGTGGTACAGTGTTTTAAGTGGTAGAGCAGTAACCTTGAGGAAACGAAGCTCAGGGACAATGCCCAGACCCTGAGTTCAAGCCCCAGTACTGGCAAAATAATTGTAAAAATTTAGAAGATAAAGATAGTCTGGGAAAAATTACTTGAACATACATAACACGCATATTAAAAATTATCAGAATGCAGAACAGGTAACAAACCGCTACAAGTAAATACAATTTACTCAAACAACTCAATAGAAAATCAAATATATTCTTGGAATACATATTTGAAGAAGGTAAAGCCCTAATGACCTATAGATATGTGGTCTTTAAATTCCCCAAATAATTAGAGACTAGCGGTAAATTGTCTATTTTGTTCTGATTGTTATTTCTAGAGTTTTTTAATCCTCTAAAAGTATATATCTAAAATTTATGACATGAGTCTTCATTGAATAATTCTTATAAAATTTCATCAGTTATCCTTATGGCTTCCTTCCTTTCTTCCTCATCTAATGTCAGTGTACTTGGATAATTCAGCATCTGCATGGTTGATCTTTGGCTACAAGTTTCCAATCATCCTTTTACAATGATCATTTCTTCTATCAGCCTCAACCTTTACACCTCAATTAACCACTTTCATGTCCTTATTACAATACTAATATTTCCAAACTTCTACTCCAGTCATTCCACACTCTCACTGAGGTTTTTATATCAAGCTTATCTACTGTAGAATTTAATCTCCCAGTACTTTGCACTTATATATTTATTTTATGCTGCTACTAAAACTTGAACTCAAGACCTCATGCTCTTACTTAGCTTTTTCACTCATGACTGGGGCTCCACTACTTGATCTGTGCCTTCAATTCCAGCTTTTTTGCTGGTTACTTGGAGATAAACTTCATATATTCACTTCCTCCAAAATCTAAGGTAAATTTTGTATATCATAATTTTAGTCACTCATTTAAATGTAACTGTCCCCCCCTTCCTTCCTTTCACACAAATTCAAATTCTAGCTATACTTAGATATTTTTCTAATCAATAATTTTTCACTAAGCAGTAGAATGCTGATTGGAGAATAGTGCATACTATTGCGGATACATTTCTCTTTAAATTAATAACTGTTAAAAGCTAGTCTTGCTGGTCAGTATGAAATCCTTGTGTATTTCTATTTCTGCTCTTCAGATTGTTTTTCATAGAATGTCCTTTTCTGCCTAAACATGTATATATCTACCCTTTGGATTGTCATTGAAAGGAAAAAGGATGGAAAAAAGCCAGTGATTTCTTCTCTCATCAACAATGTCTTCCTGCATATTCATTGCCTCCTCTCATGTTGCAAATGAAATAAATTGTATGCATCAAAGCCTAGCTCCTCTTGATCCTGCCTTCTCTCAGCATCTCATAGACTTAATTTCTGAAGTTATCACATTATCTGTCTTTTGCATCATCAATTTATCTCATGCTACTGGATGATTTCCATCAGCATATAAATATATTCTTCTCAAAGAAGTATTTGATAATTAAACATTTATGTCAGGTGCCCATGGTTCACATTTATAATCCCAGCTAATTACATAAGAGGCTAAGATGTGGAACTTGAAGTTCAGTGCCAGCCATGAACAGAAAAAGCTGGGGAAGAGCACAAGGTTTTTAGTTCAAGCCCTAGTACCAGCACAATACACTTATGCACATCTACACACAAAATTAAAACATATTTATGATACTTAGTGAGAAAATATAATAAAGTCATACACACTATGAAATTTTGGCAGTTATTAGAAGGGATGAAATCTATGAATTTCAATAGGGAATTTTAGCAATAAATGTAAATTTTACCATATATTTGTATATGCTCTAATACTTATTTGCATATGCACATAGGTTTCTAGTTATATACCTATGTAATATTGTTTTTACCCGTACATGTCTGGAAGTTATATGCCACATTTCTATTAATAGTTACCCTAAGAAGAAAGGTAGACTTTTACTGCTTATGTCAATTTTTAACTTGTATTATCATACATCTGTATTGTTATTAGAAATGTAATTTTGTAAACCTCATCTGGCAGTAATGCAAGTTGCAATTTGGTTTGGAAAGGATATTCTAGACTCAAATTCAAGTGATTATTATTGTAATAATAAGTCAGGAATTAGAAGAAATTATAGAGACATGAGTATTCATTAAGAACCCAGTAGCTCCTGTGCCAAACTTTCATATATAGCACCTTATTTATTCACATAATTTTTGTGTATATAAAGTAATGTAGTGTCTTTGACAGAAAGAATAAAAAATAGTTTTCCTATTTGATTTGCAGGATGTGATGTTGAGATCTTTGCTTGAGTTCTCTCCTTCACATCTGCTGTCCCTTCTCAATTAAGGCTTAATCCATTTTGGAAATAAATAATGGTAAAAATTACTTTACAGGAGAGCCAGTGAAGTAGAGTGAGAAGCATATTGTGAAGACTCAATCCATATTTGTTAAATTAATGAGTAGACGAATCTTGTTCAGTTCACTTAATGCTTTTACAAGAAAAATAAACCCCAAACTAATATCTCTTAATTATATTTCACTGAAATATTTATCAAACTTTTAAGAAAATAAAGACTGAACTTAATTACACAACATAAATTTATTAGTTTTCATTTCTTAAAAAATTAAACATTCTAAAATATAATGGGTTTTCAAATATAGCCATAGTTATATCTGTGAGGTCTTCTCTGTGATTAGACAATTCATTATTATTCTATTAATTAGTGCAGTGGTTTTCAACCCTGGCTGCACATTAGAATCACTTGGGGAGCTTTTAAATATCCTATGCCTAGGAAGCTGAACTCCAAACCAATTACCTCAGAATCTCTGGGGGTACGACCCTGGCATCAGTACTTTTTTTTTTCTTTTTTCTTTTTAAAGCTCCCAGGTGATTCCAAAGTGCATGCAAGTTTGAGACTCACTAATTTAGAGAAAGTCACATGGTGTACTCTTATAACAGGTCATGTGCATTTGCTCATCAAAAGTACTGTATCTGAAAACTGGCAGGCAAATAAGCAGAAATATCCAT
The DNA here is from genome assembly GCF_024711535.1 of Dipodomys merriami. Taxonomy (NCBI): domain Eukaryota; kingdom Metazoa; phylum Chordata; class Mammalia; order Rodentia; family Heteromyidae; genus Dipodomys; species Dipodomys merriami. The sequence continues at coordinate 104,092,797 of NW_027204492.1, forward strand.
GCCGTTTTTTTTTAACAAGAAATTTAAATATAGAACCAAAATGAAACAGAAGGCTTACATATGAAAACATAATCCAGGATCCTCATTTGGATACACAGATTGAGAAGATGGTGCTAAAATTTATTTACTAAGGAAAGTTTGGTATCTTATAAGTAGCTTTTGTTAAAATCAAAGTTTTCCCAGGGCAATAGTGTACTTAATGAAGACAGAGTGTTAAGTCACAAGTCACAAGCTCAGTGATTTGTGTTTTGATTGACTGATTTCCTGGGATTTTGAGAGTTACATTTTATGTCTGATCCTCAAAGGCTTTCAATAATCAGTTACAGCCTAAAATAATAATTTCTGCTTATTAAATCTGAACTTGTGAATGCAAATACATGTATGTGAATGCAGATCAAGACTTGAAGATAAATGGAAACTAATGCTTCCTGAATAGTGGATTTCTCCTTCCAGCAGAAAATGTAACTCAATTGCATGTTTAATTTCCTACATTAATTGCACATTATACTTTTAGATGTTCCTTTAATATCTATGACTCAGGATGTTGTATGTTCTTATTCTACACAAGTTTAATAGTCTTAGGAAATTTTGCATGCTATCCTGGGGCATAAGAATAAATTGTTCAGAGTGATGTTTTTCTCATATAGTTTCTAAATCATAATGTTTAAAAGTCACTCATAAAATTATATTTATAACTTAAATTATTAACATAATATGTCAAGTATATTATACTCAACGTATTTTTATTATAACCATATATCAGAATTACAGTAATAAGAAAAATACACCATTATTCCTTCTCTAAAGTAACTTAAAATAGTGTGAGTCAACAGAGTATGTGCTTATGGGCATTGAAATACACAAAAATAAAATATACTTAAATTTTAATTTAGTCATCTGATAGGCCAGCCAAGCATTGTCAACAAGATACAATGACAATCGTTTCTATATGCTTTTCTGGTATGAATTTTTGTATTTATGTATGTAAGCATGTATATATGTTTGTACAGTAACCCAAATATAGCATATTCATTAATATTCAACCATATTAGAAGTATATGCACTATAAGAATGTTTTCTTCCAGCTGCTGGTGGCTTATGCCTCTAAATCTTAGCTACTCAAAAGGCTGAGATCTGACGATCATGATTTGAGGGTAGCCCAAGCAGGAAAGTGAGTGACACTTTTCTGCAAATAACCACCAAAAAGAAAAAAAAGCCAGAAGTGGAGAGCTCAATTGGTGAAGTGCTAATCTTAGGAAAAACAGCTCAGTGCCACCCCTAGGCCCTGAGTTCAAGCCCCAGGACTGGTATATGTGTGTGCACACATGCACACACACACAAAACAATGCTTTTCTGAAGGAACAAATTTATCTAGGGCCTAGGAAAACTTTTAACAAATGGCACTACAGTGTACTTGTAGAATGTTTATTTTGGGGATCCAGATATCAAAAGGAAATGTGGAGAAAGTGCAGCAGGGTAAAATATTTCTATCAGAAGGAGACAGGAATATTGTCTTTAGTATAGTAAATGACATCCAAGATTAGTGAACAAGAGACAGAATGACCACGTTGAGTCTGAAAAGTGGCGAAAGTGGTAAAGGTATGCCAATGCAATTGAAATATGACATCAGAACTGCACATACTTGTGTTATTAGTGACAGAACTTTGATGTAATTTCTGGAAGGAAGAGATTACAGAACCTTTATTCCCAACTTTTGATTGGCTAGGAGCACAATTTTCCAACGAGTTCATAGCAGGTGAGCAGGTCTGAATGGAGAGAGGACAAGCAGAATCAAGTTATCATGCTATTCTTGCTGAAGGACACAGGGATTGATGGGTAAAGTTATCTCCATGCCTAATAAGTTAGATGTGTATGGTCTTTATTCCCAAGGAGATATTCCTAATAGTTTCAAGTTGAGTCCCAGGAACATTTCCTATTCCAAAACATGTGGATCTCTCCTATCTGCAAAGTTTACAGCTATACTACCTAGCTGATTCCTTTTCAATTCTCAAGAGAGAAAGTTAAGGCAGGGGCTGCTGATAATTCTTCCACTTGGGATAGTTTTAACCAATGATGCCTCTGGTTACATAGCAACTCCTGAAAGCACTCTGAAAGGTTTTGGATTTTACTCTGCAATCCCCCCAAAGTAGACTTTGAAGGATTTTAAACATAAAAATGACATAATGATTGAATTTGCATTACAATAATTGTAATTCTAGATACATTATAAAGTACTAATTAGAGGATACAATGCATTATGCCATGTAGAGATTATAAGACTTTTTTCTCTTCTATTTAAAATGCATAGAAATAACAAAAATATGTCTTTTATAATGCACAACCAAAATAGAAATTGAAAGGAAAATTGGGGAAATCTTGAAAAATGGAAAGTGGAGGAAAATCTTTCACATGGTATAAAGGATTAGATTTGCCTGAAGGTATTTCAACTGTGAAATATGTAGAAATTTTAAATAACACATTAATAAAACCCTTAAATGTAAAGCAGAATTAAAAAAGAACACCCCCCACAGATCAAAATGCAGAGGAAATGAGCGGCACAATGGTAAATGGGTACAGAATCTTTTCCCTAAAATAATTTGCTGGCTTCATTAACTAAAAGCCTTCAGTTGTAATAGCTATGCAGGAATAGAATTAAAAGTAAAAGCACACATGAAACTCCAGGAAAATCCTAGCCACAGAAAGATTAGCCCTTCAATGGAATGTGACGAGAAGATAAGACTAGTATGCAAAAGGATATAAAAACAAAGTTCATATTTATTAATTTGGATTGTGGGTGAAAAGGCACACATTCATAGTTTAACCCCATATTTGATGAAAGTGTGGAAGGTTAAATGATACTACCTGCATTGACTAGATCCCCTGAAGCTAAAGCCTTAACATAGAAAGTGGTAGGTGAGTGTTAATAACTCTGAGTGCACCTAAGAGTAGTGAATGAAGAAATTCTCAGCAAAACATACCTACCAAACCTTAGAGGATTCTTCCCCTAAAACATCCCCAAAGGAGCTCATAATATAAAAATAGGAAAAATAATAGCAACAGCCTAGGCAAATGTAAAAGAATAAGCAGACAGTATTTATTTCTTGAATCCATGTTTAACTAATGCATGAAATGAAAATATAGAAAGCTAGATGAGCAAATGAGCAAAATGCTCCGTTACTCAATTTCATTGGAGGGATGTCACATCTCTTTCCATTTTGTAAATCTCTTTGTTAAACATATAAAAACCAATGCCTGTAGATAGTTAGGCATGAGTGACTCAAGCCTTTAATTCCAGCTACTCAAGAGGCTCAGGACTGGAGGGGTACAGTTTGAAGCCAGAGCAGTCAGAAAAGGCCAAGAGACTATATCCAATTAAACAGCAAAAGGCCATGCTGGAGACATGGCTCAAATGGTAAAAGGCCAAGTGTAAGCAAAAAAGCTGTGCAACACCAGAAGACTCTGAGTTCAAGGCATGGTATGAGACAAAGAGCAAGACATTATTTCAAAAAATAGCTAGAAAAAGGGTTGAGGCAAAAGCAGTGGAGGGCTTGCATTAACCCAATCTTCATTTAAACCTGGCAATGTAGACATTTACATTAAAGGGTAAAAAGCTCTACAGAGCTGGGCATCTGTGGCTCACGCCTGTAATCCTAGCTACTCAGGAGGCTGAGATCTGAGGATCGCTGTTTAAAGCCAGCTCAGGCAGGAAAGTCTGTGAGTCTTATCTCCAATTCACCAACAGAAAACCAGAAGTGGTGCTGTGGCTCAAGTGGTACAGCGCTTGCCTTGAGCTGAAGAGCTGAGGGACAGCGCCCAGGCCCAGAGTTCAAGCCCCATGACAGGGAAAAGGAAAGCTCTACAGAGAACTCTTACCATCCATGTCAAATCATAATATTTTAGCATTCGAAGATTACTTAGTGATGATCCAATTCAACAGCCTTATTTTACAGATAACTAAGCTTAATCTAGGGCTACTGAGTCTAAGAAGAGCCTGAAGCATATATACTGTCTTTCAGGACTAATGTAGCATCTTCAGATAATGAAAAACACCTTTCTCTAGCAGCTATAAGAGAATTAAATGTACATCCAAATGTTTCAGATGTTGAACTAGTACTTTTCTCTGATTACTATCCTGCTATTTCTTGAAACAGTTGCATTTTGTTGTTTACAATCTTATAAATAAAGAAGATAAACTACAATTCAGCATTAATAGCACTGGTCACTGAATGTAAATCACAGAATGATGAAATTAGTTTTCTCATTATTCTATGAAAAAGAATATTAAGGTTTGTTTTGTTGTTATTTGTGGGGTTTTTATTCGTCCTGGGGCTTGAACTCAGGGCCTGGGCCCTGTCCCTGAGCTCTTTTTGTTCAAGGCTCTACCACTTTGAGTCACAGCACCACTTCTGGTTTTGGAGTGGTTCATTGGAGATTGGAGTCAGAGACTTTGCCCTGACTGGTTATGAACAGCAATCCTCAGATCTCAGCCTCCCGAGTAGCTAGGATTACAGGTGTGAGCCATGGAGCCAGGCAAGAATATTAAGTTTTTTAAATGTCTCTTTACTTGTACAAAGGAGTTGCCATTTAACAAAGCAGTTTATGATAGAAGATATCTTGATCAATGTTACCTCTTTAAACAATTTCACCCATCCCTGCTCTAGCCACCCTTCTTCTTGCTCTTCTTAATTTTGTAGGATACACATTGGAATCTTGACTGCATTTCCCCCTTCTCCTCTTCATTCATCTACCCCTTTACCCTAGACCAGCCTCCTCTCTTGAATATTCATTTTCCCTCAGTGAACAAATGGATCAAGAAAATGTGGTATATATACACAATGGAATTTTACTTATCTATTAGAAGGTATGATATCATATCATTTGTAAAGAAATGGGAAGACCTGGGAAAAACTATATTAAGTGAAATAAGTCATACATGAGGAGACAAAGGATGCATGTTTTCCCTTCTACGTGGAAGGTAGATTTATCTTACAACCTCATAAGGGTGGTATGCAAGTATACACAAATGTATTAACTGAAATTGAGGAAATTCAAGGCCAGATCTAAAATAGTGTAATTCCTTTGAAAGGCAAATGAAAATTAAGCAGAATATTGAGTTTTATTATTGACTGTATAGTTTGTGGAAAAATGAAAGTGTATGAGTTTTTTTCGGGGGGAGAAATATTCTGTTTGACAAAAGAGCCATGTCCAATAGTTACTTTGTACTTCTTTCAGAATTCCATGTATCAGAAATCCTAAAAACTAGCATTGCATTATCACTTTTCCATAGTCACATGATAAAAAGGGAGGCAAATGAAGAAACATTCTACATTAATTTGTCTTTACTACCTTGCTCATCTATGTGATCACTTATTTATTTTTTAAAACAAAAATTGTAATTTAATTGTATTTTATTGTAAAGGTGATGTACAGAGGGGTTACAGATACATAAGTAAGGTAATGAGTACATTCCTTGTCGAACATTGTCACCCCCTCCCTTGTTTTCTCCTATTTTCCCTCCCCCCAACTCCTCTCCCCACCCAAGTTGTAAAGTTCATTTCCAATATAGTGTCTTGTATCACTGTTGCATTGGTTCACTCTTTGTCCTTTGTCTCACCATTTTGTGATTCCCCTTCCCTTCTCTAAATCAGATAAATGTATATACAAGACCCAGGGTACCAAAATTAAAAAGTAACAATAGGGGATAAACCAAAGGAAAAATAAACAAAAGAATAAAAACTAGTAACTTCACACAGTACATTTAAAAACCCTCTTGTCTCTATATCTTGGAGTTCATTTTGATTAGCATCATTTTATACAGTCATATACACATAGCTATTGAGCTATTGTGATCCTCTGCTAGGACTATCCTAGACATACACTAATTATTACAAATGAGGGAAACCATGGAGCCTGTGTTACTTCACTTAATATGATTTTTCCAAGTCTTTCCATTTCTTTATGAATATCATTAATTCTGATGGAAGCATAGAATTGAATTGTGTATATATACCACATCTTGCTGGTAGCTTTAGTGTGGCCTTGTATGTGATCATTTGGGTAAATGCCCAGGAGTGGGATTGCTGGGTCATAGGGGATCTCTATGTTTACTCTTTTGAGGCACCTCAGACTGCTTTCTTGAGTGGTTGAACCCGCTTACATTCCCACCAACCTTTTGGCCACATCCCTGCTAGTATCTGTTATTATTTGTTTTCTTAACAATGGCCGTTCTAACTGGGATGAGATAGAATCTCATTGCATTTCTTTATTGCCAGAGATGTTAAATATTTCTTCATGTGTCTATTGGCTATTCTTAGTTCCTCTCTGAGAAGTCTCTTTTTAATTCTTTAGCCCATTTGTTAATAGGGCATTTCTTTCTTTGAGGATTTGTTATTGCAGGGGGTTAATTTTTTGTGCTCTAAGTATATTTTTGATATTTTTTGTGCACCCAAAACAAGAATAGTTTTTTCAAGGGAAGTTCTTTATTTGTGTTTTCCAGGTCAATGACTTTTTTCCATATATATATATATATATATATATATATATATATATATATATATATATATATAAACATATTTGTTTGCAGTAAAGAACATAAATATACTTGCGTATCCTCTGATCTGTGTTCCTTTTGAAGTTTTCTCTGTAAACCATATGGTTTAAATGAGTTCTTAAGAAAAAACATGACACATTTAGCAGCACCAAATCATATGCACAAAAGGATGGAGAGTTTGTGTGAAGAACTGATGAATAATTATTAATGATGATTATGATGATTAAGAGTAAATGATAGGTCCTGGATATTTTGAGATTTTCACCCTCCTTCCGTTTGTATAACAGATGACAAATACAATATACAGCTGCACCATAATTAAATGCATGTTTCCTTTGTAGAATCACAGCCCTTTTTGATGCTGTTTCATATTCAAGGTCTATAAGGCAACTACATACTCATGGATCCAATCTGTAACATTAATAATTTAACCAATGCTCACCTGAATAACTTACAAAAACATGAAATATATCCATGATGCTGGCATTTAAAATAACAAAAATGTGGCCAAAATTTCAGTAAGCTATATGAATTTTACAAAAGAGAAAAATGTTTGTAATTAGCATTGGACAGGTAGAATATTCCCTTTTCCTGTAAGGCATTTGCAAAAAGGCAGAAATACACATAATTGGCATGTATGCCCTCTTGGAATCAGTTCTGTCAACACCCCTGCAGGTGGCACAAGAGAAACAGATTGAGAAGTATGTTGATACTATGGGGTCATTCCAAAATTCGTTTTGGCTGTCCTCTTCAGCATCATTTTTAGCCCCTGGATCAGATTCATAAAATCTTTTTCATTTGGAAAATAAATTTTCTGTATCTTACCACAAAAATAAAAATGCTATTTTGGAGAAATAGTAATTGTCAAATGTCAGAAACTTGCCATATGTTTAGCAGAGTTGAAAAGCTCCCATTGGTTCAAGAAGAACATGCCAGCTGTATCTTGGACTACTAACAGAGTTGGTAATGATCATCATCCATGTATGGATTTTGTTTCTGTTCTACATTAACTGTTGGCGATGTATACCAGGAAACAGACCTAAAAATAGTGTTGATCACTGCCCAAAGACTTTAAATCTTTTTATTATTAATTTAAATTTTGTCACGTTTATTATTTCACTCACATAACTATCTCTTAATTTTGCATGGATTGAGACTATTAATTCATTACCTCTATCCTGTTCACTCTTAAATATTCAGAATCTATATTACAATAGATGTGGACTATATAAATGTCTACCAAACAACAGTACTAATACTGCTAACTCATATTACATAGTAATGATAACACTTTTCATAAGTCTTCTTTTTTGTTGTTGGTGGTGGTCATGGGGCTTGAACTCTGGGCCTGGGCGCTGTACCTTAGCTCTTCAGCTCAAGGCTAGCACTCTACCACTTGAGCCACAGCACCACTTCCAGTTTTCTGGAGACTTTCCTGCCAGGGCTAGCTTTGAACCAGATCCTCAGATCTCAGCCTCCTGAGTAGCTAGGATTATAGGCATGAGCCACCAGTGCCTGGCTCATAAGTCTTCTAATATAGCCAGGTACCAAGAGCTCACACGTACCATTCTAGTTACTCAGGAGGCCAAGATCTAAGAATACTGGTTCAAAGCTAGCCTCGGTAGGAAAGTCTATGAGACTTCTCTCCAATTAACCACCAAAAAGGTGAAAGTGGATCTGTTGCTCAAGTGGTAGAGCACTAGCCTTGAGCAAAAAATCTTAGGGTCAGCACCCAGGCCCTGACTTCAAGGCCCAGGACTGGCACAGAAAAATAAATTTTCCAATGTTAATAAAAACAGTATTATAATTGTTAACGTGAGGATATAAATAGCACAGTAAAGGCCTTTGTTTATTTGCTAGTCCTACAGATTCAACTCTGAGACTGGGCAGAGTCCCTGAGTTTTTCTGCTCAAAGCTAGCATTCTGCTGCTTGAGCCACAGCTCCACTTCTGGCTTTTTGGTGGTTAATTAGAGATAAAGGCCTCAATGACTTCCCTGCCTAGGCTGGCTTTGAATTATGAGCCTCATATCTCAGCCTCCTGAGTAGCTAGGATTATAGTTGTGAACCACTGGTACCCCAGGCACCCACCTTAAGGGCATTGCTTTGAAAATTACAGCCTGACACTTAGTTTGATTTCTCTCTGACTCAATATTGGCTTTGATGCAAAACTGACATAAACTCTGACAGAAAATTCAAGCATCATAATTAAAATTGACCTTCTCTGTCTTCTATCATGTGATTCTTTTTAACTTTGTATTTGTTCTTTATCATTTTTACTGAAATGTTAAGGTTTCTGATGATTATGATCATTACAGCTTTATCAAGTTGGCGGTGGTTTACACTTGTAATCTTAGTTACTCAGGAGACTGAGATCTGAAGATCACAGTTCAAGGAAAGTCCATGAGATTCTTATCTCCAATTAACTACCAAAAAGGTTGAAAATGGAGCTGTGTCTCAGGTGGTAGAGCACTAACTTTAAGCACAGAAGTTCAAGGACAGCACACAGGCTCTTAGTTCAAGAACCCCAGAACCAGCATACAAAAAAAGATACATTTATCAGAAAAATATGGCACTTCCAATACTTAAAATTAAATATTATAATAGAAAGTGTGTATTTATTTTGATCTATGCAGTACTCTTAATTTTATAGTAAGGGTAGGTAAACCCGAAGAATGTCACTCTTGGAATACCTTGAATTAAAAAAAAATTATATGACAACAATTTTATTTTGATCTATGCAGTACTCTATAGTAATACATTTTATTCTTTGCAATTTAGATATTAAGTAAGCACAGTTATCTGTCTGGATTTTCAGTGGGAAACAAAGAAGTAAAAGAAAGTAGCAAGGACTTGGATATAGCTCTGTGGCAAAAACACTTGTCTAGGATGTGCAATGTCCTGGGTTTGATCCCCAGTGCCAAAAAAAGACAAAACAATACAGTTAATCCCACTCCCCTCAAAAAGGTAGCAAGACAATCATAATAGGTCAAATGACAGTGGGATCTGGAATTTAAAAAATCACTGTTCACCCATATTTTGTTGATGAGATTATCTCATCTGGGTGAGGAAGTTTGGAGGAGGTAATTAATCCTGTAAAATGCAATGTTTATGTAGGACTTGAGAACAGAATGAAAAGTGTAAAGGGATTAGGCCTTTGGAACTTCTAGCTTAATTTCATTGCTGGGAGCCACTGGCTCATACTTGTAATCCTAACTACTCGAGAGCCTGAAAATGGGAGAATTGTTCAAGGCCAGGCCTGGCAGAAACATGCTTGAGACAGCTATTCAACTCCTAGTTGGGAACAAAAGCAAATGCCTACCATCCTAACTATTTGGAAATTGGGAGGCCAGCCCAGGCAAAAAGTTTGTAAGACTGAATCTGAACAGAGGGAAGCTGGATACTTTGCTAGGGGCCTGTCATCCCATGACCAGGCTGCAGGAGCAAAATTCCACCTAAAAAGTAACCAGGGGAAAACATGGCAGGAGGCATGGTTCAGGGGTAGAGTGCCCATTTTGCAAGCATGAGGCCCTGAGTTCAGAAACTCAAGTACTGAAGAAAAAAAATAAGAAAGAAAGAAAAAGAAAAAAGGAAAAAAGAAAGAAAAAGAAAAGATTTGAATTTGCCAGTTACTATGAATATTAAGTACTATACATTAACATCACAACATAATTTAACATTACAACATAGTTGTACAAAAGGAGGGGTTAAAAACCTTTAATATGGTATGTTAGGCTAGGGTCTTCACTCCTGGAACCTTGTCTTTAACTTTGTCTCTCATCAACCACTTTACTGAATATGTTCCTCCAATAAGAAACCCTTTCGGATGATTGAGTCCTCTCTTCCCCCATCTGCCTCCATTGTCTCTTTATTTGGGCCCTTTCCAGACTGTGCTCATTCTGTCTGGAATACTTTTCCCTTACCATCTTCATTGAGTAATTTCTATTCCCCTCTATAACTCAATGTAGAAAAGGCTCAGTTGATCTAAGTTATTTGATATGTGCCCCTACAATGTTCTCATAAATAAACCCTCAGCTTCATGAAAGTATAAGATATATGCAGAGCCAATACCCTTCTTCTTCATATTTTGTGTCTAATTCCTAACAGCAAACATGCTTTTTGTGGTAAATGTTTCTCTTGATTGAAACTGAAATTGAATGTGAACAGTTACCCATTAAACAGTTATGGACTGCTTACTATAAGGCTCATGTATCATAGGGAATCAAAAGCTCAACATAGGCAAGGGGTGCAAATAATAATCAGAGTTCAGCTGAAAGGTATACAGGAATTCAGACCAGAAATATCAGCTGAGAAATAGAGCATGTAGCCTGGGCCACAGCATTAAAGAATAGGTTGTTTTAGAAGGAAAAGAAACTCCAGAATATATTAATAGACATCATTGAGTTAAGCCTCAACTGTAGAAAAAATGCTTTGTGTCTCATCTTCATGAAGAGCAAGTTTTATTGTAAAGGTGATGTACAGAGGGGTTACAATTACATAAGTCAGGTAAAGAGTACATTTCTTTTTAAACAGTGTAACCTCCTCCCACATTTTTCTCCCATTTTTGTCCTCCCAATCCTGCTGTCCCAGAAGTTGTAGAGTTCATTTTCAACATAAATGCTAAAACAATTTTTTTATCAAAGTTAGGGGGTGAAAATACAATGACAATCTTTGTATTGGAATTTAAACTTATTTGATAACATTGATATTGTTTACATATGCAAAAACTTATCCTTTTCCAAATACATTTAGAATTGTAACAAATGTATACATTAATGTAACCACCACTTTGATCATGAGATAGACTACTTTGTTACTAAATCTAAAATAGATTATTATACCACCACAGGCACCTTTTAGAGTCAATTCCTTACCGGGCCCCTGGAAACTATAGATCTATTTTTCTATCCCTATTCTTTTACCCATTCTACAATGGCAGATAACTGGAATTAGAAATTTTTGGCCAATGGAGACAGGCTTTCTATATTTAATATACTGTCTATTTTTTCCAGGCCTGGGGCATGAACTCAGGGTCTGGGCACTGTCCCTGAGCTTCCTTTGTTCAGGGCTAGCACTCTACCACTTGAGCCACAGCACTACTTCTGGCTTTTGCTGTTTATGTGGTACTAAGGAATCAAACCCAGGGCTTCATGCATAATAGGCAAGCACTCTACCACTAAGCCACATTCCCAGCCACGATATAGTGTATGAGTTGGTCATGGGGCTTGAACTCAAGGCCTGGGTGCTGTCCCTGGGCTTTATTGCTCAAGGCCAGCACTCTACCACTTTGAGCCACAGCTCCATTTCTGCTTTTTAGGAAGTCAATTGAAGATAAGAGTCTCCCAGACATTATTGCCCATGGTGAGCTTCAAACCATAATCCTCAGATCTCAGTTTCCTGAATAGTTAGGGTTACAGGCATAAGCCCTTTGCGCCTAGCTAATTGGTTTTGTTGTTGTTTTGGTTTATTCGTCAGTCCTGGGGCTGGAATTCAGGGTATGGGTGCGGCCCCTGAGGTCTTTTAATCAAGACTAGTACACTAACATTTTGAGCCACAGCACTACTTCCACTTTCCTGGTGGTTAATTGGAGATGAGTCTCATGGACTTTCCTACCCAGGCTAGCTTTGTACTGGGATCTCAGCCTTCTGAAAAGCTCGGATTACAGGTGTGACCCACTAGCACCTGCTAATTCAAATTTGTATAACCATTAACTTTTGTTATTATTGTTGTCTTACCCCAGTAGCTCAATTTCTGCAGTTAAGATTTCATGTGTGTAAATAGCAGCAAACATGCCCTCAGGAAACCACCTATATGATCATAGTATCTCCTCTGTTAGATAAGAATTTATTATTAGTTTTTTGTCAGTTGTGGGTCTTGAACTTAGGGTCTGGGTGCTGTCCCTGAGCTTTTTGCTTAAAGCTAGCACTCTACCACTTTGAACAATGGCACCACTTTCAGTTTTCTGGAGATAAGAGTCTCATGGACTTTCCTGACGATGCTGGCTTTGAACTGTGATCCTCACATCTCAGCCTCCTAAGCAGATAGGATTACAGGCATGAGCCACAGATGCCTTGCTAATTGTTGATTTTTAATTGCTGGATATATGGTTTATTATTTTCCTAGTGAAAATAATGGTTGGGGCAAGTATAAATAAAGATACATTTATCAATCAAATAAATTGGTGTGTGAAAGAAAAAGGGAAAGAAAAAGAGAAGGGAAGGTAAAAGGGGAAGGGAAGTTGACTGGAAGACCAGGGGGTGAGGCATCTATGTGCTGTTGTGTGGCACATGGAAATTCACAACATACTGTGTATTTGACTTCTGCACAGAGATAGCAAAAGGCTCAGAAGGATGAAAGATGAAGGAAACAAGGTGTTGCACATTATGGTTAATGGGGCGACCTACTAAGCCTGTCTGCATTTGAAACTTAAGCAGACCAGAGTCTTGGGCATAAAACCTGATAGGGTGATCTTCATAAGCCTTGGGCCGCTCCATGACTGACACACACCTGCTATCATAGCTAAAGAGAGTCATATCCAGGTAGGGACTGCAACAGAAAGGGAACTGATCCAGTAGCCAGTGCCCAGAGTCCCCATGTTCTCCATACCTGTCATTTATAATTGTGTCTTTGAACTGGTTTTGGATGATCTGTCTTGTAAAATTGTTGCTAGATGATGAGCAGGTAAACTGGATTTCACTGTGTGGAGTAGCTTCTTGGAAGAGATCATAGTTCCCAAAGAGTTCCAAAAGTTCATCTGATGAATTCTCAAACATAGCCATAACTTCCGTTGACACCATATTGTACACCACAAACACAGATGCCTGGGGTGCATCTGTGGCATCTGTGACATCCAGTGCCATCAAGTTCTTAGTGTACTTAATCAACAAATGGTTTTCATCGAGAAGCTGCAGTTGACACATACGCAGCTTCAACATTTGGTCAAAGTACCGGAAGAAGCTCTTCTTGGCGATTGAATTACCATGACGTTCTGCCTGCCGCCACAGGTACACGAGCATCCGGTGTTTCAGACAGTCAATGAAAGTATCCCTGTAAAGACTGATCAGGTCTGCCTGGCATGACTGATGCATCTCAGGGAAAACAGCTGACACTGTGAGCAGATCATCCTCATAGCAGAAGCGGCCAATGGTCCGCAAATTGATAAAAGTGCCATCAGGAGTCACCTGGAAGATACGGATGTTCTGGTGCAGTAATGACAGGATGGCTAGGATATTTTTGTACAAGTATAGGCCTTGATTGTGTGTCAAGATCATTTTATCACAGTGAAATGCTTGTTTATCACATAAGCGGCCAGTGCGGAGGTCAATGATGTAGAGACAGTAGTTCTCTATAGGAAACAGTGGATGGGAGGTTAGTGACTCACGATTCCAATATACTTCATAGAAAGGACGATGGTGTTCATATGGAACATAGGAAGAGGAGCCCACAATGACGTACTTGCTATCATTAGTGAAAATGCTACAGTCCAGGTCCAGATGTTCACCTAGGATTGTAAGCTTCCTAATGTGGAGCAAGACAAAAAAACATTCAAAGACCAGGCGCTGGATGCTGACTGCTGGCCGCCTACGGCCTCTGGGCAGGATTTCCCCCTCATATCCCTGCAGCAGGTTTCCTGCTGCCTGGCAGCCCCGGTACTTATAGATTTGAAGAGATGTCAGGTCAGATGAAAAAGCAAGAAAGTAGAGGCCATCAGGTGAGAATTTATGCAAGAAGCATGGAGGCTCATCCACATCAACCACTGTGAAGTTGGGAAAGACATTCTGATAAAATACTCGAACCTGATGCCAGTGGGCACCGGCCTTGCCTGAACTGATGCGCCGGCACTCTAAGCGGTGAACAATGTTCTGGTTTTTTATTCTTTGGGGTTTAATGGGGGAAATACCAGCCTCTATTATCATATCTTCCTCTGATTCTGCTTGCTGTGACAGCACCGTCCACAGACTAGTCTCCACGGACTCCATGTTTTGGTCATTCAAACTCAGTTTCCAGAAACGTCTTCTCCCTCTGCATGCTTCAACCTCCGCTCAACAATTTCCGTCTGTTCCTCGAGCCTCAACGAGCTCCAACTTCCGCTTCACGAGCCTCAAGGAACTGCAGCTTCCGCTCCAGGAGCCTCAACGAACTGCAGCTTCCGCTCCAGGAGCCTCAACGAGCAGCAGCTTCCGCTCCACGAGCCTCAACGAGCTGCAGCTTCCGCTCCACGAGCCTCAACGAGCTGCAGCTTCCGCTCCAGGAGCCTCAACGAGCTGCAACTTCCGCTCCAGGAGCCTCAACAGTCTCCAACTTCCATTCTACCAGCCTCAATAAATTTCAACTTCCCCTCTACAGGCACCTTCTTCTCCACTCACCGGAAGTGGTCTTTGTTTTTGTTTTTTGGTACCTGACCTGCGCCATAAACTCAGGGTTTGGGTGCTGACCCAGGGCTTTTGTACTTAAGACTAGTGTGCTACCACTTGACCACAGCTTTTTTCTTTCTTTCTTTCTTTCTTTCTTTTTCTTTCTTTCTTTCCTTTTCTTTCTCTTTCTCTTGTTTTCTTTCTTTTTCTTTCTTTCTTTTTTCTCTCTCTTTTTTTCTCTCTCTCTTTATCTCTTTCTCTTTCTTTCTTTCTTTCTTTCTTTCCTTCTTTCTTTTTTTTCTTTCTTTCGGTTAGTTGCATCTTACAAAATTTCCTGCCCAAGCGGGCTTTGAACTGTGAACTTCAGGTCTCAGCTTCCTGGGTAACTAGGATCACAGGCATGGGCCACCGTTTCCCAACCTTCTAATTTTTCTTTTAAATGTTCAGCTGGGCACTCATGGATCTGATTCAAGAAAAATTATGATTTTAAAGTTAACATTATTTTTGTCTCATTGACAGTATAGAAATGACAGTCCTTTGGGGTTTCTAAATTCTAGGCTAAAAAGATAGTTCTTATGATTAAAATGTTACCATATTAATAATTACATGATTCACAGCTGGGTACTTGTAACTCATGTCTGTAATCCTAGCTACTCAGGAAGCTGCAAGCTGAGGATGGAGGTTCGAAGCCAGCATGAGCAGGGAAGTCCATGACTCCATTATTCTCCAATAACCTAATCAGAACAAGCTGGGAGTAGCACTGTAGCTCAAGTGGTAGACCTTAGCTTTGAGCAAAAGAGGTTTAAGGACAGTGCCTTGGAACAGAATTCAAGCCCCAGGACCAGCAAAAAGAAAAACAGAAAAAAAAAATTAGCTGGATGTTGGATCAGGCCTGTTACTTTAGCTATTTAAGAGTCTAAGAGCAGTGGCCATCTCAGACAGAAAAGTTTTGAGATCTTATTTTAAAAAATAACCAAAACCCAGATGGAGGAAAACCTTAATTTAGCAAACAAGAGACCTTGCATTGACAATTTAATACTTTGAAAATAATGCTCAAGGTTCAAGTGGTAGAATGCTAGGCTTTAGCAAAAAAAGCCCAGGCCCAGATTTCAAGCCCCAGTATTAGCACAAAGAAATACCTTAAATTGTGTGCCAGTAGCCTAGATACTCTGAAGGCTGATATCTGGTTCAAATCCAGCCTGAGCAGAAGTATCCATGAGATGAAAGCCAGCCTGAGCAGAAGTATCTGTGAGACTCTTATTTCCAATTAACCATCAAAAAAGGCCAGAAGTGAAGCTGTGGCTCAAATTGTAGAGCATCATCCTTGAGTAAAAATGCTAAAGAAAAATATCCAAAACCTAAAGTCAAACATACACACAAAAAGTTCTGTTAATCTTACCTCGATATATCGTATCTATCAGTGTGTATATTCTGTTATTAATTTCATTCTCCTTAAGGTTTTCTTCATAGATATGTTACTGAAATTTTCACATATAGTATCTAAGAATAAATTGAAAATTTATTATACCTTTGTGGATAAGAATAATGAATTTTTCTTATGAATGCACTAATATTTTAAAAAATACATATCGATATTTTTCTAATTTTTCACTTTTTATTGAGCTTCATTTCCTGTTTTACATTCAATTATACTTATAGAATTCAAAAAGTTATGCTTCAAAATAACTTTGACTCAATGTAACACATTTCTTCACATTTTGTTTCATTTTTATTTCTATGAAAGTATGCCAGAAATGTTAGTAGTCATGGGCCATCTTAATACATTAAAGACTGCGAATTTTTCAGGCTTTGGGATGATTTGAATCTGAACTAGAAAATCTTGTATTGATTTACTTCTGCCTTATCCTTAATCCTAAATGATAATCCTGTAGGTTCCTAGCACAAAATGGAGGATAAGAGAAGGAAATTAACATGATTCCCATAATCTTTGTAGGATATGATCACACTTTTGTCCATTAAGACTTTAAGGGAAGCACAAGAGCAGACCTGAGGAAGGACCAAGGGAACAGGACTGAAGACCCAAAAATGAACCCACAGACCTATAGCCACCTAATATTTGACAAGGGAGCTAAAAAAGTAGAATGGAAGAAAGACAGCCTCTTCAGTAAATGGTGCTGGCAAAATTGGTTAACTACTTGCAGAAAACTAAAACTAGATCCTTATATATCACCCTGCACCAGAATCAACTCCAAATGGATCAAAGACCTCGAAGTCAAAGCAGACACTCTGAAAACATTACAGGATGGAATAGGAGAAACCCTAGGTCTCCTTGGCACAGGCCATAATCTTCTTAATAGAGACCCAGAAACACAACAAATCAAAGAAAGGTTGGACAAATGGGATTGCATGAAACTGCAGAGCTTCTGTATGGCAAAGGACATAGCTAGCAAGATCAATAGTAAGCCCACAGACTGGGAGAAGATCTTCACTAGCCATACAACAGACAAGAGTCTCATATCTAAAATATACCTGGAACTCAAAAAATTAAATCCACCAACAACAAATCTTCAAAGAAACAACTGCCCAATAAATAAGTAGGCTAAAGACTTAAAGAGAAACTTGTCTGAAGAGGAAAGAAGGATAGCCAATAGACACATGAAGAAATGCTCAACCTCCCTAGCCATAAAAGAAATGCAAATCAAGACAGCATTGAGATTCCACCTTACCCTAGTTAGAATGTCTATAATCAAGAAATCTAATAACAACAGATACTGGAGGGGATGTGGCTAAAAGGGAACCCTACTGCATGGTTGGTGAGAGTGTAAACTTGTTCAACCACTTTGGAAAGCAGTATGGAGGTTCCTCAAAGTCTCTACATAGAGCTCCCCTATGACCCAGCAATCACACTTTTGGGCATTTACCCAAACGATCACAAACAAGGTCATGCCAAAGCTACCAGCACAACTATATTCACCATAGCTAAGATAGGAAACCAACGCAGTTGTCCCTCAGTAGATGAATGGATCAAGAAAATGTGATACACACACACACACACACACACACACACACACACACACACACACACACACACACACACACACACACAATGGAATTCTGTGCCCCCATCAGAAAGAATGACATTGCCCCATTTGTTAGGAAATGGAAAGACTTGGAAAAAATTATATTAAGTGAAGTAAGCCAGACCCAAAGAAACATAGGTCCCATGTTTTCCCTTGTTTGCAATAACTAGTATATATCTAGGACAAGCAAAAAAGCACAAAAGCTATGTATATGTGACCATATAAGATGATACTAAGCAAAATGAACCCCAAAACAGGGACCCAAGTGGTTTTATCCGTATTGCTGTTGTTTTTAATGTATTTATAATGTACTATGTGATTTTTTTGTTTCGTTTGTATGTTCTTCACCCATGGTATAACCCCTGTTGTCACTGTATTTGATTCCAGTGTCCTATATCTTGTATATGCATTTTTCTAATTTTGGGAGGGGAAGGGAAATAACAAAATGCTGAAACAAGGATACAGGTTGACCCATTGTAACAATGAGATGTACAAGACACTATGTCAAAATGGAACTTTACAACTTGAAGAGGGGAGGGAGGAGTTGGGGAGGTGGAGCGAGAAGGGACGGTAGGGGAAAATCAAAGGAGGAGGTAACAATGCTTGATAGGAAATGTACTCATTACCTTACTCATGTAACTGTAACCTCTCTGTACACTATTTTTACAATAAAAATATGTATGGAAAAAGACTCTAAGGGAAACCAAAAAATAATACCTTTGACCCTCAGTCATTTCTTTGGAATTAGTGTACACTAAACACTGATACAACAGAAAACTTTATCTTCTCTTAAATCTCTGTCCAGCAATTCTTCACTGTGGCTTATTTTTCAATACTCTTAAGAATTAAACAAAATAACAATATATGATACCTTAGGTGAAATAATTATATATGAAGGACCTTTCATGACATATAACTATTGGGTGAAATATACTACCTAATAGATACTGAGGTCACTTTATACATATCATATCTGATAAAACTCACCCCAATAACTTTAGCCTAGAAGTGAGTTATCTAAGATCATGCAAATAGTTAATTATAACATCAAGGCTCAGATCTTGTAACTATCTGTTTGGATATTTCTTAAGTGGCAGAATAATGCATATCATATTTTAGACAAACAGTAAATATTTATTGAATTAAAGAATTAATATATGTAAATAATGTACATTTATATGATATATTATAATAGGAATAATGTTGAGCTTTGTTGTTGTGTTCTTCAAAACACAAGTTGGAATTCTCTTCTGGGTGGCACTCACTAATTTTTATGTATGGAAAACAGCCAGCAGGATTGATTTATGCAACTTCAAACAGCTTCATATCCTATTCTGCATTTACTTTGCTCTGCCAAAAGTAATATAATTATCTCTTGGCTTCTTCATTTTAAAATCCACTGGGAGAGTTTCTGTAAATGCAAATACAATTATCATCCAAGTCATAGCTTTCAATAATGGACTAGGTGCTATACAAAACAAGTCTTTAAAAGATACCCCTGCCTAAACTAAATATGAGCACAAATCAAACCTATTCTTATATTTGAGTCTTCAAAAAGAAATTATATTTAAAATTTCCTGACAGGAGGACACCCCTAATTTTTATACAGTCAATTTTTATAGTCAATTTGATAATTTTTACAGTCTATACTTGTAGAGTCAATTAGATCATTTGGAGACTTCAAACCTAGTTCTACTTATAGGATGAAAATATTTTTATTTTGTTTATAAATTGGATATCATTATCTCACTCACCAGTGATGAACATTTTTTAATCACCAAGGGAAAAATGTTTTGATGAAGGTTCAGAAAAGAATTTTCCACAGAATTTAAATGTATATTTCTTTATGTTTTGTGGTTTGGTTGCTGTTGTTTAAATGATATCTACATATAAATTCACTCAGTTTCTTTGGTATGAAGTGACTGAACATTCAATGATACATGAATACCTGTAACTAGCTAGTTGGAACTATATCATACCAGCCTAAAAATTCTTCAGACATTCATTGCCTCAGATCATTTTGGATATTTAAAGACCTTTGTCTAACATGTCTAATGATGAACTTAGGAAATTAGAAGAATGATAGAGTAACTAAAACACCACTGAGCTATACATTGGAAACACTACACTGAAGTTCTCAAGTTTTCCTAACATACTACTTGAACCAGTTTAAGAACATTAACCCAGGAAGCCAGGTGCCAGTGGCTCACACTTGTAATCCTAGCTACATAGGAGACTGAGATTTGAGGATCACAGTTCAAAGCCAGGCCCAGCAAGAAAGTCTGTGTAATTCTTATCTCCAATTAACCACTGAAAATGCCCAAAGTTGAGCAGTGGCTCAAGTGGTAGAGCAAGAGATTGAGTGAAAAATCTCAGAGACAGTGCCCAGGCCCTGAGTTCAAGCCTGGACTGGCACCAAAACAAAAAGAAA
Source organism: Dipodomys merriami (assembly GCF_024711535.1). NCBI lineage: Eukaryota > Metazoa > Chordata > Mammalia > Rodentia > Heteromyidae > Dipodomys > Dipodomys merriami. The sequence continues at coordinate 104,113,171 of NW_027204492.1, forward strand.
AATATTAACCCATGTAAATCTGGTTGTTATTATTCAATTTATAAGTAGGATATATATTAAATATATAAGCCCATAGACTGTGGTATTTTTGTACCAAACATATGTAATAATGTAGAGGGGCACCAAAGGGAGAAAAAGTACAATTACTCTCATAATTCCTCCCTTTAATACTGAGACTAGGATATATGCATATATATAGCCTTTATAATAATATATGTAGATTATAGAATATTTATATAGTTCATAGTTTTATATTATACATTTATATATACATATATATTTATAAATATATTTTCCCCAAGGCATATATAATTGGTATTTTGCTACATAGATTCTAGATGTAACTAAAATTCTTTGTTCTTAATGTGGCTTTAGCCTGAACAGCTCAGAAGTCAATTGTTTGAAATCCTTCATAATAATACCAAATGTTATTTGAATTTACCAGCCTCCAATATTCAAAGCCTCTTCCTCTCTTCATGTTTGCAATTTTCTTAGTAGGGTACATCTATTCTGACTTCCTGACATAAGAGCCTTTGAATACAAGGAAAGTATTACCTAGTCAGACACATCTAAATATGGATCTGGGAAAATTTCCTTCTTGAGGAGCTATCAGTGATGCCAAGATATGATCATACTCATAGAGTAATATTTGGGGTTGATATCCAAAGTTAAAGTTTCTAGGAACAATGGCCAAGGAACTCTTGGGTTACAATCTAAAATGAACTCCTACCTATTCAGGAGGCTAAGATCTTAGGATCACTGTTCAAGTTTAGCCCTGGCAGACAAATCAGAGACTTATCTCCAGTGAAACATTTCAAAAGTCAGAAATAGAAGCATGGCTCAAATAGTGAGGCACGAGCCTTGAGCCTATGGAAAGCACAAGGCTTGGAGTTCAAGATGTAATATCTCAAAGGGGAAAAAGATTAAAGTCATCTCTGGAAAACACAGAGCTGAATTTTTCCACAGTGCAAGTCATAAGGCTCTCAAGGATAGGCCTACACCAGAATCTCTCTATGTTTATATCAAACAGACTTGAGACAGAGCTTATTCTAATTAATTGATTGTATCAGATTGCTGGCTCTTTGACAAATTGGCACAGACGGGGTCCCAAATTCAGTGACAGGCCTTAAGAGGAATCTATTTTTTTTAATTCTCTCTTTTTAAAATATTTCTTCAGAGAAAGTGTTATGCTGTATCATGGAGCTTTCCCAGAGTAGTCTAATTGAGGCACAAGTCAAAGCTCATTCAGTTTACCCAAGAAAAATCATCTCCTAGCCAGCTTAAGGAAGGAGTACTGTTTCAAACTGCTTCTACCATCCTTTGTGTTGTAAATCTAGACAGACACCTTCGACTTTTGATTACTATTTGACGGGGTAATTCATGCATCTCCCTAAATTCACCAGGCAGTAGTTCTCTGCTTTGTGTTCTGATGACCCTCCAGGAAGACTGGCTGCCACCAATCATGCTTGCAAACCACAGAGGGGAATTTTCAATGTACACTGGAGGAAGACTTATGAAGCTCTGTCAACACCTCGCCATGGGGGCTGCCACTACTATCCTGGGCTCTGGCTTTCCTGACCTAAAGAAATCGGATGGTAAAAACAAGTAGTACAGGCAAGTTTATGCCCTGTGGGTCAATATTTAATCATGAGAGACAAAAATGGTATATAAATTATTTTCCTAGCAGTTGTAAACTAGAAAGAAACATTCCTTCTAAGAAACCAAGTGATCCATTACACAGGTTTAAATTCTGTCATCACTTTAGTAAGAAAGCTTTTGTGTTTGTTGTTCCTTCCTTGTTTTCATTATTTCCTATTTTGAAGTTTCACATTCTAATGAAGTGCTAGTGGGATTTTTTTGTTTCTTTTTTATTTTAGTTTCAGATTTTCTAGGAAGTCTTTGTTAACAGTGGCCCTTATCCTGCCAGGTGAGGTTCAACTACTCTCTCGAGTGTTCTAAGGAGGATTACCATCCTTGAATCTAAAATAACTCTATATATGACATGATTAGAAAGATCTATGACAAAAAAACACAAAGATATCCTTTTTACTTTCCAATCCCTTTGGCTACTCTTTGCAGAGTTAGGATTCATTTGGGGAGAAGCTATGGTAAGATCCCTTTAAGTAAAGGCACTGTGAAGTTTCCAGCTCTCAGCAAAGCTTCCCAAATGCTCTTTAAAAGACAGTCCCCAAACACAAGCCACACAAGGACAGGATCTTATGTATATACATAACAGTTTCCTCAGGTATTACTTAATACATGAGAAATTCATTACTCCTTTGGGTATTAATCAGTCACTTCCTCCCTTTGAAGAAATCTCTTTTCCCCATATTAATAATCAGATTCAGTGAATAATTCTACCTATTAAACAGTGAGGGTGTGTCTAAACAACCCCATGTCCAGCATTTCATTCTTTCCTTGTCATTGTTTCATTGCTTAATTCCTTACTGTGTTTGCTTTTGTTGACTGACAAAATTGAGAATATATATCTACACTATTTTCCCTAGGGAATTATTTCTGGTTTTGTCTACATTCTGCTCAACAAACTGTGAGGTGTATGGGCATCATTTTTGCCTGTATATAGCAAAACATTTTGGAATATTTTGGAACTAAATTATTATATTAATATCAATAGTAGCAATAGTAATCACTAGGAAAGATAACCAATTGGGGGGGGCAGTCCTATACTTTTTCATTCTTTCACACATTCTCTTCACTGTACTGCATGTCTCATGTCTCTATGATGCATGGACAGACTTTTTCAAAAGCTTGAATTTTCTGCTTCATCTTTAAACTACCAAAAGAGACTATCTTGGTCAATTGTGTGTGTCAATACTTAGTTTTTCCTTCCAAGATTCCACTCATGACACATCAACATTCCTATTGGAAGAAATATTTTCAACAGCTCTCTTGGTTATGATAAAAGTTTTGCCTGGAGTCATATAAGAAAATATCTTAAACTATGAGATGCAAGTATTGTATGTCCCTTTAGAGATATCCTTTTATATGCCAAATGTCACAAGCCAATTATTTTTTAGCTAATGCTCTAAATCTATGAATACATAGGAAAGGAAATAAATGATTAAGCCTTGTATTTTAAGTATCCTGAAGGTGATGTTTTGTGGATTAAAAAAAACATGAATACTTATAATCTTATAGTCACAGTTCTATATGACCTTCACATGAAAAGAAAATGAATTGGTGAAGTATTTGGGTCACATTTGTAACACTAGCTACTGAGGAGGCAGAGAGTTGGTGGTTCAAGGTTCAAGGCTGCTTAGGCAAAATAATCACAAGGTCCCCTCCCAATAAATAAAAGCTGAGTATGACCATGCATGCCTGTCACCATAGCTACATGAGAAGTATAAACAGATGATCTGAGCATAAATGAGACCATACTCATAAAATATCCAAAGCAAATCAATAAATGAAATGAAATGAAGACTGAAATGAGTAATAGCTTACCATGGAGGATAATATGCTGATGATCTTTGACAGCTGGAGTCAGTGGACATGCAAAATAGCAATTCATGAATTACTCTGTACACTACCTTCTTTAGCTTATCTCTCTTGCAATGCCTATTATATGAACTAGAACTTCCAAGTAGATACTTTCAACATTCTGCCTTAGATTCTCATCAATGTGCTCTTTCAACTTCTGATTTCTACTTGTTCTCAAAGCCAATACAGATACTTCAAGGATTTGGTTATGGCAACATTTCATTTCTAGGTACCAGTTTCTCTATCAATTATCTATTGTTGTGAAAAGATCATCTTACATTTGGTGGCTCAAAATTAGTCTTCCCTCCCCGCTTTTTTCTCCCTCTCCCACTCCCTTTCTCTCTGTCTCTCTGTGTCTCTGTGTCTCTCTCTATCTCTCTCTGTCTCTGTCTCTGTCTCTCTATATCTCTGTCTTGCTCTCTCTCCCCTACCCCTCACATTCTGGCATCTCCTCAGTTGAAGATTTTCCTGCTGTCATTGTAATTACTACAGTTATTTGATAGTTCGTATGCCCTGATTATCTAAATTCATTTTTATAGTGTTGACTGACAGCTGGGTCACATGTCTGTAGAAGACCAGCCTTCACCATATAATAATACTGACATGGAAAGGAATTCTTTTAAAAAAATGTCTCAAGGACTTTGCCTTATGAACTGAGAAGCCTGATGTCAGGGTTGTGTGGACTTTTTTTTTTTTTTGCTGGAGGTGGGTGGGGGGTTGCCTGTAAGGCTTGAATTTAGAACTTGGGCACTATCCCTGAGCTCTTTTACTCAAGGCTAGTGCTCTACCACTTTGAGCCACAGCACTTCTTGCAGTTTTCTGGTGGTTAATTGGAGGTAAGAGCCTCACAGACATTCCTAACCTGGCTGGCTTTTAATTGCAACCCTCAGATCTCAGCCTCCTGAATAGCTAAGATTACAGGAATGAGTCACCAGAACCCAGCTTGCTTTTTTTCTGGTTAAAGCAAGTCACAAACAATTTATGTTCAAATAGGCAAAAGGATTTGATGGTATTGTGATATCAGTTAAGATATCTATTGGTTGAAGCTGTCTGTATACTCTCAGACACTAAAAACTTATGAACTACTCTTCTCCATGGAAAGTAGAGTTATTTTTCTAGATGTCATCAATCAAAGATAAGGATATAATTGTAGTATAAAAGCAATCTAAATCTGAAAGTTCTAATTTTCAAATTATTTATGAAAAATTACTGACGTAGATTAGGTTTAAAACTCTGCCATTCAGTCATAGGAAAATTGTGCTATTTTTTAACTTTCTGTATATCCAAAGCATTTCATATAAGATTAAAGAGGAAATTATAGGAACAGATTTTATTTTTTTTGTGTGCCACTACTGGGGCTTGAATTACAGACTTCATGCTCTTCCTGTGTTTTTTGCTTATGGCTCTAATCTGTCATTTTGCTGGTGGAGATAAGAGTCTTGGGGACTTTTCTGTCTGGACTCGCATCAAACAGCAATCCTCAGATGTCAGCCTCCCAAGAAGATAGGATTACAGGCCTGAGTACTGGTACCCGGATGAAGGTACATTTTAAATCATTAGACTTAGCTATTCCAAAAGCTAAGAAAACTATTAAAAGAAAAATGTTTTAAATGAATGACATTTGTCTGTAAATTTATAACATCGTGTTTTATAAATATATTTCAATCAATGAGAAAAATGTGATCATATAATGAGGTAGAAATACAAATGGATATTTTACAATAGCATACATAAATTATATAGGCATATATATATGCACCCATACATACATATATACATATATTCACAAATACATATAGGGTTGAAAATAGGACTAGAAAAGAAACACCCATGAGAAAACATTTAGCAAGGTATTAAGAAGCTGGAACAAAAGATAAATCAACGAATTTGTAATGTTATGAGGTATTTGTAGAAATAGTGTTCTGAGATCCATAAGAGGAAAAGATGACTCTGAGCTAGTCTCCAGTGTCTCAGATATATAATCCTAGCTGCTAAGGAGGCAGAGTTGGGAGGGCTAGTTAGAGGCTAGCCCAGGTTATGAATAGACACTGTTTCCCTTCTAAATACAAATACTTTTAGTGAATTAGTGTTGTATGGAGACATGGGGAGACATACAGAGCATTGTCAAGTTTGAAAATGATACTCATATACCTTTCACACAGATCTAGAATTAATCATTACAAACTATAATGAAAATTTCCTGCACGCACCATTAAAATCGTTTTTTCCTCCTCAAATAACTACTATCCTGAGATGCTGTTTATTCTTACTAATGTCTAACATAGTAACTACATATATTTTTCCTTAAGCACTGTAGTCTGCGGTTATAAAATTTTTTATCTTCATAAAATTGCATGTGACTATAATTATCTACTGGCAAATTGGTCATTTTTGTGCAATATTAGTTTTAGAAATTCATCTATATTCATATAAGTGACTGTATTTAAATGATTCCATCCATTCTTTTTTTTTGGGGGGGGGAGGGTCCGGTCATGGGGCCTGACCTCTGGGCCTGGGTGCTGTCCCTCAGCTCTTCAGCTCAAGGCTAGCGCTCTACCACTTGAGCCACAGTACCACTTCTGGCTTTTTTCTTTTTTCTTATGTGGTGCTGAGGAATCGAACCCAGGGCCTCAGGCATACAAGGCAAATGCTCTACCATTGAACCACCTTCCCAGCCCTAATTTCCATCCATTCTAACTGCATTGTTTCCACTTGTTCAAAGTATAACTTGCTTTGGCAAGTTCACTGTGAAGGTTGTCTCATCTTGACATTTAAAATCAAATACCATATATTTTGTTTATTTGTAAATTTGGAGAGTAACATTTCAAGGTATTAGAACAAAATCAAGAATTCTTGATTTTCTTTTATACACTTAAAATTTGGCTAGGAGCCAAAAGTAATACTCTTCCTCCTTCTACTTTTTAGAAATTCATAGCAAGAAAATAAAAACAATTAATTATTCCCTATACACGCCTAATTAGCTTATGGTTGTACTTTTTTTTTTTAACCATAGTTTTGGGAATTGAACTCAAGACCTTGTACATACAAAGCAAGCACTCCACAATTTGAAGTATGTTCCCAGATCCAGGTGGTACTTTTTTCAGTGAGAAAATGAAACTTTCTCATCTCTCAACTCTTTGCCATTCAATGCATTTCTAATATTTTATACAAATCTGTAACTTAAGTTTTTAAACATTGGATATAAATTCCAAAGAACACAGTTAAACAAATGACAAGATTGTTTCTCTATAGTGTTGATGGTATAGATTTATACGCATTGCACTGTTGGCTGTTCCCAATGCAATACTAGAAAATAGGCATACTAACAATTGAAATTGTTGCCCAGAAATTGAAATTGTTGTTGTACATATGTAATATAAAAACATTCCATCTAACTTGGGTTGCACATCCTCCTGATAGCACCATCTTTGCACCAAAGGCAGAACCTGAGCTACAGTTTTTCCCCAATTTATATTGCATCCAGTGGGGAAAAAATATGGATATGGAGAGCAGTAGTTTTGACTTGAAATATTTATTCTTTCTTAATGTTTCAGGGAGAATATACTGTAAAATTCTACATAAAATCTAGCAATAACACAATTACTGTGTAACTTCATTCAGAGCATTTTTGGATTTGACACATTCTATCATCTAAAGTTTAAACTAAGCACTGAAACAGATTTATAGATTAAATTATGATTTTTTTTAACAAATGCATTCCAACTTGAGGACTGAAGGAAGACATAGTTTTAATGTTTAAGTACCTGGCATGTGAACCAACATTAACCAACTATGTATAATTTAGCTTTATTTTACCTTGATTGTATTTTTTTCTCAGAGTATAATTATAAACTAAGATAAATTGTAATTGCTAGCACTTATTGGACATTTACTTAGTCCATGTATTAGAAACCCAGCTTGAGCTTTTACTTGAGTAAATCTGAGGTAGAGTAATATGGAAAATATTAGCTAGTCAACAAACCTAGGAGAATTTAACTTAGTTTCCAAAATATATGCTACAAAATAAGTAAAATGGATACCATAATCATTTATTTAAATACTGTTAATGTGAAATGAAACATTTGCAGTAAAGCAACTTGTGATACCAGGAAAAGTCAAGTTTCTTTTTTATATTATTATCTTTAAGTAATTGTACAAAGAAGTTGCTATTCAACAAAGCAGTTAATGTATACAACGGGTCTTGATCAATGTCGCCTCTTTCCTCTTTCTCCCTTATGTCTCTCAACCCCCTTCTTGTCTTACTTAAGTAAGTTTATTTCTGGAAAAAATTGAAATCCATCCACCCAGGAAGAGAAGGCAGATGATCTAATCTGAAAAAAGTACAAGCAAACAAACAAAAGGAATGTTGAGTTTTGTCAAAGTAGAATTCTATGAAATAAGCAGGGATAGGCATAATAATCTATGTACATGTAAAAATGGAAGAAAGAAACTCAAAGGAACTCATTGGGAAAGGGAGAGGAGGCGAGAAGGAAGGTGATTGATCTAGATGCATTGTATCTATCAATGAACATGTTAAAATAAAACATTCTTGTACAACTAATTGATGCTAAAAGGAACCTAAAATAGTGACAATGATTTCAATTAGATTTATCCCACTCAAGAATTCTAGAAAATTCTACAATTGCTATAGGTTTTAGATATTCTAACTTGTGAAACATGAAGACAATATGTATCTTTCCTATGCTTGCAAACATTTTGAGAACTTGGAAGTTCATGGAATACTTTAATATACAACCTGCATTTTTCCAAATTTCCTTCATATTTTATATGATTTTTTTCCATCATATGGACATGATGCCTTTACTTTTTGCTTGTTGATGTTGAACAAAGTGAAGTAGAAATTTATACAGTTTATGGAACCATAATCATTTTTATTAACGTCCAGAATCACCCTGTACATTTCCCTAAATAAACAGCATACATCTTGTTCTTTTTTTCTGTAAGCTTGATTACATCTCTGCTCAATTACAGAAATGAGCTTTTAATTGGAGTTCCTTAATTGAAAGTTTGTTGGTTGCCATCACAATTGCTACTCTTTCCTTAGGAGTTGATTAGGTCTGATGTATGTGAATACAGTATGAAAGGAATGAGGAAATTTTTAGTTATATGCATATACAATGTAATACCTAGTACAAATTTATAAATCACAAATAATTTACAGTTGTTAACCATGTGTAACCTTGTAAATGAATTGATATGTTATTGGTCTCTAGCAATACTTAGAGGACATATAATTTTTAAATTGCCTTTATATAAAAAATAATGGCATCAAGGTATATAAAATTTGAGTCCACTCATTTGTAAAAATTCAAATGCTAAAATTAATAATCAAATGAAAATGAATAATTTTTAAATTAATTATGAATGTGATTATTTTTAAATTTCAAAGCATGTTTACATAACCATTAAAATTAACTGAATGATGAAAGATTGATTCCAATCAAGATACACAACACATAAAAGTATATGTAACCCCCTTATACTAACATTTGTAGATAAAAAAATAAATTAAAAATAAAATTGAATTAAAAAAGTAAATGCAAGCATGGAATAGCAAAGCTTCAGATAAATCTTTGTTAAAATTTAGATAATATGACTAAATTTAAAACAAGATTGTTGGGCTGTGTGCTGATGATTCACTCCTGTAATCCTAGCTACTCAGGAGGCTGAAATCTGAGGATTAGGTTCAAAGCCAGCCCAGGGAAGAAAAGTCTGTGAGACTGGTATCTCTAATTAACAGCTAAAAAAAAAAAAAAGGGAACCTGTGGCCCAAGTAATAGAGTACATAAAGCTCAGGGGCAGCACTTGAGCCCTGAGTTCAAGCCCTGAGTTCACACACACACAAAATTAGAACATTAGGAATTTGTAGTCATTTTGGTTTTAATACTTATATACATTTCAAGTATAGATGATACATTTTGAAACGTTTCTGAGTAATGAGAGAAAATTAACATTCAACCACTTAATTATTCCAATTTTGTTTACCATCTCCAGATTGTATCCACTTACGTTTTACTATTGTTAGTTTTTATAACATTTATATACTCTTCTCTAACTCTAGTGTTAACGTAGTAGCCCTTGTCCCCATTTAAATGATTTAATTTTTCTGACTATATCATTCTTGTTTCTTTTTTTAATTATACAGCACATGAGTTGGCTATAAGTAAAGTATTAATTTGTGAGTTTGATGTGTGAGGAAAGAAAAGAGAGCTCTAGCTGAGTGCCAGTGGCTCATGCCTGTAATCCTAGCTACTCAGGAGGCTGAGATCTGAGGATCACAGTTCAAAGCCAGCCTGGGCGGGAAAGTCCGTGAGACTCCTATCTCCAATAAACCACCAGAAAACCAGAAGTGGCTCTGTGGCTCACTGACAAATGACAAATGATAAATATGGGAGACATATTAAATGTAAACTCACTTAATGTCTTCATTATGCCTTCATTAAATAATATCTTAATGTGTATAATAAACAAATGAAAATTTAAATACCAAGGCATGTAGTAGTAAAGTGCCGAACATCAAGTATAGAGGACCGACAAAAAAAAAAAAAAAAACAGAAACAAAAAAAGAAAAAGAGAAGAAAGGAAAGACCTCTATTCTCTGAGTCTTCTATGGCTTTGAACAGATTTTATAATCTTTTCACTTGAAGAAAATCATAGCTGCATACATAGTGAAAAACAGCTTTTCTCTTATTGTGGTAAAACATTTCATAATCTTCATGAGTTGGATATGGGTGGGGAAAAAGCTGAGATTCAGGTACTTTCCAACACATTGTGTATGACTTGTTTTGTCCCTACCAATGTGTATTTGAATAATTTTAATACACTTGATGTTCGGCACTTTACTACTACATGCCTTGGTATTTAAATGTTCATTTGTTTATTATACACATTAAAATACTATTTAATGAAGAAATAATGAAGACATTACTTAAGTGAGTTTATGTTTAATATGTCTCCTATATTTGTCATTTGTGCTCTATCTGGTTATGCTTCAGGTTTGATAGAGCTTTGTTTTGAAAATAATCCCAATTCTGACAATCATGTTCGCTTATTCAGTTGTGCTGCTTCTATTTGTATTGCTGCTAACATCTCTGAACGGTGCCTTTGACTCCCATGGTTTTCTAGCAGTCTAACTGCTCACAATTTATTGTCTTTTCTAAAGTCATTATTGTCTTTAAAGTCTTTAAATGGAAAAATAAGCAAGTTTGTATTGATATTAGGGGAAATTTTCCTGACTAATGTAGCCAAAAGATGAAAAAAAATCCTTGTTGGAATGCTTCCTTTTCAAAATATATGCCATTTTGATGCACACTCTGTGTTGTGCTTAGAAGGTTTTGTACTTTGTGTACACTTCAGGATGTTTTTAATCATTATTATTAAAATTCGACTAACTGTGACACCTAACATATTTTATTTACACATCATCCTGGATCTAATAATTTTTTATGGAGTTTGGGCCTCAGAAGATATTAGGGGCTTTATAAAGTATTAACAGCAGTGTAGTGAAAATATTGGCTACTTTTCTGATATTTAACAAATAGCAAATCCATCATTATTTTTCATTTTTAAATATTCTTGCACAAAAATATCATTAAAATAATGAAGATAGTTATTGACATTGTTAGTGTAGATTATAAAGATCCAAATTATCTTATTTAATCCTTCTTGTATCTTCTTCAAAGAGATATTGTTACCTCGATAATAAAATTTATTACTGAAGATATTCTTAAAGCATCAAAGTTAAAGACTTGCCATTTTCAAAATTATTTATGTTCGTATCAGTTTGAAGTTATAGAAACATTAGTGGATTCCAAAGCAAAAGAGCACTTTTTCAAATTAGCAAATTCTGGCCTAGACACAGGATCTAATTTTATTTTTTGAAAAGGATTCAAACCTAAGCTAACAGTTATTGACTGAGAACTTCTTTAGAGTCAGAGTCCATTGCTAAATCAGTTCCATTTTACAAATGCGTGTAAGATGTCAGGTTCTGGTATCTGTTTCCTATTTCCACACCCATCAGTTTTTGATCTGGGAATATTCTTTCACAGTTTAAAACATTTCATCATACTTTTACTTGCCATTTTTACAAGGCAATAGGTTACTCATATAATTCTTTTTTGGGGGGAGGGGGGGTCCGGTCATGGGGCCGGAACTCTGGATCTGGGCACTGTCCCTCAGCTCTTCAACTCAAGGCTAGCACTCTACCACTTGAGCCACAGCACCACTTCTGGCTTTTTTCTTTTTGCTTATGTGGTGCTGAGGAATCGAACCCAGGGCCTCAGGCATGCAAGGCAAGTGCTCTACCACTGAGCCACCTTCCCAGCCCACTCATATAATTCTTTAAGAAAATGATACACCATGTAGTTAACTTTTATCTCTGGAATCCACAATTAATTGCTATATCCTTATCCATGAGGTCATGATTATTCCTCCTGGTTTTATACAGCGTGTAATATTGCTAAATCAGATGGTTGTCTTAAAAATCCTTATAGACACTTTGCCCAATAATGAAGACAAAAATTGATATAGTAGGCTAAGGAGTATTTGCCCAAGACCCTGTATTTGATCTCTGTCTCTAAACAATAAATCTGTGTACATATCAAGTCTAAATTAAAAAGGAAAAAATAAATTCTAATTAGTTTGCCATTGTGTTTACTCATATTCTGTTAGGATATCCTTCTCTTGTATTTTAATTAACTTTTGTACATTTTGAATTAACTTTTCCATTTGCAAGTATCATTATGCACCCAAGGCTTTTCATGGATAAAACAATTTTCAAATAATTTTTGTTACTGTTTTCCTTTTGATATTCATTTCTTCACAACTTGGGTACTGGGAGCTCTTTTTTAAGGCAAGATTTTTGATCTTTGAACACTACATAAAGTAATCTTGAAGGCATCTCTGTTTTCTGGAAATAAAGTCTTCCCCAATTCATTATTCATCTTTCCTACCTGAAGATATCCAACGAATTACTCTCTCCAATTCACAATTGTTTTGAATCGAGAAAGTATTTTTAGAAATGCAGTACTTTGGAATCGTATTCCAATAGGTCTTAGTGACAGGGCCTAGAAGTGACATATATTTAAACAAGTTAGGAGTTTATTGTCTCATACTTATGTAGCATTTAAGAAATCACTAGTCCAATATTAATTACAATTAAGTGGTTTTGTTTTTCTTTCATCCTTAAGGAATGTATCCCTAAGGAAAATATGCCTACCTAAGTACTATTTTAAAAACTGCAATAATTATAAAAAAATCTTTGGATAGTTTCCCAAGACCACATTTCTTTTCATTCTAAAATATACCATAGATGTTGTCAACCTATGTAGACTATCAGAGTAGCTTTAAAATCTTTTTAAAAACTCTGCACTGCATTTTAATTTTGTTTTTAAGGCACACATAATCATTGTACAAATTTTGGTGATAGAGTATGATTTTTAAAAAATTTTATTGTCAAGGTGATGTACAGAGGGGTTACAGTTACACAAGTAAGGTAGTGAGTACATTTCTTGTCTTACTTGATAACCCTTCCTCATTTTCTCCTCCTTTCATTACCCCCCTAACCTCCCCCCAAGTTGTACAGATCATTTCCAACATGTTGTCTTATGAGTATCGCTGTTGCGTTGGTTCCCCCATGTCCTTTGTCTCACCATTTTGTTGTTCCCCTTCCCTTCCCTAGTTCAGATAAATAATAGAGTATGATGTTTTGATACATGTATACATTGTATAATGCTGAAATATGGGAAATTAGCACACATTATCTCAAAAACATATTTTGTTTTGTTTTGTTTTTGTTTTGCTGGTAAAAACGTTGAGAGCTTCATGCTGTCTTGGGTTGGTTGCACAGCTGGCACTCTACCACTTGTGACATGCCTCCAGCCAGGTTTTGCTGGTTTAGAGAAGGAATCTCAGAGACATTTCTACCTAATCAGGCCTCAAGCTTATATCTTCTGTATCTCAGCCTCCTACTGTTGGTTATTTTGGAGATGGAGTCTTTTTTTTAAAAACTTTTCTACAAGGGCTTCTCTTTAAACTATGATCCCTGAGTAGCTAAGATTACAGGTGTCAAATACTGGTGCCTGTTACATTTATCATTCTCTATTATTTTCCTCTACTAACAGTAAAAAATAGAAGATTTCATTATAATATACTGCTCTAATCATAATCACCCATTCCCCTATTTCTTCCTCTTTTCCTACCTTCTCTCCCATTTTCCCCTCCTACATCCTCAAATAGTCCCCTTGTTACTTGCATGACTTCCTTTCTCTCATTGATTCTACAAATAAAACATAGGAAATATTACCTTCATAAGATTGGGTTATTTCACTTAGCAAAACGATCTCTAGTAGCATCCATTTTCCTGCAAATGACATAATCACTTTTTTCTCTACAGTATAGGGGCTATCAGGGAAGGATGAACAGATGAAACCCAGGAATATTTATTAGTGAATCTACTGTGTATGATACTAAGAGTGGATGCATTTCATAATACATTTGTCCAAACACATAGTATATACAATGAAAACTATCAGTGCAGGTTCATTGATTCTGACAAATTTCTCACTCTTATGGGAAATTAAAATTCATTTAATTCATTATGTTTTTTCAATTTATTAATTTAATACAATATATAAATATATAATTTAATATTACATTGAAAATGTTAATTTACACTGTACATTGCACAAATATAAATATAAAGAAAACATATTTAATATGTTAAGTATGCATATATTTTAAATGGCATTCTATATTAATTTGTATTACATTCTATGTAATTAGGTTGATTGTTAATTGCTTCACAGCTGATATTGAAGTTCTGTGATATACAGTCTGTTTATCACTTTATTTCAAGATCTTGACAAACTCAGAAAAATACAGTGTGATTCTTTGGAAGGAAAGAAGAATATTTTAGATAAAGTCTATTCACAAATATATTCTGTATATTGTAACTTCTAAAATTAGTTATAATATATTAATGTTATTGACACAGGATTATAGTTATAAAATTACTCTATATTATTTCCTAGACTAGTGTTAACATCAAAAATAAATATCTGAAATAAAATTCCCCAAAAGAAGCATGAAAACTTGTCAATACTAAGGAAATATAAAATTCATTCTGTGATTTAACAAGTACAATTTAAGAATTCTTTTTTTTTTTGGGGGGGGGGTCCGGTCCTGGGGCCTGAACTCGGCCTGGGTGCTGTCCCTCAGCTCTTCAACTCAAGGCTAGTGCTCTACCAGTTGAGCCACAATGCCACTTCTGGCTTTTTTCTTTTTGCTTATGTGGTGCTGAGGAATCGAACCCAGGGCCTCATGCATGCAAGGCAAGTGCTCTACCACTTAGCCACCTTCCCAACCCACAATTTAAGAATTCTTGATGCCATTGGCTCATGCTTATAATCCTAGCTACTTAGGAAATGGGATCTGAGAATTATGGTTCAAAGCCAGCCAGCCCAGGCAGGAATCTCCAAGAGATTCTTATTTTCAATAAGCTACCAAAAAGAAAAGAACAAAAAGAAAAAAAAATAAAACCTTTTTTCACTAGAGTTCCTGGAAGGCTGAAACTTTTAGCATAATAAGACACATTTTTTATTAATGACTTCCAGAATTATAAGTTAATAAATGTGTATTGTATTGGTCATTCATTTTTGTTCATTACAACCACAATTGGAAATTAATACAATATGTAAACAGAAGACTGGATAAGTATACTTACTTTCTGATTATCTTTTCTGCAAAGATCATTTAAAGAAATCTTACTTTAAAATGATATAAACTCAGATTCCCAATCCAAAATTGTGTTTCCTAATGAATCTATAGCCCAACTTTTGGTTAAAGGTTTGAAGTTCATGAAATATTTGACTTTTTTGCTTATAGTAGTTACCTGACACCTCTAAAAATTAGATCCTACTGAAACAATTTGATATGGCTGCCGAAGAGTACACATGACATATGACCCAGGTTCCTATTGTCCACACATAAAAATACATGTCATTTGTGTATATAAGAGACACATATAGAGAGACACATCATAGAGCTTGGTATTTGTACTTGTAAATTAATAACATACTATATGTAGTACATACTATATATACATAAAAACAAGAAAATTTGGTTTGGGGATAGGCAAAATTATTTGCTGCAGCAGTGTCTTATGCTTTATCACCAGAATTTATATTTAGTTAATAAACAGAAAGGTGCAGGCAAAGAGAGAGTAGGTGCAGGCAAAGAGGATCACTGGGAACCATGTCATTAATAGGAAAGAAAATATAAATTTCAGTAGATCTTAAATTCTAATAAGTGCTAGTTCTAATACAAATAAATGAATATTGATGAAGCAAAAGCAATTAACATTTCTAGTGTTTCCTGGAAAATTGATGCCTCTTAGGAAGAATGAATTCCATACTGTCATCAATTTCTCTGGAAATAGTTTATGTGAAATAATACATATTTCAATCCAGTCATTTTTGTACCTCTTCATCAGATATATAGGAAATCTCTTTGCTTTTTTAAATTTTGTTATGTACCTAAAAGTTGTACTGCAAAGAAAAGAAACTTAAAAAGAGAGTTTGAACAAAGCATCTACAATGCCAACATTGTAATTGGTTCTGATAAACTATGACTGGATTCTATTAGGCTGAAATATTACTTCTGTATAAATCTTAAATTAGTTTTATTTTAACGATAGTAAATTTCAATAAAAGTCATAATCCCCCATGTATCATAAATTTCTGTGTCAGTTGGAGAAATTTCCTGTTGAAAGAATGAGTACTAATTCATTGAACATTAGTCTGAAAAACACTGAAGTGAATCCATTTTATCTGACATTATAGAGAGAAATAAAAACATAAGAAATATTGATGGTCATCATTAACAATCTATAATAGACCATAGCCATTTGCCTAAATTTAAAAAGTCTGAAATATGTTTTGTGATCCTAAATATTTTACAATGGATGACCTTTATTTAAACAGGGTGATTCTAGTCAAGTTAGAGATAAATATATTTATGAAACTCAAATGATGCTAAATTCTCACTGTGAAATGATAAAAAGTATATGTAGCTAGTCTTTACTCTCTCACTCACTAGTTCTGATAAAGTTCTAGAACTAGCTTAATAATTATCTACTGTATTGTATTTCTATTGTTGCATGACAAATTATCACAAACATAATGGCTTAAAATACCATACATTATCTCCCAGTTCTTCAAACCCAAGATTCTGGGTACAATTCCACAGCATCCTCTACTCTGGATAAAGTCAATGTATTGGGCTGGGCGCTGGTGGCTCGTCTGTAATCCTAGTTATTCAGGAGGTTGAGACCTGAGGATCACGGTTCAAAGACAGTTCTAGCAGGAAAGTCTCTGAGACTCTTATCTCCAATAAACTACACAAAAAAGCCAGAAATGGTGCTGTGACTCAAGTGGTAGAGTGCTAGCCTTGAGCACAGACTCTGGGACAGTACCCAGGCCCTGAGTTCAAGCCTCAGGACCAGCAATCAATACAACTATAGATAGATAGATAGATAGATAGATAGATAGATAGATAGATAGATAGACAGACAGACAGACAGACAGACAGACAGACAGACAGACAGATAGATAGATAGATAGATAGATAGATAGATAGATAGATAGATAGATAGATAGATAGATAGATAGATAGATCTGCATTCTTATCTGATGCTTAACTAGGAAAGAATCTAATTTCAAGATACTGATAGAATTAATGAGCTAAGGGCTGAATAACTGAAGTTGCCAACACAATTTAGGCGTGTAGGGCTGGAAGTCAACTGGTTTCCTGCTATACAACCCCTTTCAAAAGCACTTCCTTACACATATACCACCGAAGGAGTAACCTCTTATCACATATGCCATATTCTATTTTTAGAATCTAGTCACAGGATCTTCCTGTACTGAAGAGTATGACCCACTGAAGTATTTGCCATACATATCATCCCCCAAATCAACTCTAAGAACACTATAGTGGTGAAAAGATAGCATTGATCCACATAAAAATAATCCCAGTGGAAAGTTCGGAAGGAACCCCCATAATGAGTCCTTTGCTCCCATGAATACTGTATGTGTTTATCAGGTATATTGCAATAGGCAGTAGCTTAAGGCCGCAATAATAGAAGTTGTGTTTTGCCTCTCCTTGTTGCACTGAAACAATTATCACCAGTCCCTCAACACAGACATTTGCACCAAGAGAACAGGCTATCAGTATATTAAACACTGGTTTAGAAGCCCTAGCCTGAGGGCAGGAGTTCTGGAGCTCTGCCAAGTTCCAGGTTTCATCATGGTAGGCTTAAGGTTTATACCTCATTGCTGCTAACTTTCCCAAGTAGCTGTTGTTTGATATTGGTAGAGGGGGTGATGAAGTCAATCTTTAATTCCTGTCTTCTCCTTTACTTGTTTTTTTTCTTAATATTATGCTAAAAGCAGTTACAGAGATCTCTTCCCTGAGTCCTGTAAAGATGCTTTACATTGATAGTTGTTCAAATTGATCTTTTTTGGTGAAGATGAATGCTAGAGGATCTCATTCTACCGTTTTCTTTTCCATAATATATTTGAATATTGTTTTTCAATTCAGAAAATTTTGTTTATTAGATATAGCGTTAAATCACATATGTAGGGAGGGGTACTTCACCACAAATCTAAAATGCTGACCTAAATTATGTCAAAATGCATAATGTAATATCAAAAAATGCATAATATTGAACTTTAAGAGGAAATAATATCATAATACCTTCTTTGATTGTGATGTCTTTTAAAGATAATTAATGCTTCTTTCTTTTTTAGTGCATGGTGAAGGAAGGGAATGCTATTTCATACAGAAATATAAATTTGTATAATTCATGGCAAGACTTCTAATAAGAGTTGTTGATTTAAAAAATTATAGTATGGAAGGCTGCTTAACAAATTAGTTCCAAAAGCCAGATTTCCTGGCAATGGTTATGTGCAGACATCTGTAAATATGTGAGTTGATTTTATTTTTCTACCTGTAAAGAAATTAATGAAAATGATTCTAAGATACAGTCCCATGGAACATAGCAAATGATGTAAATAACTCAATATGAAGATTTCTTTGGTTTTTTTTTACCCCTACAACCCATACAACCAGAAACAATATTCCTAAAAAAGTAGAGAACCCTCAAAAATTGTCTCTGTGTGTATGTGTGTGTGTATGTGTGTGTGTGTCCAGCTGTATATTGGATTTATCAGTGTGATGGAATTAACGGATTACCTATTAAATACATCAATGTTGCCATTAATCTTAGAATTATTTGACAAACTTATGTCATTGGAAACTATACAGGTCATTAAAGTCATTGCTTGAGAAAGTAAACTAAAGTTAATACAGGCAATAGTGTAACAAATGCTAATTAGCCTGGAAGTGGGAATATTATCATCTAAAGAAAGAATGATTTCAAGGTAAGTCTAAAATAACCTGGATAAAAAGTTGAAAGAAATATATAATAATACAAGTATGGTTATAAACTATCACTTGTAGCAATAATAATAAAAATAATATAGTAATTCATATTAAATATACTAAAATGGAATAGAATATTTATTGCAGTGTTCCAGTGAAGAAGCCCCTGATTATATTAAAATTTATCACACATCTAAAGAAAGAATGTATTAATGAAAAATTTTAGTTTGCTATACATGTACTTAAATTCTAAAGTAGCACAAGAAATTCTGATGGTGTTCATTAAAGTGCCATCCAGGGGAATTTTGAACTTTTACTCACTGAAAATGTCCTAAGATGATTGTTCCCTACTAATTTCGTTGTCTTATTGTTTTAATATGGGGAAATTAAGCATTGAAAAATGTTTATGAAATCACGTTCCTTTATTTCCTGAAGACTAACCTTTGATACTATATATTAAGCATAAATGTATGCACATGGAAACACATTCCTGGTTATGGGAATAAAGTTATGCCAGGAGTATCTTCTTTTTCTCTGACCTCATTGCGGAAGAGTAACAATCACTAGTAATTCTCAGGAGCAATAAGAGAAATACAGCACTTGTAGCAATTAATAGTAATTTTTGTTGTGTATGTTTCAGGGTATTTTCTATATTCACATTATTTAATAATCATTTAATAATGAATGACTAATATTAGATTTATACATTTAAATAAAATAATTTATCAGCTCTGCTTCTGAAATTATTTTAAGATTTGTAATAGAAGTATTTCTAATTTTGAAATAAAATACTATCATGTGATAATGTCCTACCTCAAAATACTGTTAAGATTATTTTATAGGATGAATCTATTTTATCATGATTACTAAATTAAAAGAACAAGAATCAAGATTAATTAACAAGTAGTGCCATTTTAGCAGGTCAAGATCAATCCAAGCATTAGGGTAGGGCTGAGGGTGTAGGTTAGGAAAATATATGAAATCTCTAGAATGTGTCTGGCCTGCCATATTTGATGTATAAAATGATATCAGATAAACTAGACTAACTCACAAACATTAATTTCTTTCTTTTTTTTTTTGGTGGGGAGGGGGTTCCGGTCATGGGGCCTGAACTCTGGGCCTGGGTGCTGTCCCTCAGCTCTTGGGGACTTCCAAATGTATCTCCTATCTTCCTAACACCTCCATATAGTTCACAGGGAACAAATTGATCTTAAAGTGCAGAGGTCATAATGTTTCCATAAATAATTTATTTATCATGTTGCTAAGTTTTCTTTTATTTTTTTTCTAATCCACATTTAGTGAAATACAATTCATGATATACACTTATGCACGGTTAATGTCCCAAACCTAGATAAACCTATACATAAATAGCTCTGAACAATAAATTAACAAATATTTCCAATAAATATTGATATCTACTGGTAAAATGAACTGTCAATTTTTGGTTGGTTTCATAATCTCCTAAATTGCCTGGTGAAATTTCCAGCTTGTGAAATCTCCATGCTTGGAAAGATAATATTGACCCTGCACCTGTCAGTGAGGCTGCAGATGGTGCACGGAACATACACGATTGCCTTCAAAACAGGAAGGAGGAGGAGATGAAGGAACAGATTGCTGTGTGAAATGAACACATACATCTAAAAGGCTAATTATTTGTTCTCTAAAACTATTTCTAGTGAGTTGCTTCCTTAAACACTGTGCATCATGAAAAAGGCAAAAAAATCGTTGTAAGAAAGGTTTCACCAGAAATGTACTTATTACCTTACTTAGGTACCTATAACCCCTCTGATATCATGCTTACAATAAAATTAAATTAAATTAAAAAAAAGAAATCATACTACTGACATTGTTGTGTCACTCAACAAATGCACACACATTTTACTGAAATTATCTTTCTTCTGGTGCAGGACTTCACATCTACAGTAAAGCTTTTTCACCTTGTGGACAGGTAAAATACTTTTTTGTCACTTAGAAAACTGAAAAATTGGTATTAGTTTCAGTGTGACCCTTCCAAATGACCAAAATGCACCAGAATATTGATTTGATCAAAAAGCATTTCAAAAGGAAATAGTTACTAGAAACTCTGTCATTGATCTTAAAATATCATTGAGAAATACTATCTGAAATAATCAAAATAATAACTTGTCTTCAGAGAGGAAAATACAGGTATTAACAAATCAATATATTGTACAATAGTGACAAAATAATTATCACAAACCATTTAGCTTGATAAGTTAAAATTCAAGTTAATGGAATTTAAAAACTTAAAAGAATGTGTGATTTGCATCATTTAGTGATGGTTAGAAATCTATTTTAAATAAATGCATTTAACTGAACTGAAATCATTTTACATTAATGAGTATGAATAATATTAACACATTCTTTATTACTATGATTTTCATTTGTGTTTGCCTGTGTATGCATGTATGGTCTACAGATATAGATATTTACTCAAAATGGTTTAGCATGATCTGATCATTTTTATGACATTATTAATGTCATAAACACACAAAGTTTGTATTTCTAAGCTCTTTCTGGAGTATTATTTACATTCTTACGCAGGTATTTCTTTTAGGGTGATATTCTCATTAATGCATCCTTTACTTCCAAGATGGCCTTAATAATCAGGACTTTCTCATGAATCTGTGTCTCCATTTAACTTCTGAATTGACCCCTAGTTCCTTCAATTGCTATTATTTCTCATGACCCCTGTTGATCATATGGTTCTCATATGTGTCTCTTCTATCAAAGTAGATTGCTTCTTTTCTATTAATCTTGAATTTTTGAAGGTCTTAGCCCTTATTAATTATATTTTAGTTACAATCTTTACTCTGAACACTTTAATTAAGACTTCCTGTTAGAAATTCCTTGAATTTAAAGTACATCCTGTTAATTAAGCCACATCCATTTGCAGATTATGAACCTGAGCTCAGCCAATGTGAGCAGAGGGGCAGAGCCTGCTGGGTTAGGTATTATGAGGAACAGCTTGTCTGCTCTGTTTGCTTGCTTGCCAGATTTTTGGCCAATGGCACACCCTTCTATAGAAGTAAATTTCACTTTACCAAGTTCCATATGTGACATTCCCAAATTCTGAGCTGTTTCTAACACTCAAAAGATAACTAATCCATACCCTTGAGTAAAAGTAGGTTCAAAAGCCTTATAAGAACCTGTGAAGAAATGCTCAGCTTCTCTAGTTATAAAAGAAATGCAAATCAAGACAACATTGAGATTCCACCTCACCCCAGTTAGAATGGCTAGAATCAAGAACTCTAATAACTACAGATGCTGGAGGGGATGTGAACAGAAGGGAACCCTACTGCATTGTTGGTGGGAGTGTAAACTTGTTCAACCACTTTGGAAAGCCATATGGAGGTTCCCCAAAATACTACACATGATGCTCCCCTATGACCCAGCAATCCCACGTTTAGGCATTTACCCAAATGATCACAAATAAGGCCATACTAAAGTTACCGGCACAACTGTGTTTATGGCAGCATTGTTCACCATAGCTAAGATATGGAACCAACCTAGATGCCCCTCAGTAGATGTAATGGATCTGTAGATGTAATATAGATGGAATATATTGTAGATAGATGATAGATAGATAGATAGATAGATAGATAGATAGATAGATAGATAGATAGATAGATAGATAGATAGATATAGGTATATATACATATATATGTATACATACAATCACAATGGAATTCTATGCCTCCATTAGAAAGAATGGCATTGCCCCATTTGTTAGGAAATGGAAAGACTTGGAAAAATTATATTAAGTGAAGTAAGCCAAGCCCAAAGAAACATAGGTCCCATGGTTTCCCTTATTTGCAAGAACTAGTATATGTCTGAGACATGAAGAAACGGTCAGATAAGTTGATGTTAGGTAAAATGAACACCAAGACAAGGACTCAAATGGATTTTCTTTCTTGCTATTGTTTCTAACATATTTATAAGATATTTCTTTGTTGCTTTATATGTCCCTCTCCCACGGTATAACCCCTGTTTTCACTGTATTTGATGTTGGTATAATTTGTGGAGGAGAAGAGAAAAAACAAATTGTTTAAATAGGGATACAGGTGGACCCATTGCAACAATGAGATGTACAAGATGCTATGTCAAAAAGCGAACTTTACAACTTTGGTGCAGGTGGGGGAGGGGAGATGGGAAGGGGTGGAAGGGGAAACAAAGGAGGAGGCAACAATGCTTGATAAGAAATGTACTCATTACCTTGCCCATGTAATTGTAACCCCTCTGTATGGTATTTTCACAATAAAAAAATAAAACATTATTTAAAGCCAAAATATATAAGATGATGTATCACATTGTGATAGAAAAGAAATATGATTATGAATAATCTAACTTTGTGTTTTAGGTAGTTCTAGTTAGCCAAGGTAATTGTTACTTCTAAAGTAATCAGATGAGCCAGGTATTGGTGGTTCTTGCCTATAATGCCTAGCTGTGCAGGAGGCTGAGATCTGAGTATCACAGTTCAAGGCCATTCCAGGCAGGGAAGTCTTTGAGATTCTTATCTCAAACAGCTGTTATCTGCTGCCTTTATTCCTTCTGAGCTGTGGGAACACACTCACTTACCTCTAGCAGCCCCCAACCAAAAAGCCAGAAATAGAGCTGACTCCAAGTGGTAGTATTTACTGACTTCTAAAAAATGGTCATGGGGTTAGAATTCATGGCCTTACAGTTGTACAACTTGATTGCTCACCTTGTGTTCTACCACTTGAGCCAACCCTCCAATCCAGCTTTTCAATTGTTAATGGGAGATGGAATTTGCAAAACCATGACAGAGTTTTTAACCCATTATCCTCTAGATCTCAGCCTCCTGAGTAGCTGCCTTTTTTATTTGTTCCTATTGTTATGATAATCATGGGCTCTGTATATAAAGATTGTTGAAGGGAGCAAATGGCAAATATTCTCATGTACTGCTTTGTTTAATTAATTTTTAGGCACTTAAGTTGAATTCCAATCATGTCTTTTTGAAACCATTGATTAGACCCATGTAATCCTGTTCAATATTGCAAAATTATAGCCTTCTTGAAGTTAGGACATGCCCTTGCTCTTAACTCAGTCCTTATCCATGATAGATGGTCAATTATTAAAATAAAGAAATAGGTACCACACAGTATTTTGCTTCTCTTTAAGACTTAAAGCTAGAAAGCCACACAGAATTGATCCAAGACATGGTGGCTGTAGGTAGATACATCAGTCATTCATAGGTCATTTTGGTAGTGCTGTAGTTCATGGAAATTTGCTACCACTTCTCAGGGACTGTTGGAACCTGGGATGCTGGTAATTAAAGAAATTGAGGTTGAGCTAGAAGAGTACTGGCAAAGGAATGACAGAATGAGGCAGCAGCCTCTGCTCAGATGGTGTCTTACTAGAGGTTGTCGATATATTCAATGTCTACAGCTTCATTGAGAATCTCCATAGGTATGTAACAATAGTCAGATCCTTATAGGTATGTAACAACAGTCAGATCTTCAGAAACAAAGTTACCCAGTACTTTGATATATGAAAATGTATTCTTCCCCTTTATTTCTATTCCTTCTTACTTAATTTTCACATTCTTTCTCCACAATCCAAAACACAGAGTACAAGAGAGTACCATAACTCACCCATTATTCACTTCCATTGTCAATCATTCAATTATTTTTTAAATGCTAATATATTCTTGATCATATTTATATTACTCTGTAAATAACTCTCCTTCATGAAAGATGCAGGGATTGAAGAATTAGAGATTCTATAGGAACAGTCATTATCTCCTTTAATGTAATGGTGCTTCAACAGTTATCCACTAAAATCCATATAGCAGGAGAATGGGATTTTAGTATGCTGAATTATTGGAAACTACAGTGAATTGAAGTTCCAGTTTGAAGGTGGTAGTACAAAACCAGTATTTCTTCTTCTAGCTTTCAAAATAATATACTAACAATAAGAGAACTGAATGTGAAAATGCAAATTCTATTTTTATTTTTATTTGCATTGGGTCTATGTGGCTAAACTTTAATCCATAAAATAAATGGAAGTTATGTGAAAGACAGGAATAGATGATAGATAGATCTATTCAGGAATAGATGAAAGGAAGAAAGCGGGTTACAATATAATTATTTAAGGAATCAAATCTAAAAATTAATCATTGCTACATTTTTATATTTGGAAATAACACACATGTGCTTCAGTAAGGTTCTGTTTATATACAAAGATATATTTGCTTATATAGCAGACTTGCATAAAATGAGTATGCATATGGAATAATCCCCAGAATGTATTGTTAAATGAAAAAAGAAAAATATAGAACAGTTATTGCTATATTTTAAAATATGTAATTTGTCCATCTATGCAGAAGTCATCTAATGGGATTTTCAATAAAATTTTATTTCAATAACAATACAATATTGTAAAATACACTAACAAGAAAATAACCTTCCAAACTTGAATATGGAAATAGAAGAAAAGCTGTAGGTAACTCAGTTTAAATATCTTTTGTCTGCTTATAGAAAATTGATACTATACAAACTAGAAATCTTACCTAGGAGTTTGGTGGGAGGAGCACTAAGCAACAGAAACACATGGAATTGAGAGTACACGGAGTTAAAAGTAATAACCTCTAGAATTGACACAGTTATCTTCCAATGAATGATGTTCTTTGTTGCTGAGTGTCTCAAGTTCAATACTTTGTAACTCATACTGATATACGTTTTGTATACATTTACACAGTTAGTTATCTGTCCAACTTATTTCAAGCTAAGCAAATCAAGCTTTTGGGAAGCAAACTTTAGTAAACATTAAGACCCATATCTCTTTATAAAATGCCCGAAGGGCATCTTGAATGCTTAAACAAAACTGCATTTATCAGCCCATGAAAGCAATGAAATATTTGAGCCAGGTTGAATACTTCAGGGCAGTTTTTATTCTGAGAGTTAAAAACTATTACTGGGTAAATCAGAATATGTTACTGAATGATGAGTTTCTGAAAAATGCAATCCCTCTGTGAATTGGGAATGAAATCACTGACTTCGTGGAACTGAGGGTTCTGTGAACAAGGTATGTGAGTAGGAAAAACAGTATGCTTTTCTTGTTTTTGAGAAAAAAACAAATCATCCATACACCTAGAAGCAGTAGTTTTCAACCCTTGGCACACATTAGAATGATGAAGGGATCTTTCAAAAAATATTGATACCTAAATACCAACCTTAGAGACTCTTATATAATTGGGCAGGGGAAGGAACAGAGTATTGTTAGGTTTTAAATCTTGCCAGGTGATTCTAATGGGCAGTTGTGCACCATTATGTTAGAGCTATGTCTCCCATATTCTGCTCATAGTAGAGTCATCTGGGGAGCTTTTAAAAATTCCACTCCCAGATAATAACTAATGCTGATTATAGTTGACTTCTCAAGGGTAGAAGTCAAGAATCAGTGTTTTGATGTGATATATAGGTGATTCCGATGTGCAACAAAGTCTGGGAACCATTGAGTAGCCAAGTAAAGCAATGAGAAGGACATTGGGATAGCATCAACTCTGAGCTACACAGATAGTAGTCTTGATAATGGTTACATGTGTGTACCAGGCATTTAGCTATTCATCTACAAAATAGCAGTCTACTTATCCTTATTCTATTCTATTGAACTAGTATTTATAATTTTGCTGTGATTATCAAACCTTTATATTAGTCTTAAAGCCAGGTAGCATAAGTCCTCCAACATATATTTTACTATATTGTTTTGTATTCTAAGTGGTCTGAAACCACAAATACATTTTAGATCTCCAAATATTAATTTCCATAAGAAATATCCTGCTATGGTTATTATTGAAATTAGACATTATACATGTGTGTTTATGTACATATTTATGGAGATATATACAAATATACATATAGGTATACATATATATAACATATAGGTATATATATATTTATATGGAGAAAGAGAGAAGTTGGGGAAAAATCGGTGACTTGAAAGTATTAAGAATACCACTTGGGGAGGGGGTTAGGAAGGAAAAATAGTAGTAAATGAGGGAAAATATGACACTACTTAAAGAGAATGTACTCATTCTCTGAATTATGTAACTGTCACCCTTCTGTTTATCACCTTTACAATTACAATAAAATTGAAAACAAATAAGAAATTTCAATCCTACAGACATATCTGTCTTCATTTATTCAAGTTTGCATTAGGTTTGTTGGCCTCAAAGGTTGGGATTTTGTGGTAGAAGTATTGAATATATTTTATTAATTACTTTATTAATGTTTAAGCATTTCTTTGTTGTTATAAATTGATTTTATTTAATGTTTTCATTATTCATGTATTAAATCATAAAACATACTTGTATATTGACCCTGTATTTTGACCTTATTAGAATTACCTATTTTTGTAAATAGGTAATTTTTTAAAAATTAAAAAAAATTAAAAAAAGTTTTAAAATAAACTTTTTAGAAATTTCTACATACAGTTTTACTTTTCTATGTTTTGTGACTTTTTTCATTACTACTTAGCAACTTCAGTATACATTGAATAGAAAGTCAACATACTTTCCTTCCCCCATTCCATATAATATGACTTGTGGCGTTTTGAAAATTCTAAGTTTTTTCTTTTGCATAGTAATCACATTTTTCCAACATATAATTAGCAAGCTTTAATTATATAATGTTCATTGGAGCAAGATGTAAAGATTCTGGACTTTGCTATATCTCTTATTTCTGTCATAGCTGGAATATAAGTTGAATTATAAGGTAGATATCACCTGAAATTTTTCAATTCTTTCAGCATGCCCCTTGTTTAATGCTAACTTCAGGGACTATTAGAAAATGTGAGCAGAATTTGTGTGTGTATTTGGAGACTCCTTGTGGTACACACTCCCTGGCTTTTCCCATTGCTTTTTAGATGCACTAAGACCCCCTGACACACACTACTTTGCCTAAAGCCGCTAAAACTAAATATTACCCTTTAGTTCTAGAAGCCTCACAGGAAATTTCATTATCTAGGAATTTTAACATGTTCATTTATGGATACAATTCATCTTGATCAGAGTCATTCCCAATATCCTTCCCCCACTTCCCCCATAAACCAGTCTCCCAAACCAGACTTTCTAAACCATTCTCATTACTAATAAAGAATATAATATTCTTACATATTTAGTTTGATTTCTACTTCTTCACTCCAGAGATAAAAATCAAAGTTAACAAAAACAAACAAAAAATTTAAAATTTTTTTAAAACATTAAAGAAAAACACTGGTTTCTAGCTTTGATATGTAATACTTAAGTTCTGTCAATAGAATTGCCATTTAAGTACCTTCCGAAGACTTGAAAAGCCAGCTAAATATATTTGTTCTTGACATCTAGTATACAGCCAATAATGAGTTCGTTCCATCTGCTTTAGTCTTGTGCCGCATAATGAATGTCACTTGGTGACAGCTTAATTCCATTGTGCTGATTATCTCAAACCTGAATTTTATGGCAATGAAGAACTCATTCTTTCATTTACCTTTATATACCTGATAGAATGTATAATTACAGTTGAGATTAGCCTAATCCATCCTCTACTTAATGAGCTGAACCAAAATTAAACCCAAAATGGAAAAGAATTTGGCATGTTTTAACTCTTCTTCTCTCTGATATGATTTTATTTTCACAGCATCACTTAGCTTGATTCATTACCACCCACCCATTAATTCTGGCAAAAACTCCAAATCGAGTCATTTCATAATCTTATAGCTGAAGTCAATGCCATTTGACCTGGGGATAAATTTGCTATGATTATTCAAACACCAGTATTGCCTTATAACACAGACACAGAGAGAGCATTTTGATAATTATTTCTCTTTGAACAAAACAGGGTATCTATCGAGATTAAATCAAAAAAGCCTGACATGGGGGGGGGGAGGGCTGGGAAGGTGGCTCAGTGCTTGTCTCGTATGCATGAGGCCCTGGGTTCAGTTCCTTAGCACCACATAAGCAGAAAAAGCTGGATGTGGCTCTGTGGCTCAAGTGGTAAAGTGCTAGCCTTGAGCTGAATAGTTAACAGACAGTGCCAAGGCCTAGAGTTCAGGCCCCACGACCAACACCACCAAAAAAAAGTCTGATACGGTTGAAACACATAACCTTTAATATTATTATAAAAACTCACAAACTATTCCTCAGTAAAATTAATATAGCAAAGAATAACAATGTAATACTTTCATATGATTTAATGTTTTACCATGTCCTTAAGTTGTAAAATATGATTCTGACAGGTACAAGTAATCAGAAATTAGTAACAGAGCAGACTTCCAATTTCTGGATGTGAAATCAAAAAAATGTTTATTTCATGATTATATATACTATGGAAAATGACCACATAGGCATGCAAAAATGATGTTAATTTGTATGTAGGGGCTGGAGATATTGCTAGGTAGTAAAGCACTTGACAAGAATCATCATCATGCACACATCATACATGTGTGCATGTGCATGCACACACACACACACACACACACACACACACACACACACAGATTGAATGGCCTGTGCTCAATGAGGGAGGATGAGTAATCCTTTAATATTTCACAATAGTTCAATTAGTTAAAAAAAGTGATTGTGGTGCATATATAAAATCAGTAACAAACTTGAGGACATGCTTTTGTTGTAATCCATAGAATTATATGAAGGGAATGAAGCTATCTAGGAACCCTTAGCTATATATAATTTCATTGTTTGAATAACTTCAAATGACAGCCATCATGTAAGGTTTTAATCAGTTTGATGATAATAATAATATTATAAATTATCAGTTATTTAATGTCTACTGTTCTTGCTGTGTAAACTACTTCATATAGCTTATCCTAAAAATTAATAATGCTTCTGTGTAGTCACATGTGTGTGTTTGTGTGTATGTGCATATGTGTACCAGTCCTGGGGCTTGGGTGCTACCCCTGAGATTTTTTTTTTTTTTTGCTTAAGGATAATACTCTCCTTCCAGATTTTGGGTGGTTAATTTGCGATAAGAGTCTCATGGACTCTGGCTTTGAACTATGATTCTGAGTTCTCAGCCTCCTGAAGAGCTGAGATTACAGGCATAAAATACTGGTGTCCAGCAATGTGTAGTGATTTTTAACTCTACTTATAAATGAGAAAACTAAAGTTCTGGAAGATGAAGTGTCTTGTCCAAGTCTCACAGGTACTAAATAATAGAACACGTTTTCCAGTAATGTTCCATGTGTAACTGTAGGAAATATGCTTACTGGATCTGCTGTTTTGCTTCTTTCCAAGCCCTTTGCAAAGCTGAATTTATGTATTTCAGAACCATTTCTATAACAAATGTTATCTCAGACACAGAGAGGCTTATGAAGTGTAATTTCAAAAGCCTACCTTTCATCCCTCTTCTCTCTGTCAGGCTTTCTATTCTGGATAAAGTAATTCTACAGAGAAAATATAGTAACCTATGTTGTCATTAATAAGTAAGTGGACCTCGAGAAAGGAGCACTTTTTCCCTTCCTGCCTATCAGTTTGACAAGGCCAATTAGTTAAGGGGAAATTTGTTATATGTCTAAAATTTATCTTAAGGATATAAAATTGGGAAAAGATGAGTAGAATGAAAGGCAAATGACTTCCAAATGAAACAAGATGGAAGAAGTAAAGAAGTAAACGTCTGGATTCTACAAGAATAGGAAGTACATTGAATGGTTCAGTAATACTAATAATTCTATTGATTATGTTAAACTTGACATTGTACTCATAATCACAGCATATTCCTTTTCATATTCCTTTTTACTTATTTCTAGAATAGGCTTATTTGCGGGACTTAATATATTTTTCTCAGACATGGCAATGGGTTTGTAAAACTGCAAATATATCATTGACTTTTCATTTAATGATGTTCATGGCCATAAACTAGGCAATATTTCTGATGAGAAAAAATTATTCTGTGACTCTTGATTCCTATATTTTTATCAAAATCCACCTAGTTGTAGAACCAAAATTTAAAATTTTCATATTGATCCTTGTCAATGGCGTCTCCTGCTAATTTCCAAATGAAATATATCATAACAAGAGAGAAAAACAATAACAGTCCATTTCACCAATGTCAATGAATGTTTCTTTTTGACAATAAATAATGACAGATGGTTACCTTCTTAGTGATAGTTGCTAACTTGAATGCTCTGAGACTTTAAAAGTACACTTCTCTGATTATGTGAATGCCCTTTTATCATGACTATTTGGGCCTCATTTTATTATTTTTTTTTGTCGGTCGTGGGGCCTGAACTCTGCTCTTCAGCTCAAGGCTAGCACTCTACTACTTGAGTCACAAAGCTACTTCCGGCTTTTTCTGCTTATGTGGTGCTGAAGAATTGAACCCAGGGCCTCATGCATGTGAGGCAAGCACTCTACCACTGAGCTACCTTCCCAGTCCCCTCATTCTATTTTTTAAAGAAAACTAAATAAGTTATGTTCAAAAGGAGTAGTTCAAAGCCAAGTGTGGAGGTATATTACTACAATCTCAGCTACTCAGGAGGAAGAGGCAAGAAGATCATGCATTTGAGGCTAGCTGGAACAAAGGTAGGAAGATCCTATCTCAAAAACAAAGTATAAACAAAAGTGTTGGAGAATATGTCAAATGGAAGAGTACTTTTATCTAGCAAGTATGTCCTGGGTTTGACCCCTAGTACAGGGTCAGGGGTGGGGAACAAAGTAAAGAGTATCTCAAGAGCTGTAGAGAATTGATGATGCAAAGGTAAATAATAAACAATGCATCTTATGACTTGATTAAAAATACTTATTAATATCCTTTGTTAATCCACCGTACTCATGGTGTTACACATCAGAGTTCTAGCCTACAGACCCATGGTGAAATACAACAAAAGCACAGAATTTGCCTTTCTAGTTAAGCTCGTGTTTCTCTTCTATAAGATGTTTCCGTTATATCTTTATTCTTTCAACATTTGTCCATAAGTTCTTTTTTTTTTAACATTTTAAAATAAGTTTTTATTGTGAAAACACTGTATAGAGGGGTTACAATTACATGGGCAAGATAGTGAGTACATTTCTTATCAAGCATTGTTGCCTCCTCCTTTGTTTCCCCATACCATCCCTTCCCCTCTCCACCCCCTGATCCCCACAACCCCCCTACCAACACCTCCCCCCCATACCCCCATCCCCCACCCCGCCAAAGTTGCAAAGTTCATTTTTTGACATAACGTCTTGTACATCTCATTGTTGTAATGGGTCCACCTGTAACCCTATTTAAATGATTTGTTTTAGTTAGTTTTCTACTGATGGCCTCGCCAAACAAAAATCATTGAAAAAATGTTCCAATAAACTAATAATAATGCTGTCATTCCACTATTTATTTCACCTATTTTCATGCCTGTGTAATTCTTATATATCATCTATTTCTAGGGAAGCAGTGTCCTGCTCAATAAAGGCTAACTCATACAGGCCTTGTTCCTTTTGCCTATTAACTTCTCTGGGAATTTAAACTATATTTTACATCCATTCCTCTTTTATTACATAATGTTAAAAATAATTTGGCAAGAAAGTATAACAATGCAGGTTCCAGACTGCTACATTTATAATAGCACTCCTTTATCTAAAGTTTTGCTTTCCATAGTTTCAGTTAACGGCAACCCACCCAGATCTGATAATATTATGTGGAAAATTTCAGAAATGAACAAATCATAAATTGTAAATTGAAGCTGTTCTGAATAGTATAATAAAATTTTGCAATCATACTTTGTCCTAGCTAGGGCATCAATTAAACTAGCTGCCATCTCAATTTTCAGGCAGACTCGCAAGGTATCATGGTTCTTGGACCCAAGTAACATTTATTTTACTTAATATTGGCCACAAAACCATTACTTTGTACAATTAATTTATACAAGGAAAACAGGTTAAAAAGAAAAAAATGAATTAAAAAGGAAATTATAAAAATCATAGAAACTATTATAGAATATATCTTTACTCAATCTTTCTTTCTTTCTTTCTTTCTTTCTTTCTTTCTTTCTTTCTTTCTTTCTTTCTTTCTTTCCTTCTTTCTTTTTTTCTTATTTATTTATGTATTTATTTAGCCAGTCCTTCTGGGGCTTGAACTGAAGACTAGACACTGTCCTTGAGCCTCTTTGTGCTCAAGGCTAGCATTCTACCATTTAAGCTACAGTGCTACTTCTAGCTTGTCTGAGTATTTTATTGGAGAGAAGAGTCTCATGGACTTTCCTGCCTGGAATGGATTCGGACCACAATTTGCTGATCTCGGCCTACTGAGTAGCTAAGATTACAGGAGTGAGCCACTGGCATCTGAGGGGGGGGATTGGGAGTGGGAGTGGCTGGGGGGGTGGGGGGGGTGGGAGATGGGAAGAGATGGGAAGGGGAAACAAAGGAGGAGGCAACAATGCTTGATAAGAAATGCACTCATTACCTTGCCCATGTAATTGTAACCCCTCTGTATGGTATTTTCACAATAAAAAAATTATTGTACGTATGTATGTTTAGGAAAACTATACTTCATATAAGGTTTAGTATTATTCAAATATTCACTAGGAGTCTGGAAATGTACCTCCCAGATAAGGGAGAAACTTTCCTAGTTGTCCTGTCTCTTTTGTCTCTTCCTGGTTGTTGCATTTATTTTTTGCTTCTTATTTGAAAACCCTGTTATTTTTGTTAACATGGAATGAATTTATTACTATTACCTAATAAGTACATATATTTATATTATTCATTTTAATTTCTCTGTGGCAAATTTTTTCATAAAGAAAGGCTTCTTAGTATTCTCCATGAGAGGGGGAGAGAATGATTCTGAGACAAAAAGTTGTGGAAGCTACTACTTCCTAGAAAATAACAGAGAAACAAAATGGAAAGAGCCTGAATATCTGAAGCAGGTTCTTACCAGTTTAGATTGCTGACACAGTTATGTTAGATGACATACTCTCATTGAATCTACTGAATATGTGAGGCTTCTTTGTTAGAGTCATTTACATATAATCCTTAATAATTCACTCATTATCCTATAATAGAGGGCTTCCAATACAGTGAACGTCATTTTGGAATGCCTAATGTAAGCAAGACACCAGGCTCAGTGAAATTGCACAACCCCTGTTTTCACTGTGTTTGATGTTGCTATAATTTAGGGAGGGGAAAGGAAAAAACAAAATGTTTCAATAGAGATACAGGTTGACCCATTGCAACTATGAGAAAATCCTATGTTGAAAAATGAACTTTATAATTTAGGTGGGTGGGGGTAGGAGGGGAGTAGTTGTAGAGGTGGGAGGGAAGGGATGATAGGGTCAAAACAAAGGAGGAGGCAACAATGCTTGATAAGAAATGTACTCATTACCTTGCTCATGTAACAGTACAGTATTTTCACAATAAAAAACTTATTTTAAAAAAACAAACATAGGAACATTTCTTGGCCTCAGTGAACCTAGATGAAATCAGCTACTATTTTTTTTGTCAGTTGTAGGGCTTGATCTCTGGGCCTGGGCACTGTCCCTGAGCTCTTCAGCTCAAGGCAAGTGCTCTACCACTTGAGCCACAGCGCCACTTCCGGTTTTCTGGTGGTTAATTGAAGATAAGAGTAGCTAAGATTATAGCTATGAGCCATGGGCACTGGGTAGAAAGTTTTATTGTTCCGGGAAATTGAAGCAGCACTTTAAAAGATTAGAGAGAAAAAGGAGGATATTTAATACCACATTCTTTGTATGGTATTTGGAATCTAGACATAAAAAGGAAGAAAAGCGCCTAAATGTGAATGGGAGCCAATATATGGGAGGATTAGCAAGAGCAGTGAGGGAGAATGGGATGAGGTTGATGGGGGTGAAAACATTAGATGTCATGTCGATGGGGTTTCTAAGACCTGGTCATCGGCAGTGCAGGGACAGGCCTGGCTGAATTAAGTTTCCCCTGTTTTTGTAGGATCCACTTTGTTCCTTTCAAATCCTTGGACAATTCCTAGACGGAAAAATGAAAGAAAAGAAAATGTTATAGTGAAAAACATTAAATAGTAAAAAAAAAAAAATAAGAGAAGAAGAGGAGGAGGAGGAAGAGGAAGAGGAGGAGGAGGAGAAGCAGAAGCAGGAGGGAAGAGGATAGAAAAAGTAATAAAGGGCATGAATATCATCAACATGCATTATCTGTATGCCTGGATACATTCATATTACAATGAAACCCCTTTATAAGGTACACTAACAAAACAGTATATTTTAGAAATTGTACCATACAGTGTAGTTGGAGGAATTGGCATAATTACTACTTAGAGGGGAAATCACTGTATAGATAGAGCATGCTGCAATAACTCAAATTGAGGTCTATTATTATGGAAACAGGTTAGTCACTCAAACATTTTGTGTAGGCCAATCACATTATCCGTGTTCATTTCTTCTTTTTAAAAAAAGAAGGAAAAAAATCTCCAAATAATAGAAAATGGAGTGGAATAAGACCAGATGGAGAAAGATTAGTTAAAAGTCCATTGCAATAATGCATTCAAGTGGGCATTAACCATGGGCCCGAATTTGGAGTTGCCAGTGAGGACTGTGATTAGAATAATAAGTTCATGCAAAAGGTGAAATGGAATATTTGGTAGTTCATTACATATAGAAGATGAATAAAAGTAGTTCAGGATGCCTCCCTGAGACCTATCTTACACATCTAATTGGAGGTTGGTACCATTTGCTGAGAGAGAACCCCAGAATCAGGAAGCAGGTTGTTATGCATTTTTATACATGAAAAGTTTTATGGGTTAGTAGTCAGGGATACAGTGCTGCCTGAAAGGAAATAAATAAGCATATCTGGAAGACAAGAGAGATTTGAATTGGAGAAATGATATGGTGTCATCAGCCAAATGATAGGAATGGAAGACCCAAGAGTGAACAAGATTAGCTAGGAGAGTGTGAAAATATAATCAAGGCACAGCAAGTAAGTCCAGCAATTTAGGTCAAACTGCAAATAAATTCTTAAGTGCTCCATCTCTCCAGGTACTGGCTATTCTCCTAGGCTTCTTTTGTTTCCTTCACAGTCTTTGTCAGAATTTTAAACATACTCTTGGTTTGCTTATGTGATCTGATTCTGCTTCCAGAACATAAATTCCATAAATGTAAGAAATCTGTCAATCTTTTCCAGTTTGTTTTTCATAGGTTCTAGAGCCTGGGAAATATCAGGTTTCTAGGAAACCTGGTTTTCTTTGGCAATGCAAGTTGTTACAAAAGCCATGAGAGAGGCAGAAGAAGCAAGAGGAAGAAGGAAGGGAAGAAGATGGAATCTTGAGAAAAATAAAATAGAGGTGTAAGAGAAAAACAGACAAATGTGACACCAAGGAATCTAATACAATTTTTGAGAAAGATGCCGTGAACAGTATGAAAAAGCTGCCTTTATGCATTTCTTTTTTCATTTGGTATCTTATATAATATAAAACATAGAATAGATCCTCCATATAGATTGTGTGTGGCATAAATACCGAATATGTATCGATTTAGCAAATTCTTATTTTAATATCTGTAACCCTAATACAGTAGCCTTTATGAAATATAGTTAAAATACAAAGATGTATCTTCTTTAGGGTAGGAGGGGCAGTCCTGGGGCTTAAACTCTGGGTCTTCACACTGTCCCTGGGCTACTTTTGCTCAATGCTACCAAGGCTAGTGCTCTATCACTTGAGCCACAGTACCATTTCCAGCTTTCTCTGTGATTAATGGGAGATAACAGTTTCTTGGACTTTCCTGTGTGGGCTATATTCAAACCGCAGTCCTCAGATCTCAGCCTCCTGACAAGCTAGTATTACAGGCATATGCCACCAGCACCTGGCTCAAAGATGTATTTTCTAATGGGTAATAGACAAATAAACATATTACCAAAGCAGCATCCTACTTGTATTTGGGGAGAGAATGCCCTTATTGATTTTTGCTATTTTAATTTCCTAGTTATAATATCCTAATTCTTTTATCTATCTTATATGTGTAAATAAAGCTATAATTCTCTAGGCATAGAATGAACTCATGATTACAGTCAAATTTATTAGAATCTCTTATTTGGGAGTCTGAGTCCCACATAATAAAGTGGTATGAAGACAGCCCCAACAAAATTTGAGCTGGTTCTTTCCAGGTGGCTCATCCTTGATTGGATTATTAATTAACCCTTTTCAGGGTTGATCTCCACAGTAGCCCTCATTTTGATCCCTTTAATGCTGGCTTTTTAGTAGTTCTTTAAATCTATGACATCCCCAAACCTTTATACCTTTCCAATTTTTGCTTATGCTAGCTAGACTTCTGAGTGAAGAACACCAACTGATTCATCATTGTTTTCTGGAAAATGACAGTAAGAGCTTTCTCCAATATTATAAGAGGTATTACAGTGAGGAAATATTTTTAACAAGCATTAAGAAATCCATGTCAGATAATTCTCATATTACAAAATGTTGAGCTGGTATGTTTAAGGCTACATATCTTACTTTATAAATTAACATCCTCTCCTCTCACAATATCTCATCTATAATACTTACTGAGTCTTTCCATTAGGACAGCATAGAGTTTTTAAATACATTTTTATTGCATTGTACCTGGGTTATTTCATTTTGATGTCCTTAAATGGAACAATGTGCATTGATCAGACTCACTCCATCCAACACCATAGAAATTTGACAGTGCAGAGATCATTCAAATCTTACATGATCATATCTAAATTCTTACTGGAATTATTTTCAGAAGCATGATATATTTATTAGCAAATATGGAATAAATGATTTACAAATTATAGCCAAGTTCTTTTGGCAAATACAGTTCTACAAAATCATATGACCTGAAAATATGACTGTTTATGTTCAAAACAGAAGATACAACTTTTTTATTTAGATATTGTTGAAGTTGTTGAGATTGTTATAACCATGGAAAAAACTGACCTGAAAGTTTTGCCCACACACACATCCAACCACATACTCATACCCCCCATATATACACACACACAGAATGTTCAATAATACATGTTGTATAAATAGTTCCTACTAATTATGGGAACAGAAACCGTTTTTACTACAAATTCAAAGAGTACATTGCCAGGATTCTTGGGTTCATTCCCAGATTTGTAATCTAAACCCTGATAGATTTGGGAAATGTCACTTGTCATTTAACTTGTTAGAACCTGTTCATTAGTAAAACGTGAGGCTGGAGAGAAGAATAAGTTAGTTCATCTAAAAATATTTCTTGTTGCTATTATTCTAAACCATTCCAAGTATTTTTTCTTAGAATTAATTCATAATTGGAAGTACCATCTGTTATCATCATGAAAGGGAATTTCATAGAAATTTTACTTGCCTCTACAGGTTGTCATTTTATAGAAGAGAAAAGAAATGTATCAGAATATGAACATATTGGGCTGGGAAGGTGGCTCAGTGGTAGAGCGCTTGCCTTGCATGCCTGGGGCCCTGGGTTTGATTCCTCAGCACCACATAAGCAAAAAGAAAAAAAGCCAGAAGTGGTGCTGTGGCTCAAGTGGTAGAGCGCTAGCCTTGAGCTGAAGAGCTGAGGGACAATGCCCAGGCCCAGAGTTCAGGCCCCAGGACCGGACCCTCCCCCCCAAAAAAAAAAACAAAAAAAAACAGAATATGAACATATTACCTTAAATATTCATTCAGTTATATAGAAAACATTACTATAAAGGCAAGATTAACATATTCATTTTAATGTTAGAAGTGTATCCTTTCGTCAAATACTATTATTTATTTGCTTATTTATTCATTTAAAAATTTTTAGCACTGAGGATTAATAACAGTGCTAATCACACATGCACTCTACCACTTAAATTACACCTCTAATCTAGACTTTCTGTGTTTGAGATAGGATCTTCCCAACTTTTTCTAGACTGGCCTCAAATTCTCCATCCTACTGCTTGTCTTCCATGTAGCTGGGATTATAGGAATGGCATGCAGCACCACACTCTGGCTTGTGTTTTTTTTAGTGTTATTATTTATTTATTTATTTATAATTTTTGTTTTTTTTTGAGGTGGAGATCTGAAGATTACAGTCCAAGAGAATGTTAACTCTAAGTACAAGAAAGAAGAAGGAAGGAAGGAAGGAAGGAAAAGAGGAAGGGAGGGAGGGAGGGAGGCAGAGAGGGAGGCAGGGAGGAAGGCAGGGCTAGTGTTACTATTTTTATATCAGTTTGGGAGATGTTTGAAACTTATAGTTCAGTTTAGGAATGTATGTCCTTTAAATAACAGTATTATCAAATGGTTAAAATACAATATTATTCCAAGATACTTTTTAGGAAAAAAAGATATGGAAAATGAAAACATTTAAATATGTAAATGAACTTTTCAATTTACATATATCTGAATTATATTGTCTTTACAATATGTATTTAGTAGGTTCCTCTTGTATTAAGGAGTAAGGGCCCAAAAGAGTGATTGCTATGTTCAGAAAAGTAATGTCTAGAGTTAGCAAACTCTATATACCTTTCTTTTTTGTTGTTTTATTGGCCATGGAGCTTGAACTCAGGGCCTGGGCACTGTCCTTGAGTTCTTTTGCTCAAGGATAACACTCTAAAAGTGTTTAGCCACACCACTTCTGGTTTTCTGGTGGTTAATTGGAGATAAGAGTCTCATGGATTTTCCTGCCTGGCTGGATACCTTTTTTTTTTAATTTAATTTTATTTTATTTGTGAACATACTGTACAGAGGAGTTACAATTACATGGGCAGGATAATGCGTACATTTCTTACCAAGCATTGTAGCCTCCTCCTTTGTTTACCCTTCACGTCCCTTCCCAGCCTCCCCCCTCCCCCCCAATCCCAATCCTTCTCCTTCCCCTCCCCTCCCCCCCACCCCCTCCGCACCGACTGGATACCTTTTAAGGTAATTTGAGTTCATAAAAGTTATATCTGCTTCCTGAGTTAAAATAAACAAAGAATCCATTGGCTTGTCTTATTAATAATTAAGCAGAAATATTTTAGAGTTCCACTCCTGGAATTTACTATAGCAATAGGAAAAGAAAACCGCCTTGTCTATCTCTGCCAGCTTTAAAAATATAATTTTAAATAGCAAATAAAATGGTACTAAAACATTTTAAACAGCCTCAGAAACTTTGTAATAAAACTAAATCTAATGAATTAATGATAGTTATAGACTATATATAATTCAGAATTAAATTTAGCAAAATAATTATTCTAAAACAGATTCAAAAGATATTTTAAACATTGTTTGACTATAATCAATCACCAGGTGTCTATTTGCCTGTAAGGATGGGGCACATTCTAACATTTAACCATCTGTCAGTCAACATTATTTATTGAGTACCTGCTGTGTATGGAATAGTTAACCTTAAAACAAATCAATCATACAAAAGTCAAGATTTGAATACTGAATACAAGCAAATGAATGCAATTACTTCACTTTCTGGCCAACAATGTAATAAAAAAAAGTTCCATTTCTATTGTAGAAGAATTTAACTCACCTTAACTATGAATAGTAATAAAAATCTTTACTTGGAAATTAAATATCTAGTCTACTGTTGGCAGCTATCTGGTAGCTAGGCTTATCCCGTTATTTTCAAATAACACAATACTGGATGGATTTTATATATACAGCTGAATAAGTCAATAATTAAAGGATTAATATCGACCTACTATCCAATTACCCTTATAGGAGACTTATGATAACTTTTCTGGGTAACATAATGCTAGTACCAGTGTTTTCAGTGAGCATTGTAAATACATTATTCCTTGGCTGTATTTAATGTGGATACAGTGTTTTCCTCTTGAAATTTCTACTTGTATGTATTAATGTTTTATGTATTTAA
Source organism: Dipodomys merriami (assembly GCF_024711535.1). NCBI lineage: Eukaryota > Metazoa > Chordata > Mammalia > Rodentia > Heteromyidae > Dipodomys > Dipodomys merriami. The sequence goes on from NW_027204492.1 coordinate 104,153,902, forward strand.
TAGGTTTTTAATGCATATTAGATATTCTATTTATTTTGCTACTATCTAAAGTGTGTGTGTATGTGTATGGTGGTGTGTGGGGGTATGTGGGGGGGGGGGTGTATCTTAGGGTTTGTTGGAATACAAACATATTCTCCACCACCCCTCCAAAGAGTATTTTGAAGCTTGGACTTTAAAAAGAGATAAAATTAACTAGCTTAGTTCAAGCTGGCATAAAAGAAATAAAGAAAGAAAAATAGAAGTTAGGAAAAGAAGTAGTAAAGGAAAAAGGGAATCAAGAAGGAGAAAGAGGCTGGGAAGGTGGCTCAGTAGTAGAGTGCTTGCCTTGCATGCATGAGGCCCTGAGTTCATTCCTCAGCACCACATAAGCAGAAAAAGCCGGAAGTGGCGCCGTGGCTCAAGTGGTACAGTGCTAGCATTGAGCTGAAGAGCTGAGGGACAGCGCCCAGGCCCAGAGTTCAGGCCCACAACCGGCAAAAAAAAAAAAAAAAAAGAAAAAAGAAAAAGAAGAAGGAGAAAGAACTATTACAGTCTCCAAATTATAAAAGTGCCTCACTGTCTTAATATTTAAAAAAAAGTTGTGAAAAAGAAGGTAATTCACAATTATAGTTTATTTTTTTGACTTTTAAATAATGAATAAATGACTTTCCTGGAATTTTTACTGCTTTTTTTGTTAGTCATAGGTCTTGACCTGTGGGCCTGGGCTCTGTCTTTGAGCTCTTCAGCTCAAGGCTAGCGCTCTACCACTTGAGTCACAGCACCACTTCCAGTTTTCTGGTGGTTAATTGGAGATAAGAGTCTCACAGATGTTGCTGCCCTGCTAGCTTTGAACCACAATGTTCAGATCTCAGCCTACTGAGTCGCTAGGATTATAGGTGTGAGCCACCAGCCTGGCCTGACATATTTTTATCCATCAAAATTAAAGACATCAAATTGCAGCAATGATATGTATGGATATAAAATAAATTTTGCCAAAGATCTATAAGAGCAAAATTATGTTGTCTGAATTATCATACTCTCTGAAGGTATAAAATTGACAGGCAAATTTAGCATTCAGATAAAACATGTTTTTAAAATCCTGATACTATACATGTGGTAATAAATCTTTTTTTTTTCAAAGACAAAGGCTTTATTCTTAGCATTCATGAACTGACTGCTTTGTTTCCTTCCCTCTTTTTTTTATTGTGAAAATACCATATAGAGGAGTTACAATTACATGGGAAAGATGAGTACATTTCTTATCAAGCATTGTTGCCTCCTCCTTTGTTTCCCCTTCCCATTCCTTCCCATCTCCCCCCTTCCCGCCCCCCCAGCCCGACCCTCCCCCAGGAAGTGGTGCTGTGGCTCAAGCAGTAGAGCACTCGCCTTGAGCTGAAGAGATCAGGGACAGCGCCTAAGCCCAGAGTCCAAACCCCACGACCTACCAAAAAAAAGAAAGAAAAAAAAAGAAGAGATGGTAATAAATCTTTTATATCCAATATGGAAGATGAAGATACAGAAAAATAATGACAAGAAATATCCCTGTTTAGGTTATACTATAGCATATTAATCAAGGTTTTTCAAAGAAAGAGAGCCAATAAGTTATATATTTTTTCCCTTCCCCTCCACAAATTATACCCACATCAAATACAGTGAAAGCAGAGGTTATACCGTGGGGGAGGGACATACAAAGCAACAAAGAAATCATCTTATAAATGTGTTAGAAAAAATCACATGAAAGAAAAAAAACATTTGAATACATATCTTAGGGTTCATTTCCCTAACATCAACTTATCTGACCTTTTCTGCTTGACTCAGACATATACTATATATTGCAAATAAGGGAAACCATGGGACCTATGTTTCTTTGGGCCTGGCTTACGTCACTTAATATAATTTTTTCCAAGTCTTTCCATTTCCTAACAAACGGGGCAATGCCATTCTTTCTGATGGAGGCATAGAATTCCATTGTGTATATATACCACATTTTTAAATAGGGATACAGGTGGACCCATTGCAACAATGAAATGTACAAGTTGTTATGTCCAAAACGAACTTTACAACTTTGGTTGTAAAGTTATATGTGATATATATGTACATGTATATACATATATTAGTATATATGTACACATATATATGTTGTGTGTATATGTATATAAAAAGAGGAGAAAAAGACTCCTAAGATAACTATTGAAGCATAGTGCTAAGATCTGTGGTTAGAAAGCTGGATAACTAGTAGGACCAATCTATTTTTCCAGTCTGAATCCCAAGGCCTGAGGACCTGCAAAGCTGAGGACTTAAGTTCTATTCCAAAAGGTGGCAGCATCAATGGTTGTCTAAGTTCAAAGGCTAAAATGACCTGTGCCTCAGCTCAATTAATCAGGCTGGAGGAATTCCCTCTTCTCATCCTTTCTCTTCTATTTAGGACTTTTAATTGATTGGATGCTAACCAGCCAAATTTGGGGAAACAACTGCTTTTTGTAGTCTGCCAATTCAAATGTTAATCTCATCCAGAAACCCCTTCACATACATGCAGGAATATTGTTAAGCCAAATATCTGGGCACTGGCACAGCCAAATCAAGTAACACATAAATTTGATCATTACAAATCTACCTCTATTCAACTTGGCACTCATATACATCTTGTTAAACAAAACAAAACTGCAAAGAGATCCACCTCACACTCATTTTTGAGTGGCTCTCTTTTTATGATGGAAAATAATAAATATTGATGAAGAGTAGAAAAACTCAGAACTTTTGTTCACTGTTAAAAGGATGGCAAAATGATGTGCCCCTGTTGAAATGAGTATGGTCATTCCTCAAATCAATAAAAAAAATACTATCATATGACCCAGAAATTCTACTTCCACATTTATAACTAAAGCACTGAAATTGAGGACTTGAATCCATAGTTAACACATTTACTCATGGAAGAATTGCATTATTCACAAGACCCAAACCCTAAAAGCAGCCCAAATGTCTACAAACAGATGAATGAGCAAGCCAAATATGGTAATATACATACAATGAAGTATTTTCTTTCTTTGGCCTTCAAAAAGAAGGAGAAAGTTTATTCTTGTATAAACTGCAATATGGCTGAACCTTGAAGACATTACAATGAGTAAAACAAAGAACTCACAAATATAAAAAGTGTAGGATTTTACTTACATGAAGAATGTGTAATAGTCAAATTAATAGAGTAGATGGTTGTTAACAGTGGGCTTAGATGAGGGAGAAATAAGGAGTTGTTTGTTAACAGTGGGCTTAAATGAGGGAGAAATAAGGAGTTGTTCTTCAAATGGCCACAGAGTTTCAATATGGAAAAATTTTAAAAGGCATAGTGATATATAATGGTGATAGTCACACAATAATGTTGCATTTAATGACACTGAACTGTCTATTCAAGAATGATTAACAAATATAAATGCTATATTATATACAAAATAATATGTATAGCATATATTATGTATACTATATACTTAAGTACATATAATGTATCCACAATTTAAAAACAACAATAAAATGTACATATTTACTCTCATAAGCTAATTAATATTCATAGTAGAAAATTAGAAAATACTAAAATTTAATACTATAGTTTGCCTTAATGTCTGCAGAACCTATCTTCTTACTTTACAACATCACCATGCTTTTTGTTCTTCTCTAAAAGTTTAAAAATATTTTCTAATTTTAAAGTATAGGTTTTTTTCTTTCTTTTTATCCCTTTCAGATATACTCTATATCCATTTTAATGCTGGTAATTGTAAGCAGTGATAGTCAGCTCCCTCAATATATGAGATAAGCCTTAACATTACTAAAATAATAAAATTGATCTAAATCAACTAGTGTATTTAAAATAATTACTAGTAATAAAATCTAAAATGTACAACTATTGTATTTTTCAGTGTGAGTAGAGTCAATTGAACCATTTATTTTCGCATAGAAAAATCAGCCTACAATATTGATAGGTAGTATATATCACTGCTATAAAAATTATTTCAAACAACACAAACTTGCTTCTTTGTAGTTAATACAGGCGGAAGTTCAAAGTATGTCTTCCTAGGTTAAAAACCTTCAAGTGAGAAATCATCATGCCAATTGAAGGGCTGGCTCGTGCAAGCTCTAGAGGATCATTTGTCTTGCTTTTTGTAACTTCCAGAAGGTGCTTACATTTCTTAGCTCATGGCCTTCTTCCACATTCAAAGTAAGCAATTGCATCATAGAAGCCTCTGATTCTAAGATCACAACTTTGTCTCTACTTTGTTCTGCCTCTCTTTATAGTTCCAAACGCCACTCTGAAACCTACTTAAATAATCTAGAATATCCTTTCCCTGTCAAAATTAGGTGATTGTCACCTTTAATTACATTTGCAACATTAAGTCTCCTCTATTACCTATTTGTAGAATCAGAGATAAGGATACAGACAGCTTTGGGAGTAGAGCCCTTATCGTAGCCACATTTGTGAGTTGGAAACTACTACAATTTATTTTCCTTCTCAGCCCCAAATGTAATTGAACTGTAGATTTACAGAACAAATTGAATTAAGAACGTAGTGTGAAAATTCAAAGGATTATTCATATGGATTCAGGAATATTTTATAACTACTGTTTAACAATAATTCGATATATTTGGAAACTGAGTATATGATCAATATATTCAACTGGATAAGGAGGCCAAGACAGATAAAACACATGAAGAGAATAATAATACAAATAACTCATATTGAAATCAATCTATGTTTCTTAGCCATAATCCTCTAAAACAAAGTACCAGCAAAAGAACATTTTCTATTACTACCTGCATCATTTGAATGAATTAGTGACACCATCAGAAACTATGATATATGCCCCCAAACTATCACATAAGTGATGCAACTTTTTTCCCACCAAAGCCAAAATAGCAATGAAAGGCTGTTTACCCTTTAAAATCTTCCCAAATACAAGTATGTATTTCCCAAGACAGTGACAACTTTTCATTTCTGAGCTTATACTTTTCTGCTTGTGTCAAGACATCACATTTTCCTGTCTATGCTCATTTTATCATTGCTTGTTCACCTTGCTAAAGAGTTTTAAATTTGTATGAAAATGAAAATCCCTAATCCAAGCAATTCATGATTCATTTTTAGATACTGTATTTCTTCTAACATTGCAAATGTTGTTATATGCAGTCACTCATCAATACCAATACCCCTGAGGAGTTAAGTGGTCAATTTACCCCAATTTTATGAAAGGAAAAAAAAGAGAATTTAAATTACTTCACCTTTAATTAAGCTACTTGCACTATAGAAGCATATCGTTATTTCGTTGCCACTTCCATCATACTAATAGCACAGGGTAATGCAAAGGTGAAAAACAATCAAGAAACTACTTCCATTTTTCAAATACAACTAAGATTAATATAGATTCTTTACTACAGAAAGAGAAAAAAATATGTAATTTATTCTCCTTATTGTTGTTTTAGGGCTTTATTTATTGAAGGAAATTGGTGGGCAACATGTCAATAGTTAAGAGTGTAAATTTTGGAAGAAATGTGGTAAGATTTGACTTATTATTCTTTTTGTAATAGCTCTGATACTTTAGAATATTTCAGAGTTTTGGATTCAACATATGGTAAGTGAGGATGTGATTTATAGCAGCTACAGAACCTAGCTGTCACAAGAAATAAAATGACACATGTTTTCTCTTATCTGTGTATTGTAGAATGAAAAGTCAAATGTATAAACACACTCAGTGTTTGTGTGTGTGTGTGTGTGTGTGTGTGTGCGTGCGTGCACGTGCACAATACCTTAGCATGCTTTGAACAGTTAACATAACTTTAAAAATGAGTGACAGGAATGTGATATAAGTCCTGTCTAAGGCATAAGTGCTAGTCGAGGTGGTGAACAAAGAAGGTAAAGAAGGCTGAATAGGGCCCAGATACTTTGTATAAAATGTGTAAAAATGGAGCATTGAAACTTACTGCGATTGCTTTAGGAAGATGGAAGAAGGAATGAGAGAGAGAGAGTGGCAGGGGTTGAGTTGATCAAAGTACATTATGAAGAATTTACTTTGCAAAGTACATTTGCAAAGAAATAAATAGACTCGGAAATATTACATTAGATGAAGTAAGACAGCTCCAGAAAGACAAAGGATACGCATTTTTTCCCCTTGTATGTGGAAGCTACATTTAATTTATGTGAATACAAACAAGCACATATGGGTTGTATGTAAGTACCCACAAAGGGCACTTACACAAAGTATGACCTATTTAGGGTAAAATCCAAATGGTGTAATTACTTAGGAAGTCTAACTCACAGCTCCCAAAAATGAATACCAAGAAACTGGAACTTGAAAGGTGGAAGGGGCTAAGTGAAAGGGGCTAGACAAAGGAAGAAAGGAAGGAGGATAATGCGTAATATTTGTAGTGTTCAATGAATATCCTATAAAACTAGGAGAATTGAGGCAAGGAGTTGGGTTGGGAGGATGGGGGAGAATGATGAAAGGGATGATATTGGTTAAGATGCATTGTGTTATACACTGATTTATTAAATGATAATCCCTTTTGTACAATTATTTAAAGATAATAAAAACTACAATTAAAAATGATGTTCAGTGGTCTGGGAATGCTTCCTGAGGTAGTTAGTATTTGGATAAAAATCAAAGCAAGTAAGTGGTAGACAATGAAGCCACATGCATATATGGAAAAGGGGTAAGTCAGCCAGCAATACCAGCACAACACAAAGATTCTGAAGTCATAGTTTCACTGTTTTATTTGAAGAACAGCAAGACTTTGTGGCCAGAGCACAGGGATTTAAGATGAAAGCAAGGTAAATGGGGGATAAATGTGGTATAGTGCCATATAGGAATGGAAAGTACTTTGTCTTCATTAGTGTGTTTGAAAAAATGATATTATTTATGTTATATTTTAAGTAGATCTACACATATCCCTATGCTCTATTGAGGATAAACTAAAGAGTATAATGTGTTCTGTATAATCTCCCTGCTTTGAGATATCCTATTCTATCGCTCATCTGATTTACACCAATTAACAAAGACTTTATGTAGCTCCTTCCTAAAATCATTTTCTCATCTCCTCCTCATGAAGAAGATATAACCAATGTTTAGGCATTTTTAATGTCTTTATTCTGGAAGTATATATATGAAATATCTTGCTACAAAATGAGATGGAGAAACTTACTAAGTGCAAATAATTAAATTACATATATAACATAATTTTGGGTACTAAATCCCTGAAGGAGTAATTCATCAGCATCAGTTCCTTCAAATACAAAAAGGATGCTTTGTAGTTTGTCTTGACTATTAACAAAATAATATGTATAGTTCTATATCCTAACCTTCAAAATATTATTGATTTTTAAGGTCATTTCAATGCCATTCCTTAGTTAAAGCCTCATCATTAAAATAACTTTTTAGAGTAAATGATGTACTATTTCTCATTACAATATGATGTAAAACTCAACAGGATGGACTAAATATTTGGTAGTATATTTCCTACTGGACATGTGTTCTTAGTTACCACTCGAAGTACCATTTAGGCTTCATGTTTTCAAAAATAATTATAAATATTTGTTTGTATTCTCCAATATAATTGGACAGACAATCATGTGACAATTTGTTAAGTCATCAAAGACAACAGCTATTAAAAGAACTGAGCCACTCAAATTCTCTCACCCAAAAAAGAAATCTTCTAGAGATCTTTGATATCTACCCTTTGATATATTTAGCAACTTTAGTTTTCTTCCTAGACTAACACATTTCTGCAAATGGCTTATCACCAAAGAGTACTAATTACTTCCCTGACATGAAGTCAAAGGGATAATTTCTAGAAGAAAATTCAAGTCTGCCCTAAAATATGCAGCCTAGGAAACAAATAGCAAATAACAAAATGTCAGGAAAAGAGACAACAAAAATTTTGCCTTTCCCTGCCAATTCATTGGGTAAAACCATGCAGCTAACAAAATGAGAGGAAAATTAATACAATAAGCTGTTTAATAAGCACACTGCAGCACCTTAATTCATTGGTGGCTAAATTTAAACCGTTACTCAAAGTTACCATAAAACATCTTTATTTTTTTGTTTCCCTCTCCCTCCCTCTCTCCCTCTCTCTCTCCCTGTCCCCCCCTCTCCCCCTCCCTCTCTGCCTCTCTCTCTCCCCCTCCCTCCCTCCTCCTCCTCTCTCTCTGTCTCTCTCTCTGTCTCTCTCTCTCTCTGTCCCTCTGTCTCTCTCTGTCTCTCTCTCTGTCTCTCTCTGTCTCTCTCTGTCTCTCTGTCTCTCTCTCTGTCTCTCTCTCTGTCTCTGTCTCTGTCTCTGTCTCTGTCTCTGTCTCTCTCTCTCTCTCTCTCTCTCTCTCTCTCTCTCTCTCTCTCTCTCTCTCTCTCTCTCTCTCTCTCTCTCTCTCTCTCTCTCTCTCTCTCTCTTGTTGGACCTGGGGCTTGAACTCGGGGTCTTGGCACTATCCATGAGCTTTTGTGCTCAACGCTAGGGCTCTGCCACTTGAGTCAAAGGCTCCACTGCTGGCATTTTGTGGTTAATTGGACATAAGAGTCTTATGGACTTTCCTGCTCAGGCTGGCTTCAAACTGTGATCCTCAGATCTGAGTCTCATGAGTAGCTAAGATTACAGGCGTGAGCCACTGGCACCTGGCTTTATTTATTTATTTTTTAATATTTGGAAGATAAGAGTTTCTCTGTTTCCCCATATCAGAGGCCAGATGATCTTGATAAAACAAAGAATTGAGCTCATTACTTTGTTATCATGACAACGCACCTGATATCTATTTTAATCTATCTCAGAAAGAGAAGAATTTGTTTATTACCAAGCAACTGACAAACTAGGGCTGAGTTTAGCAACCTCAGTATCACCTGAAATGTTTTACAAATACAAATCCATGGGCCTCACCTAAGGAACCAGAATTTGAGAGTGGGGTGAAGTATCTCAGGAATAACGTTTTTAAGGGTGTTTTTTTTTAAAAACAAACAAACAAACAAACAGGTATTTCTCATATAGCTAAAAATTTGTATTTTCTTTACCAAAGGATCCTAAAGAGATGAATGCTTCTCTGTCATGGAGAAAACTAAACGAAGGGCTGAATTATCATTCAGAGACAGCAAGAGAAAGGAAAATGAGAGAGGAGAAACTCCATGCTGTTTTCCAAGGTAGGCCTCTGTGTACTGGCATGTTATTAGTTCTAAATGTATGATGGCCTTTTGAAACTTTTTTTTTTCTGGCAACATGGACTATTTGAATGTTCTTGATATTTTAACTGTTACCTGTTACAATTGTTGGTGCATCAACAGTATCAAGATAAAGAGCATTACATGATCCTTTAATCTCGATATTGTGTTAAATGTATTGTACAGCAGAGTATTGCCTACAAATAACACTAGCAAACCAAAAATTAAAGGGACACAACAATAAACTTTATGTATTTATGTAAGGACCATGGTAGTGGAGATAACTAATTATATATTTTTCTATTATTTCTTAATTTACATAAAATGTTCCTTTGGTATATATTGTTTTTGTATTTAAAGCAGAAAGTAGGAACTTTGGGGAAAAGATTTCAATCATAATTCATTGATTTGCTCCACATCAGAGCTAAAACTATGGTTCACAGTATTGTAAGCATCCATGAAACATTTTCAGATGGTTTGAGAATTAAGACATTATTTGCCTCTTTCTTTGAAGTTAATGTTTGCACTGATACTACAAAAGCAATAATAGGTCTGTAACAGGACAAATCAAGGCAGTGGCACAAAAGTGTATCCACATTATTAAAAAATAAAGCCATAAGGTTTCACTTAATTCTGACCAGGAAAAGGAGGAAAAAACGCTACAAAAGCTTGGTTAAATATCCTTCATTATTTTGCATGTTAAATTGTGAGCAAGTACAAAACACCTTGTTACACATAATGAATTACAACAGAAAAACATTTCTTCAGTTGTGAGCTTAAGTCATTTTGGTGTTGATTTTGTCATGGAACATTATTTTTTATTTGACATGGGTACTGACAGATAAGAAATGGTTACTCAGACACATGTACTTGGAGAACATTGTCTCATAATGACCAAAGTTAGGCTGAACAAAGTGAAACTGCCACATCGAAGAAAATAGCTGATATTGGTTGCCAATGAAAACAATGGAGATTTCATGCAAAAATTAGCACTTTGGAATCCTTATAAGCAGTATTGCAAACTTAACTGTTTCCTAATACATACAGACTTTTCTAATGAGGATGATGGTGATATTTTGTTTGTTTTTGTGTTTATCTTATTAAGTAGTAATAGAAGGGTTTCAATTTCACAATTCATGAGTACAATTCATCTTGATCAATGTCCTCCAGCTTTTTCCATCCCTAGCCTCAAGATAGTCCAATTTTTACATATGTATGTTGGATATAATGACTGATCTTAATGAAAAAAATATATTATACAATACAATTTTTATTATATAATAGAATGCCAGGGAAGGAAAATTTTCCAATGACTATTGCACAGATATATACTAAACATATCAATGAACTTTTTCCACAAACTGTAAAAAGTTAATTGAGTTTCATATTTTACATGGAAACTTTTATAAAATGAGAACTTTGTGTAGTTTTTGTGTAATATTAACGGGTATCTAAAATTACATGGTAAGCCTATTGAAATGCTTCTATATTTACCAGATAATTGTCTATGAGAAGCCATATTTTGTTCATGTACTTTGCCAAAACAGCATATCACAAGGGAATGTAAAATACATGAATAGTCATGTACACTCTATCAAGATGGTTATTTGAAGCTTTGAAAATATATAAGGCAATGCCAATCTTATTATTTTATATTTTGTTATAATTCTTTTAATGGTAGTTTAAAGTTGCTATTTTGATTTAAATATGGTAAATATTAACAATTATATCTCAATGGAAAGAAAATTTCAATAAAGTCTTCCAATGTAAGATGTATGAGAGCCAGCATTAGTATATTTAGCAGGAGCAGTAAAGAGAAGTAGATTCTTTTCTTATCTAGAATATTTTTCTCTGAAAAAACTCATTTAATTTGGTTTTCAGAAATTTTAAGAGACCACATTATTTATAAATATATATTCTGTGGAACACAAAATTGTCAAAGGTAATGAGCAATTAGGGAGTATGTCTTTTCACCTGTGCTGTGAGGGTGAATTCTAGCAGGTGAGGTGAATTCTAGCCTCCAACCAGCATCAGTTGTTTTGCCAAAGTAAAGCAAACTGTACCTGTTCAACACTGACCAATGGCTAAACCATGAAATATTGACTGATAGTGTTGCTTTTAACCAGGAGTCCAAGGAGAGTTTGGGGATCATTTGTATCAACTTCTCAGCACTGTTTACTGCTTACATAGGGACTGAAGGGCTAAATTTGCTTTTAAAGAGTCACCCCCACTCACCTACCTCCAGGGTCACTTCTAGAGGACAATGACATTGTGACTCCTACATTGTGTGTGAACAACAAAGTATGAGAAGCTCCAGCTTAGACCCCATGTGGGTTCCTTGATTTCCAGATATTCTGTATACACATCAGTGGTCCTGAGAGAAAATGTGTCTTCATATGGCCCCCACAGAAGGAAGCCTAGCCTCTTAAGACCCTTACTGCCTACCAGCCTTTGGCTGTGACACATGTTCTGGCTTTAATGCTTTTACTACAACAAGCTGTAGATTCATAAGCCGGGTCTTTTTGGTCTTGTGAGCTGTCATTAGTAATGACATGCTTCCTAGTACACTAAAATGAAAAAATAATATGTGTTATCCTTTAGAATTTCTAGCATTCTTTTATCATCTTCAAATTTATTTAGTAATGAAGTATTCTTTAAAAATACTATGTATTTGTTAGCATTTCTAGCTACTATATTACTATAGTTTGAATTACATGCTCTAAAATGTATTAAACCAATAATTTGCTATTAATATCATGAAATCATCAAGTGAATTGTAATCAAGATGCAGAGATTTGAGACAGCATAATTTTGACAGAAAGTAGAGTAGTTATCAAATCAGTCTACAAAGAAGGGATACTCAGGATTGTCTTAAACTTTTAGTGATCCCATTAAGTACTAAGTGTCTTGTGAAAATGTTTTCTATACTCAGAGGACTGATTTTTTTTCATTCTCAAGACTGCTTTATAGTGATATTATGGCAGATTAGATGTCACATCTGCATTTCATCTCTGTCCTGCACATAATGCGCTTTTTTGGTTTTCCATATTGTAAGTTTTTCATGAAAAAGATTTTAATCAGAGACCCTACTTTCTTCTCACATAGACCTCCTTCAGGTGGGACTTGGTTACACAGAAACACTTAATAGCAAGAGGGCTGGAACCAAGAAAGTGGCATTTCTTCATCCACTATGGAGGACAGATAGTTGGATCAAGCAGGATGAGGGTAGAAATTACCTACAGTGATAAATACCCATAATGGTTACACTATAATAGTGCATTTATATGGGTGCCTAAAAAAGCATACACCATGCTTAATCTATCCTTAACAGTTGGAAATCCTAAAGATCTAACTTAGTGGGTGACCATCCTAAAATTTTTAACACAGTGATTTTAACCCTGATGGTGCTGCTTGTTTTCCTTAACTAATTACATCTCTTTCATATTCTTAGTCAAAACATAATTTTCTGCTTGAAATTCTCCTATACAAAAAGGAAGAGAGATTTTTTTTTACTTTCCCATGTGACATTAAGGCATAATGTTCAAATAAATTTTATAGAACTATTTCGGCTTAACTGATACATCAATTTGGCATTGCCTGGGTAGATTGAGATATAATAAATAAGAAGAGAACTGCATTTTGATAAGTCTATTGTGTTCTCAACATCCATGCAATCAATTTTAACATGTGGATTAGATGAGACTTGTTCACAGAGACTATATATATAAAATGGGGTTGAAGAATATAGGGAAAATAACATTCTTCACCCAACACCAGTTCTTAAATGATAGTTGCAAGTCCAAATATCAGTGTTATAGACAAATAGGCAGACATGAAGCTCTTTACTAAAATGAATTCATTCAAAAGTTAAGGTAAGTTATGGTGGAAGACCACAGTGACATATGCTGTGTGATTATAAAGGACTGAGATATATATCTGTATCAGTGAAAGGAGATATGTATATATATTATACTTCATATATATACACATACATATGCATATATATATACATATATCCTTTCACATGTAAAGCCTGTTTGACCTTTAGGTATAACTTCTCTAGTATACTATTTATATCTTTAAAAATTGTTAACAAGAAAATACCAGGCATTCTCAGCAGTAAAAATAGTTTCTTCAGCTAAAATAACCAACTTAAAAATAAAAGAGCTATAAATATATATGCTTTACAATATAAACCCAAATGTCCCCTATGGTATAATTAAATAAATCCTTAGCATTTAGAGAGGGCTTTTCATGTCTGAGTTGTAAAATGATTCACATATTATTAATTCCCCCAAATTACCTTGAATATAGAAAACTTATAGATTAGGAAACTGGGATTTGTGCTTAATGTGCTAAAGGCTCTGAAACCAGGAGACTTTAGAGATAGGTTTAAAAGCCAAAGGGTATTTTTCTTATTTGTCTTTTCAGCATATTAGTCAGTGTTAGCATTGTCATGCATTAATAACCAGCCACATGACCATGATAGAATATTGGCACAGAATAAAACATGATTTATGATAGAGTACATATCACAGACTCAAATTTTAGGCAGAAAATGTAGATACAGAAAAACTTCAAAAACAATGCAATATTTATAATAAATTTGTTAGCAACAGAACAATTATAAAAACATGGAGATCTGATTGATATCTCAGATTATGCCCTCCATATATATGTCAGTGTATGTATGTACATATATTGACATAGAAATGGCAATAAATATGCATTCTTATACACACATCAAAGCTTACATAAAGATACATATTGGGGATGATGGAGGAATGAAGAAGAGAATATATATTTTCACCATGAATTATTTTAAACATATTTATTTAAATCAAAAATATCAGGGAAATTTGGAAGAAGATAAGATGGACATGAGATTAAGGTCTACTAACTGTTGTCTGGAACTGTGAACCTCCCAAATCCACCTCTATTGACCTACCATTCCTTGACTATACCATGGATAATCTCCATTTTCTAAGGTCAGATATGCTCTATAAGCAGTCTAATCATAGGGAAAAATTTACCAGATTTCCACTTCCAATAACTATGGAAGCAACAGAGACCTGAGAACTTAGGGGATATTTAGAGCCTAGTGCCTAGATTTTTATTGAAATTTATTTTTATGTCTTTTATAAATGGAAGTTTACCAAGATTCAAGTTGGTGTCCTTTTCATGAAAATTTGAAACCTGATTATACCCTTGATATAATGTTCTTGCAGATGGTAAATTTTAATTCCTTAATTTTACTAAACGTGTTTCCCCATTTTTTTGACAAAGTTTAGGAAGGGTAGGTGGTTAAACTTGAAACAGAAGTAAAGAATGTACTTTGAATGTTTTTCATTGTACCAAATCTGTATCTTTTATTTTCACACCGAATATAAAATCATACTAACTAGTATATCTGTGGTATCATCTCAGATAAAAAGGATACAGTGATAATATCATCTTTACAAACATACTTCCTCATATAAAAGTGATGTGTGTGTTTGTGTGTGTGAGGGCAGAGCTTGCTGCACAGGCCACAGAAAATGTTCCATGTGAAGGCAAGGGTTTTTTTGAATCCACTTGAAAACTTGAACAAAAATAAAGTTTAAAGTGGAAGTGCTCACATTATACAAAATGATCATTATGGCTTTTAAAATACCATGTCAATGTTAGCACCAGTTTAAGATTATACATAATTGTCCTCTCTGAATACAGGAAGAATAATATGATTGGTTAAATTGTTAAACATTTAAAATTTTTGTTTTTCTCGAGAATTTTGATGTGCCTGAGTAAGCTCTATGGAAATTACAAAAGTCACTCCCTATTACACCTACTCAGATGAAGTTCTAAACAGTAGTCTAGCATATATTTAAACTTTGTTATTTTTCTCAAATAAAATAATTTATGGAATCTTAATAAAATGGGGCTTGAACTCTGGGCCTGGGTGCTGTCCCTCAGCTCTTCAGCTCAAGGCTAGTGCTCTACCACTTGAGCCACAGCATGCCACTTCTGGTTTTCTGGTGATTTATTGGAGATAAGAATCTCATGGACTTTCCTGCCTGGGCTGGCTTTGAACTGCAATCCTCCATCTAAGTAGCTAGGATTACAGGTGTGAGCCCCCAGCGCCCAGCTCGAATAGACATCTTAAGGTGAATATATTCTCTGACTTTAATTAAAGTATTAATCATATATTTAGTGCTGCCAGTATGCTAGGAAAATACATTGTCTTATTTAATCTTCTTACTACTTTAAAGTACTTTAAGAGATAAAGCCAGGGCGGGAGGAGGGGGGTGTGAGTTGTTGTTGTTGTTGTTTTTCTTTTTGTGCTGGTACTAGGGCTTAAACTCAGGGCTTGGCCACTGTTCTGAGCTCTTTTGCTCAAGAGCTAGCACTCTAACACTTGAGCCACAGCTCCACTGGCTTCTTTGTAAGTTATTGGAGATAAAAATTTCACAAACCTTCCTACCCTGGCTGGCTTTGAACTATGATCCTCAGATCTCAGGCTCCTTTTTGTGGCATGAGCCACAAATGCCCACTGATAAAATGCTTTTTAAAATGTAACTTTATGCCACCAATTTACCTTAAAAGTATAAAACTGCCTAATTTCTTACTATAATTATAGTTCTATCCACTGTTTGATTTCCCTCCGTTTCTGGATAGAATTTTAAGTTACTTCATTCATACCAGATCAAAATAACACCCACCAGTTCTAAATGGTTGATATAATCTCATATCTATTTGTAACCACCACATTTTTCTTTCATAATTTTTGTTGAAGAAAATGAGTCATAGTTTTGTATAAGCTGCATTTGGCTGATTGTATCCACATAGTGCTAGTTATGTTACTTTATATTCCATGTTTTCCAAAGGCTGGTAGTTAGATTGAGAGATTGGTTAGATCAGTAGATTGAGGTAGATTCAATCAGTTTCAGCATTTTTTTTCCATACCACTTCATAAGTAATGATGCATCTGGCTTCTTTGAACTCGCTTGCTTTGATAATGATGTTAGTTTTCATGCATCTACTGACTGTAATGACTTGGTAGGTTGTATCCTATTTCTCTAATAAACTGTGGAGGTGTAAGTACTGGCATTTTGGGTCTTGCAAGTCCTTTTTAAGCTACTGTACTCCATTTAATCATTAGTGTAAGATATATGTTGAGAATCTTGCTTTTATCATCTAATAACTCTCAAAATGACTTAATTTTTCTTGAATGCCATTATAAATTCCTGAATGTCAGTACACACGGATGTGTGAATCTACAAGAAGTTTTACTTGGTTACTAAATTATGCCAATTTGGGCAAGTGAGAAATAATGAAGTAATAGTAATGACTACCGAGACACATTTATATGCCCTCAGTGAGATTTGAAATTTAGTTTTCAGTGACCAGATAACCCAGGCTACCTTGTTTCTTCATCAGTCCTAGAATGAGTCTTTTCTTCAAAGGCCAATTCCAAGTCCTACCAGTGGATACGGGTATTTAGAGATGACAGGCTAGAAGGAGAGACCAACCACTACTGAGTTAAGTCCCTGATGCAAAGCCTTTTTAGTAAACAGAGCTTAAAAATGCACATTTTCATGAATTTTATATCTTTCAATTCAGACTGAGAACTACAGAGGATGTTGCTTTAACTCCTAATCTCATAGCTGTTTATTATTCACATCCCCCCAGAATAATTTTTTTATTATTTTTATCGCATGATGCAACATACAATATATTTGAATAGCAATACAAATGTTTCAAAACAATACTAATGAAAACGGAGGTTTTTGTGGTTTGTAGTTGACTTGTAGTGATTTGCAGCTATTGTTGTCTTTATAGTAAATGATAGTCAAATTATAGCACTTTAGCATCACTTAAAAGGGAAAAAACAAATTGTTTAACTAGGGATACAGGTGGTGAACCCATTGCAACAATGAGAGGTACAGGTTGTTATGTTGAAAAACGAACTTTACAACTTTGGCGGCAGGCGGTGGGGGGGGGGCGCGAGGGGGGGAGATGGGAAGGGATGGGAAGGGGAAACAAAGGAGGAAGCAACAATGCTTAATAAGAAATGTACTCATTATCTTGCCCATGTAATTGTTACCTCTCTATATGCTGTTTTCACAATTAAAAAAATGAATTTTATCATTTAAAAACAACATAGAAATTACATTCAGGAAATGTAAACTGTACAAGGAAAATATATTTTGTTATTAAAAAGGAAAATGACAGCATGTTATGTAACAATAGGAATAATGTAGTAGTAATGAAAAATAGATCATTCACAAGTCAGAGGAAGACAACTCTCATAAGACACAAAAGAATATTCACGGTATCAGTAATACCAATGAGTTCACTGTATCAGTGAAGGTTGGCACCCTATGTTAACATGCCATGTAGGGCAACTATTTCATTGGGGAAGTATGTATACAATGTATGAACAGGTGCCGGTAGGCTGGTACATCTGGCAGTGAAGATAAAAGCAAGAAATATTTTTCTGAGTCCATTTTTATTTGGTTGAAAGTTGAACTCATTAGCTTTTTTAAGAGTATGGGCATCAGAGATGTTGGTGACTGGGTGGAAAAGCAGGTATAGAATCTTCTCAGTGAGAAAATGACTTGTCCAATGATTTAGTAAGTTTATACAAAAGTACACAGAATTCCTTGGAATTTGTGCTCATATAGTTATCCAGACTGATAGGGTTGTATTTATTTTTTGTGTCTTATATAGTTCCTCAAGAGCCCTTCTTTTTTTGGGGGGGGTGGGGGAGGAGGATTGGTAGGATGTCAGTCATGGGGCTTGAACTCAGGACCTGGACATTGTCCTTGAGCTATTATTTTCAAAGTTAGAATGTTATCACTTTGAGCCACAGCTTCACTTCTGGTTTTCTGGTGGTTAATTAAAGAGTCACATGGAGTTTTCCCTTCCCAGGCTGGCTTCCAATGGTGAGCCTCAGACCTCACCTTACTGAGTACCTATACAGGTGTGACCCACCAGCAGCTGGGTAAGAGCAATTCTTATTAGACATGAGATGGATTAAATCACTTTGGAATTTTGTTTGGTAAGTTCAGTGAAGGTTAACAAGAGTCCAGTGGCTGAAATTTACATACTTAAAAAAATAGGCATGCAATTTAAGTTGACTAAATGATAAAAATAAGTATGATAAATAATTAGTGCTCATTAAAGAAAGAGAAAAATCTATATAATCGGTCTGCCCCTTCCTAGTCCTTTATCAGAAAGCTTTGAAATTTAGGAAGATAACTGAGTTCCCCAGAAAGACATACATTCTGAGAAGCTCAAATACTTTTCTGCTGGCACCTTTGAATAAGCATGGACGTAAGAAGGAGAAGACATTTTTCTCCTGGAAAACAAGAATAAATGGTGGCAGTGGTTTTGAGGAGATGGGGCAGTGTGCAAAAAGACACTTTTGACAGAAGTAGAAGAATTAATTTTGGGAGGAGTGCATGTGTTCATTAGTATTCTAGGACAGTTAGAATTAGGAAATTCTCCTAAAATGAATCTTACTGGAATTTAAAGTCAAAAATGCCCATTAAATTATTTAAACATGTTTTTTGTACATTTTTAATTGTAAAAATACTGTACAGAGGGGTTAGTTACATGAGCAAGGTAAAGAGTACATTTCCTATCAAGCATTGTTGCCTCCTCCTTTGTTTTTCTCCTACCATCCCTTCCCTCCCATCTCCACAACTACACCCCCCCCCCACTGAAGTTGTAAAGTTCATTTGTAACATAGTGTCTCATACATCTCATTGTTACAATGGGTCAACCTGTATTCGGTTTTTTAAGCATTTTGTTTTTTCCCTTCCCCTCCCCAAATTAGAGAAGTGTATATACAAGATGCAGGGCACTGACAGCAAATACAGTGAAAACAGGGGTTATACCGTGGGGGAGGAACATACAAAGAAACAACAACAACAACAAAAAAAAAATCCTCACATGGTACATTATAAATATGTTAGGAACAATAGCAAGCAAGAAAAAAATATTTGTGTCCCTATCTTGGAGTTCATTTCACTTAACAGAATCTTATCGGGTCATATGTACATAGCTCTTGACCTTTTCTGCTTGTCCCTACGCATGTACTAGTCATTGCAAATAACGGAAACCAAGGGACCTATGTTAAACACATTTTTTATCCTTAAAATTATTCAAAATTTAGTTGTGTGGCATTGTCCTTAGAATATTAAGAATATGAATTAAAATTATAAACTTTTGATAAAGCAAGTACTAATTCTTCTAACCCTGATTACCATGAGTTCTTCTTTACCACTTTTTGCATCTAGGCCTCAATCACAAAGCCATTTGGAGAAACATATATATATATATATATATATATATATATATATATATATAATTTTTTTTTTGTCAGTCATGGGGCTTGAACTCTGGGCTTGGGCACTGTCCCTCAGCTCTTCAGCTCAAGGTGAGTATTGTACTGCTTGAGCCACAGCGCCACTTCCGGTTTTCTAGTGGTTTATTGGAGAGAAGAGTCTCACAGACTTTCCTGCCTAGGCTGGCTTTGAATAGTGATCCTCAGATCTCAGCCTTCTGAGTAGCTAGGATTACAGGCATGTAA
The DNA here is from genome assembly GCF_024711535.1 of Dipodomys merriami. NCBI lineage: Eukaryota > Metazoa > Chordata > Mammalia > Rodentia > Heteromyidae > Dipodomys > Dipodomys merriami. Next base: position 104,173,630 of record NW_027204492.1, read on the forward strand.
GTAAGGAGTGTATTTTTTTCCAATTAAAATGAAAATCTCTTTGGTAGTACCTACAAATTTTATATTCTCATCAGTTTCCTTTTCTTCACTTCTTAACTAATCTCACTTTGGGGATGTTTGGGAGGATACTTCAAGCCATTTGTCACCAGCACTTTCTTATAATTCACATTTCCCACATCATTTGTAAGACTGAAATTTTCCACCTTTTTCAACTTAAATGTAAATTAAAGTATATGCTGTTCAGATCTGGATCCATTATCATTATTCTTCTGTACAATATATCTTCGTACATGTTTGTTATTTCTCCATTTCACACTTACCCCACTCAGAATTCCTTTCCACAACTGACAAATGTCCAGACCTATTTAATTGTATTTTGTACTTGTTAAATATTTATTTTATGAGTGCCTGGTTGAATTTGTGTAAGTATCATTTTATTATGTTTCATTTATTTTATTGGATTACTTTTATTTTCTTTTTTCTATTGTGAAAATACTGTACAGAGGGGTTACAATTACATGGGCAAGATAATGAGTACATTTCTTATCAAGCATTGTAGCCTCCTCCTTTGTTTCCCCTTCCCATCCCTTCCCATCCTCCCCCACCCCCCCCACCCAATCCTCCTCCCCCCTTCCCCCCACCAAAGTTGTAAAGTTCATTTTCGACATAACCACTTATACAATGGGTCCACATGTATCCCTATTTAAACGATTTGTTTTTTCTCCTCCCCTCCACAAATTATACCAACATCAAATACAGTGAAAGCAGAGGTTATGCCGTGGGGGAGGGACATACAAAGCAACAAAGAAATCATCTTATAAATGTGTTAGAAACAATCACATGAAAGAAAAAAACATTTGAATACATATCTTAGGGTTCATTTCCCTAACATCAACTTATCTGACCTTTGCTGCTTGACTCAGACATATACTAGATATTGCAAATAAGGGAAATCATGGGACCTATGTTTCTTTGGGCCTGGCTTACTTCACTTCATATAATTTTTTCCAAGTCTTTCCATTTCCTAACAAACGGGGAAATGTCATTCTTTCTGATGGAGGCAGAGAATTCCATTCTGCATATATACCACATTTTCTTGATCCATTCATCTACTGAGGGGCATCTGGGTTGGTTCCAGATCTTAGCTATGGTAAATAATGCTACAATCAACATAGTTGTGCTGGTAGCTTTAGTGTGGTCTTGTTTGTGAACATTTGGTTAAATGCCCAAAAGTGGGATTGCTGGGTCATAGGGGAGCTCTATGTGCAGTCTTTTGAGGAACCTCCATACTGCTTTCCAAAGTGGTTGAACAAGTTTACACTCCCACCAACAATGCAGTAAGGTTCCCTTTTGTCCACATCCCCTCCAGCATCTGTTGTTATTAGAGTTCTTGATTATAGACATTCTAACTGGGGTGAGGTGGTATCTCAATGTTGTTTTGATTTGCATTTCTTTTATGGCTAGGGAGGTTAAGCATTTCTTCATGTGGCTATTGGCCATCCTTCTTTCCTCTTCAGACAAGTTTCTCTTTAAGTCTTTAACCCACTTATTTATTGGGTAGTTGTTTCTTTGAAGATTTGTTGTTGGGGGATTTGATTTTTTGAGTTCCTGGTATATTTTAGGTAGGAGGCCCTTGTCTGTTGTATGGCTAGTGAAGAACTTCTCCCAATCTGTGGGCTTTCTATTGATCTTGCTAGCTATATCCTTTGCCATACAGAAGCTCTGCAATTTCATACAATCCCATTTGTCCAACCTTTCTTTGATTTGTTGTGTTTCTGGGTCTCTATTAAGAAAATTTTGGCCTGTGCCAAGGAGACCTAGGTTTTCTCCTATTCCATCCTGTAATGTTTTCAGAGTGTCTGCTTTGATTTTGAGGTCTTTGATCCATTTGGAGTTGATTCTGGTGCATTACTTTTATTTTCTAAGGATAATAGTTGAGCTTCCATCCATGTAGTCTTAGCATCGAATTTAGTGTTTCCAATGTATTGAGAAAGTCTCATTGATTTGTAGTGGCTAGCCTTTACAAAACCCATCTTCCAGATGTGGACAATTAGATCACTCTACCTACAATATATATCAATTCCCAAGCTATATAAATATTTCACTGGAGGTCATCATACTTATTTATCTTAGTATCTTAGGGTGAAATTGCAGTAACTATATGCTCATTTCTTACTCCCCAACAGTTTACATCGCCAATCTTAATGCATGACATGCCCTGAATCCCATATCTGGATCAGTAATGACCAGTAACTTTCTGATTTTTTTAACCATTGCACTTTTGCTTTGTACACAATTTGAACTGTACTCACATTGTCAATTACTGCAAAGCTAAGCCTTTCAAAGGACTACAGTAGGACAGACCTTAAGTCTGGAAACTGTTAGATCATCAATACCTTAATAATTGCAACCATTTTTTTTTACAACTATGGCTTCTCCAAACAATCTTATACCTGCAGGTCTAAAAACTGTAATACTCAAATAACAAGGACATCCTTAGTATAATAGCACAAAGAACAGCAGAGTTGTAGGTCGTGACTTGAAACAGTTTCATGTCAATTTTTCTCAATCTCAGAAGCAGTTTACATTTTGGACAAAGTATTCTTTGTTTGCAGTCCAGGTGCTGTCTTCTGCATTGCAACAAGTTTAGTTGCAACCCTAACAAGAACTCACTAGCTGCTGCTTGTAGTTCTCCTGAGTCGCCCTTCCCTATTCCCAGACAGTTCCTTAGAGAGTCATCATGGTGGCCCTGGATTTTTTTCAATAATTACATATACTAGTTCACTTAATGCTCCTCATACTTTAAGGCAGTGAAGTCAGTTTTTATTTGTCTGCTTTAATAAAGGGAAGAGGAGAGTGTAATTGTCCTTGACATTGGCAGACTTACATTAACAAACCAGATCTTCAAACTCTTGAAATGATATTATTTCAACTGGCAAAGCATAACCACCACATTTCATATGAGCAGTACAAGAAAATACCAGGTTTTCACTTTTCACTTCCATTGCTTTATTTAACATAAACCTAAAATAACCAAACTCATACACATATCAATAGTTAATATAATGTAGGGTAGGAGAAGCAAAAGAAAAAATAATAAGAGAAAAAATGAAACCAATACGAAGCAATTTTTTTTTTTGTATATAGACCCGTTGTTTTTTTTTTTTTTTAATGTAGTATGGTTGCCCTACCTCAATTTGAGTCCCAGGGTACAATTACCACTATTTATTTCTAGAACAACATTATTTATGGGCTGAACTCCCATCAAGAGGGTCTCCTTTCTCTGTCAGCCATAACTTAATGAAATAGCCTTTCACCTTTTGAGACAAGCCTTTAAATTCTCTCTGTACAAATGGAAATGCTGTAGGTCATTTTCTTCTAATTGCTTGTGGGAAGGGATTGACAGGCTACCACACAATTTAACTTGATTGGCAGATTTTTCTCAGAAGTAGTCTAAGTCTGAACCAGCAATTTCAGAGTAAGATTTAGATGTCTTGTCAGAGTTTGGTGATAAAATTAACTTTATTTTGAGTTCTAAAAAGCTTCTTTTTAAAAAGAGAAGTGTATTTCAATTATTGAACATCAGATGTGATGTTGTTGTTTATCCTTTGAAATATATTTGGCAAGTTGCTTCAGGTTGTCATTTGGTGAATCCTCAAGAAATGCTTAATGGAAAAAAATACTTTTGTGATGAAAACATTTTATCTTTAAATGTTAAGCTGCTAAAGTAGCAATAAAAATTAAAATACACATATATTAAAGTGTGGTGGTGTTACTCTATAAGAAATGTCTAATATCAATAATATGTTAACACTATTCCTGACAACAATGTTTCTATTCTTTTATATATAATGCCAGTTCTTAATATTTCACCCAACAGTGTAAATTTCCAATAGTTGTCCTCTTATTAGACTTGCTATAATACCTACAGTCACTTTGAATTAGATCTTGTAATTTTCTTTAAAAGAAAATAAAGCTATGTAATATGACCATATAAGATGATGCTAAGTGAAATAAACCCCAAGATAGGGACACAAGAGGTTTTATCTTTCTTGATGGTTTTTGTTGTTGTTGTTGTTGTTTGTTTCGTCACTTGTGGGGCTTGAACTTTGGGCTTGGGCACTGTCCTTGTGCTCTTCAGCTCAAGGCAAATGCTCTACTGCTTGAGCCACAGCACCACTTCCAGTTTCTAGTGGTTTGTTGGAGATAAGAGTCTCATGGACTTTACTGCCTGGGCTGGCTTTGAAGCGTGATCCTCAGGTCTCTGCCTCCTGAGTAGCTAGGATTACAGGTGTGAGCCATGGGCACCCAGCTTCTTGCTGTTGTTTTTTAATGTACTTATAATATACTATGTGATTTTTTTTGTTTTTTTTGTATGTTCTTCCCCCATGGTATAATCCCTGTTGTCACTGTATTTGATTCCTGTGTCCTGCATCTTGTATATACATTTTTCTAATATGGGGAGGTGAAGGGAAATAGCAAAATGCTGAAATAAGGATACAGGTTGACCCATTGTACAAGATACTATGTTGAAAACAATTTGCGGGGGAGGTGGGGGGAGGGGGAGGGGGGAGGGGCGGAGGAGGGGAAAGAGGAGTTGGAGAAGTAGGGGGGGAAGGGATGGATGGTAGGGAAAAAACAAAGGAGGGGGTAACAATGCTCAATATTAAATGTACTCATCTTACCCATGTAACTATAACCCCTCTGTACAGTATCTTTATAATTAAAATATATATATATATATATATATTTAAAAAGAAAAGAAAAACGTGTCATTTTCGACCTCTTCATCCATGCCTTTCCATATAGTGCCAAGCTTGGCAGTAAACTTATTCAGCTTTGTCTATCATCTTATCCATGCTCTTTTTACAAGATGCTGTGAGATAAGGTCTGTTTAGTTATTGGTTTGTTTTTTATGTAAAATGGATTTTGTGTTTCCTTTCTCTGTTAAGTTAGAAGTTCAAATTCATGATGCAAAAGACTGATATACTTCAAGATTATTTCCTTGATGTACAGAATCTCCTTGTAAAATATAAAAGTGCACTGCATATCAATCTTCTCATCAATAGTAATCATTAAATTATTTTACAAGTTGAAAATACCAAAAAAGTGAAACTGTTATGTAATTTGAACTGTTATATAGTTGTATGATCAAAGTTTTTGACACAAATAAAGGACAGAGTCAGTATTCAATGGTTCATACCTATAATTTTAGCTACTTAGGAGCCTGAGATCTGAGGATTACAGTTCAAAGACAATCCAGACAAACAAATGGAAGAAATATTTATCTCCATTTGACCAGCAAGAAGCTAGAACTAGAGAAGTGACTCAAGTGGTAGAGTACCAGCTATGAGCAAAATAGTCAAGCAAGAGCTTGGAGCCTTGGCTTCAAGACCCAATAGTGGCACACACAAAATGAGAAAGGAATGGAAAGGAAAGGAAGAAAATTATAACAAAAATTACAAGTATGGCATTATTTTACTTCCTTATTTTTAAGCATTTGCCTTAATTAATTGATCACATGTCTATTATTGCTAGATGTATAAAACCTCTGGAAAAAATATCATACTTTGGAGAGAGTAAGAGTGCCTTAAAGATAAATGAAACGTTATACTTAAGACCTCTTGTGAGCCCCACCTATAATCAAAAGATGCTCCATTAGTTTGTCAAAACTGTAATTAAAGATGGTGATGGGGGAATGAATTGAAATGCAGTGCTCTGAGTAGCATAATAAGGCCCTCTCAATATTCTTCCCGAGAACAGTTAAATTTCAATAAATACTGTTTTGCTCTCTAACATGTTTTGACTTCAGTGATCAATCAATATATGCTAGGTACTATCTATTTTGGGGGGTATCAGCCAAACATGTAACTATGTAGTCAAAATTTAGACAATAAGGCAATAAGAAAGAATTGAGATACTGGGATTGAACCCAAAGTCTTGTACATGCTAAGCAAATATTCTACCACTAAACTATATCTCAACCTAGACTTTCTTTTGATTTTGCTCCTTCAGAAGTTTTTGGGTTTTTTTTTTTACTATTTATTTGAACTAATGCCTAAATCATAATTGTGCACGTTATTTTTGTCATGGCTAGAATTAGTCATATTTTACAAATAAAACAGGCCCACAGCAATCTTGTCTCACTTGGTTGATAAGTGATTGGCTCAAAAATGCTTTTACCATACATGCCTCTGTAAATTCAATGAAATTGTAGTATCTGCTTTCCCTTTATAAAACAACTGAAAGACATTTAACCATATAAATGAAATGAGAACAACTTTATTATCATCTGAGTTTCATTTTTGTTTTGTGCTTGTTCTCAGACCCTGGGTACTGTCCCTTAGTTGTTTTAGATTTTTTTCTCAAGACTAGTGCTCAACCACTTGAGCCATACCTCCACTTCTGTGTTTTTGCTGGTTGATTGGAGATAAGAGTCTTTTGATTTGTCTGCCAGAGCTGGATTTAAATTGTGATCCTGGGTAGTTAGGATTACAGGCATGGGAGCCACTAATGCCCTGCAAACATTAGTAGCAAGAGAATCACAATTCAATTTTTAGTACTTGTATCATATTAGCTTTGATTTATAAAGATAACCTTAAAATTGGTTGAGTATTTAGTTGCATATAGCAAGAAGGAAAATATGGTAAATGACAGTTGAACATTTGATAGAAATTTGGTGTCTTATGATATTTCAAATGTGTTTATGCTTTTCATTTCACCATCTTTATGGGAGATTTTTCAGTTATCCTTTCATTTATTAGCAAGACTTAATGTTAATTTTCTACACACAGACATCCTATTGTTCTAGAGGGAATCTTAGAAGAATTGCTTTTTACTGTTGACAAATTGTATAGCCTAAATAACAGTGCCATCTGCTGAAAAGGATTAGCGAGTCACTAAAAAGTTTTCAGAGGGCACAGTTTGGTTGGGCACACAGGAATTAATTATTTTTTTTAAAAAAGTCTCCCAAGGAGGTAATTTTCAATAAAGGCTATCTGGAAAGGAAGAGAACTTCAGAATACAAGATAATCAGACCATTAATGAGAAATTTTACTAGACAAAAAGCCTTCATTTTTAATAAATCAAAGCACTGCCCAGGCAATTTGAAAATTTCAAATTATCTGATGTAATCATTGCAATTCATAACATAAACATATGATTACTAGAAGGATATGGGATTATTTAATTTAAAGTAAACAAGTTCTTACAGTTCTTTTCCCCCAAATAATCTGATGAGAGATGCTATCACTTTACAGACATTATGATTATAAAAGAAACATTTACTCAAATCATGGTGAATTTTTATTGATGTATTTAGTTTCTGGTACATGAGATGGACAAATCCATTTGCAAGGAACTAAAATAAACAGCTTAAGTATTATGTTATTTATACAATATTACTATGTTCTAGTGGTCTCTTTTTTAACCATATTTCAATGACAGTTCAGAAACTATTAACTATGTTCTAAATATGAATGGATATTGTGATCATAATGAAAGGTTTGCCTTAGAATGCTTCTGAATAAAAATAAATTGAAGTCCTTTTATTGCTATTACAAAGAAATATAAACTTGAATAAAATGACAAAAGTATATTTCAAGAATCTTATACCTCCATGTTTGAAGGAATATTATTTTGGCAAGCGCTCTACCACTGAGCCACCTTCCCAGCAGGAATATTATTTTGGAAAGTATCTAATCTGCTATCTCAAGATAAATTGCTAACTTTAAATGAATCATTATATAGTTCATTGTTTTAATATATTTCTCTACAATTTTGGTGTTGTTTTATATTCATGGAGCAAGTTTATTCTGTATTTTATGTACTCTTCCTTTACTCCTCCATTTTGCATATTTGAACTCTGTATTTTCAGGACATGCAGCTATAAGTATCAAATGTATCTTCTAAACAGGGCAAAAATGTTTCTCTTATTTCTTTGCTTTTTCATTTCCTTTGGAGATGTATATCCAAAAGTGGGTAACTAGGTCATGTGGTAGATCAATTTTTAATTTTTCGTGGAATTTGTATTCTAGTCCTCATAATGGCTATACTAGTGTTCATTCCTGCCACCAGAGTATAAGCTGTTATTTTCCTCCACATTCTCTTCAGAATTTGGTCTTCTGTTCCTAGGCTGGGGATGTAGCTCAGTGTGGGAGTAAATTCCTAGAATGTTCAAGGCTTTGTGTTGTATATTCAGTACTACCCGAAAAGCCCCTTAAAATGATTGTTTTGATATATATGTCCCTGATGACTCATAGTATTGAGTATATTTTACATATACAGGCCAATCATACATTTCATTTTGAGTCATGTCTATTTGAATCATTTACCCATTTTTAAATTGGACCTTTGTTGGCTGAATAGTTCCTTATATATCCTCAATTTGAATCCTTTGAAAAAAGAATGGTGCTCATTGTGTTCACTGTCTCTGTATTATTCTTTTGATGCAATCCTGCTTTTCAATTTCTGCTTTTGTTTTCTACAATTTCTTTTTTGGTTATAGCCAGAAAATTGTCTGTACCATTTCCATGATTCTTTTCCTGCATTCCTTTTTAATCTATTATTTTATTCGTTACATCTATTGCTTTCTGCATTTCTGCTTTTTGTAGTTTCTTCTGCATTCATTCTTTTTCCTTCTTTCTAGTTTATTTGTATATCTGAATTTTTCTCTTTATTCGGAATTCTTTCCTGAATGTTGATGTTGCTGCTTTTGTCAAATTTCCTTTAATGCCAGCACCTCATCACTGAGTTCATCCAGTCACAACTTGTATTCAAATTTCCCATCATTACCTTAGTTTTAGACTGAAGTATAACTTGTTTTTGAACCTCAAGATTGTAGATATTTTATAATGATATAGGTGTAAATTTGGAATTATTTTTATTATAATATTTATGATAATTTACTATTAAGTTTTGGCCAGAATTGATAGTTTCTTTTTTATTTTGAAATAAAATTTATTTTCCTATTATCTTAAGAGAGAAAAGGAGCCAGGATAGCTTTTGTAAAAGTTCATTGTTTAAGACTTTGCTTTTCTATTGTTTTCACGGATTAAAAATAAATCCTGCTTCATATATTATGAGATCTGTTCTACACTTTAATTTTTTGAGCCTTCCATTTTTGACCCAATTGCTCCTGTCTTAATTCCTATTAAACTACCAATAACTTCTCTTTAGTTATGGACTTTGTTGTAGAAAGAAGTTTTTTTGTTCATTAAATCAATGTTATTCATGATACCTTAACTGTCTACATCAGTCCTATGGCACTCAACCACAAACCTATCAATCAGGGAATAAATACATGTATAACACATATAAGCTTGCTTCTTTTCACTGTATCTGGTCTTTCCTAACTATATCAATAAGGAAAATTTCTCTTAACTATCATCTTATTAGTACCTGTTAACATAATGTGTGTGTGTGCGTATACTTTAGAGGTCTTAAATTTTTAAGGAACCAAATACTAATTAATGTTTGAGACTGGTAATTTGGAGAAGTCTTCTAAATATCCTTGTGTAATAGCTATACTGAATTGAACACATATAGTGGACAGATAAGGAGTGTGTGCTCTAGACAACATTGGCTTAACTCCAACTTCACCTTGCTCAGTAAACCCTTGCCAGAGGCTTCCCTTCCCATCTGGTTAATTTATGAACTAAATTATCTTGGGCATGTTATTTCACTTCTCTGAGCCTCTATCTCTTCTACAAAATGGGGTATAACAGCAGCCACCCCTTAGGGCAGCCATGCAAAGGTCTTAGAACTGAACCTAGCACACAGCACTGAAAAAAGTTGACTGTTTGAGGTATCATTTCTAAAACTTTCCAGCTTCTGAACACACATGTTCTGACTATTAAAGAAGGTCTATTGAGGAGAAAGGACTAATGGGTGAAGAGAGGAGGGAAGAGAGGGAAAGGGGGCTTGAATATTAAGGCATGTATTATATATGTATATATGTATGTATGAATGTATGAAAACAGTTTAATGTAACCCCCCAAATCCATTAAAAGTTAGGGAAAGGATTTGGAACAAACAATATAGGTGAAGTGAGTTTCATCAAAGTACATTGTGTATATTTGTAAGTATCTCAATAAAACACCTTTGTACAATTAATTTATGCTAATAATAGTGCTAAACACCAAAAATTAGTTATATGGCATTTGCCTCAATAACATATGTTGAACCCTACCTGAGAGATTCAAAACCAAATCTTCTGGATAGTTTGATATTGTCTCCTCAGCAATATCTACAAAATAGTCTAATCTAAAATATAAAAATTACTCTATAAAGTTGAAAATAAATATCTAGGTAATCTTCTAGATTGGAAGTATATAACAAGTATGGAGGGAACAGAGGTACAAGGATAAGAAACAAAGATAAGGAACAAGGGAACAAGGTTAAGAAACCTATGGTCCTTTATTATAATCATTAGTTTTTTGTTGTTTATTTTTTCAACTGATTTCTAATCTTTTAAGTAGTGACTCTCACCTGTAATCCTAGCTACTAAGGAGGCTGAGATCTGAGGACTGCTGTTCAAAGCCAGTCCAGGCAGGAAACTTTGTAAGACTCCTATCTCCAATAAACCACCAGAACACCAGAAGTGGCGCTGTGGTTCAAGTGGTAGAGTGCCAGCCTTGAGCTGAAGAGCTGAGGGTCAACACCCAGGCCCAGAGTTCAAGCCCCACAACCAACAACAACAAAAAAATATTATCAGCAATTCATTATACAAGGGCATTTCATTTTATATGCTTATATGCATGCAGTGTATCTTGATCTATGACTTTATAATTATATTCCAATTAAAACTTTGCCTGTTCCAGATGTTATTTGGAAGAGAAAAAAAGTAGAATGTGTGAGTATAAAAGAATACCTTTTCTTCAAAGAACAAATATTATTGCTTTATCAGTTTGTTTTAAGTTTTAGGATGTTTTCCTTTTATGTATTATTCCCAGAGCTTAAGAGGTTAGTATGTTTAATTTTCAGTGTGTTGCTGAAATGATTCAAGTGGGAAAATAGACTTATTACTTTTCTCAAATCATAAATGCCCATGCCGTCCCTCTTCTCCTAGGAGTAAGAGACTAGTTATGCCTGAGGGTTATAAAGAGAACTGTGAGATATTTTAGAAAATTCAGCAGAGATGAAAAACTTAGCTTTAGTAATATTAATTGATGAGTATAAAGTGCATTTCAGTACACTTTTTGAATCAAAAATACTTAAAATACTCCACACTTCCACAGTATGTATTCTATAAACAAAGCCACACTGTAGTCACATTTATATATAGAAAAAAAAATATATATATATATATATATACATATATATTCCAAAATGTAATGCTAAAAATAATCACAGGTATTCTCAACTTCTACTGATAATATCTTTATACAAATTAGAACTTATGTAATACTTAAAGATTTCTTTAGTGAAATAGTTTTATCCTGTGAATGGTTATTTAGATATTTTATTACTCTCTCTCAACTTTTTTTTCTTTTTTTTTTTTGGTCAGTCATGGGGCTTGAACTCTTCTCTCAACTTTTAATTATAGATTAGTGAATACTGAATATTTGCTTTCTTTATAACCAGGCTTAGTAAAATGTATGGTGTGATTTAATGTGAATACTCAATTTTTAAGGTATGTATAAAAAATTGCTCCTGCATAAGTTAACACATTTATATAAAATAAAAACATGAGAGATTTATAAGGGCTAGAAATGTGGCTTAGTGGTAGAGTGCTTGCCTTGCATGCATTAAGCCCTGGGTTCGATTCTTCAATACCATATACACAGAAAATGCTGGAAGTGGTGCTATGACTCAAATGGTAGAGCACTAGCCTTGAGCAAAAAGCAGCTCAGGTACAGTGTGCAGGACCGGAGTTCAAGCTACAGGACTGGCATTAAAAAAAATAAATTTTTAAGGAAAAAAATACATGCCTCCATCAGAAAGAATGACATTGCCCCATTTGTTAGGAAATGGAAAGGCTTGGGAAAAAATTATATTAAGTGAAGTAAGCTAGGCCCAAAGAAACATAGGTCCCATGGTTTCCCTTATTTGCAATATCTAGTATATGTCTGAGTCAAGCAGAAAAGGTCAGATAAGGTGATGTTAGGAAAATGAACCCTTAGATATGTATTCAATTTTTTTTCTTTCAAGTGATTGTTTCTAAAACATTTATAAGATTATTTCTTTGTTGCTTTGTATGTCCCTCCCCCACAGTATAACCCTGCTTTCACTGTACTTGATGTCGGTATAATTTGTGGAGGGGAAGGGGAAACACAAATCGTTTAAATAGTGATACAGATGAACCCATTGCAACAATGAGATGTACAAGTCGTTATGTCGAAAACGAACTTTACAACTTTCGTGCGGGGGGGGGGGGCGGGGGGGGGTGGGGGGGGAGGATTTGGTGGAGGGGCAGGGGGAGGATGGGAAGGGATGGGAAGGGGAACAAAGGAGGAGGCTACAGTGCTTGATAAGAAATGTACTCATTACCTTGCCCATGTAATTGTAACTCCTCTGTACAGTATTTTCACAATAAAAAATACATCAATTAACATGTCTCTATCTCATTTTTTTGGTGCCAATTCTAGGACTTGAATTCAAGGCCCAGCCAGTGTCCCTGATATTTGGTTCTCAAAGCTAGAGAGCTACCTGAGCTGTTGATCCACTTCCAGCTTATTTGGGAAGCAGTTAATTGGAGATAAGAATCTCCAATTCTGCCTATGCTGGCTTTGAATCCTGGCTATGATCCTCAGATCTCAGCCTCCTGAGTAGCTAGGTTTAGAGGCATGAGCCACTGGCGCCCAGCTAAAATGAATTTTTTATGTTCACCTGGAGTATTCTCTCACAGTACTACTTTAATAGCATAAATGCCCTAGAAACATTCTTTGTTTTCTTAAATGTATCTGTAAGTAAGAAGTACAGAAAGTCACATTAAATGCTCAGGCATTAGGTTAACATGAGAGCCGTGAGTGGAAGAAAAATAAAATTAAGTTCCATCTATTTTAAAAGCTCGCAGTGCCCCTTATATTTGGTCTTTAATATATCTGTAGCTTACCCTACAAGTAGGTAACAGCTGCCAACAATTTAAGCTCCTAAGAATGAAGGAACCACATTGTGAGAAAAATTACTTCCTCTTGTCCAAATACACTCTTTATTCTTTTGTTGTTCTTATTGTTGTTTTTGCTGTTTTTTTTAAACGACAGATACTAACTTTCAGTGGGAACCAAGTTCATGTAAGAACCATATCCTAAGAGCTAAACCAAGCTCTCCTACTCAGGCAAAAACAAAATCAAATGAGTGGTTAGTTATATACTGCTAAAAAACAAAATGACCATTAAGGATAACATTTTGTAGAAATTAGAAGTTCATACAAACCATATGATATAGTGATATTCATAGACGTGTATTTAAAGCATGCCTAGGCAAGTTCAATATCACTTATCCCAATCTAGATAATCTATATATCCAAATATATTATAATTTGAATGGAAAACCTGTATCATGTGCAGCATAATTATGAAACATATTCTTTAAATTGTTTAATCCCTTAATTCTACAATAATCTATTGACCACATTGTCTATGTGTTGCCGCATTTCAAACAGTTTTCAAAATGATGTGAAGTCATCAAAGAAATAATATACTCTTATTTGTTGGCCTCAGGATGGCTTGCAATAACAGTGGAAACTTGTGGTTTCAGCCTAGTGCTTGGATAACAGCTTCTTTTGTATCTTTATTGTGTTTGATGTCAGTAGGAAAGCCAGTTGACTAGTGCTGAATGAGTGAAGAAATGACAACACAATGTAACTTCACAAGAATGTCAGACGTTGAAAGCATATGGAAGCTCATAGTTAAGAGTTCCGTTTGTATTCTGAGAAAAGTAACAAGGATATTGGAGGAAGAGGTTTGTGAACTAGGGAAATAAGGGGAACCCAGTTTTTAGCTTGTTACATTTGAAAATGTCTAGCATTGGAATCCAGATGGCAACTGAGTAGTTAAATTAATGAATCTAATGTTCAGAGACATTTTTAAAGAGTTATCAGCCTGAAACTCTTTTAGATGTTAGAACAGAGATAGAAATTGTCTGAAGACCAAGCACTAAGACATCCCTAAAGGATAAAATGAGAAGAATTGATAAAGGTTACTAAGAATAAGAAGAAGGCAAGAAAAAATCAAACTGGGTGGATGTCTTTTGAGATGAAGATGTTTGAGAAATGAAGATGTCAAGAATGGCATCAAATGCTGTTGATAAAGCCAGTAACATAGCAATTGAGGATTGGCCAATTAACTTGGTAATTCTAGGGACATTATAACCTTGGGAAAAATGTTTTGCTCTAACAAAATCTTGTTTGTCATGAAACTAATAAAGATGGGAGGACATAGAGTACAGCGAACACAGACAATTCTTTTGATTAATTCTTTTGTAAAAGAAAGCAGGAAAAATATGTCAAATAGCACCACTTAGGTGATATTATGAGATACTCAGATATTATGATAACGTTCTCTTACAATGAGAGAAAAGAATACTGTGGAGATAAGGGACCTGCCGAATAAAAATAACCTTGAGCAAAGAAAAGACACTGTTTTACACTAAGAGAAGTATTAGCTTTAACCAAAATCACAGCCAGTTCATATTCAATAGTATCAAAGGAAAAAGCTGAGTATATTTGAAATTATTTGAATCAAGAAATCACTGGGACATACAAAGCAGCAAAGAAATCATCTTATAAATATGTTAGAAACAATCGCATGAAAGAAAAAAATTTTGAATACTTATCTTGGGGTTCATTTCACCTAACATCAACTTATCTGACCTTTTCTGCTTGTCTTAGACATATACTAGTTATGGCAAATAAGGGAAACCATGGGACCTATGTTTCTTTGGGCCTGGCTTACTTCATATAATTTTTTCCAAGTCTTTCCATTTCCTAACAAATGGGGCAATGTCATTCTTTCTGATGGAGGCAGAGAATTCCATTGTGTGTATATACCACATTTTCTTGATCCATTCATCTACTGAGGGGCATCTGGGTTGGTTCCATATCTTAGGTATGGTAAATATTGCTGCAATAAGCATAGTTGTGCTGCTAGCTTTAATATGGTCTTGTTTGTGATCATTTGAGCGAATGACCAAAAGTGGGATTGCTAGGTCAGAGATGTACAAGTCATTATGTTGAAAGACGAACTTTAAAACTTTGGCTGGGGGGGGGGGAGTGGCAGGGGATGGGGGGAGATGGGAAGGGATGGGAAGGGGAAACAAAGTAGGAGGCAACAATGCTTGATAAGAAATGTACTCATTATCTTGCCCATGTAAAAATTTTTAACCCCTCTGTATGGTATTTTAACAATAAAAAAAAGATAAAAAGAAAAAAAAAAGAAATCACTGGGAATGATGAAAAATCCATCTTGGAAGAGAAAAAATGACCCAAAATCTAAATATGTTAAATAATAAGGAAGAGAAACCTCGGGGGGAGGAGTGAATGTAGATTACTACAAGTAATGCAAGAAATACATTAGTGATTTTCACCCTTGACATGAAGTTTCCAGACAGAGGTGGAGTGGGGGGGGGGGGGGGAGAGGCGAGAGAAGAGAGATGAGAAGGGAGAGAGAGAAAAAAAGAGAGAATATAACAGTATAATTTGTTTCCTGGAGATGTCAATAAGATACAAGGAAGAGAGTGATCTTAATTTCAAGAATGGTTAGTGGTAAGAAGGTAAATATTTAAGAAGACAAGAGAAACGGTGTCTGTAGTAGAGTGTGCACTTTCATTTAGATCAAGAACAGTTAGGAAAGATAGAATATGAGGTAAGACAAAGTGAAAAAGCATTTGTACTATTAGAAAGTCACTAGAACATGGAAGATGGATGTCCTGGTGATGGCAAAACTACGGTTATTGCATTTCTTATTCATATACAGGGATTTTGACCAACTGCTTGTAGAGTATTGAGTGCCTCCTTGGTAATTTGGGTGGGAAAGTTCAGAGTAAATTCTGTGAAGGTAGTAATTTTCTGGAAACAAGGTAATATAAAAATCAAGGATGTACATGGAATTAAAAAATGCCATACTGCACACTAATATCTCATGCCTGTAATCCCAGCTGCTTGAGAGGCTGAGATCTCAGGATCATGGTTCAAAGCCAACCTGGGCAGGAAAGTTCATGAGATTTCTTCAACAAACTATTCAGAAAAATCTGGAAGTGCTGCTCTGGCTCAAGTAATACAGTACTAGCCTTGAGCACAAAGAGGCTCAGAGAGAGAGCCCAGGCCCTGAGTTCAAGCCCCAGAACTTGAAAAAGAAGGAGAAGGAGAAGAGGAGGAGGAGGAGGAAGAGGAAGAAGAAGAAAGAAGGAAGGAAGGAAGGAAGAAAGAAAGAAAGAAAGAAAGAAAGAAAGAAAGAAAGAAAGAAAGAAAGAAAGAAAAAAGGAAAGAAGAAAGAAAGGAAAGAAAGAAAGGAAAGAAAGAAAGAAAGAAAGAAAGAAAGAAAGAAAGAAAGAAAGAAAGAAAGAAAGAAAGAAAGAAAGAAAGAAAGAAAGAAAGAAAAAGAAAGAAAAGGAAGGAAGGAAGGAAGCAAGCAAGCTAGGTGTCAGGTTCTGATGGCTCACACCTGTAATCTGAGCTACAGGCTGATACCTAAGTATGGAGGCTTAAAGGCGGCCAAGGCAGGAAATCACCAAAAAGCCAGAAGTGCATGTATGGCTCAAACAGTAGAGTGCTACCCTTGAGCAAAAAAGCTCAGGAACAAAGTCCAGGCCCTGAGTTCAAGCTCCAAGACTGGCATAAATAAAGAGAAGAAGCCATCTTACCATCCATCCTGCATATACCCTTGTTCCTGAGATGAGAGATATTATATGGTATATGTTTTCATTAATTTGAGGTGTGCATATCTCTATAGAGACTTGACATTTACATCTGTTTTCCCCCCATGGGAGAAAAATAATGGAGGGTTTTTATATTAAATGGCTTTTAAATAAAGTATTCAATACATAATCTTTATTTTTTTATATTTTTATTGTAAAGATACAGTACAAAGGGGTAACAGTTATATGATTAAGGTAATAAGTACATTTCCTATGGAGCATTGTTACCCCTCCTTTGTTTTTTCACCTACTATCCCTTCCCACCCCACCTCTCCAACTCTTCTTCCTCCCCCCCAATTGTAAAGTTCATTTTCAACATAGCGCCTTGTATATCTCATTGTTACAATGGGTCAAACTATATCCTTGTTTCAACATTTTGTTACTTCCCTTCCCCTCCCCCAATTAGAAATATATATATATATATATATATATATATATATATATATATATATATATATATATGCAGGGCACCAGAATCAAATACAGTGACAACAGGGGTTATACCATGGGGGATGAACCTACAAAAGAAACAAAAAAATCACATAGTACTTTAAAAACAACAAAGAAAAAACCTCTTATGTCCCTATCTTGGAGTTCATTTCACTTAGGAACATCTTAAATGCCAAAAGCACAGAGCTTTTGACCTTTTCTACTTTTCTGGTAAGATTATCCTAGACATAAACTAGTATACTAGTCATTGTAAATAAGGAAAGCCATGGGACCTATGTTTCTTTGGGTCTGGCTTACTTCACTTAATATCATTTTTTCAAGTCTTTCCATTTCCTAACAAAAGGTGTGGTGTCATTCTTTCTGATGGGGACATAGAATTCTAGTGTGTGTGTGTGTGTGTGTGTGTGTGTGTGTGTGTGTGTGTGTGTGTGTGTGTGTGTGTGTGTGTGTGTGTGTGTGTGTGTGTGTGTGTGTGTGTGTGTGTGTGTGTGTGTGTGTGTGTGTGTGTGTGTGTGTGTGTGTGTGTGTGTGTGTGTGTGTGTGTGTGTGTGTGTGTGTCACATTTTCTTGATCCATTCATCTACTGAGGGGCACCTGGGTTGGTTCCATATCTTAGCTATGGAAAATAATGCTGCAATAAACATAGATGTGCTGGTAGCTTTACTATGACCTTGTTTGTGATCATTAGGGTAAATGACCAAAAGTGGAATTGCTGGGTCATAGGGGAACTCTATGTGGCGTCTTTTGAGGAACCTCCATACTGCTTTCCAAAGTGGTTGGTCAACTTTACACTCCCATGAACAGTGTGGTAGGGTTCACTTTTGGTCACATCCCCTCCAGCATCTATTGTTATTAGAATTCTTGATTATAGCCATTCTAACTGGGGTGAGGTGGAATCTCAATGTTGTTTTGATTTGCATTTCTTTTATGTCTAGAGAAGTTGAGCATTTCTTCATGTGTCTATTGGCCATTCTTATTTCCTCTTCAGAGAAGTCTCTCTTTAAGGCTTTAGCCCACTTATTAATTGGACTGTTGATCCTTTGAGGATTTGTTGTTGGGGGATGTAAGTATATTTTAGATTTGAAGCCCTTGTCTGTTTTATAGCTAGTGAAGATCTTCTCACAATCCATGGGCTTTCTATTGATATTTTAATATATATTATTATAAACACACTGTACAGAGGGGTTACAGTTATATGAGCAAGGTAATGAGTCCATTTCCTATCAAGCATTGTTACCTCCGTTGTTTTTCCCCCACCATCCCTTTCCTTCCTACCTCCCCAACTCCTCCCTCCTAGCTATCTCCTTTGCCATGCAGAAGCTCGGCAGTTTCATGCATCCCATTTGTCCAACCTTTCTTTGATTTGTTGTGTTTCTATGTCTGTATTAAGAAAATTTTGGCTTGTACCAAGGAGCCCTAGAGTTTCTCCTGTTCCTTCCTGTAATGTTTTCATGGTGTCTGCTTTTACTTCGAGGTCTTTGATCCATTTGGAGTTGATTTGATTCTGGTGCAGGGTGATATATAAGGATCTAGCTTTAGTTTTCTACAGGTGATTAACCAATTTTTCCAGCACCATTTACTAAAGAGGCTGTCTTTCTTCCTTTCTACATTTTTAGCTCCCTTATCGAAGATTAAGTGGCTATAGGTCTGTGGGTTCATTTCTGGGTTAATATATAATCTTGTAATACTGTATTAAATTATTAAATGATTTTAAGACAAAGTAAAACATAATCTTGTACATATTGCATTAAAGAGTAGCTTTTTAGGTATTATTACATTTAGTTACTGAAAGTGATGTTTTTCATTTTATTTTATTGTAAAGATGACATACAGAGGGGTTACAGTTACATGAGTAAGATAATGAGTACATTTCTTGTTAAACATTGTTACCACCTCCTTTGTTTTTCTCCTACTATCCCTTCCCTCCCCCAACCCTCACTCCCCACCAAGTGGTAAAGGTCATTTCTAACATAGTGTCTTGTGAGTATCACTGTTGCAATGGGTCATCCTGTGTCCTTGTTTCAGCATTTTGTTATTCCCCTTCCCTTCCCCAAATTAGAAAAATGTATATTGCTAGATCTTCACTAGCCATACAACAGACAAGGGCCTCATATCTAAAATATACTTAGAACTCAAGTAATTAAATCCCCCAACAACAAATCCTCAAAGAAATATCTGACCCATTAATAAGTGGGCTAAAGACTTAAAGGGAGACTTCTCTGAAGAGGAAATAAGAATGGCCAATAGACCCATGAAGAAATTCTCAACTTCTCTGGCCATAAAAGAAATGCAGATCAGAACAACATTGAGATTCTACCTCACCCCAGTTAGAATGTCTATAATCAAGAACTCTAATAACAACAGATGCTGTTATGGATGTGGCCAAAGGGAATCCTACTGCACTGTTGGTAGGAGTGTAAACTTGTTCAACTACTTTGGAAAGTAGTATGGAGGTTCCTCAAAGACTCCATATAGAGCTCCCCTATGACCCAGCAGTCCCACTTTTGGGCATTTACCCAAATGATCACGAACAAGGCCACACTAAAGCTACCAGCACAACTCTGTTTATTGCAGCATTATTCACCATAGCTAAGATATGGAACCAACCCCGGTGCCCCTCAGTAGATGAATGGATCAAGAAAAATGTGGCATATATAGATACATATATATATATATATGTATACATATATGTATATATATGGAATGGAATTCTATGCTTCCATCATAAAGAATGACACTGCACCATTTGGTAGGAAATGGAAAGACTTGGAAAAAATGATATTAAGTGAAATAAGCAGATCCAAAGAAATATAGGTCCCATGGTTTCCCTTATTTGCAATAACATATATAAAATGATGCTAAGCGAAATGAACCCCAAGATATGGTGGCAAAAGCTTTTTCTTTGTTGCTGTTTTTAGTGTATTCTGTCATTTTTTGTTTCTTTCTTTTTTTCAGTCGTGGGCTTGAAATCTGGGCCTTGACACTGTCCCTCAGCTATTCAGCTTGAGGCTAGTGCTCTACCACTTTAGCCACAGTGCCATTTCTGGTTTTCTGATGGTTTATTGGAGATAACAGTCTCATGCACTTTCCTGCCAGCATTGGCTTTGGACTGCGATCCTCAGATCTCAGCTCCCTGAGTAGCTAGGATTACAGGTGTGAGCCACCAGCACCTAGCTTGTTTCCTTTGTATGTTCTTCCCCCTTGGAATATCACCTGTTGACATTGTATTTGACTTTGGGACCCTGAAATTGATTTTAACAATGATTTTTGTCAGTTTTGCCGATTATTAAAATGTGTTGGTATGTCCCTTCTTTTATATTCTGGAAAAGCAACTATGTATACTTTGTGATGTTACATACAGTATTAAAATATTTATTTATAGGCTTCTTTGTATCTCTGGAGCAAAGGGATAAAACAAAGTAAGAAAAAAAGTGGATATTTTGAGTTTCTACTGGGCAATTTTATTTCCCTGAGTAAGACTTGCATTTATGCCAAGAGATAAAATCACCAAGTTAAATGCATCTACAACTCAAATTTTGAAGCTGTGTTCATCTTTCATGGGTAGTGGTCAAAATCTTAATTTTTTATAGCATTTAGAAGCAGTCATCTTTTATTTGGATGACAATAGCTTGGTACTTTGACATTGCTGGATGAGAATAGATGTTTAGATTATCTAATATTTTTTCTGTGCTGGGACTTAGTGTCAAATCCATGGGCAAACAACCATATAGGTATGATATTATCACTTCATTCATGCATATTTGTATATATCTACAGGTACATGACATGGAGCCATCTAATAGCACCAGGCTGGAGAGAGGTTCTTCTTGCTGTTTCTAATATTGCAACTGCACTACAAACATTCTGTACAAGAAATACAGTACCTTTGTCTGAATTTAAATTTAATGAATCTCTTTGCCTATCAGATTCTACTTGTAATCTTTGAGTGTTAAAAAATATACTATTCTGTAAGGTCAGATATAAACTGCCACTTTCCTAGAAATGCTTTCTAGCTGAATCCCTTAACAGAAATATTCTTTCCTTGTGACTTGTTAAACCATGAATATCTCTGCATTATCTTAACATCTATGGGCAATCCTTTTCACTTTATGTCTGGGATTCTTAGAAAACAGGGCTTCAAGAACTTCCCCCAAATACTTTTATGAGAAGAGTTTTGTTTTTGTTTTGTGTGTGGTGATTTTGTTTTTGTGTTTTAAAGTTGAAGCATCCAGAAGTATCTGTGGAAAGTAAATGGTTTAATATCAAATCCATCATAATCTACATAATCCCCTTCAATGAAGTTTTCGATGGTCTTAGCGTGAAATATTATGAAGACTACTTTTATATTCTTAATTGTTCAAATCCCTGGACTTGCAACATAAAGAAAATTGCTTGATTGTAATTTAACTAATCCAAAAATTTTAAAAGATTATTTTTTTAAAAAAACTGCAGTGGGTGATTTTTCTATAAGGCATCAACATACTTAAATTTCAAGGGTTTTTATTTGCCAAAGTAAGTCCATTATTTCAAAATTTGTACTAAATAAAGAGAATATGACTTTTTCCTGATAAATTCTGTAACCTTTAGGCCATAGACTGGGAAACCTCATAAAGACTGTCACTTCTGAGAACTCAGTATAACTGAACAATATATGATCATATAAATTAAAAGGCAAAATAGACACTCAATAGTGAAACTAGAGAAAGAGCTATAAATAATAATTCACAAAAAAAGAAATTTAAGCTCATGTAAAGTATTAGTAATGAAATGCCAATTAAAGCAAGAGTAGAATATTACTTTATCAAATAACAGATTGAAACTTTAGCAATTATCTTTTCACCTATTTAGTGAGGGTGTTATACAACAGGTATAACC
The DNA here is from genome assembly GCF_024711535.1 of Dipodomys merriami. Taxonomy (NCBI): domain Eukaryota; kingdom Metazoa; phylum Chordata; class Mammalia; order Rodentia; family Heteromyidae; genus Dipodomys; species Dipodomys merriami. Next base: position 104,195,809 of record NW_027204492.1, read on the forward strand.
TGTGATTTGGAGAAAACTCATAAAAAACTTCTGGAGATTTGTTTCTCATTATCATCAAAATTCTTAAAAAGTCATATTTTGCCCGTCATTGATATAAATTCATGTAAATTTATCATTATGGTTTCCAGAGATGTCATTGAATATAATAAGGAAGAAAAAATGTTTGTTTGGATTTTTTGCCAATAGCAGTGCTTGTAGCCAAGGGCCTTGTGTTTGCTCATCTTTCTTGACTTGCTTTGGCCAAAGGTAGTGCACCACCATTTGAGCAAATCCTATAGCCTGACTTTTGGCTAATTGTTATAGAGATAGATTCTTTGACGTCTGGCTTTAAATCACTGTCATCCCGGTCTCAGTCTTCATGAGCCACTAGTACCTGGCAAAAATCCATTTTTAATACTCACTTTTAATAATAAAATTATATACATCTGCCAAATAAATTATAATGCAGCAGCTTTATAGAAAATACATAACAGAGCCATTATACTGGCTGTTATTAAATGCCATATTACATTGCAAATGTTCTATAGCCACTAATAAAGAAGAAAATGTATGTTCCAAATGTTAGATACTGAGAGAAAACATATTCTAGGGTAATATCATGGATGACTTTCATTCTTCCTTTCTACCTTTTCAATTCTCTTTAATTTTTAGCAATGAACATAGTTCTCAAAAGTAATGATCATGTATTTTTGGACATATTGCAATAGGTAGAAGACTTTACAAATGTGCTCAAAAGCTTATATGTATACCTACAAGAGAGATAGTAGAGAGGGAAGTGCTGTGGAGTGAAAGAAAAAATATACATTTGTATTTGTCGCACAAAAAAAAAAGGTTTAGTATTCCAGATATGCTATTTGTTCATGGTCAAACATCTCTGAGTTTCAGTATTTTACCTCTTTTGTAATGTGGAATATTTTGTATGGTTCTCAAAGATGTGTCTTTTGGAGACAAGTTTTAATTATCCCAAGCTGGCCTTGAACTCATGAATCTCCTGCCTCTGCCTCTTAGAATGCTTCTTTCAATAAACAATTCTTCCTGTTGTTTTTTCTTACACTAGTGGAAGGCCAGCACAATGGTGGGGGTTAGAACAGTGACTGGATCAAAGTGAGGAAATCATCACAGCAAAATCAACGTTTCCAACTGCTTAGTAATTGTTGGAACATCTGCTGGGACTTTTATTTAAAAGAAAATTAAATCCTCTTATTTAGCCAAGTCTACATTTGCCAAAATTTACCTTTCATAACTTTCAATTTTAGTTTTTGGAGTTATAAATTAATAAAGAGCACATTCTAGACTAGACTCTAGACAATCTTTTCATTCCCCACACCTATCAGGCTGTAGAAAGCCCCAAAAATCATTTGGTATAGACAGGTCAGACACATATAGCCTCTCCTAAGCTACTCCTTGCCAGTTGCTGGAACTGATCATTTTGTATGTCCCATGAATGGGATGTGTCCAATGGCCCTTGGCAACAAAAAGCTGTTCTAGAAACAGTATTCAATTGTTCTGTTCCATTTCTCAAATGTCTTTTGTCCTATTCCACAGTAGCCTGAGTTTGGTGCATCTATTATTAGTTATGGCTGTTACTTTTTCCCCTTCATAACTCAACTGCAGCTTCTCATAGGATCAGACAGATCCTTCTGAGCAGCGCAGTCGTGAAAAAACATATCATAATTAGCTGATAGAGCTTTGCCTTAAGCATTTACAAGGTAAGTCTCCAGAGAACTGAGTGAAAATCAGCTACAATTTAAGATTGCTTTTTCTAAGACTTTACACAGACCTAACATCACTAATTATGCAACACTCATCTTGATGCTAATTGATAGGAAAAAATAATAGTTAAAAAAATCCCTGTGTAAGTAAAATAATATTCAATACAGTGGTATAATATATGGAAGTGTTATGATTCAAATCATAAATTATTGGTTTAGAAAATATATTTGAGTCTTCAATATCAGACTTTAAAATATTAATATTTATTGATAGGTTGATGTTGGTGTGTGTGTGTGTGTGTGTGTGTGTGTGTGTGTGTGTGTGTGTGTGTGTGTGTGTGTGTGTGTGTGTGTGTGTGTGTGTGTGTGTGTGTGTGTGTGTGTGTGTGTGTGTGTGTGTGTGTGTGTGTGTGTGTGTGTGTGTGTGTGTGTGTGTGTGTGTTTTTCCTGGGGCTTGAATTCAGGGTCTCAGTGCTGACCTATAGCTATTTGCTGAGGGCTGGCACTTGACTACTTGAGCACATTGGCCTTTTGTTGGTTTCAGACTTTCCTGTTTGGGTTGGATTCAAACCATGAGCCCCAGATCTTAGACTCCTGAGTAGCTAGGATTACAGGTGTGAGCCATCAGTGTCCAGCTTCATGATTTATTTCATTAAATAAGTCTTTGTAACCTCACCCTAGTAGAAGTTATATCAATGCAAAAGAAGAAATATTTGTTTTATATTATAACAGCCAAATAATTTAGGTAGTATATGTTACACTGATTTTTGTCATCTAAATAAAACACATTAAATACATTCATTTTAAATAAGAAAATATCCGATTATTCAATATATACTTGAAAATAAGGAGTCTATTTTTCTGTTTTTGGAACTATGTCTTTATTCAAACCTGTAGAATTTAAGCATGGTTATGTGTGTTGTTATTTAATACCTTTCTTTCTCTTCTTCCTTCCCTCCCCCTTCTTCCTTTCCCTCTTTTTCTTCGTACCAGGGCTTGAACTCAAGGTCTCACATACCTGTTCAGTTTACTTGCTCATAGACAGTAAGTACTCTGCCACTTGAGCCATACCTACAGTCTGGTATTTTGCTGGTTAATGTGGATCTTACAGACATTTCTACACAGGCTGACTTCAAACTATGTTCCTCCAAGTCTCACTCTTGTGTATGGCTAGGATAATAGGTGTGAGTCACCAGTATATAGCTTAATTTTCTTCTTCTAACATGAACTTCATAAAGGAAGAGAAAAAAAGCATTAAAATGACAGATTATTTAAAAAATGTATGGAAGGGAAAGGCATAGTTTTATGTCTGAGTTGTAGCTAAGTATGTTCAAATATAAACTTGTAGATTTAAGCAGATTATTCATCCTTCTGTGAAGTAATATATGAATGAATACTGAAATCTTAAACATAATTCTATGTTCAGTGAGTTGAGCAGCTAAGTCAGAAATTCTGATTTTGTTTACCATACTCCTGACAGCAAACACAAATTAACCAGCAATTCATATCCTATATTCTTTTGTCCCTAAGGACAATTTTGAAGGCTGCTTTCCAATAAGAGTCATAGAATTTCATACTATTAAGCGGTCTATGGGTCTCTAGGGACTTACGCTTGCAGGCATATCCTGGATTGTTGCTTACATTATATACAATTGATAACATTCTGTAAGTTTCACCAGTTCTCTCTTTCATGTGTATTGGTCCTGGGGCTTGAACTCAGGGCCTAGGTGTTGTCTCTGAGCTTCTATTGCTTAACACTCTACCACTTGAGCCATAGCACCAGTTCTGGCTTTTTCTGAGTAGTTTATTGGACATAGAGGGGCTTTCATTTCTCCCTGGTGTTGGGCCTCATTCCAAGCTTGAATACAAAGCTTCCTGGTAGCTTTTCTGCCCTGCTTCCCAGTGGGTAAAGCCCAGGCATCACTGTTAGCCTGTTAGCCTAACACATTTCCACGGGCTCAACTTAAGAGTGTTTACCTCATGACCAATATCATGGGGCTTTGTCCAGACAGGGTTTTGCCATGGTTCAACTGGTTTAAGCCTAAGACCTGGATTTCTCTCTCCCTCTCCTCAAGCTATAGGCAAATTCTCTCCATGTTGGGCTTTTTGTAGTTGGTCAAGATGCAATAATGGCACATCTTGCCTTCTTGATTTTTTTCCCAATACCTTGTTCTTGTTGTTGCACTAAATTCAAGAGCTGTGGTCTCTCACCTGGCTTCCTTAGCTCTGATGAGTATACTGCCTAGCTGGAAACTAGTGTCAGGGGAGAAATAATCAGAAGACCTTTGCCACTGTGTTGCCTTGCCTGTCTCTGGGCAATTGATTTTCATCAAAGGCAGCATGAGCTTAATCTAAGGGAGAAAGGATAATCTCTTCCATGAATTGTGCTAGGAAAACTGGACATCCATAGCAGAAGAAACTAGATCCTTATCTCTCACTGCACAAAAAAAGCCTAAAATAAACCAAGGCTTTAAATGTAAGGTCCAAAATTATGAAAGTATTAGAAGAAAATGCAGGACCTTTGTGTGGGCAAAGAGGAAAGGTATTGTTTTAATGAAAACAATGCTAAGTTATATAACCAAGGATGTTACCTATCATTGAGTCATCTATATTTAAAAACAGCTATTCATTAGGGGTTTCTATGTGTTTTGAGATTGTGATTGTACTTTTTCTGAATATAAAGTTCTGATAAAGGTTGTAAACTTTTAAGAAATTATCTCCTTAGTGAAATGAAAAGGCTTACAGAAAAAGAGTATTAGGATTAGAAACCAGCCCTTCTATGGTACCATGAAGACATTAAGATTCCAAGAAATTGTATTTCCATGACTTAAATGGCTTTGAATAAACAAAACACTTAGTTCTTAGTAAATCTTTGTCATTTTTCTATTCTTTTTATTATTAATTTGCATTATTGTTAATATAGAGTGATTTACAGGAAGATGACAATTACATGAGTCAGGTAATGGGTCCATTTCCTTTCGTACAATGTCTTCTGTTCCTTCACTCCCGTACTGTCCCCCCTCCCATCTCCACCCACGAGTTGTATAGCTCACTTTCATCAGTGTCCAGTGAGCTCCACTGTTGCACTTTTTCACACTTTTTCCCTCGAGTTCTGCACCCTTCTCCCAACCTTTCTGAAGATATACACTTGTATATAGCATGCATAAGGTAAAGAAGACAGAATCACCAAAAAATTAAAACTAAGAAAAAAAGAAAAGAGAAGTCTTTTGTTTCTGTATCTTGGAGTTGGTTTCAATATGTATATTATTTTATATAACTATGAAGAGGTACTTAGGCATTGCACGTTTGCATTTATCTCCTATTCATATCCTCTTTTGGTCTCACTGTGTGTGAATATGTAGAATTCTGTATAATTTATTATATCCCAGTATTTTATATCTAATTTTGCATATCAGAAAGAACATGTACTATTTGTTTCTCTGAGTTAAGCTTACCTCACTTAACATGATTTGTTCCATTCATTTCCCTGCAAATGACATTATTTTATTCTCTCTAATGGCTGTGTTAAAATGTATGGTGTATAGGTTCAACATTTTTTGGTTCCACTAATCTATTGTGGGGCATCCATGCTGATTCCATAGCTTGACTGTTGTGAACAGTGTGGCAATGAACGTTGATGTACAGGTGTCTTTATTATATCCTGGCTCATGATGTTCAGGGTAGATGCCCAGGAGTGTGATGGCTGGGTTGTAGGGAAGTTCTATGTTTAGTTTTTTTGAGGAACCTCCAAACTGCTATCCAGTGTTATTGTACTAGCTTACATCCCCACCAACTGTGCAGTAGTGTTTCCTTTTTCCATATCCACACCAACATTTGTTGTTCACAATGTTGGACATTCTAATGAGGGTAAGATGGAATCTCACAGATGTTTTTATTTGCATCTCTTTTATGGCCAGGGATGATGAGCATTTCCTTATGTGTTTCTTTTCCATTTTTACCTCTTATTCTGAGAAGTGTCTCCTTAGGTCTGTTGCAATTAATGATTGGGAGGAGTTTCCTGAGCTCCTTGTATGTATTGGTTATTAGGCCTTTGATATATTACTGGTAAAGGTCTTCACAGTCTACTGGCTGTATTTTTAGTTTAGTAACTATGTCCTTAGCTGTGCAGAAACTTTTTATTTTTATGTTGTCCCACTCCTTGAGTCTCTCTCCTACCTGTTGCGTTCCTGAGACTCTTTCCAAGAAGTTTCTACCTATACCAATATGCTCTGTTTGTTCTCTAACGGTCTTTTGCAGTAGTTTCAAGGTTTTGGGTATGAAATTGAAGTCTTTGATCCACTTTAAATTGATATTAGTTCATGGTGAAAAATATGGAACCACTTTTAATTTTCTGCATATAAATACCCAGCTTTCCCAATACCAATTTTTGAAGAGGCTATTATTTTTCTATTGTATGTCTTTGGATCCTTTATCAAATATCAGATAAATGTAAGTATGTGGTTTTATCTCTGTGTCTTCTAAACTGTTCCTTTGATTGTCAGGTCTATTTTTGTGCCAATACCATGCTGTTTTTTTATTATAGCTCTGCAGTAGAGCTTGAGGTCTGGTATTGTGATACCACTCTCATTGATTTTTTTTTTTTTGCTTTGGCTATTCTAGGTTTTTTTTTGTTCCATATGAATTTTGGACTGTTTTGTCTATGTTGATAAAGAGTGCCATTGGAGTTTGATGGAGATAGCATTGAATTTGTATAACACTTTTGGCAATATGGCCATTTTCACAATTGATTCTACCTATCCATGAACATGGAAGGTCTTTTCATTTCCTGGTTTCCTCTTCACTATTTCTTCATTTTTAAAACAGTTTTCACCATAAAGATCTTTCACATCCTTGGTTAGGTTTCATCCTAGGCTTTTGGTTTTGAGGCTATTGCAAATGGAGTTGTTTTCATGATTTCCCTTTCTGCTTGTACATTGTTGACATACAGACATTGTTGACATATTCATTTTTATTTGGTTAATTTTGCATATTGTTACTTTGCCAGAGTGGTTGATCAGATCTAGGAGCCTAGAGGTAGAGTCTTTTGGGTCCTTTAGATATAAGATCACGTCATCTACAAATAAGGATAGTTTAATTTCTTCCTTCCCTGTGTGTATCCCTTTTATGTCCTTTTCTTGCCTTACTGCTCTGGCTAGGAATTCCAGAACTATATTGAAGAGGAGTGGAGAGAATGGACATACTTGCCTTGTTCCTGATTTAAAGGTAAATGGTTTTGCTTTTTCGTGTTCAGTATGCTGTTAACTGTTTATCTGTCATGTATAGACTTTATTATCGTAAGGAAGGTTCTTTCTATTCCTAGCTTCTCCAAAGGTTTTAACATGAATGGATGTTATATTTTGTTGAAGGCTTTTCCTGACTCTTTTGAGATGATCCTGTGGTTCTTGTCTTTGGCTCTATTGATGTGGTGAATTACATTGATTGATTTGCATATGTTAAACCAGGCTTGGATCTGTGGAATGAAGCTTACTTGGTCATAATGTATGATTTGTTTTTGTTTCTGGATTATATTGGCTAGTATTTTATTGAGAGCTTTATATCTGAGTTCATCAGTGAAATTGATCTCTAGTTCTTTTTTCTGTTGGATCCTAGCCTGGTTTGGGGATGAGTGTGATATTGACTTCAAGAGTAAGTTTGGGATTGATCATTTTGTTTCTGTTTCATGGAAAAGTTTGAAGAGTACTGATGTTAGTTTATCTTTAATTGTCTTATAAAATTTACCTGTGAATCCATCCGGTCCTGGGCTGTTCCTTGGTGGAAGACCTCTGATTACTTTCTCTATCTCATTGTGTGTTACTGGCCTTTTATTTTTTTATTATTATTTTTTGGGGGGTCTGGTTGTGGGGTCTGAACTCTGGGCCTGGGCACTGTCCCTCAGCTCTTCAGCTCAAGGCTAGCACTCTACCACTTGAGCCATAACACCACTTCCAGCTTTTTTTTTCTGCTTATGTGGTGCTGAGGAATCAAACCCAGGGCCTCATGCATGCAAGGCAAACATTCTACCACTGAGCCACCTTCTCAGCCCCCAGCCTTTTAATGGAATTATATTTTCTTGATTCACCTTAGGCAGTTTGTATGTCTCTGGAAATTTGTCTATTTCTGCTATGCTTTCTTTCTTTGGTGAGTATAGGTTTTAAAGTAGTCCTTTATAATCATTTGGATTTCTTGGATGCTTGTTGTAATGTCTCCTGTGACATCTCTGATTTTATTGGCTTAAATCTCATCTCTCCTTTATCAATCTCACTAGTGGTCTGTCAATTTTATTATTTTTCCAAAGAACCAGCTTTTTGTTTCATTGATATTATGTATAGTTGTTTTAGTCTCTATATCATTAATTTCTACCCTAAACTTTGCAATCTCTCTGCTAGTTGTTGTGTGTGAGGTTTGTCCTTGCTTTTCTAGCAGTTTTAGTTGCATCATGAGGTTATTTATTTGAACTATATCTGTTTTATTTATGTGTGCTCTTACAGATATAAACTTTCCTCTCAGCATTGCTTTTGCTGTATTCCAGAGATTCAATTGTGATATATTTTCATTGAATTGAATTGTAAGAACTTTCTAATTTCTTCTTTTATTTCTTCTGTGCCCATATGTTACTCAGCAGTTTGTTGTTCAGTCTCTGTGTGTTTGCATGTTTTCTGAAATATGTTTCGTGGTTGAGAGCTAGTTTGATTCCAGTATGGTCAGAAATGATGCAAGGAGTTACCTCAATCCTCCAGTATTTGCTTAAGCTCATTGTGTGTCCTGATATTATCCATTTTGGAGAATATTCCATGGACTGCTGAGAAGAATGTCAATTGTGCTGCTGTTGGGTAGAATTCTCTGTAGATATCTGTTAACTCCTGTTGGGTTATCATGTCATTTAATTCAGAGGCTTCCTTGCTTACCTTTTGTTGGTTAGACCTGTCCTTTGGCAAGAATAGTGTTAAGATCAACCACTATTATTGTGATGGGCTCTATCATGTCTACAAGTTCAAAAGTATTTGCTTATTATATTTAGATGCTCTATTGCTTGATGCATAAATATTGACCACTATAATTTCCTCTTTCTAGATCACTACCCTTATTTATTTACCATCTTTGCCTCTTTGTACTGATTTTAATGAAAAATCTATTTCATGGAATACCAGTATGGTTACTCCTGTCTTCTTGCAGGCTGCATTTTTATGAAAGATTCCTTCACTCAGAATTTGTTTTTATCTTTGACTGAGAGATGGGTCTCTGGGAGACAACAAATGAATGGATCTGTTCCTTGATCTAATTTGCTATTGTAATTCTTTTGATTGGGAATTAAGTCCATTAATGTTTATGGTTATGAAATTGTCTTGTTTCCTATATTTTTCTTCTTTCCTCTTCATGTGCTTAATATAGTAGTTTTCTAGTGATTTTTGACTAATGTGTTTCCTTGACTTTGTCATCCTCATGCTTTCCTTTGCTATTCTTTATAATGTTAGTGTTCATAAATTCCTTTAATTTTTGTTTGTCATAGGTTTTAGTTTTACTGCCAATTGTGAATAATAACTTTGCTGGATACATGGATTTGAGTTGGCAGCTGTTGATCTTCAGTACTTGAATTATACCATTCCAGGCTCTCCTTGCATTGAGAGCTTGTATAATCTGCAGAGAGTTTGTATAATCTTCTTTACATTGCAATATAGCTCCTTATGTGATTTTGCTGCATTCAAAATTAATTTCTTGTTTTTTTAAGTACAGAATGTTCACTATGATATATCTAGAAATATTTCAGCTTGGATCTTGTCTACTAGGAGTTTTGTATGCCTCTGTCAGGTGGGTAAGATTTTCTCTCTGAAGTTGGAGATGTTTATTGTTATTATTTTGTTAAACAGGATCGCAGTGCCTTTCCTTTTGCATGCTACCCCTTCATCTATCCCAACTATGCATAAATTTTACCTATTGGCCAAGAGTGTTTTTTCCATGCCTTTGATCTTTTGCTCTAATTGCTCTGTTTTATCCTCAAATCCTGATACTCTATTGCCTATTTCATTTAATCTATTTTTTATGCTTTCAACTCTGGTTTGCAATAGGGAAATTGAACCTTTTATGTTTCCAAGTTATTTGTTGAAGTCAGATTTTGGGTGTTAATTTTGTCTTTTAAGGAGGAGTGTAGCATTTCTATCTGATTCTCCATATCTTTTGGGGAGACCTGTATATTCTTTGTAATTTCCTCCTTGAATCTCTTTTTTGCTTTTGGATATCTCCTTTAATTTTATAGGTCAATTCCTGCATCATTAATTTAATGGTTCTTTTGTCCTCTACCTCTTCTTCACTCTCTCTAGGGTTGACTTGATTGTTCATGTAGTTGTAATCTTTTATTGTGATTTACATATTTGGGTCCAGGAATTGTTGTGGCCAATCAGTTTGTGGTAGTGGAGTGTGATTCTCTGGATAGATCTCTTTCAGACATTGTGTTTGGCGATTCTCAGCTCTGGGTGGTACAAATAGTGTAAGGCATCCTGGTCAGTTGTTAGAGCTTTGTGGTGTGTGATGTGGACTGGTGCCCTAGCCTATGGTTAGGCCCAGCGGCAAGTTCCTGTTATGTAGCACACAACAATCAAGTGTCCTGGGCCAGTTCTGTGTTTGAGGTAGGCTGATTCTGGCTACTAGTAAAGAGGAAGTTGTCCTAGCTTGAATCCTAGACTGGCCTCTATTTCCAGAGGGACCAGGAGTAGTATTCCAACACCAAGATCTCCTTTGAGCCCTAGGGGCAGATTCCCTCTGTGCTTTAATGGGAGGTTGTGTATCAGAGGAGATGGGCGTCCACAGAGTGGTGTGAGGAGATTGTCCTCACTCCAGTCCCAGATTGGTGCCCACTCAGGTCCCAGGCTGGAAAATACACACGGGTCCTGGTCTTGGGCTCACTCAGGATTCGGACTGGCAATGGCTTGGGTCCTAGTCAAGAGTCTACTTCCTGTATGGTGGGGTTCTAGATTCAGGCCTACTTAGTAGATGTGAGCTTAGGAGTAGGCAACGTCCCATAGGGAAGTGTGGGGAGATTGTCCCACTCAAGTCTCAGGATTGTACCCTTTCTGATCCCAAGCAGGCACATGCACAGGTCCCAGGCTGGAGTGCGCCTGATTCCTGGACTAGCTTGTGCTCCAGTTCCAGAATGGCTCGCTTTCTATTCCTGCGCTTGGTTGCCAGACAGTCTAGCCCTGGGGTCCTGGACTGGCTCCTACTCAAGTCCCTAGCTGGTCTGAAATCTACTTCCCATGCCTGATCCCAGGCCTCCTTGGTAGGCGTGAACTTTGGAATATCCAATGCCCCACAGGGCAGTGCTCAACTGTCCCTACTCGGGTCACTGATGGGTGTACTCTTGTGACCTGGGCTGACTGGCATTCAGGTCCTGGACTGGCTCGTGCTTGGTTTTTGGGCTTGTCTTATGTTCAGGTCCTGGGCTGGAGCCACTCTGGTCCTGGGCTGGCTCATGTTTGGATATCAGTCTGGAGTCTATTTTCCGTGGCATTGGGGTTCAGGCCTCCTGTGAAGACATGAGCTTCAGAAGGGGCAGGTCCCACAGGGCAATTCGAGGACATTGTCCCCATAAACTGACGTCCTCTAGTGTCCGAGCTGGCTTGTGTGGGTTCCTGGATGGGTTTGTGCTAAGATCACAGGCTCACTAGTACACAGGTCCCAAGATGGTTCGTGCTGGGGTCACAGACTGGTACACGCTCACTTTCCTTACTGGCATGCACTAGGGTGCCAGAATTGCTTGTGCTCTGATCATGCGCTGGTTCATGCAAGGGACCAAGACAGGCGTGTACTCATATTACAGACTGGCACACATACTGGTACCATGCTGGGGCATGCTCCCATCCCTGCACTGGTCTTGGGTTGGCACAATTTCAGTCATCGTCTGGAGTCTACTTCCCATGGGGTAGGGGAACTGCATTCAGGTCTCCTTGATCAAAGGATCACTCGTGCTCGGGTCCCTTGTTGGCTCATGTGCAGGTGTCTGTGTTTGGGTCCTTTATTGGCATGGACTAGGGACACGGACCGGCTCACGATCTGATCCTGGTCTGGTGCGTGCTCAGGTCCCATCACAGACTCTATTTCCCACTGGGAATAGGTGCTAGCTTCAGAGGATGCAAGGTCCCACAGAGCAGTCAGTGTAGGGAGTTTGTCCCCATTGGTGTCCCAGACTGGCACACACTCAGGGCCTGGGCTGGCGAGTACTCGGTTCCTGATTTGGTTGCTGTGCGCTTGGGACATGGTCTGAAGTCTATTTCCAGTGGCGTGGGAAGCCTGAATTTAGGTCCTGGGTAGACCTGACCATTGGAGGGAGCAAAATCCTACTGGGCGGGGCATGGAGATTGTCCTCACTCAACTCCTTGACTGGCTCCCTCTTGTGGCTGGAACTGGGTAGTGTTCTGGTCCCATGCTGGCGCACACTCGGGTCCCTTTCACTAGCACGTACTTGTTCCTAGAATGGCTCGAGCTTGCATCACAGGCTTGCTCATGCTAAGGTCACATGCTGGCTCATGTCTGGGTTACAGACTGGTGTGCTCTCGGGTCAAGGAACTGCTCATGCTCAGATCACACACTTGTTCAACCGGCGTGTGCAAGGATCCCAGACTGGTGCATGCTTGGTCCCAGACAGGCTTGTGTACCAGTCCCTTGCTGACACGTGCTTGAGTCCCTTACTGGCACACGCTTGTTCCTGGTAATGGCTTGCTCTCTGATCACAAGCACCCAGATGTGCTCCAGTCCTGAGCTTGCTTGTATTCCCGTCCATTAGGAGAATGTGCTCAGATCAATGGCTTGCTCATGCTGAAGTCCTGAGCTGGTTCATGTTTTGGTAAGGGATCTGTGAGCACTCGGGTACCTTACTGCCATGTGCTTTGGTCGCCCACCTGCTTGCGTTTAGGCGATGCATGGGATCGCCAGTGGGTTCAGGACTGATGTGTGCTTGGGGTCAAGCCTGGGGGACATTTGGTCCTGGATGGGATCATGCTCGGAACCTGTGCTGGTGTGAGCTCAAAACCTGACTGACACACGCTTATTCCTGGACTGGCACACCTCAGAATACAGACTCGATCGTCCTCAGGTCCGGTGCTGGCTCGTGATCAGGTTCCGGACTAGCATGCGCTCTTGTCCCTTACTGGATGGTGCTTGGACCACAAACTGGCTCAAGCTCTAGTCCCAGGCTGGTGAATGCTCAGCTCCTGTCCTGGAATCTACTCCTCATGGGAGGGTTTTAGGGTCAAGACTCTGGGGTAGTCATGAGCTACAAAGGGGACAAGGTCCCACAGAGTGCACATGGGAGATTTTTCACACTCTAGTCTCAGACAGGCACTCTCGTGAGTCCCAGGCACTCATTTCCTGGATTGGCTGGTGCCTGCTCGGAACCCAATCTGAAGTCTACTACAGGCAGGGTGGTGGGGTCCTTAGTTCAGGCATCCTGAGTAGAGCTTAGCTTAGGAGTAGGCAAAGTCCCACAGTGCAGTGAGGGGAGATTGTCCTCCTTGAATCACAGAATGGTACGCTCTTGTGGCCTGGGGTGGGTAGTGCTCTGGTCTAATGTGGGCATACACTTGTTCCTGGAATGGCTCTCTTGGATCATGGGTTTTCTCCTGCTGGGGTCCCAAGCTAGCTCGTTCAGGTCATGGACTGGCACATGCTCCTGTTCCTAGGGTCAAGGACTTGCTCGAGCTTAGAACACATGCTTGTTCTTACCTGTGTCTGGGACTTGCATACACGAGGATCCCAGATTGGCATGCACTCAGTACTAGACAAGCTCACTCTCTGGGCCCTTGCTGGCTCTCACTCAGGGCCCTTACTGGCATATGCTTGTTCCTGGAAGGACTCAAACGTGCTTGAGTCCTGAGCTTGCCTGTGTTCCCATCCCTTACTAGCTTGTTTTCTGATCAAGGGCTCACTTATGCTCTGCTCCTGTGCTGGTTCATGATTTGGTAAGGCATTGGCGACCTTACTGCTGTGCACTTTGATTGCTCACCTACTCCTGCTCAGGTGACGCATGGGATTGCTCGTGGGTCCAGGACTTATGCACCCATGGGTATATATATGGAAATCTGTGCCTCCATCAGAAAGAATGACACTGCCCCATTTGTTAGGAAATGGAAAGACTTGGAAAAAATTATATTAAGTGAAGTAAGCCAGGCCCAAAGAAGCATAGGTCCCATGGTTTCCCTTATTTGCAATAAGTAGTATGTGTCTAGGATAATCCTAGCAGACAAGTAGAAAAGGTCAAAAGCTATGTCCATATGACCATATAAGATGATGCTGAGCAAAATGGACCCCAAGATAGGGACACAGAGGGTTTTTCTTTGTTGCTGTTATTTTTCATGTACTATGTGATTTTTTTTGGTTTGTTTCTCTTGTATGTTCTTCACCCATGGTATAACCCCTGTTGTCACTGTATTTGATTCCAGTGCCCTGCATCTTGTATATACATTTTTCTAATTTGGGGAGGGGAAGGGAAATAAAATGCTGAAATAAGGATACAGGTTGACCCATTGTAACAATGAGATGTACAAGACACTATGTTGGAAATGAACTTTACAACTTGGAGGGGAGGAAGAAGTTGGGGAGGTAGAGAGGGAAGGGATAGTAGGGGAAAAACAAAGGAGGGGATAACAATACTCCATAGGAAGTGTACTCATTACCTTGCTCATGTAACTGTAACCCCTCTGTACAGTATCTTTATAATTAAAAATATTTTTTTAAGACTAGTGTCAGCAATAGATCAAAACTTGCTCACACACTTGGTCTGGGAATGGCTCATACTCAGATCACAGGCTCAATTTTCTTCGGGTTCCATGCTTGCTCATGTTCAGGTCATGGACTGGAATGCGCTTGCATCCCTTATTGAAGCACGCTCCAACCATGAACTGGCTCAAGCTATGGTCCCAGGCTGGCACATGCTCAGGTCTTTTCCTGGAATCTACTTCCTATTGGGAGGGTTATGGGGTCAGGCTTCTAGGGCAGTCATGAGCTAAGGTGGGGGCAAGGTCTTAGAAGGTAGGCATGGGAGATTGTCCCAAACTGGCACACTCTTGGGGCCAAGTTGGTGAGTGGTCATTTCATGGATTCATGGATTGGCTGGCACCACTTGCGACCAGGTCTGAAGTCTACTATAACAGGGTGGGGCCCTCTGTTCAGGTCTCCTGTGTTGAGGTTAGCATAGGAGGAGGGAAAATCCCACAGCATAGTGCGGGGAGATTGTCCTCCCTTGAGTCACAGAATAGCGCCCTCTTGTGGCCTGAATTGGCTAGTGCTCTGGTTCTGGTGCTGGCAGGAACTTGGTCCTGGAATGTCTCCTGCTTGGATCATGGGCTTGTGGTGCTGGAGTCCCTGGCTGGCTGGTGTTTGCATCACAGGCTGGCGCGCTCTCCTCTCTCTAGGGTAGAGGAGTTGTTTGCGCTCCAATCATGTGCTCATTCACGTCCGTGTGCGGGATTAACATGTGCGAGAATGCTAGACTGGCATGCTTGGTCCTGGATGGACTCATGCATTGGTTCCTTGCTGACACGCGCTCATTCCTTGAATGGCTTCCGCTCTGGACCACGGTGCTCCAGGTCTGAGTTTGCTCATGTTCCGGTTCATTACTGGCGTGTATTCAGATCAAGAGCTTTCTGCGGTGCTACGGCCCCATACTGGTTTGTGATTACATAAGGGATTGGTAAACGCTCGGGTCCCTTACAGCTGTTTGCTTTGGTTGCCCACCTGCTCGTGCTCGGTGCATGTGGTATTACCTGCTGGTCCAGAACTGGTGTACGCATGGGTCTAAGACTAGTGTCAGCAATGGTTCAAGACTGGCTTGCACTTGGTCCTGGACTTGCTTACACTCTGGTCCTGTGGTGGTGGCCTCTAGCTTGGATCATTGGTCTGATTGTCCTCAGGTCCTGTGCTGGCTTGTGTGAGGGCCATAGACATGCATGTATTCTTGTCCTTTACTTGTGCTCCAACCATGGACTGGGTTAAGCTATGGTCCTAGTCTGGCACGTGCTTGGTTCTCTCCTGAAGTCTCCTTTCCACTGGGAGGTTTATGGGGTCAGGCCTCTGGGGTAGTAGTGAGCTAGGGATAGGGTAATGTCAAACTGGGAGGTGCGGAGAGTTCGTCCACACTTTAGTCCCAGATTGCCACTCTGTTGGGTCCCAGGCTGGCGCATACTCGTTTCCTGGATTGGCTGGCAACCTCTCGGGACCTGATTGGAAGTCTACTACACTAGCCATGGGGGCCTTAGATCAGGCCTCCAGTGTAGAACTCAGCTTTGAAAGAGGTGAAGTCCCACAGTGTGCTGAGGGGAGATGGTCCTTCTGCAAGTCATAGAATGGTGCCCTCTTGTGGCCTGGAGTGGCTAGTGTTCTGGTTCAATGGTGGCATGGGATTGTTCCTGGAATGGCATATGCTGGGATCACTGGCTTGCTCATGCTGGGTTTCTGAGCTGGCTCATTATAGGGTCCCTAGAGTCAAGGACTTCCTTGTACACAGATCATGTGCTGGTTTGCTCATATGTCCAGGACCAGTGTGGGTGAGGATCTCAGACTAGCGTGTATTTGGTCTCAGACAGGATAATGAACTGGTCTCTTGCTGGCCTGTGCTGTGGGCCCTTACTGGCACTTCTTTGTTCCTGAAATGGCTCAAGCTTGGATCATGGACTTGCTCAGGAGCTCACTCGTATTTGTGTCAGAGACTGGTGTGTGCTCTGTCCCTAGAGTCAAGGACTTGCTCATGCTCAGATCACATGCTGGTTTGCACGCATGTCTAGGATTGGCATGCTCTCAGTTCCAGACAGGCTTGTGCATTAGTCCTTTGCTGGAGTGAATTCCAGGCCCTTGTTGGTGCATGCTTGTTTCTGAAATGGTTCCCACTTGGATCACGGTGCTCAAATCCTTAGCTGTCCATCACTGGAGTATACTTGGATCAAGTGCCCGCTCGTGCTACAGTCCCATGATGGTTCGTGATTTGGTAAGGGATTGGTGAGTGCTCTGGTCCTTTATTGTCATGCCATTTGGTTGCCCACCTGCTCAAACTCAGAGGACATGTAGGATTGCCCAAGGTTCCAGGAGTGGCCCATACATGGGTCCAAGACTAGAGTCAGCAATGGTTCAAGACGGGGGAGCACTTGATCCCAGACTGGCTCCTGCTCTGGTCCTGTGGTGCCATGGTCTCATTCCGGGACCGGCTTATGCTCAGATCACAGGTTCCATCTTACTTGGGTCTCATGCTGGCTTGTGTTTGGGTCCTGGCCTGGCATGTGCTCTCCTCTCTTACTAGAGTACACTTGGGCCACCGACTGCCTAACACTATGAGCTCAGGCTAGTGTGTGCTTGGGTCCTGTCCTGGAGTCTACTTCCCACTGGAAGGGTTATAGGGTCAGGCCTCTGGGATAGTCATGAGCTATGTAGTGGGTGAGGTCTCACAGAGTACACATAGGAGATTGTCCACGCTCGAGTCCCAGACTGGCACACTCTGGGGGCGGGGCTTTCGAGTACTCGTTACCTGGATAGGCTTGTGCCTGCTAAGGATTGCCCGCTTAGGTCTACTACATGGGGGGGGGGGAGGGGGAGTTTCAGTCTGAACCTCCTGAATACAGCTTAGCGGAAACCAAGTCCCACAGTTTGGTGCAAGGAGATTGTCCTCACTGGAATCATAGAATGGCGCCCTCTTGTGGCCAGGAGTGGATACTGCTCTGGTTTGGGTGGAGAACTTTCTCGCACTCAGATCACGCACTCGTTCATGTGCATGTCAGGGACCATCCTGTGCAAGGATTCCAGACTGGCACGTGCTGTGGGCCCTTATTGGCACAGTTCCTGGACTGGCTTGCAGTAGGTTCACAGGCTCGATTATCTTCAGGTCCTGTGCTGGCTTGTGTTTGGGTCATGGAGTTGCATGTACTCTTATCCCTTATTGGAGTGCATTTGGACCTTAGACTAGTTCAAACTATGGTCATAGTCCAGTGCATGCTCAAGTCCTGTTCTGGAGTCTACTTCCTACTATGAGGTTTATGGGGTCAGGCCTCTGGTGTAGTTATAAGCTCTGAATGGGATGATGTCAAACAGCGCAGTGCGGGGAGTTTGTACATACTCCAGTTCCAGACTGGTACTCTGTCAAATCCCAGGCTAGCGCATACTCATTTCCAGAATTGGCTGGCATCTGCTTGGGACCAAATATAAAGACTAGTACACACAGGATGGGGCCTCAGTTCAGGCCTCCTGTGTGGAGCTTAGATTTGGAGTGGCAGAAGTCCCACAGTGCCATGAAGGGAGATTGCCCTCCCTTGAATCGCAGAATGGCGCCTTGTGCCCTGGAGTGGCTAGTGCTCTGATACATACTGACATGAGCTTTTCCTGGCATAAATGGCTCCTATTAGATTAACAGGCTTGCTCTTGCTGAGGTCCCAAGCTAGCTCTTGTCTAGCTCTATGTTCAGATCATGGACTGGCATGTGCTCTTGTCCTTTGGCTTGAGGACTTGCTCACATTGAGATCATGCACTCTTTCATGCGCGTGTCTAGGACTGGCACACGTGAGGATACTAGTCTTGGCACGCACTTGATCCCGGACAAACTCGCTCACTAGTCCCTTGCTGGTGAGCGCTGAGGTCCCTTACTGGTATACACTTGTTCCTGGAATAGCTGGTGCTTACATCATGGGCTTTCTTTGACCTGGTCCTGACCTGGCTCATGTTTGCATCTCAGACTGACACGAACGACTGTCTCTAGGGTCAAGGACTTGCTCATGTTCAGATCATTCTTTGGTTTACATGGTAGTCTGAGACTGACGTGCACAGGGATGCCAGACTGAGGCACACTCAATGCAGGATAGACTAGTGCACCGGTCCCTTGCTGTTGCGTGTTCCAGACCCTTTCTGACACATGCTCATTCTGAGAATGGCTTCCACTTGGATCATGGTGCTCAAGCCAAATCTTGCTGGTATTCTTGTCCACTATTGGACTGTGTATGGATCAAGGTCTCACTCGTGCTCCTTTGTGATTTGGTAAGGGATTGGTGAGTGCTCTGGCCCTTTGCTGCCATGCCCTTTGCTCACCTACCTGCTCACACTCTGAGGACACCTGGGATCGCCCGCGGGTCCAAGACTTGTACACCCATGGGTCTAAGGCTAGTATCAGCAATTGTTAAAGAATGGCTTGCACTTGGTCTCAGACTAGTTCCTGCTCTGGTCCTGTGGTGGCCAGCTGTGGTTCCTGGACTGGCTCATGCTTGGATCACGGGCTTAGTCTTCCTCGGGTCCCATATGGGCTTGTGCTCAGGTCACAAACTGGAGTGTGCTTGCATCCCTTACTGAAGTGGTGCGTTCCTACCATGGACTGGCTCAAGCTATGGTCCCATGCTGGTGCATGCTTAGCTCCTATCCTGGAGTCTACTTTCCTCTGGGAGGGTTATGGGGTTAGGCCTCTGCTGTAATCGTGAGCTACCTAATGAGTGAAGTCTCATAGTGTGGACATAGATTGTCATCACTTGTGTCCCAGTCTAGCACACTCTGGGGGCTGGGCTGTTGAGTACTCATTTCCTGGAGTGGCTCGGGGCCCAAACTTAAGCCTACTATACAAATGGTGGGGATACCTCAGTTTGGGCCTCCTGTGTAGAACTTAGGTGAGAACCAAGTCCTATAGTTTGGGGAAGGGAGATTGTTCTTCCTCCAGTTGCAGAATGACGCCCTCTCGTGGCTGGGAGTGGCTAGAGTTCTGCTCCTGTGCTGGCATGTGCTCTGGTCTCTTGACTCTTACTGGCATGCGCTTGTTCCTGGAATAGTTTGTGCTCGGATCATGGGCTTGCTCATGCTAGCTCATGTTCGGGTCATGAACTTACAGATTCTCTTGTCCCTTACTGGAGTACACTCAGATCACATGCTGATTCACGTGTGTGTCTGGAGCCAGCATGCGCGAAGATCCCAGATTTTCGAGTGCTTGGTCCTGTACAAACTCGCACACAGGTCCCTTGCTGGCATGTGCTCAGGGCCCTTATTGGCATGTGCTCGTTCCTGAAATGGCTTGTACTTGGATCCTGGGTTCAACTGTCCTTGGGTCCCATAAGGTTCATGACCTGAATCGGAAGTCTACTACATGCGAAGTGGGGGGGGGGGGGGGAGAAACTCAGTTCACGCCTCCTGTACAGAGCTTAGCTTCAAGGTGGGTGGAGTTCCACAGTACAGTGAGGGGGCGCCATGGCGCCCTCTTGTGGCCAGGAGTGGCTAGTGCTCTGGTTCCGTGCTGGTGTACGCTTGTTCCTGGAATGGTTCATGCTGGGGTCATGGGTTTGTTCAAGCTGGGTTCCCAAGCTGGCTCGTGGACTTACACATGCTCCTGTCCCTAGGGTAGAGAACTGGCTGGTTCTCAGATCACGTGCTGGTTTGTGCGCATGTCCAGGAAAGTCATGCTCTCCTTCCCGATAGGCTTGTGTATTGGTCCCTTGTTGGAGCATGCTCCAGACCCTTACTGGCACGCGGTCATTCCTGGAATGGCTCCCACTCGGATGGCGGTGCTCGAGTCCCGAGCTTGCTTGTTCATTTCTGAAGTGTGCTTGGGTCAAGAGCTCGCTGGTGCAAAGGTCCCTTGCTGATTTGTGATTTGGTAAGTAAGGGATTAGCCAGTGCTCGGGTTCCTTACTGTCATGCTCTTTGGTAGCCAACCTGCTTACAGTCAGATGCCATGTTGGATCGCCCTCCAGTCTAAGCCTGGTGCGTGCAAGGGTCCAAGACTTATCCGAGCAATGGTTCAAGACTGGCAGGTACTTGGCCCTGGACTGGCTCACACTCTGGTCCTATGGTGGCATGTGCTGGTTACTGGACTGGCTTGCATTTGAATCATACTTCAATCATCCTCAGCCCCCATAATGATTCATGTTCAGGTCAGGAACTGGTGTACACTAAATGGAGTGCACTCAGACTACAGACTGGCTCAAGCTATGTTCCCTAACTGGCGCATGCTCATGTCCTTTCCTTGAGTCAACTTCCCATTGGGAGGTTATGGGGTCAGGCCTCTGAGGTAGTCCTGAGCTATGGAAGGGGTGAGGTCCCACAGGGCAGTAGAGGGAGATTGTCCCAACTCGAGTTCCAGACTGGCATATTCTCAGGGCCCAGGTTGATGCGTACTCATTTCCTGGATTCGCTGGCAACTGCTCGGGGGACTGTATCTGAAGTCTACTACACATTGGGTGGGGGCCTCAGTTCAGGCCTCCTTGGTAGAGCTTAGCTTTGAAGGGGGCAAAGTCCCACATTGCAGTGTAGGGAGATTGTCCTCCCTTGAAACACAGACTGTCGCCCTCTTGTGGCCAACAGTTGCTAGTGCTCTCTTCCCGTGGTGGCGTGTACTCTGGTCCCTTATTGGCATGTGAGTGTTTGTGGAATGGCCCAAGTGCGGGTACTAGGCTTGCTCATGCTGGGATCTCGTGCGAGGTGGTATTTAGGTCATGGACTATCATGTTCCTGTCCCTTATTGGCATGTGCTTGTGTCGAGGATCTGCTCATGCTCGAATCATGTGCTGATTTGCATGTGTTTCTAGGACCAACATGCATGAGGATCCCAGCTTGGCATGCCCACAGTCACAGACAGGCTCCTGCACTGATCTCTTGCTGGTTTCTACTCAGGGCTCTTATGGGCACATGCTCTTTCCTGGAATGGCACCCAGTTGGATCACAGGCTTGCTTATGGTCACATCTCAACTTCTCATGTTCTGGTCCATTACTAGAGTGTGCTCGGATTGAGGGCTAACTCGTTCTGTGTTCCTGTACTAGTTCATGATTTCGCAAGGAATCAGTGAGCACTAGGGCCCTTACTGCCATAAGCTCTGGTCACCCACCTGCTCCCTCTCACATGCAAGTGAGATCGCCCTCGAGTCTAGGACTGGTAGTATGCTAGGGTCAAAGACTAGAGTAGCAATGGTTCAAGACTGTGCACACTTGTACCTGGATTGGCTCGCACTCAGATCACCAGCTCCATTGACCTTTGGTCCCATGCTGGCTTGTGTTTGGGTCATAGACTGGAATATAGTCGATTCCCTTACTGGAGTACAGTTGCACAGCGTACTGACTCAAGCTATTGTCCCAGGCTGGCATGTGCTCAGGTCCCTTCGAGTTTACTTTCCACTTGGAGAGGGATGGGGTCAGGCCTCTGGGGTAGGCATGAGCATCAGAGGGGACAAGATCCCACAGGGCACTGTGGGGAAATTATCCCCCATTCAAGTCCCACACTGGCACACTGTCAGGGCCTGGGCTTGTATGTGCTCAGTTCCTGGACTCACTAGTATGTGCTCAGGTCCCGGGCTGGAGTCTACTTCCCATGGGGTGAGGGGGCCTGGGTTCAGACCTCCTGTGTAGACCTTAGCTTTGAAGGGGGCAAATTCACACGAGGTGGTATGGGGAGATTGTCCTCACTCGAGTCATGGACTGGAATCCTGTTGTGTCCCAGGTTGGTTTGCTCTGCCCATGCTGGTGCCTGCTCATGTCTCTTACTGGAGTACTCTCATTTCTGGACTGCTCAAGCTCAGATCACAGGCTTGCTTGTACATGGGTCCTGTCCTGGTTCATGCTTGGGTCAGACTGACATGTCCTTACATCCCTTACTGACGTGCACTCAGGTTGTGGACGCACTCATGCTCTGGTCATGGATTGACAAGTGTTTGGGTCTCGGTCTGGAGTCTAGTTCCTACTGAGAGTTGTCTGGGTTGAGGCCTTTCATGTAGGTGTGAGCTTCAGTGGATCGAGGTCCTACAGTACAGTGTACAGATATTGTCCCTGCTTGAGTATCAGACTGGCACACTCTTAGAGCCTGGGCTGTCCTGTGCTTGGTTCCTGGATTGGGTGTTGCGTGCTTGGGGGTCCAGGATGGGAATGTGCTACCCACTGCATGGGGGTCCTGTGTTCAGGAGCCTCCTGTGCAGACGCCAGCTTCAGAGGAGGCGAAGTCTAACAAGGTGGTGCTGGGAGATTACCCCGGCTCGAGTTCCAGACTGATAGCCCCCTCAGGTCCTGGACTGGCTCACATATGGGCTCATTCGCATCCCGGACATAAACACGCTTGTATCCTGGACTGGTATGCACTCTAGTCCTGTCTGGAGTCTTCTTCCCATGGGGTGTTTGGGTTCAGACTTCTGGGTAGCCATGAGCTTTATTGGGGGCAAGCTCCTACAGAGTGTTGTGGGGAGATCGTCCAAACTCAAGTCCTGGGCTGGTCCACATGTGCTTCTGGGGCTCACTTGCACTCAGGTCCCAGGCTGGCTCGCAGGTGAATCCTGTACTAGCTTAGGCCCTGGTCCCTGGCTTGGTGCACATTCAGTTCCCCATCTGGATTCTTGTTTTAGCAGGGGGTGTGTGGCTGGGCTCTGGCATCTTGGGTAGATGTGAGCTTCAGAGTGGTCAAGCTCCCATTGGACATTGTAAAGAAATTGTCCCCACTCATGTCACAGACTGGCACCCTGTCTTGTTCCAAGTACATGCTCACATCCTGGACTGGCATGTGTTTGGTTCTCAGATGTGTCTGCTCAAGTTCCGACCTGGCCCACACTTGGGTCTGGGCCCACGTGCACTTGGTTCCCAGACTTGCTCTGCTTGGATCTTGGTCTGGTTCATGTTTGACTCTCATGCTGGCTCTTTTGGGTCTTAGCCTGGTACACGCCCTGCTCCTTTCCTGGCTTAGGCTTGGGTCCAGGTCTGATATCTACAGGGCCATCTTGGACACTAGATTGTAGAACCCATCTGGGATCTGGCATCCTATGTAGATGAGAGCTTCGTAGGGGGCAAGATCCCACAGGACAGGATGTTGAGATTGTCTCCACTCGAGTCCTGGAGTCCTCTTGCTTACCAGGTTGGTCCATGAACAGGTTCCATACTGCCTCTCACTTAGGTTCTAGACTGGCTTGGGTTTAGGTGGATCTGAGGTCTACTTCTGGTGTGGTGAGCGTCCTATGTTCAGGCCTCCAGGGAGACAGGAGTTTCCTAGGGGACAGGGTCCCACAGCACTGTGTGCGGACATTGTCCCCACTCGAGTCCTAGGCTGGTGCCCTCTCGGAACCTGGGCATGCACATGCACGGGTCCTGGGTTGGCTCCTGCTGGCTTGGTCACGCTCATGTCCCTGAGTGGCTTGTGGTTCATCCTGAGCTGGCTCAGGTTCTGGCTTGGCTCGCATCCATGTCAGGATACATTCAGTTCCCAGCCTGGCTCTCACTGCCCCATGGATGTAAACTCCCACTCTGGAGTCTACTTCCTGTGGAGCATGAGTTCAGGTCTAGTAAACAGACTTGAGATTCAGAGGGGACAAAGTCCCACATGGTGGTGCAGGGAGATTGACCCCATTCAAGTCACAGACTGGTTCCCTCTCGTGTCCCGGTCATACACAGGTCCTGGGCTGGTGCATGCTTTGGTTCCTGTCTGGAGTCTACTTCCTGCTGGATGTGGTCTGGGTTCAGTCCTCCAGCATAGGTTTGAGCTTCCAAGGAGGTTTGGGGGGGGTTCCACAGAACAGTGTGGGGGAGATTGTCACTGGGCTCTGCTTTAGCAGACGAGGGTTTCCACTGGTAGCCAGGGTTGTGGAAGATGCAGGGACCTGACACCCAAACAATGTTGGTCTGGATAGTCTCTGCAGGAAGCAGAAGGGGCATGAGGAAGAGCTCTGGCCTCTTTGGCCTCTTCAAGCATGATGTCCCTTCTTGGGCGGGAGGAAAAGGGTCTGGGCCAAGTGCTCTGGGTCATTACCAGTGCTGGTCTCCCATGAGAGGGGTCCCTGACTGGGTACTCACAATTCCTGGCATTGAGTTTGAGTTGAATGGCAGCATTGTGAAAGTTTCCTTCTCATTTTCTCTTCTTAAAAACATTTAAATTGAACCTCTAATTCTTTTTTAATTGATCAGTATAAATGTCAATGAGCTCATAACTAATAGTTAATTTATATCTATTATGCCATTTGAAATAAGCATTAGGTTGCAGAACCATGTCTTCCTTTTTTTTCTAGGCAAAATATAAAAGCTATTTTGTGTCGTAAGTATAAATATCTGCAGACTCAAGTTTTGGCAATATAAAGAAATGTATGAGAACCTGAACAATTGACTAAGGATTATTATTTACTTTTAATAAACAAAAAACTCTAAAACTTCATACATATATATATATATATATGCACTTAAACCTAACTTTCAAAATGATATAAAATTGACATATTAGAAGTTACAGAGTAAATATACAACATCCTAGGTCCATACTGTCTTTTTTATTAATCTATATTTTGAAATAAAATATAATTACATTGTAGAAAAAGTCACAAAGGCATTAACTTACAGAAATGGATGAAGAATTGGCTTTAATTTAGGAGATCTGAATATAAATACTGAATATCAATTTTCTTTTTTAAATGTCCAATCATAATTACTTTTCTATATTCTAATAGAGTTTACAAGATGGCTTCTATTTCAAGAAGTTTCAGGAAGAATTTCAAATACCCTTTCTTTAGAGAATAACATGTTTAATTATCATTTACTTTTATTTGAAATCAGTGAATAATGATGTTATATAATTCAGAAAGGTAATAGAGAGGGAAAATATGCCAAAATCAGTACCAATTTTATCTTTTGCCAATAGAAGATGTAATGCAAACTATTTTTATCATGAAAAATAAAAGTGTGATTTAACTTATTAGCCAATCTACAGAAAAATACCACAACAGTCACTTGAAGAAATATTTAAGTTTTTAGAGTACCAAGCACTTCTTAACTTATTGAAGCATGATATGTATGATACTTCTACAAAAATTAGCAGTGTGATAGTACTTTTCTATGTCTATTCATTTAATAGTTTACAATGGTTTTTTAATCACCTAAGAATTTGGCATATATTTTAGAATTTATACTTCACAATTTATCTGGGCATAGCTGACTTCTCAAAATGTGTTCTTTTTTAAATTTTTGTTCTCCTTTTACATGTAGGCAGAAGTGTTTTCAACAGACCATATTTTAAGTTAATGTTATTTGCTAAAAATATATGTTAAATTTTCTTAAAGAAAAAATACTTGTTAAACTTTTTTTTACACTATCATATCTGGTTAAGTCAATTTAAATGACAATAATTGCTAATCATCTTGAACACCAAAAATAAATTTGCTTTATTGGTTATTTACCTTTTAGCTATCCATTTGCCATGTAGGCATACTACTATCTTAATATCTTTTAGTTTTACAAATTATTTGAAGGTCCTAGCATAGATGAGGATTTATTTATACTGTGACATATCAAACATGCTTTTCAGAACTTAATGATATTGAGTAACATTTTTGCTGGTTTATAAAGTGGGTCAAAAGAATAGAAAGCAAAGAGAACAAAAATTAAAGGGAAAAAGAGAACCCTTTTGTAAGGTTTCACAAAGCCCTCAAAAGTATCACTTTCTTAAATGCACAACTTTTTTCTCCTCCTTTTAAGGACACATTGAAGGTTTAACTTCCATGATTTTTAGTTGGAAGAAAAGTATTATTAAACTCAAATTGTTTGGCATGATTATTTTAAAGAACAAAGAATCATATACTTGTTAAAATTCTACTTCAGATAGATTCTTTTGAAATTTCCATGTTTCAAGACAATATTTTCCATGAGTGATATACCCCAAGGTGATTATATAGGAGATTACTCTAAGGCACATGAATTTCATACAAAATATATTGTAAAGCTGTTTTGGCAGGGTGAAATGATTGAGCATAGATGTGTACTTTCATTTTCTGTGTACCTGGTACTAGTGTAGTTAAAAGAAACTGTCTCCCATGCATGAACAATCTTATGGAAGATATAACTGATAGACAACAGCAATTGTTAATTTCACTTTGTTTTTTGTAGTGTAGACAAATTATGATTTGGAGGGTGTTCAGATTCAAATCACATACATTTGATTTGAAGATTTGTCCAATCAAGAGATCTTCAGAATCTATCACTACATGGAATAGATTTTTTATAAATAGAGATAATAGACAAGATAGTTTCACAGGGATTCCACTCCTGAAGTCTATCATTTAATGCACAGTCTTTACAGCTTATAATTCTGAAATGGCATTGATTGTCCTCAGATACACACGACTTAAGTACTATGTATGACATTTCCATTTCTGTTTATACAATGTTGCCTTTTATTTCACTCAGCAAGATATTTCTTTGTTGGCATCACTGAATGAAAATCATTAAACATAGAAGGAGCAAAGCAAAAAATCTGTTTAAATTCTGGAACAAAATACAGTGTCTTACAAAGAAGATGATGAGGACTCTTGTTACAATTTTTGTGAGTCAAAAAGGGGTGTGTGCATATATACATACATACACACACACACATATATATATATATCTTTTATATTTACAAGGTTTTTTAATAGAAGCTAGCCAGAGAGGATAGAAGATAAGTGAGGCAGATTGGGAAATGATTTTAAGAACTATAAATATTGGATGTTACACTGAATATAAACAAAACCCAACAAGTTGGTCCTATGTGGAAGAGAAATGAAGAGCAAAGGGAATATATCAAACTGAAACATTGAACAACAGGGAATATTCAGAACGTTATGGTATATGTGTACTTTCATTTTTTGTGTAGTTACTTTTATAGTTGAGAGGAAATATTAACCCTGTCTATATTTAAAATTATTCACAGTCCTTTCAGGTTATTTATCTAAGGAAAAAAATTGCCTGAAAATAATGCTCTCTTGTGGTAGTTGCTGCTGTAACAATTGCCAAAAATTTAGTATCTTAAAACAATATAATATTTTTTCAGGCTTTGATCTGTCCAATATAAGTCTCACTGGACTAAAGTGGTATCATCGGGCCAATATTATTTTTCTTCCTTTTGCTCCTCATTTCTTTCTTTTGCTGTATTTAATCTAAAAAATTATTGATGCATAGTAATTATAATACTTATGAGACACATTGTGTAATGAAAAATCAGGGTAATTAACATACCTAGCAGGTTATCCATCATTTTTAGTCCGTTTTCTTACCTTCTCCAATCCCCAGAGGACATGCAAGTTCACTGGTTCATAATCCCTCTTAAATGTTCAAGGCCATCAGTGTCACACCCCTTTTTTTCTCTTATCTGTGCTTCTATGTTTACTTCTCTTTTGTGACCCTAACTCTCCATTATCTCCTTTTTTTACACACTCACTTTAGCTACCATCTCAAGATCCTTAATATAATCATACCTGCTAAATCCCTTTTGCTATTTATAGGCTCTAAGGATTAAAATATGGGTGTCTTGAGTAGGGGCATTATTGAACTTACTATATTTCTGAATCTTTTATATTTTCTTTGTACCTAAATAATGCCTATCATATCAGTCAACACTATCCCTCACATCAGACTATATGAAGCCTTTCTGGCTATATTACCATTTCATACTGTATGATGTGGTGTGTAATAAGGCATCAAAAACATTCTAGCATAGACGAGCAAATTCTGTTTAAATCTGAGATTTTGATGTTCAGCCAAAGGTTGTATCTGCGATACTATTATGCTGCTCTTTCTATTGGTGTCATACACTTTTACATACAGTACTCTGAATGTAGTTTCCATAGATTGATTTGATACTGAAGTTAAATAAAATGCTTTCTCTGCTTTAATACAACAGTGAAGTTGCTACAAACATATATTATCCCCTTAAAATATTCTCCATTTTTAACGATAGCCCAACTGGACCATGACTCATGCTAGGGAATTTAGTCACTTACTCATAGTTTTACTACTCATGGTGTAACAAAAGTGAAAACATACCACATTGAATAAATTGCAATTATGTTTTCTAAAACATATTGTGGAAACTGTGAACTAAATTGTAAAAATCTTACATATTTTAAATGTAGGTCATATTAAGCCCTGAAAAATAAAATGTTTAGAATTGGGTTCAAAGTTTAGGATTACATGCCCCTCATATATCTCTAAGAAAGTGCTATTTTGTTCTGAAAAGAAGCTAGTCCGAGGAGATTGAGATCCTTTTAACATAGAAAACTGAAATGCACCATCCACAGGTTGCCATGGTTTCAGTTTAGCAGAAAAATGAAATTGGGACGTCACCAATAAGTTCCAAGAGTATTCTTTTTGAAAGAAAGAAATCATATCAATGCAGTGTAAAAACCTAACAAGATCTAGAACAATGCAGGCACTTTGAAAATTACAAAACCATTAGTCAATACCATATGAAGTGGACTGATTAACCTAAGAGGCTATCTTAGCGGCTGATGGGGAGCCAGTTAAGAAATAAGATTATGACTCCTTTCTTGAGGTTTCACACATTGCTTTCTTATAAAATAAAGTAAATTAGACAATAAATCATTGTCTATATTACTTCTCAACTACTGCCAGTATAAGAAGTGGAAGTTCCATTTGAAAATTATTTCCCTCTCCACTAAATTAACATTCTGTGTTGTCAAATTTAGTCAAATGGTACAAATAATATTTTATTTACAGATAAATGTGTCTAAGTTGAACGAGGTTAAAGAATCAAGCAAATTAATTCAAAGGACCAAGGAAAATACCTTCATAGATCATATTCTATTTTATGAGCAGTCTCCAGTATGGGAAGAGAGTTTTCTTCTTCTCCTTGTTAATAGGGATTGACCTCAAGACCCCTTATACTTGCTAATCAAGTGCTCTACCATTAGAGCTATTTCCCCAGTCCCAAATGACTTCTCTTCCTAGGAAAAAAGATTTGTTTCCAAATGTTCCCACCACTAGAAAGGCATAGAGGTAAAATACATGTAATTTAGCTTGATGTCACCATTTCACAATGAATAAATCCATTTAAACATCTTGAATACTGCAAATATATACAATATTCACAAAAAGAAATTTTAAGCAAGAATTTCAATGTCAGGGAAAACTCTCACTTGGGGCCTATAAAATGAACCTCTAATATCTGTATTAAATATGGTCTAATCAAGCAATAACCAGTATACAGAGTTACTTACTTTTTTCTATTTTTCCAATACTAGGTTTTGAACTCAGGGCCTATACTCGATATACAAGTACTCTACCACTTGAGCTATGCCTCTCTTCTATTCATAGGCTACTGAAAACCAACTGTACTGTAACAATCTCACCATTCTTAAAGTGTAGCTATCAGCAATAGTTGCATTTCAGAAATGATGTTTCTATGGCTAAATAGATCTGCCAATCCTTGAACTGCTTGCTTTCGTATATCTTATAAAACATCAGCATGTTGCTTTGTTCAGAAAGATTGTGTGGTACAAACATTCCTTACACTCACATAATACAAAATAAATCCAATGTGTTTCTGGTACTTTAATGCCATAATTGCTACTGTCTTCCACACCTTTCCTCTTCGTCTCACCCAATCAACCCTCTCACTAAGGAATAATTCACACACAGATACCAAGGCCAATAGCAAAGTTTAAACCATCAATATTTTCTTCAGTTTAATTTTTGTATCTTTATTATAAATCAATTCGAGTAATGATTTGTCTTTTAAATTCTTTCTCTTCAATAAGACTCTAGGAATCTAGGTGAGCTTCAGTTACTCTTAGGGGAATAAATTGAAACATTATCTATAAACTTTGTGGGAATATGGATAATTTGAAGGAAGGAAATCTGATTCATTTCCCTGTGGTTCAGACTCTTCCTGGTCTCCACTGCACAGTGGCTGGCCTGTACTATTCTTTAGACTGGTAATTGCATTTAATAAAGTTATCTTAGATCTGACATTCAGAATCTATGAAAACAGCCATTTGTTCTCCTTATTGAAACTCATTTGTCTGTCTTTGGGTCCACTGGACCTCTTAGCAGCTCAGAATCTCTAATACCTACCCAAGCGTTGAAACCAAGTTTTTAGCAGAGGTAAATCAGGTCAGATTCAATTATCACTGCTTTTAACTGCCACCATGCCATGACACTGCAGATTGGTAGATTTGGTCTGGGGAGGAGCTTTTCAGCTATACCTAGGCATTTAGCATCCTACAATCTTTTTTTGTGTGTTTTTGGGGGGAGGGCATTTACAGGACTTGAATGAAGGGCCTGGAACTCTTACTTCACTTTTTCTGCTTAAGACTCTATCATTCAAGCATAGTTCCACTTCCTGCTTTTACTGGTTAATTGGAGATAAGAGTACCATGAACTTTTCTGCCCAAATGGCTTCAAATCACAATCCTCAGCTCTCAGTCTCCTGAGTAGTTAGGATTACAGGTGTATGTTACCAACATCCAGCTTCAGGGACCTGCGATCTTTATCCTGAGAACTACATCTCTTGTACCTTAATGTTTCTAAAACATCTCATCCTAATCTGAGTGTTTCCAAAGTCCCCATGGTATGGTTTGAGCCCAGTGGTGAGTAGACTGAAGATACTAGTATCTTAACATTTTCCTGCTAACCCCTCTTTTCCACTTTCATAAAGCACTAAGCTCAATAAAGATAAATCTACCACTTCTATTTCAAAACTGAATTTCCCTAGATAGTATCTTTCTTCTTCTTGTGGTAACTGAAATTCACAGCTTATTAAGGCAAAAAGGTTATCTGATCTACAATGTAGAATAGCTCTGTGAGCAAATATAGGCAGTCCATCTTTGAATGTTATTGGAACCAAAGGAAATTTAGAAAATCTCTTCCCTCTTGGTAAAGTAAGACAGCTCAAAAGGACAAATATCAGATGTATTCGTTCATATGTAGAACTTAGTTGTTTAAAAAGATATGAAAGAAAGAGGGGACTATTCACAAAGAGGAAAGGGACCAATGGGAAGGGGAGGGGAACAAGAGGTGGTAATAGAGTAAGTCTGGTCAAAGTACATTATATATGGGCACTGGTGGTTCACACCTGTAATCCTAGCTACTCAGGAGGCTGAAATGTGAGAATTGTGATTCAAAGCCAGCCTGGGAAGGAAGGTTGATGAGATTCTTATCTCTAATTAACCAACAAAGTGCCAGAAGTGGAGATGTAGCTCAAGTGGCTGAGTACTAGTTTTGAGCACAAAAGCAGAGACACCATACAGACCCTGATTTCAAGCCCCTGGACACTCTCTCTCTCTCTCTCTCTCTCTCTCTCTCTCTCTCTCTCTCTCTCTCTCTCTCTCTCTCTCTCTCTCTCTCTCTCTCTCTCTCTCTCTCACACACACACACACACACACACACACACACACAGTCATAATGAAACCTGTTATGTTCTTTTATTAACACAATAAGATTGATTACATGATTTTAACTCTTTGGTTTTACATTTCAAAACTGCCTATATTTCTTTGTATTATTGTTGGCAATTAACTCTTCTGAAGACGAATGCTTCTGACTAAGGAATGTTTTGAGAACAAGAATGTAAGGAATAAATGAAAATGTACGTATAGTTTTGAAAACTTTGTCTCCAGGGTATATAAATCTCACCCAAATTTTTAAATATTGTGAATTTATGTTACTGTGTAATATTTTGAGTAGAGTTTGAGTCAAAATAATACAAAGTTATATTTTATAAATATGTGGAATAATAGCTTAATAATTTATGCAGTTATGGAGATTACTTAAAACCCAAAAGCAGCAGTATCTCAGTTCAAGGACAGCCCAACAGAAACATCCTTGAAATTCTATCACCAAACTAACCAGCAAAACACCACTGGAGATATGTACCAAGTAGTAGAATACCAGCCTAGAAAGCATTATGTCTTGAGTTCAAATACCAGATGATATTTTTACAAAAGCATGTAAAATATTTTTAATGTTCAGGCATATTATCTACTTCTTGGAGCAGTGTTTTTGAATTTATAATAGAATGTCCTATAAAAATTAGAATACTAAAAGAATGCTCTCTCTATATATATTTCTGTTATATATGACTGCTACATATCATAGTTATCTTACAAATACTTCCAATAATTATAAGATAGTAATATCCATATAATATAGTCCTAAGGAAATATAGTCCTAAGACCAAAATGTAACTTCCTTAAGATTACAGTTAATTAATTGACAAAGCCACTATTCAGCTGAGTCACATCTTATTCAATATCAATAATATTGGTAAAATGACTTTTAAGCAGATAAGGAAGAGCCATTGATTGGTTCTAAATAGGAATCATTTTTCTAAAAAAAAGAGGTCTAAATTTGCATTCTTAATCCTTTGAATCATTTCTGTTAACATGACCCAGATAACACATTCATGAGAAGAAATTTTTAAAAACTCACAAAAATCAGTTGAGGAATATAAAAAGTGACATCCTAACCTAACCGAAGGGAGATTGGCACATCATGCTCATCACTAATCTTGTTCAATCTGAGAAAGTTTTAGGATCGAAGAATATCCTTTCTCAGGGCCTTGAGCAGTAAACAAGACCTAGAATAAAATAAATATTCTGCAATGTAATTTTGTATAATAGGGCTTGGAATGCATGAAATACTCTAAATCAGTTTTTTTGTTACTTTCATTAAAATTGGACTATCATTAAAATTCTTGTTATCATTAAAGTTCTTACTATTGTCATGAAAGGATTGAAACAGAAAATGAGAAAAGGCCAATGGTATCACATCTCTTTTTGGTTTGGTTTGGTTTGTTTCTTGGGTTTTCACTGATTTTCATGCAGGGTCTTGCTCGTTGCCCAGGCTGGCCTAGATGACGATCTTCCTTTTTTAAAAAAATTTTTATTGTGAACATACTGTACAGAGGGGTTACAATTACATGGGCAAGATAATGAGTACATTTCTTATCAAGCATTGCAGCCTCCTCCTTTGTTTCCCCTTCACATCCCTTCCCAACCTCCACCCCCACCCAATCTCCCCCCCCACCCAATCTCCCCCCCCCCCCCACCAAAGTTGAAAAGTTCGTTTTCGACATGAAAACTTGTACTTCTCATTGCTGCAACGGGTCCACCTGTATCCTTAAACGACTTGTTTTTCCCCTTCTCCTCCACAAATTATACCGACATCAAATAAATTGAAAGCAGGGGTTATACTGTGGGGGAGGGACAGACACAGCAACAAAGAAATAATCTTATAAATGTGTTAGAAACAATTGCATGAAAGAAAAAAACATATATCTATGGGTTCATTCTCCTAACATCACATTATCTGACCTTTTCTGCTTGACTCAGACATATACTAGATATTGCAAATAAGGGAAACCATGGGACCTATGTGTAGATGACAATCTTTCTATTTATACTTCCTGCCTACCTGAGACAACAGCCACATTCCACCATAGTTAACATTGTATAGGTTGAGCTAGGTTGTGCTTCAAACCATGATCCTGTTGATCTCAGTCTCCAAAATAGCTAGGATACTATGTATGAGCCACCACACCTAGTTTATCTTTTGTTTTATTTGAATTCATAATATATTAACTTGCGTCTCTTTTTTTAAAAATAAAAAGTGCCTGTTGCTGAACCTTTAGTTAGTAATGGAGTGAGGATATACGTAAAATTTTAAAACAGATTTAAAAAAATATTCAACTTCAAAAGACATTCAAAGATATAGTGGGATGTAGTGGGTTGGAGAGAATGTCATATTTTTGATTTGCAATACCAGAAGGATAATTCTCCAGGGCCAAAGGATATATGATTTAAGGTAATCTATAATTATGTCTGTCTTCTTTCAGAAAAAAAATCATGTAGATTTCCACATACAAATACACACACTACAGGATTTTTAAAAAAAATTAGCTCTACTTGAAATCCAATAGAAAACCTTCTGAGAAATGTTAGTAATCTGATACAATACAGAAGGAATGATAGTAGCGAGAGGACTACATGCTATGGAGTCAGATGCATTCACTGCTTTTCAGAGGTTGATTTTATTTACTGAAGAGCAATGGATAAATAAACTAGCAGAACTAAATACCCAACTTTTCATATTAAAGGTGATAGCAGTAATTAAAAGTCATTGATTACCTTATTGTTTCAAAATTTAGCATAAAATACATTGAATAAATGACTAAATATGTTTTACATTAAATCTTTATCATTCATTTCCTGTTTTACAGATAGCAATACCAATAGCATTATTTTATCTACCATTTCATGCCATTGTCCAATATTACTATATATATATTTTTTGGGGGGGGGGTCCAGTCGTGGGGCCTGAACTCTAGGCCTGGGCACTGTCCCTCAGCTCTTCAGCTCAAGGCTAGCGCTCTACCACTTGAGCCACAGCACCACTTCCAGCTTTTTTCTTTTTGCTTATGTGGTGCTGAGGAATCGAACCCAGGGCCTCCGGCATGCAAGACAAGCACTCTACCACTGAGCCACCTTCCCAGCCCCTATTGCAATATATTTTTGAGATAATATTACAGTAATGAAATTTTAACAAAATATAATATGCTTGTCTGCTTGCATTGATTTCTACCTCCTGTGTTATTCCTGCCCATTCTTTCAGTTACAAATCAAATTACTGTAATTTAAGACAATGTCAAGGTCTTACCAGACTTGCTTTGTCTACCTAAGACCCAGTGCCAAATAGGCTTTGAAAATTGGCAGAGTTTAAGGTTAAATCTATAGATGCTGACATTGATTAATCAATGTGGTCCCTAAGAAGTAGATGTCTGTCTTGTTCAAAGTCATTTTTTAACTTCTACAATGTAAGACACTTCCCATTCACTGATAAGCAATAGTCTTTGTTAGTAATACAACTATAGACACTTGAGCAAGTACAAATGAGCCAATCCAGTTGTCCTTTACCTCCAATATTACAGGCCTTACTCCAAATGCCCTGAAGTGCCATCATTATTACCATTGGTCCCCCAAATAAAGGAAGTATGAAAGAAACATTATCAAACCAAGAAAGATATGCAATAAACTGTTTATTTTTCAATTAAACTTGAAGTTGCACACAACTGTAAGAATTATTCAGCCAGATAAAACTTTGTACTTGTGTAAACATAGAGTATTAAGAAAGTTCTCTTGAGTTAAAAATGTCATTAGGTAACTGGAAAGAGAAATGATCTGGTGGCCAACTTTAGGATGAGGAAATGGGCACACTATGCTTTTCTTTTCAGTCGTGGGGCTTGGATTGAGGGCCTGGGTGCTGTCCCTGAGCTTTTGTACTCAAGACAAGACCTCTACCATTTTAAGCTGCAGCCCCACTTCTGGTTTTTTTGTTTTGTTTTGTTTTGTTTTGGTGGCTGATTAGAAATAAGAGTCTCATAAACTTTCCTGCCCTGGAGGGTGCTGAACAGTGATCCTCAGATCTCAGCCTCATGTAAGATTACAGGTGTGAGATACAAGTACCACTTTATACTAAGTTTTTTGTTCATGATAAAATTTCTTTATTTGAATTTTATTTTTCTCTACAATATCAAAAATTTTAATATATTTTAATGTAAATATGCTAAGTATTTTTTGATTGCTCGAAAACAATATACTTTCATTGACACTGTTCGGTAAATACTCTTCTAAAAAATTACCTGAGGGAAAGCTAGTTATATCTTTCTAATAAAGTTTGAATCTTTTCAAAAGATACATTTAAAAGAACTCAATTTAGAAATTGTTCCCAAGCTTCTATGTTCATTCAAATTGAATATTTATATACAACAGTTAAAGAATTTAGATGTTTTCATTTGTCAGTTAATGAAGTTTCCAGCCTAGGTATGTCTTCATATGACTAATGCATTCATTGTTTAGCCACTTATTCATAATTGTATTTAAATTTCTGGGATAATATATACAGATATCAAAACTACCATCTCTGTTGGGTGAAGATGAATAAGCCAGCATATATTAATACCCAATAAGTATGTATACAATGTGAGGAGAAACAGGACTATAGGACCTGATCTTTTAGACAAAGTGGAATAATTAGAAAACAAATCCTAATAGACATGATACAGACCAATATTTGAAGATTCAGAGAGTTAAAAAGAAGTGATGAGTCTGGGCACTGGACCTATAATCCTAGCTACTCAGGAGGCTATGATCTGAGGATCATGGTTCAAAGACAGCCTGGGCAGAAAAATCCCCAAAATTCTTATCCCAAATTAATCAGAAAAAAAATCCTGAGTTGGCCCTGAGTTGCAGCACATACACAAGCACTAGCACACACACACAAGCAGACCAGTATTCTAGGATAGTGAAATCTAGTGTACAAAATTAATTTTAAGACTGTGTCTTTGTCATGGTCATATTGGGAGTCATTCTACCTAATTTTTCCAGGT
Source organism: Dipodomys merriami (assembly GCF_024711535.1). Taxonomy (NCBI): domain Eukaryota; kingdom Metazoa; phylum Chordata; class Mammalia; order Rodentia; family Heteromyidae; genus Dipodomys; species Dipodomys merriami. Next base: position 104,232,625 of record NW_027204492.1, read on the forward strand.
AACTTGTTTTGCCTGTAAATGAAAGTAATGGAATCTATCTGGGTTATAAACGTGTGCGTGTGCGTGTGCGTGTGCGTGTGCGTGTGCGTGTGCGTGTGTGTGTGTGTGTGTGTGTGTGTGTGTGTGTGTGTGTGTGTGTGATGTCCTGTAATTTCTCTTTGGGGAGTTTAAAATATGAAGAGGCTGCTTTGTATCTTTTTAAGTGGAGGATACAGAAAAGTAAGATGTCATTTGTAAACATGGATACGTTCCTTCTCTTATGGGATTACTATTAAGACAAAATGTATGTATGTAAAATTAGTAAATATGTTTCTCCTTAATTAGAAAATTGAGTTAGAAGATAAAATTATGCTTCTTCTTTATTCCTTCTACATTTCATCTATCCATATTGTTTGCTGAAATCATCCTAGTAAACCTTTAAAAATGGAAAAAAAAAACAAGTAAAATAATTGACCATTTCTAGTGCCAAAGGGAGTTAAATGAGTAATTTACAATTCAGTGAAATCCCACTGGGATTAGGCTTCAAGACTGCTTTGTACTCATGGGTAATTTTCAAGGGCACACTGAATTACTTCCTGATACTTGCTGACATGTATTAATGCCTGTTTCTTTTTCTTAACCCACACAAACTACAAAACTGAACATTTCCTTTTCATATTCTAGTTCCATAGACATAGCTTGTTCTCCTTCACAATCACTGGTTTATATTTTATTTTTCCTCTCTACTACTTATGAGCTCTGAAAATTCTGTAGTCTTGCTCACTTATCTTACTTGTAATTAGACCCCAAATGTAGACATTTTCTCAAATATAACATGGCAATACAAACATCTATAGTGTCGCATCTCAGATACAGAATTTATATAGCACAAATTAATTATAAAATCAGCTTCACACTAATAATAGGTCTTACCTAACCTCAATCTATACTAGTGATTCAAAGAATAAAAGCATTCATCAAAAGGAGATGCAATAATTTTTTCTTTGAAAGAATCTACATATGTCAGCTATCCATTTTCTACTGAATTGTGATGAATCCTGCTTTTGGATCATCAAATTATTTTTTTAGAATTTTGGGACTCTTTGTTTTTTTTGTTTGTTTGTTTGTTTTGTCAGTCATGGGGCTTGAACTCTGGGCCTGGTTACTGTCCCTCAGCTCTTCTGTTCAAGGCAATTGCTCTACCATTTGAACCATAGCGCCACTTCCCGTTTTCTGGTGGTTCATTGGAGATGAGTCTCAGGGATTTTCCTTCCTGGGTTTGAACCTCGATTCTTAGATCTCAGCCTCCTGAGTAGCTAGGATTACACGTGTAAGCCACTGGCTCCTGGCAGGACTCTTCCATTTTATGTACCATAAATTTCACAAATAAAGATACTCTCCTAACTACTCCCTAATCTATAGCAACCACATTTATTTTTAATTTGTAATAAACACTATAGATTAGAAGGTTCTTGATAAGAAATGTCTTGATAAGACAAACAGGTAGAAGGGAGATCTAATTATGCATTTCTGTTGTCCAAGTAGTAAGAAATAGGCTACATGTCTACACTTAACCATAAGCACCTAACTTAAATCCTAGAGGATATTTTCAGATTGATAACCATATTGTATATTGACCATCATTTTATTTTATTTTTATTTTTTGTGAAAATACCGTATAGAGGGGTTACAATTACATGGGCAAGATAATGAGTACATTTCTTAACAAGCATTGTTGCCTCCTCTTTTGTTTCCCCCTCCCATCCCTTCCCATCCTCCCCCTCCCACCAAAGTTATAAAGTTCGTTTTCGACATAACGACTTGTACATCTCATTGTTGCAATGGATCCACCTGTATCCCTCTTTAAACGATTATAAGATGATTTTTTTTGTTGCTTTGTATGTCCCTCCCCCACAGTATAACCCCTACTTTCACTGTATTTGAGGTTGGTATTTTTTATAATTTATTTTTATTTTATTATAAAGGTGATGTATAGTGGGGTTACAGTTACATAAGTAAGGTCATGAATATATTTCTTGTCAAACATTGTTACCACCTCCTTTGTTTTTCTCCCATTATCCCTCTCCCTGACACTCCCCCTGCCCCAAGATGGAAAGTTCATTTCCAACTTAGTGTCTTATGCTGTTGCAGTGGTTCACGCTTTGTCCTTGTTTCACCATTTTGTTATTCCCCTTCCCTTTTCCAAATTACATAAACATGTATACAAGACACAGGGTACCAGAATAAAAAAACAGTGCCTACAGGGGATAAACCGAAGGCAAAAAAAGAGAAAGAACTGCATACAGTATATTAAAAATAACATCAACAACAATGAAAACCCCTTGTTTCCACATCTTGGAGTTCATTTTGATTAGCATCATTTTATATGGTCATACATAGCTATAAGCATAGCTATTAAGCTATTGTGATCTGCTGCTAGGTGTATATTAATTATTACAAATGAAACCATGGAGCCTCTGTTTCTTTGGATCTGGCTTACTTAATATGATTTTTCTAGGTCTTTCCATTTCCTTATGGAGTAATGTCATTCTTTCTGATAGAAGCATAGAATTCCATTATGTATGTATGTATGTATGTGTATATATATATATATATATATATATATATATATATATATATCTTGATCAATTCATCTACTGAGGGGCATCTGGGTTGATTCCATATGTTAGCCATGGTAAACAATGCTACAGTGAATATAGTTGTGATGGTAGCTTTAGTGTGGCTTTGCTTGTCATTATTTGATAAATGCCCAGGAATGGGATTGGTGGCACATAGGGGACCTCTATGTGGAGTCTTTTGAGAAACATCCATAGTGCTTTCCAGAATGGTTGAGCAAGTTTATATTCCAATCCCCTCCAGCATCTGTTATTTTTTTCTTGATAATGGTCTTTCTAACTGGGGTGAGATAGAATCTCAGTGTGGTTTTGATTTGCATTTCTTCTGTTGAACCAACATTTTATAAAGCATTGTGCTACAAATAAGGCTCATCAACAACTAGAGTATGGCCTTTTATATTTGTGCAGCTCGAATAGTGGAAACAATATAAAATCAATAATGCAATGGATTTCAAAAAGAGATAAAATTTTGTCCTATTTATTATTTCTTAACAAAGATGAGGACACCCAAATCAGATGTTCAAAATTTGAAGAGAGGATAAAGTGAAACTTGAAGGGTAAGAATGCCTTAATTAAGAAGAGAAGGAGAAATAGTCATTCCATAACCAAGAAATAATAAAGGAACCATATGTGACTAAACCAAGTGAATTATGTATAAATACTTTGTATGGTGATAGCAAGAAATGAAATTCTGAGAATATGTATGGTAAAGGAGGAAGCCAGTAAAGGGGGAAGTTTTTTGATATGTTTGTTTACTTCAATTTTTTCAATAAATAGGGGGAACCACTGAAGAATATTAAGATCAGAGTAGATATCATGTTTTCTTTTTTAATGTTTTTATTATTATCTTTAAGTAGTTCTACAAAGAAGTTCCCATTCTACAAAACAGTGTATGAATACAAGGTGTCTGACAACATTGTCACCCATCGCTCCCAACCCATCCCCTCTCTCACTTTTCTTTTTTTTTCTTAAATTGAGATTAGGTGATTACATAAATCACATATTTCACAGTATTGTGGAATAGTGATACTTAGTTAAAGTCACAAACACATTTTTAACTAACCTCACAAGGCAAATTGTGTTTATCATGGTCCATAAAGTTTGTGAATTCTATGAGGTTTGACAATACAGTTATTTCCTCCACATCAGGTGATGATTACATTTCTTTCCTTTTGCTTAGTGTAGGGTGTTCCCTCTTTTCCCTCTCACTACTCCCTTCCATTCGCTGTCTTTGGTTTCTTTTTCTTCTATGTCCAGTGCAGCTGACATCATATTTTCAATTATTCGTTTTTATTGTTATTATATAGATGATGTACAGAAACGTTACAGTTATATAAGTCAGGTAAAGATAACATTTCTTTTTGGACAATGTCACCCCTTCCTTTGCTCTCCCTTAGTTTTTCCCTTCTGTCCCCAACCACAACTCATACAGTTCATTTTCAACATAGTGTTCAGTGAGTACCATTGCTGCATTTGTTGACCCTTGCTCCCTCCATTTGTGCTTCCTCTTATAATCCCAGTAACATATAAACAAAAATATAGAAAGAACAGGATAGAAAACAAAAATAGCAAAAAAAAAACCCTCTTGTTTTCATTTCCTGGGAGTTCATTTTGATAAATATCATTTTGTATGATCAGATGCACATAAGCATTGCACCTTTCTGTCCCTCACCTAAGATTATTGTCCTTTGTTCTTCAATTATTTTTTTTTAATTTCATATTGAACTAGTCTCTGCTTTCAAGAAATATTTACTAAGAGCTAAGGACTGTCCACCTTCATCTGGCTGATTTTTAAGATGAATAAATGAATCAAAGTTCCTTGTCACTTTGATCTTCCAAATATTTGCATAAAAAGAAAAACTAACAGACATATTGTTATGAAATATGAAGTTTGTATCCAGCACAAACAAATATCTCTGAGAATAAAAATATCAAGTCTCAACTACCTAGCAGAGTTCAGTGAAGCACTCTCCATTAGCCGGGTGCCTGTGGCTCAAGTCTGTAATCCAAGCTACTCAGGAGCAGGATTAAGAAAAAATCAAAACAATTTTAGTAAGTTAAGTGAGAGACAGAGGTGAGGCATTGACAAAAGAAGTTAAAATTTCTAGAGCATGTACTTAGTTTAAATGTCATGAAATTGCTAATGAACAACTAACTGCCTGATATAGCAACAGTTTCATTTCAGGTTATTACATAATTTCATGTAACATGGAAACCATTAAATATGATTATTGCCCAGTACTGGTGACTTACCCCTCCTTACTCAGGATGTTGAGATCTGAGGATCACAATTTCAATTTAGTCCAGGGAGAAAAGTCTGTGTAATTCTCTTACCTACAATTAACCACCAAAACTCCAGAAGTAGATGTATGGCTCAAATGGTACCCAGTAGTCACACTGCCTTACACACATAGATTATGACTTGTATTTTAGTAGTAAGTAAACTGAACCTTATTGAAATAAGTAACTTGCCTAGACACACATGGGTAGAAGATTCTACATCAGTCAAGGCATACTAGTTGGTATACTAAAATTGAATTAACATTAATACAAGGCCTATTTTCGAAGTCATTGATAAACAATAGAGAGACCAAAAGGAATGCAGTAGCACAGAAACTGCACTAGCCACAGATGTTACCAGTGCAAGAGCTTAAAGCACAATTGGCATGTTCCACAAAGAAGCAGCTATATGAGGAAGAATGACTGACACGAGCTATAGTCTGGAAACTCAGTAAAGGGAGAAATGAATGAATAATTACCCTAAAACTGATTCATAAAAAAACTCCACTTTCTTTCCTAAGCATCCTACTACAGGTACCCATTCAGAGGACAAGAAGCCTATGATATACTCCACAAAACTCTGCCTCACAGGGCACAGAGTGAAGGAGAGCCAATGGTGGTAGATTTGGCAGAGGTTCCAAAAAAGAAGACATCCATTATTGCCATAGTGAGGCATTAAATTGAATTTAGAATACAATGGCCAGTTGAATTGATTGCTTGGTTATCCTGAGTAAAATGGTAGAAGTACAGATTGTAATGATAAAGCAATGAGGAAAAGCAAGGGAGTAATGTAATCAGCAGAAATATATATAAGGTGGGAAAAAAGGGGGATTGTAGTGTGAGTTCAGGGCCTTTAACTTGAGCAGATAGGCAAATCGTGATGGCATTAAGTGAAATAAGGACAAATGAAAGAAGAAACAAAAGTTCAATTTGGGTAGGGCTCAAATGTAATACGTATAGATTGTGCCACATACTTGTTAGGTGGATAGGTGGATGAATAGATAAGTAGGCAATACATTTCATATATACCTGTATGTTTATACATATGTACATAGATGAAATTTGGGGGATAGTTTTAAGTTGGAACTGAATCTTGGAAGTCAATAACAAACTTAGTGGTTTCAAATTTTGTCAGAAATAGCCATAATAAATATGTAAAATGGATGTGTACAATCAATGCAGGAAACCAAGGCGAACCTTGTTCTTAGCAGGAAAAAGATCCACTAAAATCATTTTTCAACTGGATACTATATTCACTTAGAGTTTACTGATTTGTATTAAAGGGGAGAAGAAAGAAGTGGTGTGTGATTATACACATTTTTCAAATTCTAGAAATGTAGAAACATCTATAGTTAGCTGAACTGTTTAAAATAATGTTTGTGCATCAAAAGCCCCTGGGACTTTGATCTTATGAGAAGAAAAGTTTAGGCCAACCTAGGAGAATAGAGGGGCGAAATATGCAAACTGTTAAATAGACTTATAAAGTCATAAGGGATACAAACCATAAAGGGTGCCAAAGCTAAAAGTTTAGGGACATGCAGTTGCCATTTATAAGAGGAAAGCCACAGCAAAATTAATAAGTGAAACTGCTGATTAATGTACAGGTAAACTGGTAAATTTTTTAAATGGAAGCTATAAACTCGACTTATTTTTATGGTATAAATCAGTAAACAGGGTAATAAATGGTAGTAAAATTTAGTAAAGGTAAAAAGGTTTTAACTAGTTTTCCTACTAACATATGAGAATGCATGATGCATTAAATAATGTTTAATTTATATAAATTAGAATTAACATACATAAAATGGTAGAGGCAAACAAAAAGGGAAGGCCTCCTAGTGCAATTACCTTTGAATTTATTTGATGATTAAATACCTTACATAATAAAATCAAAACACGAGTATTATTATACATTGAATGTTATTGGACAAGGTTCCAGAGAATGATATTTAATGCTTATTACCAGTATGTAACAGTGCTTTGTTCCTAATTAGCTGGACAGCATTAGGAAATAGCAGAATGGTCAACTTTAGATTAGAGAGAACATTTCTGAACAATCTCAGATGTATTCAAAAGCATAACTTCTTAAAATTGATCTTTTCGGTTCCTATATGGAAAAGAATCTATTTGGTGCATTCCTACAAACTCTGAAGTGCAAAGATACAATTAAATCCTTTCTGTTCTATCAAAGACTATAAGTGGCCATTATACTGAATGCTCAGGAAACTTCCTGAGAATTTAAAAAAGGGAGTTCTGAAAAATATTTTTTATTTTAAAGATTAGTTTCTCATTTACATATTTCTAATTGTAATTGTGATTGTGTTTTTATTTGCCTTTCAAAGAGAGATCTAGCCAGGCTCTGGTGGCTTGTGCCTGAAATCCTATTACTCAGGAGGCTAAGATTTGAGGATCCAAGTTTAAAGTTACCTCGGGCAGGAAAGTATGTAAGACACTTGCCTCCAGTTCAGCACCAAAAGAGCCAAAAGTGGAGCTGTGGCTCAAGTGGTAGAGTGAAAAGCTCAGGAACAGCACCAACATTCCGAGTTCAAACCTCACGACTGGCACACAATAAAATAGATAATTACATAAATATAAGTGTCTTATTGCCACTCCATTTAATAGTCATCTTCAAAGTCAATAAGGTACATGAGACACTGACTATAAATTTGAGTAAACATCACAAAATATAAAAATATCTCATCTTCCTATGACAGTCAAACTGTTTATGGTTGTATGAACATTTTCCAGTAGGTAATTAAGTAATACTAAATATCAATATTAAGATGCATAAAAGTAATTCTTTAGCTCATCTATTTTATTTTTATTGTTATAAAGTATAACATTGTTCAGTTACTGTTTATTCCCTCTTCTATCCGTAGCTCCAAGGAAGGAGTATACTTCTGGGTGCAATTATTTTAGACGTGGATAGATAATTTGCTCTGGATAATGCAAAACAGGAAGATGCGATCATGTGAATTCCCAATCATAAACTTAAGGAAGCCTCAAACATTTTCTGCTTACCAATCTAGGAACTTAGAACACAAATATTTCCTAGATATGTACTGCCTATTTCTTCTTCTAAATTTAGAATAAATCTCAGGGCAAAAGCTCAAAAAGTGACTTCCAGATGAGCCACAGAACAGTCTATCATTGAACTTTTAGAATATTCTGTTACATAACACCATAGTAACTACTGACTGGGTCAACAGAGGAAATATTTTATAATTCTTCCTTATAATCAGCATTATTTGGTGAAGTTCAATATATTGAGTATAAAAAATCTTTAGTACATTTAGAAGAACACTGTACCTGTTATATGACACTCCATCACTAGATGATGAGTGAAAAACAGAGCATTCACATGTCTTCTCAATTACAGCTTTGGTAAAATGCTTTAGAGAATCCTATAGATGTAAATACTGTTCCAACTATGGAAAAGAGCCAAACATATTGTTACTAAGATAGAGAGCTTTTTCATGTGACAGCATTGAAACAGTTTGAAAACTTGAAAACCTTAAGTAAATTGTAGCTCTATATTGGTCCTTTGTCACATGGTACAGTAGTTTTTTAAGTTTATATCTTTATTTATTTAAATTATGGGTTTTGAGCTGGCTCAGCTTTCACTCCACTGCTTGAGCCATCCTTCTAGATCTGTCTTTTGCTGGCTATTTTGGAGATGGAGTCTTATGACTTTTTATGCCTAAGCCATCTTTGAACTGTGATCCTTTGCAGCTCAGACTTCAGAGTAGCTAGGATTAGTCCTGAATCACCCCACCAGGGCCAGGTTTATTTGTTTTGAGCTATAGCCCACCTATGTGGTCTGGATGTGCTCAAACTCACAATCCTTAGTTTCCTGAATGCAGAAGTTGAAGATATGCCCCACCATACCTAATTCTTCTTCTTCCTCCTCCTCCTCCTCCTTTTCTTCCTTCTTCCTTCTTCTGCTCCTCCCTCTTTTTTCTCCTCTTTTTTCTCCATCTCCTTCCCCTTCTCCTTCTGCTCCTCCCTCTCCCTCTTTACCTTCTCCTTCTCTTCCTCCACCTTCTTTTCTAATAATTATATAAACTGATAAGGTACAATTGCCTTGAAATATGTGCTCATTGTACAATGATCAACTCCAAACAACTAACATACATCTCACCTTAAATGTTTTTCAATTCTTGTTGGTAAGTAAATTCTAATATTCTCTTCTACTCTCAACTTATATGAGATCATTTTTTTCACCATATCTTTTATGTGAATGAGGTCACATGGTGTTTGTTATTTGTACATGGCACTATTCACAATAGTCAAAATATGGAAGCAACTTAAATGCTCATCAATATATGAAAGAAAATTTTAAATGTGGTATATACATAATAGAATGATATTTGTCTGCCAAAAAGGATAGAATCATGCCAGTTGCAATACATTGATATCTGATTGCTACAGTAATATTCCCATAAAGTTAATGGCTTAGAGAAAAATAAATTGATTACCTTATGGTTGTGTAGTTCAGAAATCTTCAGTGAGTCTTGCTGAATTAAAATCAAATTGTCAGCAGAGCTGAATTCCTTTCTAGAAGCTCTAAGGAAAATCAATTTTCTTGCCTCTTTCAAATTTTGGAGGCTACCCCCATTCCTTGAATCATGGCCCTTAACTTATTTTCCAAATAATAAATATCTTCCAAGTCTATCTTATGCTGCAGTCTGTCTGATCCTCTTTTCTGCATCCCTCTTACTTGCAAGAATCTTTTTAATTACTTTGAACCCACTCTAAAGAACCAGGATAAACTCCCCTTCTCCAACTTAGTTGATAAGCAACCTTCATTCCATTTGCAATCTTAACTTCCTTGTAGAGTATGACCCCATATATTCATGCATTCTAGGAATTAAGACATGGGAATCTTTTTGGTTCATTATTATGCCTATTACAGATGTTATCTTTGCAAGTTAATATCATCCTTAGTTATGTAAGGGCAAGATTGTTATACTCACATATATTGGTTTGCTGAATACTAATATATGTACTACTGACACATATTCATATGCATATATTGCAATATAGTACCTTGATTCACATCATAGACTACTCAGTATTGCCTTACCTGTTTTCAAGCTACATAGATTTTTAGACAAGACATTAAATTATCCAGATTATAATTTACTCATCTTTATAATCATGGATAATGTTATAATATATATATATATATATATATATATATATATCAGTTTTGAGAGTATTTAGTGTAGTAGTATCCATAAAAGTCTTAGCAAGTTGGCAAAATTGGTTAACTACTTGTAGAAAACTAAAGCTAGATCCTTATATATCACCCTGCACCAGAATCAACTCCAAATGGATCAAAGACCTCAGAGTCAAAGCAGACACTCTGAAAACATTACAGGATGGAATAGGAGAAACCCTAGGTCTCCTTGGCAAAGGCCAAAATTTTCTTAATAGAGACCCAGAAACACAACAAATCAAAGAAGTGTTGGACAAATGGGATTGCATGAAATTGCAGAGCTTCTGTATGGCAAAGGACATAGCTAGCAAGATCAATAGAAAGCCTACGGATTGGGAGAAGATTCACAATGGACAAGGGTCTCATATATAAAATATACCTGGAACTCAAAAAATTAAATCTCCCAACAACAAATCTTCAAAGAAACAACTGCTCAATAAATAAGTGGGCTAAAGACTTAAAGAGAAACTTCTCTGAAGAGGAAAGAAGGATGGCCAATAGACACATGAAGAAATACTCAACCTCCCTAGCTATTAAAGAAATGCAAATCAAAACAACATTGAGATACCACCTCACCCCAGTTAGAATGGCTAAAATCAAGAACTCTAATAAAAACAGATGCTGGAGAGACAGAAGGGAACCTTACTGCATGGTTGGTGGGAGTGTAAACTTGTTCAACCACTTTGGAAAGCAGTATGGAGGTTCCTCAAAAGACTCCACATAGAGCTCCCCTATGACCCAGCAATCCCACTTTTGGGCATTTACCCAAAATGTTTACAAACAAGACCATACTAAAGCTACCAGCACGACTATGTTTATTGCAGCATTATTCACTATAGCTAAGATATGGAACCAACCCAGATGCCCCTCAGTAGATGAATGGATCAAGAAAATGTGGTATATATACACAATGGAATTCTATGCCTCCATCAGAAAGAATGACATTGCCCCATTTGTTAGGAAATGGAAAGACTTGGAATAAATTATATTAAGTGAAGTAAGCCAAGCCCAAACAAACATAGGTCCCATGGTTTCCCTTATTTGCAATATCTAGTATATGTCTGAGTCAAGCAGCAAAGGTCAGATAAGGTGATGTTAGGGAAATGAACCCTAAGATATGTATTCAAATGCTTTTTTTTCTTTCATGCGATTGTTTCTAACACATTTATGAGATTATTTCTTTGTTGCTTTGTATGTCCCTCCCCCACGGTATAACCCCTGCTTTCACTGTATTTGATGTCAGTATAATTTGTGGAGGGGAAGGGGAAAAACAAATCGTTTAAATAGGGATACAGGTGGACCCATTGCAACAATGAGATGTATAAGTCGTTATGTCAAAAACGAACTTTACAACTTTGGTGGGGGGGGGGATGATTGGATGAGGGGTGGGGGCGGGGGGAGGATGGGAAGGAATGGGAAAGGGAAACAAAGGAGGAGACTACAATGCTTGATAAGAAATGTACTCATTATCTTGCCCATGTAATTGTAACCCATCTGTACAGTATTTTCACAAGAAAAAGAAAAAAAAGTCTTAGCAAATAACAAATGTATTTAATAAATAATATTAATGACTAATAAATATTTATGGAAATTATACTGAAACATTTATGGATCTTTTATATAGTTAAAAGTTATATATTATAACTATTTATAATGATAAGGTATTTCTTTGACCATATTGCATAGTGTTTCTGGGAAAACAAATTCTGTCTAACTACTCAAAAATGATGTCCAAGTATTTACACATTTAATCCACATTTGCTTGAATTATTATTGAATGCATGCTCATTTAATACTACCAATGCTATATCCCATTCACATGCTCTCTAGTTGATCTCAGAACACATAGCTAATATTAATGTGTTGATAAGCTCAAACCACATTTTATTGATTTGAAAACAAATACAAATAAGATTTTTTGAGGTTCTGATATTGCTTCACAGTAGCAGCTCATTCTTCACAGAAAAAAAACACCATATTGAAATTCAATTCCAAATTAAACTGTAATTACATTTTCAGTATTATTAAAGTATCAGTCTTAGTTAAATTGACTACCTCATTCGGATAAATTTCAACCATTTATTTTCATAACCTGTGTGATGCACAAAGATGATCACATATAGAAACACATACAAAACTTACTTTTTACAGCTGCAAACGATGTGAAGTAAAGTGACTCTGTAGTGTGGTTTGGTGTTTTTCCTTTTTCAAAATCAAATCATGAATAGAATAAATCTTCTAGCATTAGAATTTCAAGGTTTTCCAAACATCTTAAAAACTTGAAATAAGAAATAGGTGTTTCAGGAAACATATGGTTAAAGAGAATGCAGTTAAATAGTATTTCAAATTCAAGAAATAGATCCTGCAAACATTTTTAAAGGCTGTTGAAGAGGTATAAGAAGAGGGGTATAAGAAGAAATGTAGTAAGGAAAAACTTTAGGCAATAAATCTATTAGTTTACAATGTCTAAACTAAAACAATTAACACTTTATTTGAAGTCAGTTTTGCATATGGTGTTAATTGCTAAATATTACAGTATATCATCTGTGTTAAGATAAAAGACTTTTCCTGGACATGATCATAATCTTACTATTAATACATTGTGTGAGAAAGAACAATTTTGTTTATAGATCATGGTAAGGGAGGATAGGAGTACCTGATGCTACAATTTGAATGTGTCTCCCCAAGCCCAGGTGTTGGAAACTCTAAATATAGCTGGGTGGCATCTTAGATTATGAGGGGTGTATCTTTGTGATGCCACTCTTGGGGTAGGGGGAGGTGTTGGTTCTTAATGGACCAACCTATTTATAATATGAGCAGGGTGTTACAAAGCGAGCTCAGCCTTTCGTGTTTGTCTCTTTTACACACACTTGTTTTCCCTCTATTTCCCCACCATAACATACAGTAGCACAAAGCTTTTTTCCCCACATATTGGTGGTATTTCCTTAGATTTCCAAGACTTTCAAACCATGGGTCAAAATAAACTTACTTTTGTAAATTCTGCAGTCTTGGATATTCTTTTATAGTGCAGCAACAACAAAATGTAAGCTAAATGAGATTTGTTTCCCTTAATGGGTTTTGAAAATAAATCCAGGTACATAATTATTATTCATACGAGGAGTCACATCATTATTGACACATTATGCCACTCTCAATAAGAACTGAATCATCACCCAGCGAGACCAAAGGAGAGGATATTCATACAAGCAGATCACAAAGGCTCAATAGCTATGTGCATATCATCATTATATGAAATATATTGTATGAAATGAACTCCAAGAAATGGAAACAATATTTTCTGTTGTATTTTGTTGCCTTTTCTTTTTGTCTTGTTTATTAGTTTGTCTTTGGGAGGGGAAGGGGCCACAGAAAAGGTGGGACAAAGTGTGAACAAATACAGCAGTGGTATTCACTAGACAGTATGTGGAAAATGAACAACATGTGAGTGGGGATGGGAGCGAACTGGAAGAGAGCAAGGGAAGTAGGTTACATGGTTCACAAAGAAATGTACTCATTGCATGACTTATGTAACTGTAACCTCTCGGTACATCATCTCTACAATAACGATAAAACTATTTTTTTAAAGACTAGAATCATTAGTCAATAATGAAGCCACAGAAACAACAAAGTCCTAGGACTGAGGATTTGGCTTAGTTGTAGATTGCTCACTTAGCATGTGTGATGCCCTAGATTCAATCCCTAATACCATGAAAGGAGGAGGAGAGAAGAGAGAATGCAAGGAGTGGAAGAAAGGGAAATCCAAGGCCATGGTTTACAGAGGTGAGAATGGCAGCTTATCAAACTCAAGGAATATCTAGGTCATGAACAACTCCTAATGTTCATACTAGTATAAGAGAAATATTAGCCTACTCTCTTTATTACCATATTATTCCTATAAATGTACAGAGAAAATATAGATTTATGTTTCTTCTAAATTGTTTTGAAATAGCTCATTTTAATGATACAAGCAGAGAACTGATATACACTCTATAGGTAACTGTCATAAGATAAAAGCCATTCTGGAACTAATATACTTGTATGTATGTATGTGTCTTTCAATGTACACTTTATGTAAGTAAATATGTCATATGTTTGATTCTATTTTTCATTTCTTGGAATACCTAAAACAAGTTTGTTCAAATTATTTATCTACCAACCCACATATACACAAATAGATAACAGGTCAATGTAATTGGCAACTAACAAATAATATTTACTATTCGAGTGTTTGGCAAAATGTGAGCTTCTATATTGTAGTTCTATTCATCAGTTAATGAATCTATTTAAAATTTATAAATAAATTTATATTTTCCAAGTTAAAGCAAGTATATATGAGTTTTACAGGCTAAATATGCAGATTGAAAATAAATTCACATACAAATTTTATTATTACTTTTCTTATTTTCCTTACTGTTAATTTGTGTCAACTTAATCTGATCTTTTAGTCCTAGTACTAGGACACAATCGAATATGTTTTGTATACGACATAAAAGTGTAATTGATCATAATAATTCTATTTACAGAATGCCAGTTAGAAAGTACTCAAACAATAGCTGTTTTAGCACATGCAATGCTCTGTAGATTCTTAGGGAGTACATATTTATACACTCATGTTATGTTACTCGAGTAGATTAAACTCATAGTTCCTGAACCACATGCTGTGATGATGGATTTAACACTTCATAACGAGCACTAAGTAATATTTACTGTGTACCATCATTTACATTAAATTGCTTTATGTTAGAGAAATAAGAACCTTATGTTGAGTTTATTAGAGTAGTATTAGGTTTAAGACCTCCAGACTTCTTTCCATCTGTTAACTGAAATAACTTTTACTTGTGAAGGCAGACCAAAATAAATGGACTTCAATTAAGCTACTTGTAGCTTAATTGTAGAATTTATTTTACATCATGCATTTTCAGTGTCTGTGGGAGTTGGAGACTGTGCAGAGGTAATGATGCCTTTATTAAAATGCTTGACTCCATTCAAGAAAAAATAAATTTTGTTAATGAAAAACATTTTGTAAATTAAAGACAAGGCACAAAACTAACAGAAACTGGTCAAGCGTATCATTAGTAAACTTTATATTCTGAGCATTGTTTGCCTTTTTATATAAACATATGTTTAAAGAAAATAAGAATCAAGGTCATACTTCAACTCTGCACTTATTCTAGCAGTTTTAACTCATTTAAATCAATTGTAGTTATGGATTTTTTTTATTTTTTTAATGTGAAAATACTGTACAGAGGGGTTACAACTACATGGGCAAGATAAGGAGTAAGGAGTACATTTCTTATCAAGCATTGTAGCCTCCGCCTTTGTTTCCCCTTCCTATCCCATCCTCCCTCCCTACTCCATTCTCCCCCCCTCCACCAAAGTTGTAAAGTTCGTTTTCAACATAATGTCTTGTACATCTCATTGTTGCAATGGGTCCACCTGTATCCCTATTTAAACGATTTGTTTTTCCCCTTCCCCTCCACAAATTATACCCACATCAAATACAGTGAAAGCAGGGGTTATGTCTTGGGGGAGGGACATACAAAGCAACAAAGAAATAATCTTATAAATGTGTTAGAAACAATCGCATGAAAGAAAAAAACATTTGAATACATATCTTAGGGTTCATTTCCCTAACATCAACTTATCTGACCTTTTCTGCTTGACTCAGACATATACTAGATATTACAAATAAGGGAAACCATGGGACCTATGTTTCTTTGGGCCTGGCTTACTTCACTTAATATAATGTTTTCCAAGTCTTTCCATTTCCTAACAAATGGGTCAATGTCATTCTTTCTAATGGAGGCATAGAATTCCATTGTGTATATATACCACATTGTGTATGTATACCACATTTTATTTTGAGAAACCTCCATACTGCTTTCCAAAGTGGTTGAACAAGTTTACACTCCCACCAACTATGCAGTAAGGTTCCCTTCTGTCCACATCCCTTCCAGCATCTGTTGTTATTAGAGATCTTGATTTTAGCCATTCTAACTGGGGTGAGGTGGTATCTCAATGTTGTTTTGATTTGCATTTCTTTTATGATTAGGGAGGTTGAGCATTTCTTCATGTGTCTATTGGCCATCGTTCTTTCATCTTCAGAGAAGTTTCTCTTTAAGTCTTTAGCCCACTTATTTATTGGGCAGTTCAAGATTCTGATTAGCTAGGATTACGAACATGAGGCACACTGGCACCCAGCATTACATAAATATTTTAAAAAACTAACCAGTTCTTAGTAAATTTGAGCTTGATGAATTATATCTTTAAATGTTATTTTTCTTATTACATTGATATCTGTATTCACAATTTCCACTTTACTGTGTAGTAATATCTATGTATTTATATGTAAAGCCATAATGTCTGTTAATTACTTGGACTTAAAATAGGAAGACAAATTGAGAATCCACAAGTGTGATGTTAGAATTTTAACATAAGAAATGGTAAATGAATTGCTTAGGGCATAGAAGAATTACTTTCATTTGGTAACTCCTTAAACATTTTGTGGATGGAATATATTTAAAACAGCATAAAAAACAGTACTGTTCTAGAATATGATGCCATTATACTTGTATATTGCATTATTTGTAAGCTAGAGTACTTTTGATGTCAGTTTTTTAAATTTTATTTTATTATAAAGATACTGTACAGAGGGGTTACAGTTACATGAGTAAGGTACTAAGTACATTTCCGATGGAGCATTGTTACCCCCTCCTTTGTTCCCCTACTATCCCTTCCTTCCCAGATCTCCCCCACTCTTCCCCCCGCCCTAAAGTTGTAGAGTTCGTTTCCAACATAGTGTCTTGTGAGTATCATTGTTGCAATGGCTCATCCTGTGTCCTTGTTTCAGCATTTTGTTATTCCCTTTCCCCTTTCCAAATTAAATAATACAAGATGCCGGGTGCCAAAATCAAATACAGTGACAACAGGGGTTATACCATAGGGGGAAGAACATACAAAGGAAACAAAAAGAATCACATAGTACATTAAAAACAACAACACTAAAGAAAAACCTCTTGTATCCATATCTTGCAGTTCATTTCACTTAGCATCATCTTAAATGGTCATATGTACACAACTATGTATATTGCAGCATTATTCACCATAGCTAAGATATGCAGCAAACCCAGAAGCCCCTCAGTTGATGTCACTTTTAAAGACAATGTTTACAAAATCATCACAGGAAAGAATTATATTAGAAAGATCAAGTAAAATATTCAGCCATGTTAGTTGAATTGCATGAAATTATATCATGTATTAGTATATATATAACTTTTATATTTATAGATTGTACTAATAATTGTGCTATAGTTACATTGTTTAAAAAGCATAAAACCTCAGAAACATTCATTTTAAAATTTAAAGACACAAAATTTTGAATTAAGTAAGATAATGATCTCTAGGGAATAACTGTGAAAAGTTTTAACTATGATTTGAGAAAATTATGAGTAAATGATAATTAAATGTGTTTATTTTAAGAAACAAGATTAGAGTTATTTGCATCATAATAAGGCTTTTATACAGCTTAACTCTCAAAGTTTTTTCCTTTTATTAGTACTTCTAATATTCAGGTCGTATTCATAAAAGAATGTTAAAATGCTTCAACTTTGTTAGTGCATGAATTTCATTTTTCTTGAAGTCTGCTTAGTACTCAGGAAAGTTGTATAAACCTACGTAATGTTGGAAAATGGAGTTGTTGTTAATACTCTTGTTAATGCAACATCAAATTTTAAGCATAACCCTATATGTCAAATATCACCTATTTCCATTCATTTGTAGAAACTAGACCTAACAGATATCCATATACATACTCACAAACACACACATAGAACAGAGTTGTAACTACACATACATTGAATAAAATTGTAACTGTGGCTTTTTGATAGGAGGAGAGTAAAGAGAATGAAGGATGATGAATAATGTCAAAATACATATATGCATAGAGATGGAATACAGAAACTTATTGAAAGGTAGTGAACAGAAAGTTTTTTCAGAGAAAAAGAGAGCAATATGAA
Organism: Dipodomys merriami; assembly: GCF_024711535.1. Lineage (NCBI taxonomy): Eukaryota > Metazoa > Chordata > Mammalia > Rodentia > Heteromyidae > Dipodomys > Dipodomys merriami. Next base: position 104,250,753 of record NW_027204492.1, read on the forward strand.
GAAAGGGGTATATTTGATTAAAATATAATAAAGTCATGTGTAAAAATCATGCTGAAACCCTCTTGTATAACCAATATACACTAAAGAATAAATGCCAAAGTAAAACAGGTTCTGGTGTGAATGGGTACTAGTTGGTAGGGTGAGGGTGAAGAGAATGAATGAAGGTGAATGTAATTGAAGTATTTTATATGGATGTATTAAAACAGAGCAATGAAAGATGTTGACCCTATTTTAAGAAAAGAGGAGAAGAGAAATGGAGTGGGGTGAGTTTGACTGGAGTACACTTTATGCATATATGGAAATGTCATAATGAAACTCCCTTGTACAACTAATTTGTGCTAATAAAAATTATCCCCAAACCTGTATGTTCAATGTGGGACTTGAACTAGATCTGACAGGAATGTCAGCTGTTTCTACTGCTCCATAATATAAATTCTGCAAAATCCTCAAACATCTTTAGAAGTGATGACTATTCATCAACTGTTGAGTTTAAGAAAAAGTCTGGGTATAAATAAATTCGATTTTTGGACATCATGCTCTAAATGTTTACTCCCATAGCCTAAAATTAAAAAAATTAAAATTATGTTTCTGTTCATAATGTTCTATATTCTTCTCTATGTATATACTTAGAAACTTCATTGAATGGAAAATTATCTACATTTTACACAAAAGTGCCTCCATTATGGTCTATAGTGGAATAAATGGATTGCTGGTAATCTTACCTCAGCAATTGTATTTCTCTTGGCTTTATTGGCATCTTTTAAAGTTCCATATTTGTTTCCTGGTAATGTAAACCTACCATCAGTTGAAAATATTCAGATTTGATTCCATAACAATAGGATGTAGGTCATTTCTGAAGTGAAGTATAAGAAAATAGTAAAACGGAACTATTAGTTAGTGTTTTCAAAACCATTATTTAAATTTTTAATGGTCCCCTCTTTCTCTTTTTCATGGAACAAAAATGAAAGAATAAGTCAGAGGAGCCAGATAACAGTGGTCACACTTGTAATCTTAACTATTCATTAGGCAAAATAGGTAAGACCCCAGTTCGAAGCCAACTCAGGCAGACAAGCCTATAGGAATTCATCTCAAAAATAGCCAGTAAAAAGTAAGGATGGAGTCATGGTTCAAGTAATAGAGTGCCAAGCCAAGCAAGAAAAAGACCCTAAAATCTCATTTTTTAAAGGTCAGTAGAAAATATTGACAATTTGGCTACTGCCACAGTATTAAAACTTTAGAGGTCTGTAAGGGTTTTGTATATGTTGAGGAAGAGTAACAATTGATCTTGAAAAGACCATCAGTATTATTGTCAGATTGAGAAAACTTAGCCAGTGTGTATCTTAACTACAGTTTTGAGTGTCTAAATGGAATTTCTCTCAGCTTCAGTGAGGCAAGGAACAAATCTACAAGTTGAATGTCAACAAAGAGTAGATAATAATCATTTTGAGAGACACCGACATAACAAACCTACAGAAATAAGATTGTAGGTAATGTAGGCTACTAATATGTGGTTTTGATTATCATTCCTTTTTTAATATATGAGCTATTTCATGTACATTGTATTTTGAAACATTTTCAATTGCCTCTCAATAGAAAGACAGTTTATATTTAATATGTTCTAGGATTAATGGTATTCATTTAAACTTACAGGACTTTGACTTGTAATAAGCAATGGCAGGTTGGCTATAATAAATAAGGAAGATTTTTCTCCCTGAAGCAAAAGCTTATTAAATAATACTGAACCTATGCATGTGATATATGCTTTTTTCTCTTCCTTTCAGTTTCTAAAGCTAAAGGGAGACTTCTGTAGTATCTTTGTCTTGAATTATTTATACTTATTATACTTTATTATGCCATTATCCTTCAATATAACTCATCATGCTGTAGTGAGTATGTCTTACTCAGAATCTAAAGTGGAGAAGTAAATTGATGATTAGTAGTAGAATAACATGATAAACATATCTGTAAAGTATAAAGCATATCTGTAAAATATAATTTAAGTAATTGTGTATAAACATCTACTATTTATTTCATTGATTTCAACTTGTTTCTAATATCACACACCTATGTAAAACAATATTTTTAAATTAACATACCCTATAAAAGGGGGTATGGACCAGTTTAAAGATTAGCATTCTGTCAGACTGTTACACTAAGTGGTAGTAATAAATTAGGAAGTAATCTTTGTCTCTGATGAAAGGTAAAATATGCATATATGTGTATATATAGCCCTTATATAAGACATGTATATGTGACTTTTTAGTATTCTCCTATAAATATATATATAACCCTATATATTCTCTCTCTGTCCACACATATGTGTGTGTATGTATATGTATATGTATATCTGTCTGTCATGGAGGTAGGGGAATACATTGGATTTTAAGAAGTAGCTAATTTTGGTTAATATTAAGTTAACTTTGACAGTACTCAAATCATATAATGGTTTAAATTAGGTGACCTAGTAAAATTATCTTAATGCCATTTTACTCTTATCAGGTCAGTACAAAATTATGATAATAATACTTTTCAAGCCTCCTATAAATGAGTTTTGACGTATTTTAATACATCTTTCCCTTGATGGAAAATATGTTTTTTTATTGGAGTGAACTTTAACTTTTTCCAGTTGCAAAGATACATGTAGTCAGGATTCAGCCAAAGTTACAGAATCCGTAGAAGATATGTATTAGTGAACTTATTGCAAGGAACTAGTTTATACTGTTGTAAGGACTAGCAAGGAAATTTTGAAATCTGTAGGACAGGTCTTTAGGAAAAGTAGATTGAAGATTTGTTCTTGAAAACTTCTGTTTTTCTTATAAAACTTTTCAACAAATTGAATCAGACCCACCTAGATGATCTAAGGCAATCAGTTACTTACGTCTAACTGATTAAGGACTTTACCTGTACATTGATGTTTGTTTGACTGAATTAATAGGAACTGTATCTTAGCCAAGTTGACAGAAAACTGATCATGATTACATATTAAATTACTACATGACCTTCAACTAATATTAATTGATATTTGTTCTTGGAGTTATGGATTTATTCATTCTGTATAAGGATAGATTGCTCTAAACCAGGGATCAGCAAACTTTCCCAGTAAAGGGCCAGATAATCAGTGTTTTAGGCTGGTATATTATATTATTAAATAATCCATAAGTGAATTGTCACAGATTTTTTCATAAAATTTTATTTATTAAAAAACATGTTATCTGGCCTTGGGCTACAGTTTGATCTCTACTTTAAACAGGCATTTAACTTCTTCATATAATTGTATGATTATGGAACATTTTCAGAACACTTGTATATAGACGATATATAGTCCCTGTATTGATGTCTGGAATACTTGGCAGTTATAGGAATGCAAGTACAAATCAAGAAGGATAGTTAATAAATAAAGTTCCATTCAATGTGCCCTGAGAAGACAGATAGAACTATTTCAAACCTTTAGAAACAAAATGGGAGTACTTCAAATAGATAATAAATGAAGTTAGCCCACCAAGAAATTTGGTTTTAATATTTTAATAATTTTTCAGGAGTTGTACAAAGAGGTTTCAATATAACTTGTCAGTTTGTGATTACAATGTATCTTGATTACTGTCACCCTTTTGTCAGTCTTCCCATGTCACCCAGCCCCACCCATTACCTTGATTTTCTTAGTTCCATTTTCACATATGTACATTGAATATTATGACTGCATTCACCTTCCTTTTAAAATAGATAAAAGGTGTTGGGGTTGACAGGGAGGAGGGTCTTTGTTCCACAAAGCTATTTAAAAAATACCTCCCAAGGATATTATCTACCAAGTACCAATTACCCCCTCTATTAAGCACTCCAGTTTTCTAGAAGGTATGCAACTCTTTCCATGGAGAGAGCATACTTTTAGGTAGAGTTCCATATATGAACTTAATGTTTTAAGAATAATCCCATCTGCTTTGGTGTGGAAACAATAAATATAAAAACAATATCACTATTCTAGGGAAATAAAATTATAAATTTACTAGGCAGATACTTCTTTTTGCAAGTACCTATTATACCAAAGTTCAAGTTATGAAAAATTTTGTCAATATAAATTCTATATGAGTTTGTGTGTTAGTTATAAAATTGAAAATATAGTGGCAACAGGCAAAATAGCTGTAAAAGTTAAATAATCTAATTAAAGTAAGATAAATTTTAAATAGGAGTAAGTAAAGAAGTTTTACTCTAACTCTCCTTGGAAATTTAATTCTTCTATAATTCTGAGTTGTAAATTTTGCTTTAAAGACTTAGTATCTCATGTAAAGCAGTCCAGTGGGAACATAGTCACAAAGAAAACTTGTTTTCATTTTGTAGTTATATGCTGTGGTTCATTCTCCTACTTTTTTGGACTACAGGGAATGGATGTCTAACCAAGAAAAATAAATTATGCTGCTGGAAACTATATGTAACAAATGGTTTATTTAAGGTATTCTTTGAAAAGTATACATAAAATGCTAAGAAGGCAAATAACTATAAAAATGACTTAGCATCTTCTTGCAAGAAATTCTGCCACTTGTAAATTTAGTGTACCTGCTGGTGTCTGTATGCGGTTTATATTTAGTCTCTCAAGTCCCCCAAAAGATGCTTTTGATCTCCTAACATTCATAATTATCTCTAATTATAGGAAGAGTTTTCTGTGTGTATGTCAAACAACCCACATATTTTATTTCTGTTGGTTGCATATTTTAAGTACTGTTATGCTTCCAAGCATCTGTTGGAGTTAGATCATTAGCATCTCCACCAATATAGCAGTCAATGAGACCACAAGAGTGTCTGCTTGCTGATAACCATAAAGAGAAAAACAAGTCAAAACAGAATACAGAAAATCATTTGTTTTCCTATTTCAGTTAGAATCCTATCATTGAAATTTAGCTCAATGTTCAGCCACTCTTATGAAGATACTATTACAAAGCAAAATATGCAAAGTAAAGTTTACAATGAATCTTCTTAAAATCTAAATGTGTTTTCTTAAGATATACTACCCTGAAAATTACAAAAATGTTCGTTTAGATTCCATTTTCATTCAGCAGACAAGCATTCCATTGTTAACTCAAAATTGTGAACATTTGAATGTTTCATCAACTCATATTGGCCAGAATTTTGATCAGATCAGAAAACAGGAATATTCCGGAGTTTATGAAAATAGAATTGAGAGGCATGAAAATAAGTTTAAGGATTAAGTGGGAATCCCAACACTGATTTCATATTTAGACTCTGTTCACATAGTTTCAAAAGCAAGGCTGTATCAACTTATGTCTCCCATGGCTTTTCCTCTTTAGTACCTGAGCCTAAACTCCTCCATTCTCAGCTTTATAGATTCTTCACATTTTCTGAGTATGGTTAATATAACTCAAAACAGAGCCATATCGTCTTTTGAGGCAACAATGCTTATTCAGGCTTAATTATTTTAAGTAAAACTATATATGGCATGAAATAGGCCCCATGGTTTCCCTTATTTGAAAAATAAATGAGCTCTTGTGGGAACCCTAGAGCCCTTTTGGAGTTGTGACTGGCTGGAGGAGATCTGACTGTGTGCTTGAAGTATGAATGATACCAATGGAAAGCCCTGTTTGAATGGTTTGTTTATCCTATGTCTAAAGACACAAAAGAGGAGGCAACAATGCTTGATAAGAAATGTACTCATTACCTTGTTCATGTAACTGTAACCCCTCTGTACAGTATTTTCACAATAAAATTTTGCAAGTCAGAACTGACATGAGCTGTCAGTATAACATATATACTGAGGGCTGTCAATTAAAGAATGTAAAACATTTTCATATTTGATATGATATTTTGATAACAATGTTTTTGATGCATTTGTTTAAATACCATTAAAAGCAATTTCATGGTGGGTGCCAGTGGCTCATACCTGTAATATCAGGTACTCAGGATGCTGCGATCTGAGAATCATGATTGAAAACCAGCCCATTAAAGAATTCTCCAATTAACAACAAAAAGCCATAAATAGAGCTGTGGCTCAAGTGTTTGAACTCTAGCTTTGAGCAAAAAATGTTCCGGGATAGTGCCCAAGCCCTGAGTTCAAGCCCCAGAACTGGCACACACAAAAGGTACTGTCATGTTTCCTTCTAATTTGAAGCATCTACTAGAAAAGTTTAAATTATGGTTGTGCCTCTCATGATGGTCCTATTGGATATTTCTGATCTTGGTAATACATTGTTCATGAGTTTGGTTGTGACTATAAGTATGAAGGCCGGGAGGTGATTTGATAGGTATTGAAGGGGGAGAAATTGAAAAAGTTGTATGTGACCTTGAGATAGGGAGAGACACTATAGCCCGGAGAGTTCTGACTTAACTGACAAGTAACAATGGTGAATGTAGTAAAAAGGAAGTAGAATCCAAGAAAAAAGTGGGCGCTAATATAATTGATTTAGTATGAAATATGACAAGTGTGGGATTCTGATATCTACTAGGCAGAGGTAGCAATAAACTTTACTATTTCTACCATGTAGAAGAAATATTGCAATGAAAAGATTATTAGCCTGTAGAATATAAAGGAAATCACAAGCATTTGGTGATATTGCCCCCCCTCCACCATATACATGGTGAGAGAGAGACATAACCCCTGGATTTAGGAAGCATATATTCTTCTCCATATTTATATAGTAGTGTTTTAGTTCACTCATTTTTTTCCTGTTTGTTTTAACCTACAAATTACATATTATTATTTATGGGTTAATATCCGTTGCTATTGACCCACCTTTTTGCCTTTGATTTTTTTAAGACTTTTATTAACATAAATTAGTTGTACAAGGGAGTTTTCTTTGTTACATTTCCACACATAAAGGAAAGGGGAGAAACATTAAAATTAAGAGATGACAAACAATGATTGAAGAGACTAGTAGGAGAATAGTATATTAAGAATAAGAGAGCTGCATATGGTGGCTCACGCCTGCACTTAGGGTAGCTGAGGCAAGAGGACTTACATGATGAAATCCCTATCTCCAAAAGCTGAGTGGGGAGAGGAGGAAGGAGAGGGCAGGGCATAAAGGAAGGAAAGGAGAGAAGGAGAGAGAGAGAGAGAGAAGTGGGAAGTAAAAGACTGGCATAAAATGAAAGGAAAAGCATAGTCATATTCTAAAAGAAAAGTCATGTGAAAAAATATGGTATTTGGGCTTCAAAATTGCTACTTCATCATTGACCTTGTCCTGGTTTTGATCATTTCCATCATCATTAAAAATGTACTCTTAATTCACCCTTATAATAGCTTCAACCTTCTATTGAAGGTATTTCAATCAATTCAGCTTCTTCTCAACTGCTATATTGTAGCTAGAATTTGAAAACCCAGTTTCTAATTTTAAAAAAAAACCTTCTATTTCAATTACATTTTTTTGTAGATATATCATGTAAGGATTTCACAGTTTGAGTTATTCTTTTGACTTATATAAATTCTCTAAAATCTCTGATCTTTTAAGGTACTACAATACTCTTGTCTGGGTTATCTCTGAACAGGCGTGTGGACTGATTTATAAATAATCCTTAATTAAAGATTAATGCCCAAATATCAAGAAATTGTTCCCACAGATAAAATGTAAAGGAAAAAGGAAACACGGGAACAAAAACAAGAGGAAATCAGGCAAGGGTGCAATCTTAGTTAAGGTTTTATATGGTCTTCTTCAGTCGTATCCCATAGAGGGGGACTATGGTGTGCAAGTTGTACTTCAATATTCCTTGGATCATCAATTACCCTAGGTGTCTGGGGCTAATTCACAGGGACCAAAGTATATCTCTTATTAAAAAAAAAACAACTAACTGGTGGAAATGAAGGTCTGTGAATGGACAAAGAAAGCCAACAGATCTTGGCTCAGCAACATTACTCTTATATGAAGGACTTTTTAAAATTGTATTTTTTTAATTGAAAAGGTAATGTGTTGGGAGGATTACAGTTACCTAAGTAAGACAATAAGTGCTTCTTTTTTTTTTTTGTCGGTCAAGGGGCTTGAACTCTGCACTTGAGAGCTGTCCCTGTGCTCTTCAGCTCAAGGCTAGCGCTCTACCACTTGCACCATAGCACCACTTCCGGTTTTCTGGTTGTTTATTGGAAATAAGAGTTTCACAGCTTTTCCTTCCTGGGCTGGCTTTGAACTGCGATCCTCAGATCTCAGCCTCCTGAGTAGCTAGGATTATAGGTGTGAGCCATTGGCACCCAGCTAGTGCACTTGTTTTTAATTTTCATTACCCCATCCCTCTATTTCTCCCAAGTTGTAATGTCCATATCCCACAGTGTCAAATGAGTATCAATGTTGCTGTGGTTCATCTGTTGTTCTGCTGTTTCTGTGATTCTTTTTTCCGTTCACATACTGTATTGTCTACTGTGCAAAACACGAGGTACAAAAAGCTAAGAGAAATGAAGAAAGAAAAAACCAACAATAATAGAGAAAAAAGAATGAAAACCTTCCATGTTCTTGGATTGGGAGGATTAACATTGTGAAAATGGCAATATTGCCAAAGGCTATATAAAATTCAATGCAATATCCATTAATATCTCAATTTCTTTATTCAGTGAAATAGAAGCAGCATTCCAAAAATTCATATGGGACAACAAAAGATCCCAGATAGCAAAAACAATCCTTAGCAGGAGGAATTTCAATACCGAACCTTAAACTCTATTACAAAGCCATAGTACTCAAAACAGCTTGGTTCTGGCACATGAAGGACTTCATCATTCTTATAGCTCTAGTTCCTGGACAACATCTGATTAACTAGCTAAAGCAGGATAGACCGTGAAACACTAATCTCTAACTACCAACAAAGCCAGAAAAAGATCTACAGCTCAAGTGATGGAGCACTGGCCTTGACTACAAAAACTCAGGGAGAACACGCAGGCCCTGAGGTCAAGTTCCAAGACCAGCACCAAAAAAAAAAAAAAAAAAAAAGAATAGTCATATCAGTGTTGGTCCTGGTAAATGTATCCTGACCTTATTTCTCTGACTTTGAATTCCAGTGTTCCATTCTGTTATTCAACTTGAGACTTTAAAAAATTACCTGCTGTTGGTAAAGCTTAGATTCTATTTTCCACTCTGCAGTCTACCTTCATCCAAAATCATTCCATCACCCCTCAAAATATTCCTTGGATACCATTTATATAATTAAATCTCTACCCGCCACATGAGATCTACTCGCCATAGCTCCTGCATTTTATTCTAGACAAGGAAGTTGCCTCTACCATTATCAATGCCATTAACAACAAAATCTGTTTACTATGAGTATAGTTTTCCCTTTAGCCAGGTGATCAGATCACACTAATTAAATATGAGTCCTTTGCAATTATCCTTATATACTTACTGTGTTTCTTCAAGATTATTGCATTATAAACATGAATAAAATAATATATGCCCACAAGGTTGCATTCTACTTAGTCAAAATGATATATGAGAATATATAAGTAAAGAATAATGTGATAACGTAGTATGTATGAGCAGTATGGTTTGAGAATATGGAAAACTGAGACCCTCCCTCTTAATCAATCTAGGTTTTAGGAGAGGTTAGTGATTTCACTAGGGCTTGAAGATCAGTCACTCTGGAAAAGCATTTGCATGGAGGAAGATTATTTGTGCAAAGGGAAGAACAAAAAGTGCTTACAGAACACTGAAAGTATTGTCTAGAAGATTGAAGTAATTGTTTCTCCTCCAAGGTATTTACTTATTTCTCTTAAAAATCTAAAGCTTATTATCTTATTTTTTCACTGTTCACAATGTACTCTTTTCCCAATATTCCTTCCTTATCTTTATTCTATCATCTTAGAACAAAACTGGCTCCTTGCTGACATTTCTAAGTACCTCATTATCCAGGCATTTGAAGACTATTTCTAAATCACAACCTCCTCTCATCTCCTAGGTCGGTTGTCATTCTTAGAAATTGGAAGGATCCTGTAGTTACCAGCACACTGGTCTCTCATCTATTGACTAATGGGAAGGATCTTTATTCTTATAAACCCTACTATTTGGATGAGCTTTGATATTAATTCCAAGAACTGTAATTCCCCAAATTTTGTAAATGCTACTTTTCATGCTAGCAGACAAATCTATCAACTTTCTTCGTTGCCCTCAGCTCTTACTCAGGAAATTTATTTCAGCCTAGAGTGGCTTAAATTTTGGCATCAGGTCATATGCCCCTACTCTTCTGACTATCACTCTTTTGAATGGACATGAATTGACTCACAGCCAAGCAATTCATTGCCAGCCAGCGAGCAATCAGAATGCGTGTCCTGATTCTGCATTAAGGAGCAGTCATTTGTAGCTGAAAAACCCTGAATACTAGAATTGAAAGATCTGCTAAAGTAAGATGCAATGTCAGTAGCATGACAAGCCAAAAACTATGCATGCCTGAATTAGGAAGTAATAAACATTAAATTCTTTCAGGCAGCCTTCAGGAAGGACAATGGAATAGATATAATAAAGATGCATGGATGGAAAATCCTATGGTAATGAAAAACTGAGCTAGTACATCTTTGATTTTTTTATTCACATAAAGCTTAGTAATACTTTCTACTGTGGAGTTCAGTGGGGTTCATTTATATTTTTATAGTAAACTGTTAATTTAGCTCTACTTGCTTCTCAAAATACAGAAGTTTCTACCACTACGTTCTGTCTTATGAGACAGCCATATCAGTGATCCAGAAAGTTCTTAGTTCCATTCATGCTAAAAAGAAAAAGTATTAAAAATTAGGTAACTTCAGCCTTACAATTCTTGAATAGATTTTTTTCTACTGTCTCTTAAAACTAGGGAGTGATATTTATGATTTCAGTAATCAACAATAAAATTATCTTAACAAAAATTTAACCATAACTATTCTCCATGCAATGTGATTGGCTTTGTATTTTGCAAATGTAGGACATTAGTGTCCTAAATTATAGATAATACTGATACAATTTTCAGATTTTTCCTATATGTTAATGAGAGATCATCGCTTTATTTTGAGATAATAAATTCTATTTATATAGTTGTTTTTGAAATATTTGATATTGTAGAACAATGAAAGTCTGCAAACTATGTTCTATAAACCAAATCTAGCCTGTAGCCTTTTTGTAAATGGACTGCCCATAATTGCTTTTATGCTGCACTGACAATGTTGAGCAATTGCAATGGAGACCATAAAGGTCACTAAGCCTAAAATACATCCTATGTAGTCTGTATAGAATGAGATTTGCTGACCTCTGTTGGAGAAATGGAGCCCATATATTTGTCAATTTAATAAATAATTCTCAGTACCAGATACCACATACAGAAGACTTAAATTTGTATGTATTTCTAAACATATATTCTATATACTTCTTAAATTTCACCCTTCTGATAAGGAACAAGTAAAATAAATTTTCTTTTTACTAAATGGAGTTATTTGTTGATAATCTTAAATGGAAAGCATTCATTAAAAATGAGAAGAAACAGACACTATTTTATAATCTAGAAGTGAATAAGGTTAACAAAACAAGGAAATCAGTTCAAAGACTTAGAATTCATCTGGGAAATGAAGAAATAGGAAAAATAGGATTGTATTTAGATGTGTAGGATGGTTTCAAAAAGATGGAAAAATAATATTTAAAAAACAAAATGGAAATATTACATGAATAGAAAGTAGGCTAGGGTATTACAAAGGAGAACAAAGACATCACAGAATTGAAATTAAGGTCAACATGTTTAAAATAGAAAAGTATGAAATGGAGAAAGCTAACTACATAATCAACTATGTTTCTCAAGCGATGAATAGCATCAAAAATATTTCATTGAAGAAAACAAACATTAGCATGATGTTGAGTAAAGCATACCATCACTATATGTTATAGATTGAAAGAATTGTTCTTCTGTCATGACATGCTGTATTATTCTAATTCTCTTTGTCTTTTGAGTCATTCTCTAACAAACTGTTTATTTCTCTGCCATTACTTCACTTACTACTTTGCTCCATCTAAACCTTCAATGATTTGCCATTGAATCACGTTGTTTTAGAGAGGAAAGTGTCATTGGATGTCATACATTGCTATGACCATACCTTATCCTCGAGTGCAGTCACACACATAAAGTGAAATGGCTTGCCTTTTATGGTTATCTCTGACCAATAGATGCCAATATTCAAACCTAATCACCTCAACAAACAAGTGATTTTTTTCTCCAGCCACACTAAAATCTCTGCAGCTTACTTTGATCATTACTTTCACTCATCTATTACTTGAAAATTCTCTTCTAGCTGAACTAGATGACCAGTTTGTTAAGTTTTCTTTATGTGGAACTGTAAAAATTATGCCCAGCTAAGCTCTAGTGGCTCACTCCAGTAATCCTAGAAAGTCAAAGGGTTGAGATCTGAGGATCATGATTCAAAGCCAGCAAGGACAGGCAAGTCTGTGAGATACTTTTAATTTAAGGAGTTGCCATTTAACAAAGAAGTTTATGAATATATCTTGATCAATATTCTCACCCATTCCTCCCCTACTCACCCCTCCCCTCACATTTCTGAATGTTGTAGGATATATATTTGACTGCATTCTGTCCCTCTTCTCCTCTTCATTTGCCTACCCCATTTCCCCCTGACCCCATCACACCACTTTTGAGTACCTGTACTAGTCAAGGGAGGATTCAGCCTCCATGAAATTCTTATCGCGAACTAATTACCTAAAAGCTAGAAGTGAAACTGTGGCTCAAGTGGTAGATCCTTGAGCAAAGAAAACATAGGGACAGTGCCCAGGCCCTGAGTTTACCGTAACCCCAGGACCAGCATACACAGAGAAAAAGAAAACAAATTATGAACCCCTATTTTCATCTATAAAACCTGTAATTGGGCTGGGAAGGTGGTTCAGTGGTAGAGTGCTTGCCTTGCATGCATGAGGCCATGGGTTTGATTCCTCAGCACCACATAAGCAGAAAAAGCTGGAAGTGGCGCTATGCTCAAGTGGTAGAGTGCTAGCCTTGAGCTGAAGAGCTGAGGGACAGTGCCAGGCTCAGAGATCAGGCCCCACGACTGGCAAAAAACAAAAACAAACAAAACAAACACAAAAACAAAAAACCAAACCTTTTGATTTCTCTTCTCTGAATTCCTTTTAAATATGAATGTACTATGTACTCAGTTGAGCTTTTATCACCTACTTCCTTATTTTGCACTTTATATTTTTCCTGTATTTTAAAGTGGTAGTATCCAAGTAAATTGTGAACTCTTAAAGGTAAGATGATTTGTAACACTTTAAACACAATTCAAAAACTGAACACAGTAGTTATTAAAATTTGCTTTTAATCTCCATAATTACCAGTATAAAGCCAGTTTTGATAATGAGTTGAAATATGAGAAAATTAACCAAATAGAATTCAAAGAATATATATTTCTGTAAAATGAAAAATATTTGGGCCTAAACAAACTATAAAGATATAATGCTATAAATCAGAATATTATTTGTAATATTTTTCAGTACATTGAGCTGATTCTCAATTTTTAAGGTAAATTTTAGGTTAAATTAACGGTTCATATTTTTGAAAAATATAAAATTTATAATAGAGTTAAATTGTTATGTTCTATTGTGTGTAAAGTGGAAAAATATTTATAGTAATTCCATTATTTCAAAGCTCCAAGTTAAGGAATTCATTGGGTCAGAAAGAAAAGCAAGTGAAAAAGCAAAAGATGAGAGCAGGTAATTAATATTTCTAAGCTTCACTTAGAGGTCAGGATCATGATCTTGTAATTAAAATAAAATTTCTGGATTTTTAAAGTTCATTTATATAAAAATTCCATAGATCTAAGTTTGAAGGTATTTCAACCGTAAAGTACATATACATAATTGCATGACAATTATAGCTATATTCTTGTATAAACCTGAGCATATTTTACATATCCAATATAAAATCAAAGAGCACTATGATAATTTTAAAGAGAACTTCTAAAAATCCTCATTATAAATGAACACTAATTATAATATATACATTAGATGTTTTGATTTGCCTATCATGAAACCTAAATATTGGATTTTATTGATAGTCTATAATAGAAAAAAGCAGAAAGGTACTAGGTTACTAGATAATTATTTCTGAACATTACTAATAAAATAAAGTGTCAATATAATATTAGGATTTTAACTGAACCCTCTACCCAATAAAAATTATTTCTGAATATAAAGGAGAACTGTTTTCATTTCAGCTTTGACATGTTGTATTATAGTGTTGTGTATTGTGTTAATCAGTTTTGCTCTTTAGACCTAACATTCTAACTTTTCTAAAAAGTAGGAGTAAGTATCATAATATTGGATAAATTATCATTAATTACCTCATATTTTACTTTAGTTCTTTTGTTCATTCACTATAATTTGTTCCAGTATTCCCTTTTCTGGTTTGAACTTTTTTTTTTTGGCTGGGGGGGGGGGGGGTCCGGTCGTGGGACCTGAACTCTGGGCCTGGGCGCTGTCCCTCAGCTCTTCAGCTCAAGGCTAGCGCTCTACCACTTGAGCCACAGCGCCACTTCCGGCTTTTTTCTTTTTGCTAATGTGGTGCTGAGGAATCAAACCCAGGGCCTCATGCATGCATGGCAAGCACTCTACCACTGAGCCACCTTCCCAGTCCCTGTTTTGAATTTTTAACTTCATACATAAGACCATAAAATTATATATATCAATGAAGCATGATTATTTTGGGTACATATACATAACATGCTTAAATAAGATTGAGCATATTTATTACCTCAAATATTTATCATTTATTAGTGGTAAAAGCTTTCAAAATCCTATCTTCTCTTTGAAATACACAGTACATCACTGTTATCCATAGTTCACATTCTTTGCCATTGTACTCTCAACTTCTACGAGATCAGTCTTTAGGTTCCACATATGAGTTTTTATCGTAGTTGTCTTTCAGTGCCTGGCTTATTCACTTAATGGAATCATCTCCCATTCCATCCATGTTTTTACAATTGATAAGAGATAAGGGTGGCATAAAGTTTTCTGACTGGATGGAGCTTCAAACTGTGATCCTCACATTTCAGCTTCCTGAGTAGCTTGGATTATAAACTGGTACCCAGTTGGGCTTCATTCTTTTTAAGGCTAGAAATATTTCAGTCTGGCATATCTGTGTATGTTTGCTTTAGTATTCATCCAATGGATGGGTAGTTAGACTATTGTCGTATCTTTTTTTTTTTGCCAGTCCTGGGGCTTGAATTCAGGGTCTGGACACTGTCCTGTAGCTTCTGTTTTGCTCAAGGCTACCACTCTGCCACTTGAGCCACAGCACCACTTCCAGCTTTTTCTGTTTATGTGGTACTGAGGAATGAAACCCAGGGCTTCATGCATGCTAGGCAAGCACTCTACCACTAAGCCACATTCCCAGCCCCTCATATCTAAACTATTGTAAAAAAAAAAAACTGAAATAAGCATAGAAATAAAGATATGTTTTTGACACAATTATTTTATTTTATTTTGACATATTTTCAGAAGGATCACTGAGCTTTTATTGTTCCAGGTGATTGCTCTACCAATTGGGTCGCAGTACCACTTTGGGCTTTTTGGTAGTTAATTGAAGATAAGAGTCTCAAAGGCTTTCCTCCCCCTGATGGTATTGAACCCGGATACTCAGATTTCAGCCTCTGAGTAGCTAGAATTACAAACATGAGCCACTGGCTCCCAGCTACCTTTTGTATTTTTATGCTAGAATTAAAAGTAATTTATACCCCATCATTATAGTATTATTCTAAATTTGAAAACTTATACTTACTTATACCAGAAAGTGTTATACTTTCTGGTATTGATGTTACCATTTAACATGGTTTCATTTCAACTTAAGGAGTGACTGTTTATATTTCTTGTAGGACATGTCAAATGGGGGTGAATTCCCTCAGCTTCTGTTAACCTGGGAAAAGTTTTGCTAGTAAAAGACAGATTTGCAAACAAATGATTGGTTGGAAGGGGTGTACAGTGAAGTGAGACCATGAAAGTTCTTAGATGACCCTTTTGGTGAAAACAGAGAGCCAGTTAATAGGATCTTGAGGTTTTAAGCTATGTCAGTGGTTTGGGGTGCCTGTACCCCTTTTCCCTGCTCCTATTAGGGAATTTCTTTGATGATCAACATGGGACAAGGGATAATATACTGTAATACTGGGGAAGTGGATGCTTCTTCCTTTTTCACTCCCCTCATTCTCTCCATTACCTCTAAGAAAATTCATGGAACAAGAAAGTATCTCTTGCCACTGAACTATGCTGACTTGAGAAAAGGATACTGTGTATAAAGTTATTCTTCTTTATCTTCTTTAATGAGTTGTTTCTTGTTTGTCTGTTTTGATTTGTTTTGTTGCTCCTATAGTGTGTTAAAATATTCTAGGAGATTCAGAAATGTTCTCATTTGTGGATTATTGTCAACCATGATTCTTTGTAGGTATAATGGCATACCTTTAACTTTTCTGTAAAAAATAAGTTATGGGGGCTGGGAAGGTGGCTTAGTGGTAGAGTGCTTGCCTTGTATGCATGAGGCCCTGGGTTCGACTCCTCAGCACCACATAAGCAGAAAAAGACAGAAGTGGTGCTATGGCTCACGTGGTAGAGCACTAGCCTTGAGCTGAAAAGCTTAGGGACAGCGCCCAGGCCCAGAGTTCAATCCCCACAAATGACAAAAATAAAAATAAAATAAAATAAAAGTTATAAATAAAATCTATCTAATTTCAGTGTATAAAGATTTCCAGTAAATGTTGGTGTTTTCTTCATAGATATAATTTAGATAATGTAATCTCAGTTTTAGAAAATGTATATTCAATCTTGGAAAGAAAACTAGTTGATAATTAAATCAAAGCATCATGCAAGAGAAAACTATACCATTTTATTTAACAGAACTTTTATAATATAGGATTCCTTCTGAAATAAAAACGCAAAGATCTAGAGAAAACTTTGTTTTTATGCTAAATCTAATTAAAGTAATGGGTAGTTGAAGAAAACTATGATTAAACAGACAAGAGTTTGATCTATTGCATGTAAACTGAGGCAAACTTCAGTCCCAGTTGTTCTGACTCTTGTCTGTGTGTCTTCATGACATTTATTCCCCTGGTAATTAATGGCTCAGGATAGCTGTCATGTGAATATCTTCAGAAAAAAAAAGGA
The DNA here is from genome assembly GCF_024711535.1 of Dipodomys merriami. Classification (NCBI taxonomy): domain Eukaryota; kingdom Metazoa; phylum Chordata; class Mammalia; order Rodentia; family Heteromyidae; genus Dipodomys; species Dipodomys merriami. Next base: position 104,267,840 of record NW_027204492.1, read on the forward strand.
AGAGGTTAGAAAGCAACCTTTGTAGAATTTTCTGGCTTGCTTTATGTTCAGGGGAGGTGTAATTCTGTTTTCTCTGACCTACTTCAGGCGAGAAATGAGAAGGTAAAAGGAAATACCCTGTTTCTAAAGCCTGTTCAATATATTTCAGTTCCTTCCTTGTCATGTCAGGGAGCCATGTGTTGAGATAACATATTCTGGGCTTCAGGAGTTTTAATATTCGTTAGGTTTTATTTTAATACCTGAGTATTATCAGTCTTCACTTTTTCCCTTAGTGAGCAGAGGGTTTCAGAACAGGTTCTATGTGAACAAAAGATAGCTATATTCTCTTTGATGTTGTTATGCAGACTGGGGAGTTCCAAAGCTCCCCACATAATACACATTGTTTTATTTCCACAGAAGCTAGCAAATTATGAGTGCTGGTACTCTCCAACTTTTTTCAGTACTAATGCACAAAACCATTTCACCCCAGTCTGGCTGCAGGCCAAATTGCCTCAACATAAAAAGCTGATTCTTGGATGGATGCATTAGGAATGAGTGTGTTGGCATGACTGTGATGAATGTCTCATGGGACCAGCCTGAACTATGCCTTATTCCATCTACTGTTATTAATGAATCCATTTCCATGATTGTGAAATTCACCAGTGAATGCTAACCATACAGAACTTTCTTTTCTTTTTAATGAAATGTAATGGTGCTACAGCCATTGTGGAAGGCAGTTTGACAATTTCTTGCAATACTAAATGTAGTCCTAAAAGATGCAGCAACCAATGCCTAGGTATCTAAATAACTAATCTGGAAACTTCTATGCCAACAAAATACTTGTGTGTGAATGCTTATGTAGAATCTTTGTTGAAAATTACCCCCATATTTTAAGCACCCCAAATTTCCTTTAGAAAGAGAATGGTATATATGTATCTCTGAAAATAAAATAATTAAGCTATTAAATATTTATAATGGAAAAAGAAGAATAAGAAAGAATAACTAGGTGAATATGATGAAGTACATTACATATAAATATGGGAATATTACAGTGAAACGCCTTTGTATAATTAACAAACAAGAGAAATTAAAACTTTTTAAAGGGAATGTAGTAAAGGAGATACATTAATACAATCACAGAAATCTTACTATGAAATATTTATTAGCAATTTATTAAATATTGCTATGATTTATTTATTAACAATTGTCCTGTTATAGGAAAATTGTATTTGCATTACATTTGAGAAAAGGCAGAGGTATAGCAAACACAATAGTGATTGGTAGCAAAATTTGGAAAAAGTAGGAAGGCAGCAGAGGAAAAACACAAGGGATACTTTAAGATTGTGAAATTATTTTGAATGATATTGCAAAGTTGGATCTATGACACCATGCATTTGACCAATTCCATAAAAATCAAGTTTAATGTTTTAAAGTTTAAAAATTCACTTAAGGAATTAAGGGAAACTTCAAGGGGAAATCAATGCTGTTGCAAAAGAATCTTTATTACTATGTGCAGTGCCCAGGCCCTGATTTCAAACCCCGGAAATGGCGTGCGTGCGTGCGTGCGTGCGCGCGCACGCACGCACGCGCGTGCGCGCACACACACACACACACACACACACACACACACACACACATATTAGATAATCTTATTAAAGAAAATAATGTTAGTTGGATGGAAGAAGCTGGCAGAAATAACTTTGGAAATTAGTAAAAACTATACAATTAAAGGCAAAAGAAACTCTACATAAGATGATTGATGAGGTTTCCCCTGGTGTAGGGGCTAACAATTCTGAAAGAACTATGCATGTATAGTGGAACTGTATAATTTTAAGTATGAAGAACATATGAACATACAATGACAATCAGTCTTGGCTTATATACTATCTAATATTTTTAAAAAGTTTGTGGCTGCATTATTCTAGAAAGTTAGAGTAAAGTAATGAATACATTACAAAATACCTAGCATACAAAAATGCCTATTTTCATGAAGAATTTAATAATGTGGACATTGGCTTGTAATCCAAGCTACATAGGAACTAGAGATAGAGGAATCTTGGCTCAGGGCTAGTCTAGGCAAAATCTATCAAGATTCTATCTCAAAACCAAGCTAGCTATGGTGATACATATCTGTAATCTCAACAATCCAGGAAACAGAGGCAGGAGGATGATAATTTAACACCAGCCCAGGAAATGTTAGTGTGAGACCCTTGTGAAAACCAAACTAAAAATAGCAAGAGACTGGTGGTACTGGTGACAGTGACATGGTTCAGGTACAAGGGCCTGAGTTCAATCTCCAGTAACTCCAAAAAACAAACAACTAAAAAAAAAGATTATGATGCAAGCTGTTTTCTCTTCTTTTTATGTGGATACTATTCCTTTCTGCTCCAAAATCCACTATGCTGGGCATGACCAAAAATATCATGAATAGTTAAAAACCAAACTAAACTATTTGTTCTTTTTGCTTTATAAAATAAATATGGTGTTGGAAAGGGCTATTTTGACTTCTTTTTGTAACAAAGAAAAATCAGAGTGCCACAACATGATAAAACATTTTTAAAGATGATTATTTCAAGTATTTGCTGGATCCATACTTATATTTCTCTTTCTTCAAAAACTTGAAATTTAATTGTACTTATTAAACTGTTAAACACAATATACTACATTATAAATAACCTATGTATTTTTTCTGTTTCCTAGTAAGAACATCTTCTGTATAGTCTTCATACTAGTATTACAGTAAGAATCTCAAAGCTGATAAACCTTTGTCAATAGATTTCATATTCAAATTTCCCCAAATGTTCAAGGATTGCCAAGTACAATTGGCTCATGTGTGTAATCCTAGCTACTCAGGAGGCTGAGATCTGAGAGTCGCTATTTAAAGCCAGCCCTGGCAGGAGAGTCCATGAGACTCTTATCTCCAATTAATAACAGGAAAAACTAAGATGGTGATGTAGATCAACTGGTAGAGCATTAGCCTTGAGCAAAAGGAGTTTAGAGAAAGCGCCCAGGCCCAGAGTTGAAGGCCTAGGACAAAGAAGAAAGAAAGAAAGAAAGGAAGGAAGGAAGGAAGGAAGGAAGGAAGGAAGGAAGGAAGGAAGGAAGGAAGGAAGGAAGGAAGGAAGGAAGGAAGGAAGGAAGGAAGGAAGGAAGGAGGGAAAAATCAAGGATCACTTGCTGCATTTAGTTGTCATATCTCTTCAACTTTATTTACTCTAAAAAATTTGCACCATATTTGTGTCTTTCGTGATAGTACTTATTTTAAAGGGTCAAAGACAGTTATCTTGTAGAATACCTCATATTCTAATTTATCTAAGTGTTTCTTCATGTTACCATTGTTTCATAAGTTTACAAATGTGATTCATGTACTTTTTATTGTTGTATGCAACAATATTGTCCCATTCTTCATGCTAAGTGTGAAGATTGGATGTTTCTATCCCAATTCATTAGAGTAGTTTTTTTTCTCCCACAATATTTATTTTTGATGATGCTGGGGATTTGAACTCAGGGCCTTGAACTTGCTAGAATAACATGATACTTCTGAGTCATACCTCCAATCATATTTTTTAATAGTTGCTTTGTGAATAAGTTCTTACTTCCTGTCTAAATGCATACGTGAATTGCAATCTGCCTATTATAGGCTCCCCTGTTTTTGCTGGGATCACAGGTTTGTGCCACTGCGTTCAGCTTCTCCCACTCTAAGTGATAATGTGCCTTTATACTATGAAAACATATTAACATTTTGCTCCCCTCCACCATTCTGCCTAATGATCTTAGCATCTGTGGAAGATTCTTGCCTCAACTAATGATCCTTGCCTGAACTAGTGGTTGCAAGTATCATTGAAGATGTTCCAATTTATTGTTATATCTAAATGTATTAGCTAACATTTTCCTGCAATCAAGAACTTCCTTTTTATCTCTGGTTTGAATATTACTTTGAACTCAGGAATTTTTAATATAAATATAATATTCAGACTAATAGAAAATGATCTTGACACTATAACTCTTTTTGGAATTCAAATTGTCCCAACCACTGGGACAATTCAGGCAATTCTTGCTCCCCTTTAGTGTATACTAATGAAAGTACTTTAAATCTTAGTGTAAAACATTATTTCTTAAGCCATTAAGACAGAATTTTTTATGGCAGAGGAACAATAAACCATTCTTCTGATAATAACAAAGAAATAAGAAATCAAAGGCTATTTCTGCACTTAATGAAACCGAATGTGTTAAAAAAAAAAAAAAGGAGTGGGGAGGGATTGAGTTGCTTCATGAGTGATGAACTACTCCTGACAAACCAAACATCAGACACCTGTGTCGCAGCTGTTCTCAGCTGCGTTTATGTCATTGCTCATCCTTTAAAAAAAACAAAAAACAACTGCAGCCTTTTAATGAGGGTTAATTATAAAGGGAAAACTTGTCACTGAGCTCTCAGGAATCTTACTAGTGCTCTTCAACAGTAGTGGGTGATGTGTAATGATGATTTATCACTCTGTGTAGTTGCTGATAAACCATCTCTCAGTAAACTCTTGACAATTTGTTATCATAGATATAAATATAGTGTTTTTAATTGGCTATATCTTTCTTATCTGAGAAACAAGCCATATTATCTGTCAGGCAGAAATCTTGTTTAAAATGGGCGTTGCATATTGCAATACGTGTTTAATCTTTTGTTTTCTTCAACAAATGAACTATGGCTATTTTACCATTTCTATGTAAATAAAATGTTTATCATTTCTAATGTTTCTTCCCTGGTATTTTGTATGATAATTTACAATGAATATTTACCCCTTGGGCTTAGTTGCATGTATATATTTTGCCATCTGAATAGGACTTTCACAAAGGAATAAATGATTTTGCCCAGTTCCAGATCCATGCATGGCACTCAGATACTCAGCAAATATTTTTATAAGTAAATAAAGAATTTAGGAAAGGTCAGAAAGAAAGGTACACTGGAGTGTGATAGTGTCTAATAATGATGCCACTTATATTCTTGCTTAATCTTTTCTTTTAGACAGCTCACTTTCCCTCATTCCTTTATTGCAAAGCCGGCTCTAGGTCAGTTACATAGACAATGTAACAAATGGGATGGGAGATGTGGCAAAGTCATTCAAGACCCTGACCCACTCTGCATGAACAATAACTTGTCACTTTGAGTTCCTAATTAAAGAGTATCATAAGCCATTGTTAAGTATACCAATCTAGAGTTAGGGGGTTCACTGAGGGGGAAAGCTTTTCTGAAATATTGAAAGTGTGAATTCATAAAGATTGTCCAAGGACACTTGTGCAGTGATTTGATTTGGTTTTCTCCCTATGACTGAAGATTCACACCTGCTGACTCTCAGTTTGTTCTAGGAAGCCAGAAACCCTCACCTTCATAATCATCCCCCTGAACATAAGCGCTTGGCCTGCAAGTATGAGTTCTTCCAAAATAATAAAGATAACCATTACAGAAGTTTTTGAAAAATACCTTAAAGAGGTTTGGGTCCTTTCTCAACTCCATTAAAACTCTACTGATTCAGAAAGGGTCCCAGATGCTCCCTGTAGAAAAGGAGGAAATAAAGCTATGCTGCTCTTTAAATAAGGGCCTTGTTTCTGGTAAAGAAATTAGGGACTCATATCAGGTGTATTTCTTCTGATATATATTCAAGTGCTTTCTCACTTTAATTTAGGAGCAATATCCATTCATATGCATCTTACTTCCCTGAAATATCTCTAGAGCACTCATCACTACCTGACAAGATTAATTATATTTTGAATACTTTGGGTTTACTTCATTTGCTAATTTAATTGTTGGTCCCGTCTTTGATTAGAATATAAGTTTTATGAGGGGAAGGGCTTTATCTTATTTACAACTGAGTGAGCAACAGCAGAAAAGTAGTCTGTCATAGTAAATTGTTAATAAACATCTATTCTTAAATAGAAAACTGCAGTTTTAGGAGCAGAGAAAACCTTTCCTATCCTTTACTCCATTCATTTACTAAAGATGGAGTATAGTGTTTTCTTTGTGGAAAATAAAATTTGAGACCCCTTTGTGGGGTTGGAGGATGGACAGAGAATAAAATGAGATCTTTGAGGACTGGTGGGTCATTCCTACTCAGGAGGCTCCTATATCTGAGGATCACAATTCAAAGCCAACTTAGACAAGAAAGTCCTTGAGATTCTTATCCCTAAACACCCAAAATCCAGAAGTGAAGCTGTAGCTCAAGTGGTAGAGTGTAGCCTTGAGAAAAAAATTCAGTGACATTGTCCAGGCCCTGAGTTCAAGCTCCAGAAACAACACCCCCTTCAACACACACACACACACACACACACACACACACACACACACACACACACACACACACACACACACACACACACACACACACACACACACACACACACACACACACACACACACACACACACACACACACACACACACACACACACACACACACACACACACAGATCTTTGCTATGGCCAATAAATTCTCTGTCTTTTATTCTGAGAGGCTCACTTCTGGTTCTACATCCTTAACCTCAAATTTTAATATCGCAAATGAAAGAGCATGTACCAGTTTGGGCTTGCCTTCTCCATTTTGCTTCATTGTCATTTTTGACTATATATATATATATATATATATATATATATATACATATACATATACATATATGTATATATATGTTGAGAGAGGAGACCAGTGATTTTTCTCTCTATAATGTTCAAAGTTTTCTCAATAAGAAATACTACTCATACCTTTTTTTGCTGATCCTTCTTAAAGACCATTCAAAGAAGTCATTTCCTTTTTTTCTGTTACCTATTTATTGACAGGGTGTATGTAATTAAATGTACTTCCATTATTACAGCCTCCTACTTATATTTTTATTTCTGCTCTTATATTTTTATTTCTCTACTAGAAGTTTTTTGTCTAACTCATTTTTTCCATCTAGGAAAATCATCTTCATATTGCGACTTATAGGAAGCATCTATTATTATACTTTCATTTATAAATGTGAAAACTAGGGCTAATAAATTTTAAGTGTTTTTTATTTAATAGTCATTAACAGTAAGTGTGAAATGGTGTCAAAGTGTTTGCCTTAGATATATTTCTGGATAGAGGAGCTATATTCAAGCTATATTCATAAATTATGGTTCTTTCTTTAACTTTGGTTTACATAACACTTTGTGAAGAGCTATGTAACAAGGGTCAAGAACAACTATCTATTGGTTACCTTCCAAGTTTAACAATGGTAAAAAAAAAATCAACTTTTTTGATTTAGAAAAAGTAAATGTAGAGCAGACACAGGAATCATATGCAGCCTAAGCGCCTCTTGTTTTAACTGTGGTTTAGCCTTTTGCTCTATTTTGTCAGTCAAATACCTGTTAAGTATCAGAATAAATTGTGTCCAGAATTGTACCATAGTTTAAGATCATTCAAACATTTCATATAGGTCAATATCCAGTGGAAACAAACTCAAATAAAAGAATATTTATAACCATGCTAAATGATAATAATCTGATAAATAATAAAATAATAAAATAAAATAAAATAATAAAAAGGAAGAACACATTTTTCCTAGTTGTGAAGTTCTTATCTTTCCCATTTCTATTTGGTTTTAAAGATAGAGCCTTCTTAGAATGCGATATATGAGCCAAACATAACTACAAAATATAAAACTCACAGAATATTCCAAAATAGAGAAATTAGCGCTTGTCCTCTTAAGCAATGAATTCATTTTAAAACATAAATGACCATGTATAAATTATTGTTATGATAAGACAAAACAATGAATTTAAACACGATGTGCATGCACACAAATACAACTTAATCAAAGAAAAATGTACTTGAAAGGAAATGAATCAACATTTAACCGATTTATCCAAAAACATTCTTGTTTTGTTTTTTCCATCTCACACTAGATTTGTGCTTTGTTTGCTTTTGACAAAGATTGACTAAATATTACCCTAGTGTAATTTTCCTGTAGCATTAATTATAACATGTCTCACTGAAATAATGTGAAAGCAAAAACTCGTTTGGAAAGCCAATCACCTAGACTGCATACTAATAAATTAAAATAAATAGATGAGAAACTAACCCCTTTCTCACAAATAAAAGTATCTTTCTTCATTAAGTTGAGTTCAGATGTCACAAACTTGCAATCTAGGCCTTAATTTCCAAAGCATATTAATATTACTAATATATACCAAAAGCATTTAGACTCTGTTAAAAACCATATTGGGTATTGTAGAACATCATATCCTCAGAAAAATGTTAAACTGTGATTCTATAATTAAGATAACAAACAATGTGCTTGATGTTTGAAGGAAGAAAAATGATGAGTAAATATAAGTAGAAGCAAAACTAGTGTAACATAAATGTGATCAGAATATTGTATCTATGTCAATTGCTTGGTTGTGATATTACACAGTCCCCTATATTGTTTCTTAAACTGCATGTGACTCTAAAATTATCTAAAAATTTAAAAGTTTATTTAAAATGTAAAAAATTATTAATTTCATTTGACAGAGAATGAGAGAGAACTTTGAGAAATAGGAATTGAAAAGAATCAAAACAGGTAAAATTTAAATTCTAACATATAAAAGCTACATTCAAAAACCCTGCTATAGAGAACTATATTTAGATCTAACAAGATTTCATTCCATTATATTTGTTGTTACTCACATACACCAATATAGTTGTACAAATGTATATATATATAATATATATGTTATATATATGTTATATATATGTTATATATGTAATATATATATATATATATAAACTGAGTAAAATGTGAAAGATGAATTTGTAGCCTGTATCTTTTCTCAACTTGAATCCATTTTGAGTTAATTTTTTATATGTAAGAGACAAGATCTAATTTTATTATTTATGCATTTTGCCATGAACTTTCTCCAATATTCTATTAAAAAGACTTTTCTTTATCTGCTGTATATTTTTGGCACCCTTGACCATATATGTGTGGGTTTGTTTCTGCTCTCTATTCTTTCCTAACTTGATTTTTTTCAATGGGCAAAAAACTTGAATATACTTTCTTTCCAAAGAAAATATGTAAATAGACAACATCATAGAAATGTCAGTGAAAGGCACCATGAACCATCACCTCATACCTGTTAGAATGTCTATTATAGAATGGTAAGCAATAATAAATGTTGACAAAGTTATGCAGCAAACAAATCCCTGCACACTGCTGGTGGGAGTGTAAATTTGATGCAACTTTGTGGAAAACAATATAAAGATTCATCAAAAATAGAACTATCATATGATGCATATATACCCAATTGATGGATTTATACCCAAAAGATATAGTCAGTGTACTCAAGAGATACCTTCATTCTCATGTTTATTTCAACATTATTCACAATGGTTAAGAGACAAAAACAACCTAATTGTCATTGGCCAAATGAACAAATAAAGAAATTTTGGAGATTGTGTGTATGTGTGTATATACATTTATGCATTTAATTGTATGTATGTATATACATGTACACAGTTATTATATACATATGGACATATGTGCATGTTTATATAAGATATACCCATATATATTGTCCACATCTTCATGTCAAAGTATGTAAACATTTATAACAAACAGGTTTGGTGTTTAATGTAAGGAATTTATAAGGAATTTGAGGCAATAAGATAGAAAGATCAAAATATGTGGGTCTACATAGTAAATTCAAGGCCAGCCTGGGCTATCTACTGAGACTCTGTGTCAATTTTGTTTTCAATAAAAGAACTTTGGACATTTTAAATGTATAGTATGGGTGTTGATAAATGTGATAATTTGTCATAACCATGTATATATATATATATATTATATATATATATACTGTGTATATGTTATATATAATCATTTCATGCACCTCAAACACATTCAATAGTTGCCAATGATATGTTTAAAATTTAAATACAGGGTAATACAAAAACAAGTTTATTTTGACTCTCAGATCACCATAGATATAAAAATTTGACCATTTCATGTAATGTGAAGGAATGGAGAATCTAGTTTTCTCACATCACATTGATAAGAATGAATATTACTGAAATATTTTGGAAAGTGTGTAGCAAATACTAATCAAATGACTGTAATTATGTCTCTAATATTCCAATAAGGATATTTATATAAAACAATGCATACATGATTATTTACAACATTATAATATATTTATAATGCAAAATGAGGTAAATATATATTTATATTCGACTAGGGAATTTAGATATATTTTGATTCCATCAGTTATAAGTTGCTATGCAGCTATTATAAAGAATGAAGTAGATGGGAAATGACAGATAATGAAATATTGAGGCAATATCTTAAGAGGATATTTGATCACATTAATATTTAATATTTTGTGCATGGAGAAAAATGTAGATACAAAAATATAAAACTTGAAAATTACTACCTCTGGAGGAGTTCATAAAGCAATAAACTAGAGGGATACTTTTTTTACATTTTCTCTATTGCCATATGTGACATAAGAAAGGACTAAGTGTTTGATCTTATTCAATATAAAATATAGACACATGAAAAACTATTAAAATCACTTATAATCTTCTCTGATATATTTATAAGACTATTAGTATACCATAGACATTTTATCTTGTTTAAATAAAAACTCTTACAATTGAAATACAGCATTTTGTATATGTTCTTTAATAACTACAAACCTATCAAATGCATTTTAATTGGTGAACGTTTTTGTGTGTGTGTATGTCAGTCCTGTATTAAACTCAGGACCTGACACTGTCAGTGAACTTTTTTGGCTCAAATCTAGTGCTCTATAATTGAGCCACAGCTCCAATGCTGGCCTTTTTAGTGGCTAATTAGAGTCTTAGGACTTTTCTTCCTGGCTGGCTTTGAACCACAGTTCTCAGACTTCAGACTCCTGAGTAGCTGGACTGAGCCACTGGCACCCAGCTTGATAACTATTTTTAGATCTGTTTGTTTACTTATTTGTGTGTGTGTGCTGGTCCTGGGGCTAGAACTCAGAGCCTGGCCCTATCCCTAGACTTCTTTTTGCTCAAGGCTAGTGTTCTACCACTTGATCCACTGCTCCACTTCTGGTCTTTTGGTGGTTAATTGTAGGTAAGGGTCTCACAGATTTTCATGGCAGGGCTGGCTTCGAACTAGCATGCTCAGTAGCTAGGGTTATAGGTATGAGCTACCAAAGTCCAGCTTAGATCAGTTTATTTTTAAAGAAAAATTGAGCAGAAATTACACTGTCTCTTTTTAACCAGCCCCTCTTCTACAATTTCCCTGATTAACATCTAGCATTAGTGTAGTACATTTGACACAATTGATTAAACAATATTCATATATTATCATTAACTGAAATGAATAATAGTCAATTGTTTGGAAGTACCACAGTTTGTTTGCCCATTCACCTACTCCAGGACAAATTTGTGAATTCATATCTGATAATTCATAAAATTATAATTTGATAATTCACAAAATCATAAAGCTGCTGTAAATATCCTTGTGTAGATGTAAAATTTTCAGCTCCTTTGCATAAATATAAAGAATCATGATGGCTAGATCACAGAGAAATAGTATGCTTATTTTATAAGAAACAATTCAGATTGTCTTCCAAAGTGGTTGTACAAGTTTGCATTCTCACCAACAATGAGCGAGAGATCTTGTAGCTCTGCATTGTCACCAGCATCATTGTGTTTGCATCATTTTGAACAACTTTCAAACACATTTTATAGTGAAAATATGAGCCTAAAATTTAATTTTACAGTGGTGTTTTGAAATAAACAGCAAATTTTCACTTTAAATTATGTTTCAAATAAAAATAATATTGAACATCCTGTCATGTAAAGGAAAAATAACACACACACACACACACACACACACACACACACACACACACACACACACACACACACACACACACACACACACACACACACACCTACCAAGAATATCTAGTGGAAAATATGGTGAAAAGCCTTTTCACTATTAAATAGAGAGAGCTGCTGTTTATAAGTTTTTGTTATTTTTAATTAAATGAGCATTTCACATATAAAACAGAAAGACTTAATTATGTACAATCAGACCTAAAATCTAATTCCATAATTCCACCTCTACTAGAAATCCTAATATCATTTGACTTTCAGACTAACAGTATTATTGTGTCATTTCTCGTAGTTTGATATTCCTTTGACCCATAATGTCCCTCCTGAGCCTGTGGCTTAATGACTGAGGCCTAAGACACTAGGGATGAAGAGTTTGTGCACAAAACACTGATGTACCTCCTGATGTTCAGTAGTTTTCTTCTCCGCAGGAGAGATCTATAAAAAAAAAAAATCAAAATCTGAAATGATAGTGAAAGCTTAAGGACTGCCAGCTTTTCAAACACAACCAGCAATACTGTGAATTCTGTCAAGCAGAAACCCAGAAAATAGAAAGGGGAAATGTGGAAGGATCATTCATAAACATAAAATGACTCTTGTCTGAGCCTTATATTCCAGATGAATTTCAATGATCATTTCTGACCATCAATATTTTTGGGGTTTTTTTGGATTTTTTGGAGGGGGGTCGGTCATGGGGCCTGAACTCTGGGCCTGGGCACTGCCCCTCAGCTCTTCAGCTCAAGGCTAGCGCTCTACCACTTGAGCCACAGGGCTACTTCCAGTTTTTCTGAGTGTTTATTGGAGATAAGAGTTTCACGGACTTTCCTGCCCAGGCTGGCTTAAAACCATCATAAAAGGGCTAGGATCGTGGCTCAATGGTAAAGTGTTTGTCTAGTATACATGGTACCCTGAGTTCAATTCCCAGCATTGCAAGTTACATTAAAAGGAGCCAGTTTCAAGTGACCAGTCTCTTGATTAGAAACTCTCTGGAATACAGGTTTTTTTATTTTATTTTATTTTTATTCTTAGACAATAGTTTGTCTTTAAATGGGGAGGCAACCTACCTACTACTAGGAGAGTAGGCATTAGTGCTTGGTACAAAGTCAAAATTTCTTCTAGTCACGCATTTTGTACCCTTCTCTCAAGCTTTGCTTGTATTTATTGTAATATATGGCTATATGTATTATACACTGTTGGCAAATTTTTCATGTTTTAAACTTCAGTTCTTTCCTTCAATGTCTATCAATTTAATCTCATATTATTCTTCATCAGAAAATTTTCAAATCTTTCCTTTCCATTTGATGTTTTTATGCCATTACACCTTTTGCACATTTATTGAAGTATAATTGATATGCAAAACATTGCACTAAAGTGATTTGAGAATAGATTTCATATATGTTCTTGGTATAAATATATAGACATATAAATATATAGACATATACATAACACAAAAATCAAAGAAAAATTCCACTTTACAAAAGTCTGTATCTTCTCACTATGCATTTTCCATCATTTTGTAATTTTTTACAGTTCTAGGCTTTAGTTTTTGTGTTGACTTGCTGTTGGATTTTGACAGGGAGTTGAAAAAACCTGTGCTTGGCCCACCATCTTGAATGAAAAAGCTCTTGTAATAAACAAGAAAGGTTCTCATTATCTGTAATTATACATTTTATCATACCTTTGCATACCTTTGGCTTTCCTCATTCTATTCTATAATATACTAGCAAAGAATGAATTCCATTTTTAAAAATAAACACATCTTTAAATACATGAAAAAGAGAAAGGAGCAAATTTGGCTTGCATTAAAAGCATTTATAAATAGAATTAAGTTTAAATAAATGTTGGAATTGTACTTGCTAACATAATGAAAATGTCAAAATTCTCATGAGAAAATATGCATAATGTACAAAATTTTCAAACTAAGTAAATTAAGGCATGCAATATGAAGAAAATAGACTCTAGAATAGACTCTCAGGATATGAAAGAAACTGTAAATTATTGTATCCTTTTGTAAGTGAAGTATTAATACTCCTACTTGAGCTGATGCTCAGACAGGTGCCAGAGACAAACATGTATTAACTTGGAATAATTTTCCCTATTTCTGAAGTCTTTCATTGCCAAACAATAAATAATGGCAATAACTTAATAATGCTCTCACTTCTAGTGTTTTCATCAGTTTTTCTCTTCTGTAAACAAATTCCACATCAGAACAACTTAAGGTAGGAAGAATTTACTTTGCTCATGGTTTCAGAGGGTTCTTTTTTTTCATGGTGTAGGAGTTACCATGTAGAGCTATTCAACTCATGGCAACCAGGAAGCAGAGTGAAAACAGGAAGTTACCAAAACAGATATGTACTTCACAGACATAGCCTTAGTGACATCCCTCCTTCTACCACATTTTCTACCACCTCTCCATACTCAACTGAAATTTTGACTTCATCAGTGCAGAAAACAATTAATTAGAGCCAGCATGATTCAATAATCTTGGGCACACCTCCTCATAAACATGCCATCTCCTAGGCTTTTCTGAATCCAATCAAAATTGATTAAGTTTAATCAGAACATCTAGAAATTAAGAGAAGCATTCCAAATGTACAAACAAATCTCAAAAATAAGAAGGGCAAAAGTAGGAACTAATATACTATATATATATATATTTTTGGTCGTGGGGCTTGAACTCTGGGCCTGGGCGCTGTCCCTCAGCTCTTCAGCTCAAGGCGAGCGCTCTACCACTTGAGCTACAGCGCCACTTCCGGTTTTCTGGTGGTTTATCGGAGATAGGAGTCTCATGGTCTCTCCTGCCCGGGCTGGCTTTGAACCGCGATCCTCAGATCTCAGCCTCCTGAGTAGCTAGGGTTACAGGGGTGAGCCACCAGCGCCCGGCAATATACTATATTTTTAACTGGTAAAACACATTGTGTGCTATTATATTTTGAGATATGATGAAAAAAGCCAAAGATGTGCAAAGCTATGATAAAAAAAATGGTTAATAAGAAGATAAGGAGACTGTTTATTAAGAGCCTTTCCATTCAAGATGATGGACCAAGAACATGAATTTGCTTCCGTTTCTTGTCAAAAAATATGAGGAAAACAAAAACAACAAAAAGCAACCCAAATTAAAACCTAGTATAGCAAGAAATTACAGTTTTAATTGTATTTGATGAACAGTATACACAGATCAATGTTATCAGGTTGAGACAATGTGGATGGATGAAATTCTACACAGAAGCTACAAAATAGCAAGAATTTGGAAGCGTAAGAAACAACTGTTTTTAGAGTTGAAAGAAAGCATGATCTAGGGAAGGCATATGGTTTCAGGAGCTAAGTAGTCACCAGTGCCAGTGTCTGTTGAAAAGTCAAGGAAGGTAAGGACAGAAAAGGCTTTAAGGAATTTAAATTTTAAGAGGCTTTGGCTACTAAAGTAGAATCAATAAAAGGGTAGCAAGGCTGAATTTAGATCATAATGTCCAAAGAAATGAATGTGATTTACAGTAGAAAAATTTGTACTTTCAAAGGAGTCCGTATCAGAGAAATGGGAAAATGTTTGGCCAAAGTGAATACATATGCTGAAAAAAGAATTTCATTTATTGCTCTTTTGGTTTGGTTGAATTTGGTTAGGCTTAAGATGAAAGCATATCTTTAGAGATCAGGAAACAGAGGATTGGGCTGAAGAAGTTTGAAAGGTATTATTTAGAGATTATTAGAAGATGTAAAAGAAAAATTGATTGCTAGAAAAGATAATGTCAAGGAAGATGATAATTCTATCTTCTATGACCAGGGTGTTATTTGAATTATTGGAAAAAAGACTGTGAGTGAAAGACCAAAATAAATCTGAAAATCTTAAGATTTTGTCGAAGGTAGAGGTGAATTATCTAATAAAGATGGAAGTATAATTAGTTTAAAAGTCACTTTTTGACAATTTTAATAGTAAATAGCATGCGAAAGTGTGAATGGTCCTGAGCTGCTTTTTATAGTAGATGTCTCAACTTTCTTATAGCCACCAAGATGTCTAAATTGGTTAAAATGAGAATCCCAACAGGAGCTAACAAGAAAGCAGGATTCTAGATTTATCTAAAATTGGTGCTTTCAAGGTAGATGTAGTAAGAGATGAGAGTAATGATGATGCTAGTAATATGTGGTTTTTGATTCACCATTGAATCAATACCTTGTAGTGAATGGTATAAAGCTAAGTGAAAAATTAGAGCTATGTAATAAGTAAATAGATTACACAGATAGCTGAGAAGAAATGGTAGGTATGTTATGATTAACCCTGGGGGAATACAAGATTGTAGGTAATTTTTTTACATTATGTCAATTCTTCTCCAGCTAAATAGTTTATGAATCACCTAGGCTCTGGTGAAACACAGGCGATACTCCTACTCTCTTGACCACAATTTTAATATCCAGGATCTAAGTAACTTTTCCATGTCAGACTTCTAAATTAATTAATTCTAAATCAATTAAGCAAAAAAAATTGAACATAAAAGAATTTTGAAAAATCATAGTAATTCTTTTTGGCCCAAGACTGGGACTTAAACTTAGTATCTGACACTTTTGCTCATCAGTTAGCACTCTACTAATTGAACCACTTATCCAGCCCCTGAGAAATAATTATTAAATATGAAAAAAGCCACTGAAATTTTTTCACAAAATGGATGATATTTTCTTTTTGTATATGTTTATGATCCTGAATGAGTATTATTTATTACTAGAGTGAACAAGAGTTAAAGATAGAAATTTTTCTTCAGTTTAAAACTCTCTAGTAGAGAAGGTTCACAGACTTGTTCACAAGAATAAAACAGTAGAGAAATAGAAATTTTGTTTTAGCCATTCCATCCTTTGAATTCCAGTGAATTTTTATGGAAAATAACCTAGTGATCCATCATCAAATATTATTTTATTTTTTTCAAATATTATTTTAATGATGTATTAGATGACAATTTAATTAGATTCCCCCTTCAATTTCTTGAGAAGCAATGAAGTGGAAATCACTTGCCTCACAAAATTATTTGTTTCCTAGTAATTAGAACCATTCATGTCCTCACAACCAATATGATTATGGCAAATTATCCCCTTGTTTATTATCTTGGTATCTACGATTTTTTTTTCTTTTTTTACCATTAGGTCCAAGGTTTGGTGGATAGAGTGGATGTTTTCTTTCCTTTAGGACTGAAAGGGAATGTGAAATGGGGGAGGGAAAGAAGAAGCACCTCTATTACACATGTTATTGGGAGGCTGATTTATTTTGAGAAAGAATACGGAACATGAAGACCTAAAATAGTCCATGGTTCTCGATTATGAGGAAATTTTTGCCCAAGTCAAAGGTAAAACATACATTGTAGCATTAAGATTTCTGACATGAGGGCTGGGAAGGTGGCTCAGTGGTAGAGTGCTTGCCTTGCATGCATGAGACCCTGGGTTCAATTCCTCTGTACCACATAAGCAGAAAAAAGCCAGAAGTGGTGCTGTGGCTCAAGTGGTAGAGCGCTAGCCTTGAGCTGAAGAGCTGAGTGACAGTGCCCAGGCCTAGAGTTCAGGCCCCACAACCAGACCCCCCCCCAAAAAAGATTTCTGACATGAGTCAAAATGAAATTATTTGATCAGAAGCACTAAGATTAACAGTCTCTGGATTAGGTTTGTCATTCTACAGTGCCTTTTTAATAACCATCCTTCAGTCCTTCACTGATGGTACTTGGATGGCTGCAGTAGCTTCAACCACCATGGTTTCCAGTAGTAACATCAAAACCAGAAATCAAGGGAAGAGGGACTATTCCATTGCAGAGAGGAAAGACATTTTGAGATGGCTCAAAGAATGAAGAACACAGTATCCCCCTAAATATGAGAGATTAATTGTGATCTTACTCTTGATTTGATGGAGATTCTTGATTTACTTGGGAATCCTCTAAAAGACAATTTTAGCAAAGAAGTAGGATGTAATAATGAAAATTGCCAGAGATTTTAGTGTAGCCACAGGATTATTTTATTGTTTTTCTACCCTTTGTTCTCTATGTATGTATACCAATAGATTATTATTCCCAACTGCCAGCAGCTTTGTTCCTTTGTTTCCAAGGCCTGTCCATTTGCTGTAACCTGCTTGGCTGTGAACATGGATTGCAAGGAGTGCCTAGGAATTTAGAGTCTTCTTCCTAAATCTCTGGAAAGGGATGTTTAGCTGGTAACTGACTGGAAGGCCAATATAAAATACTAAAGTTATCAACATTGTAACTAAAGATCCTCTGCGAGATATAGCCAAACTCAGCCTCCATGGGACTTCATTTGATACTGTTTCCTTTCCCCATACTGATTCTGGCTCTTCTTTTCTACTTTAACACTTTGCCTGGGAGTACTTTCTAGTAAATCACTTTTATAGGTTTCCTTGCCTTAGGGTCTCCTTTGGAATATGGTAGAACCAATTTGGTTATTTAATAGCAAATGATTATTTCTGGAAATCCAGGATAAGAGACTTTAGGATAAAAATACCTGGGGCAAAAATATATAAACAGTTCACTACTTGCAAAAAATTGCCTACTGATGTTTCTTCAGGCCATAATCTTTCAGTTTTCTTCCACAACATACATCACTTCTAGATAAACTTATTCCCTAAAGATTTCATCAATTAAGAACATGTAATTGCTAACTAAACCTATAAATATGTTATGGTTTATGAAATATAGCCTGATATAATTTTGTCATACAATTCCCTTGGTTAAATGAGGGAATTCAAAATTGAGGAATCTATGAAAGTAGAATTTTGTAAATTTAGACTATAAAATGCATTGGAATTACTTTATAGCTCCCCAGTAGGACTTGTAGTTGCAGAATTATGTCTCTGTTTTATACAAACCATATCCCTAAAATTATGATTGATTCCCCAGTTGCATGGGAGAATCTGTTTTATTATTTGGAATGTGTCTTGCTGCTTGGTAGTAACACATCATTTGAGGAAATTTCATTTACATTGCAAAATTCAGTGGAATATTTATATTTTCAATGTATTGAAGTTATCCTAAAAATTATTTTTAGCTAGGAAGACTCAGTTAATGGACAGGTAGGGATAGATAAATATAGACAGACAGACTTAGAGACAAACTTTTTCCAGTGAATGAAGGACTGCTGATCATTATACTTTAAACATGTACAATGAAGAGCTAAAATTTAAAGCTTATATATTGACTATGCCAGTAGAAAAAATGGTGGATAGAATGATTAAAGATAAATTTATCTCTCTAAATTCACTTGTCCATTATATGCCATGTGCTATGAGATATATGTGCATATACTATGTATGTGTATGTTAGGACTCAATAGTTTCCTATGCATTGGGTGTATTTATGTGTATTTTTATATAGATAAAATGAGTTTCAAAAGATTAAAGTACTTTAGTCTAAAGACATACAACAAATGAAAAATAAACCTGAGATTTAAACACAAGTCTGTAGGTACTTTAATATGTACTATTATACCATTATATTTGTACTGATTTATGAGGTAAGAAATTCATTGTTTTGAAGGAAATCACTCTATGTTGTTGTGCTTATATTATTTAGGGAAAGCAAAATGTATTTTTCACATCCATTCTGAAGTTATAATCAATAAGAACATGATTTGAAAAAGCCAAAAAGAAAAGAAACCGACTAGCAGTTGGATAGGATGAGGGTGTGAATCTTTGAGTACTTGTAGAAAGGTATCCTATTACCTCTCTGGACAATATTAGTCACATTTGTATCAGTCCCCATGTATTCAAATACATGCCAAAATAATTAGACTAATAATTCTCCATAGAAACTAGTAAGCCATAGCATGCAGTTTATTATAAACTCCAACTGGCAAATTGAAACAATCATCTGAATTTCACAGTACTAGAGTACAAAATTCTAACCTCATGGGGAAAGATATTTGATTAAATATAGGCAATCTTTTTTTAAGTCTAAGTCTTAGTCTCTTTGGGCTGCTATAACAGAGTATCAGACTAAAGGAGCTTCTAAATGAAAGAAATCTAATAGGTCCAAGATAAATAATCAGGACATTTGACGTTGGTTAAGGTCCATTCCTCATTGATATCAACCTTCTTTCTGAAACATGATGATAAGCTAATTCATCTCTTTTCTAAAGTCAATAATCCTGTTTGTGAGGGGTCTACCCTCCTAATTTAATCTCATTCCAAAAGAACTCACCTCTTAATAATGCTATATTTTGCAATTGATTGTCAATATGAAAATTTTAGGAGCACTCAAACATTTTGACCATAGCAGATTGTTCTTATGGTATTCTCTTCAGTATTCAGTTACAAAGAATGAGAGAAATATTATTCATGACAAAAGCAAAAGTAGGAGCTAGTTATATAAAAGACATAGAATTATAAGGAAAATATTAGTTTATAGAATATTACATATTTTTTCATGCCTGAGTAACAAACTTGAAAATTGACCACCTTTTAATCATATTTAAAATTCCCTAGCAATATTTCACACAGGGAATTCTGCCCTGGTCATATTTTCCCTTTGCCCTCAGAATTCAGCTGTTATTCTAAGATAACCTCCCTGCTATTTATATGTACCTATTTTGGCTTGGCTTTTTCTTTTTTATTAAATTTACATTTTTATTATAAAGACTGTACAGAGGGGTCACAGTTACATGAGTAAGGTAATGAGTACATTTCCTATCGAGCATTGTTACCCCTCCTTTGTTTTTCTCCTACCATCCCTTACCACCCTACCTCCCCAACTTCTCCCTCTCCCCCACACCAAGTTGTAACGTTTGTTTTCAACATAATGTCTTGTACATCTCATTGTTACAATGGGTCAATCTGTATCCTTGTTTCAGCATTTTATTATCTCCCTTCCCCTCCCCAAATTAGAAAAATCTACATACAGGATGCAGGGCACCGGAATCAAATACAGTGACAACAGGGCTTATACCATGGGGGAAGAACATACAAAAGAAACAAAAATAATTACATAGTACATTATAAGTACATTAAAACCAACAGCAAGAAAAAAAAACCTCCTGTGTCTATATCTTGGGGTTCATTTCGATTAGCATCATCTTATATGGTCATATGTACATAGCTTTTGACTATTTCTGCTTGTCCTAGACATGGCTTGGTTTTTACTGTGTTCTCTGACTCACTAAATGGAGCTAAGATGCCCCTTTGTCCCCCATGTTATAAACAATTTTGCCCATTCTGGGGCTTGAACTGAGTGAGGCCTGTGTGCTGTCCATGAGCCTTTGTGCTCAAGGCTAGCACTCTACCACTTGAGCCACAGTGCCACTTATGGCTTTTCTTTGTAGTTTGTTAGAGATGAGTCTCAGACTTTCCAGCCCCAGATGGCTTGGAACCTTAATCCTCAGATCTCAGCCTTCCTAAACAGCTAGGATTACAGGCAAGCATGAACCACTTGTGCCTGTATTAACAATATTATTGAGAGATAATTTATATAATATATCATCCTATCCTAATTCAATTATTTTAGTGTATGAAATGATCTTAGTAAACTTATGGACTTGTTTGACCATCACAATAATCCAATTTTTGAATATAACATTACCCCAAAATGATCCCTTTTGTCCATTTGTATTAAATGCTATTCTTGTATCCAGCCCCAGGTGAACAACTTCTATCTCTATGCATTTGCCTTTGTGGACATTTCTTGTGATGGATTTATATGACATATAGTGATTTGGGTCATCTTCCCCACGCCTGCATAATACTTGTGTGTCTCTCCCTCTCCTCCCTCTCTCCACCTCTCTCCCTGCTGTGTGTGTGTGTGTGTGTGTGTGTGTGTGTGTGTGTGTGTGTGTGTGTGTGTGTGTGTGTGTGTGTGTGTGTGTGTGTGTGTGTGTGTGTGTGTGTGTGTGTGTGTGTGTGTGTGTGTGTGTGTGTGTGTGTGTGTGTGTGTGTGTGTGTGTGCTGTAACCAAGGGCTTGAATTCAGGGCCTGTATTCTTACTCAGCTTTCTCTTTTTTTCTTTTTTAATTTTATTTTATTATAAAGATGCTGTACAATGGGTTACAGTTATATGAGTAAGGCAATGAGTACATTTCTTGTTGAGAATTGTTACCCCCCTCCCTTGTTGTTCTTCCACTTACTCAGCTTTTTCACTCAAATTTGGCAATCTACTACTTAAGCCACACATCCACTTCCAGCTATTTTCTGGTTAATTGAAGATAAGAGTCTCTTGGACTTTCCTCTCATCCTCAAAATTTAGCCACCTGAGTAGCTAGGATTACAGGGTCAGCCACTAATGCACAGCCTCACTTGGCATAATAAGTAGTTTCAAGGTTACTCCATATTGTAGCATGTAGCAGTACTCTGTTCCTTGTAACAGACAGTGTTCCATTATATAGTGCAACATAGTTTGTTTGCCCATGTATTGGTATGTTGAGGGTGATTGCCAATTTACAATCACTATGAACAATGATTATAACCATTGTCTGCAAGTCTCTATGTTGACATCATTTTTCATTTCCTACTGATGAATACCTAACAGTTGAATTTGTTATATATTAAGTTGAAGATTATCTAAGAAGAAAATTTCCCAACATAACTACACACACCATTTATTCATTTAATATTCTCCACTTCAATATATTAATCACAACTTTATTTTATACATCTTTGCCAAAACTGAATTTCCCTTTTTTCTTTCACATATCTTTGTAGTATTTTTTTTCAGTCCTGGGGGCTAAACTCTGGGCCTGGGCACTCTCCCTCAGCTCTTCAGCTCAAGGCTAGCGCCCTACCACTTGAGTCACAGTGCTACTCCTGGCTTTTTTCTGCTTATGTGGTGCTGAGGAATTGGACCCAGGGCCTCATGCATGTGAAGCAATCACCCAGCCCTCTGTCTAGTTTTTGATAGTACTGGGCCTGAACTCAGGGCCTCATGCTTATTAGGCTTTTGCTCAACCACTTGAATGACAACCTTAGCCCTTTTTACTTTGGGTTATTTTTAAGACAATGTCTTGAATTTTTGCCTGGGTCTGGCCTTGGACCATATTCCTTTTACCTTTGACTCTCAAATTGGGATGTTATGCATGTACCACCACATCTAGCTTGCTAGTTGAGATGAGGAATTTCTAACTTTTTTGCCCAGGCTTGCCCTAAACTATGACCCTCATGTCAATAGTATCTTAGCTAAGAACTCTTAGCCTAACTCATTTTTCATCTCATTTAGAATTTTTATACTTTATACTATTACTTTTATCTTTAAATCTGTATTTTATTTCCCTTTTATTGTAATTTTTATTATTGTTGTTGCAATAAAAATATAACTTACCATCTTAACCATTTCTAATTATATAGCTTAATAGCATTAATTTCATTTATATTTTAATTCAATTGACTTCTAGCTGTTTTTCAGTGAGCTTTCTTTAGTGATACTCAGTGATGGCAACACTAGGCCACAAGGTAAAATCTGGCAGGACAGCATGGGAGTTCTTGCTATGAGATTCAAAGGGGAAAATGTAGGAGCTTATGTTTCCCCAAAATGCAAGCTTGAATATCATCTTCTCAAATTGGCTCTCCATTATAGCATCTCACTTTTACACTAAAGAAAAATGCAGAGTAATTCTCAAGTGTTCACTGGCCATGTATCCTGTAGATCAGCTAAGTTCAGGTTGTCTTTTTAGTTTTCATCTATCTCTATGTCAATTTTTTTTTTGCATTACAACTGTCCCTTTTTCCCTTCCTGCACTTGTCCCATCTGTCACACTTCTACAGCACTGATATGTTTTTTCTTGTCTTCTGTTCCTGAAAGGATCAATGAAATGATCCTTCATATCCATGATAGGGGACCACGGGGAATCAGGCAGGCATAGGAGAAAGATTATTACAAGGTTTATTAGAGGAGCCATATTTCCCCCCAGAGAACACATGGCAGCCTCCACTATAGATAGCAGCAGGGTCTGCGGGTAGGAAGTGAGGTACATGGGAGTTCAGGTGGGTCTGGGTGGAGAGAGGGAGGGGCCAGCTGTAGGGTAGCAACTCCAGGGCAGGGAGGAACTCAGGTCTGGGTGGAGCTGAGGACCAAAGATGGGCATAATGCTTACATTCCCCACTCTGTTGTTTAATAAAAATAGGGGGTACCAGGCCAGGAAGTATGGGTGGAGGTCATTTCTTCTGGAGCTACTTCCTGCTGTAAAGGGGCAAAGTAGTCAGGGGTCCCTATTTTGTTGTTCTGCCGGGTACTGTCCAAGAAGCATCTGCTTGACAGTGGTTGGTAAAGGTCCTTCTTTTCGCAAGACAGTAGTTATCTAAAATGCAAGAGAATTAGTACCCCAAGAGAGGAATATGCCATGGAGGGATTGATTCCCAGAAGGAGCTATCAAAGACCTGAAATTGCTTTTTCTGTCTTGGATTGGAGACATAGCATGGTGCCTGGCTCCAGCATCCTGGATGAGAAGAGTAAGACTTTTCCTGCTTTAGGATCACAGTAACCTGAGGAGGGCGTAGCAGAAATAAAGGTATCAGAGCCAACAGGTGTCATGGGCTCTTTTGGCTACTTCCTGCTGGCCTGGGAACATCAAGGAATCCCTGGAGCTGGGTCTTTAGAGTCCAGGTCTGTGCTGGGCAGGTTAAGTGAAGTAACTGGTTGCCTGAGGAACAGGATGGCCTTGACTTGTTCCTAGTTGGTATTCTGGGTGGGGGATGTTATCCTGTTGGAAGAGACTTTTGGAAAGATCAGGCAAAAAGCTGATAGAAGAACACACATTGGCCATGGGCCAGAAAAGTTCCATTTGGATTGTAAGCCCAATTGCAGCCCATTGCAGGGAAGGAGGAATAACTGGACTCGGGGCAAGAAAGGCAGGAAGGTGTGCCTAGGGTCTTTTGGGTAGCTGGGTAGGAGAGAGCATAATGGACTGGTTGGGAGTACCAGTCAGAAGCTACTATAGATACAAATAGCAGCTAACAAAGGTAAGACTGTTAACTTTCTGTCCAGTTAGAAGGTGGACAGGTATGGCCATTAGGTGGGCAAACTATTTCTCTTGACCTCCTGGCTCTGATTAATTTTGAAAGGGTGAGAATAAAGTGTCTCCATTTAGGATGTCATCTCTTACTACTCTCCATGGTTTTCCATTGTCAGGACTGACTTTATGCTGGTGGGTGTCTCAGTGTCCGTTGCTGGGATAGCTTGTCCCAGTTGGCATTTACGGGTTTTGGACTCAGCCTGGGCACTGTCCCTGAGCACTTCTGCTCAAGGTGAGTGCTCTGCCACTTTCAGCCTTTGGCTGCATACTTAGAGGTGAGTATTGAGCCATGTCTCCAATCTGGCTCTGAGCTGATTAGCTGGGAGATGGAGTTTTAGAGGGATTCTTTGTGCCAGGATGGCTTTGAGCTGTGGCAAAAGGAGTCTGTTACAAAAGCCCTTTTTATTTCCAGTTAAAGCAACAAGGAGATCAATGAGATAGAGGATACAGATAACTTGTTAACAATTGACTAACAATTACTTGCCAGAGTTTTTTTAATAAAACCCAGTAGATGTTTTTTAAACTGATTGGGACTGATTGGCACTCTAAGTACCGCCCATTGCCTCTGGGCAGCCTGTTTAAAGTGGTTTATATCTTGGGCTACAGCAGGGTAGCCCTGTTAACACTCTAGTTTATAAAAGCATTTCTCTGGCTGGCTGAGGAACCTGATTTAGGCAGATCTCAAAAGGGACATAATCTCAGGTCTCTGGTAATCCTAATTTATCTTTTTTACCTTGAAATAAACCTTTAGGACAATTTTAATTTTAAACTTTGTCTGGGAGGCCAGCCACTCCCCACAACTTCCCAAATTTTCACAAAGGGGTCACCATTTTTAATCCCTTTTTCTAAAGTTACTTTAATCTGCATTTAAATGCTTCATTGAAACACTGGGATACACCCTTTACCTCTAGGCCAAAGATTTATCATTTGGTATCTAAGGTGGCTAGTTTTTTACCCCAAATTAGCAGGCTATTGGTCAAGTGTGATGGAGCTAGGGCAAAGTCTGAGCGAGGCTGTGGCATCTGTCTCTAGTTACCTGCAAAAATGTCAACATATATTGGTTAAAAACCTGGTTCACACTGGCTTTGCAGGCTGGTGCCACTGGTTTAGGCAGCTGTTCCTGGGCATAGTCACTCTGGTCCCTTGATCTTAAAGGGAGTTGATCAGTGCACAGGGGAGAAAACAGAGAATTAAAAAACCTTAGCCTTAGTTTCTTTGGCTTATACTCAGGTCACAAAGTTTTAAAGCAATTTAGATTAAATCACAGCTTCCATTGACAAAGATTTTTATTAGGCAGAGTACTTTGAAACCATAATCATTTATATATACACAAGTACACAGACACGTTTGTGCACAAATTATACAGCACACTTAGGTTTTAAAATAGGTCATTTAAGGTCATTTAAAATAGGTCATTACTTTGCCTAATTGTGATGGAACCACGTGGTCAGTTTAAAACACAAAACTTTGCCAACAAGAAACTTTTAGGAAACAAGACACAAGACAGGAACAGACACATGGCATGATAAAATGGTGCTGCTGGTCAGGTGGGGGGGGTCACAGAATCAAGTTGAGGTCAGTGTGAAATCAAAGCTGAGCTCTCATGATGCCAAGATGGCGCACCTGACACATGGTCAATGCTAGAGAGAGCTGATTTTGACAGTGAGGGTGCATTGCTTCTGGCACAACTGGAGCTTCAGGTTCCATCCCCCACTACAAAGGCAGAGGAGGGGTCCCACAAGGAAGTGGGGGACTTGCAGAGGAAGCCCTTCAGGGGAAGGGGCCTTGCAGGAGAGGCCACAGAGGAGGGAGGGCTCAGAAGGGAGGCCACAAAAAAGGGGAGTGCCTTGCAGGGGAGGCCACAAATGGGAGTACTTCACAGGGGAGGCTGCAAATGGGTGGGGGTGTACCTCGCTGGGGAGGCTGCAGAAGTGGGGACACCTCGTGGGGGAGGCCACAAAAGGGGTTACCTTGCAGGGGAGGCTGCAGAGGAGGGGAAGCTGCAAAGGGGGTAGCAGAGGAGGAGTTTAAACTTAAACTCATCCATACTTTCTTTTACCTTCAGTTGGAAGGGAGAGGTTAAGAGAGAGAGAGTTCTACCTGCCCGAGTGCTAATATAAGTGGAGTTTTAAATTTGGGGCCAAATTTGATTGTAAGGAAATTTAGTTCTGTCCTTTTCCGTGGTAAGTGACCAGAGCCAAAAGCTAGCTGCAGAGCATCCTCGGCAGTGCAATGTAGCTTGAACAAGCACCTACCCATGGGAAGGCTAGTCACCCCTCTCCATGGTGTCCCAGGCCACAGAAGGCCTACGGGGGTGAGATCCAGGCATTTAGCCAAGATTTTGGTCAGATGGCAGGGGTGCAGAAATCGGAAACCCGGAACTCCGGTGAACTGGTCATTTACCTGGAGGAAGGACTTAATTAGCCAGTGTTGGGCAGCAGGTAGACCACTCAGTCAGGATCAAGTACCTTGTTGGTCCTCTGGTGATCGGAGTATAGGATCTCAGGCTAAGTCCCAGAGAAGCTGGTCGGACCCCCATCCGAAGTGGAGGGGGGGAGCAAATCCACCAGGGAACCTAGCCCCATAGGGCCACCAATGAAAGGATCCATCACATCCATGCCACGGCAGGCAGGCACAGGAGAAAGATTATTACAAGGTTTATTAGAGGAGCCATATTTCCCTCAGAGAGAGCACATATTTCCCTCGGAGAGAGAGCACATGGCGGCTTGCACTATAGTTAGCAGCAGGGTCTGAGGGATAGGAAGTGAGGTAGGTGGGAGCTCAGGTAGGTCTGGGCAAAGAGAGGGAGGGGCCAGCTATTTGGTAGGAACTCCTAGGCAGGGAGGAGCTCAGGTCGGGGTGGAGCTGAGGACCAAAGGTGGGCAAAATGCTTACAGTTCCTATAGCCAGAATCTCTGAGTCTCTCCTAGTCTCTGTCCAACATTAAACTTCATTGCATTTCCGCAGTCACCCAACTTGCAGAAAATGTTTTGGCTGTTTCAATTCTGAAAGCTGAGAAACGAGAAAGGTGCTACTTGATTGTAGTCTGCAATCTTCTGTTTTGTCTTTTTGATTATAGCCGTTTTGACTGCATATTTCATTGTGGTTTTGATTTGCATTTCCCTGATAGTAATGATGTGGAGCTTGTTGCTTGCTGGTTATTTGCATGACTTAAGTTAACTTCTTGGGCTGTTGCTGGTTATTTGCATGACTTAAGTTAACTTCTTGGGCTGGTATAAAGGTCTAAATTCATATTTTGTACATGGATATCCAAATGCCTTATAATTAGTTCTCTGATTGAGCTGTCATGATATTTTTAACACTAATTAATAGTGATT
The DNA here is from genome assembly GCF_024711535.1 of Dipodomys merriami. NCBI lineage: Eukaryota > Metazoa > Chordata > Mammalia > Rodentia > Heteromyidae > Dipodomys > Dipodomys merriami. The sequence continues at coordinate 104,295,987 of NW_027204492.1, forward strand.
ACATTGACTCTATAGAATATTTTTAATTATGTAGCCATTTACAATATTAATTCTGCTAATCAATGCATAAAATATAGGAAATTTTCTTATCATCTAGTGCCTTCAATTCTTCCTTGAGTATTTTATTGTAGAAGGCCTTATCTAGGACTAAACTAACTTCCTTAGTTGAGTTCCAGTATTTTATGTGCTTTTGTTTTGTTTTGTTTTGTTTTGTTTTATCAGTCATGGGGCTTGAACTCTGGGCCTGGGCACTGTTTCTGAGCTCTTCAGCTCAAGGCTAGTGCTCTACCAATTGAGCCACAGCGCCACTTCCAGTTTTCTGGTGGTTCATTGGAGATAAGAGTCTCATAGACTTTCCTGCCCGGGCTGACTTCAAACCATGAGCTTCAGATCTCAGCCTCCTGGGTAGCTAGAATTACAGGCATGAGCCAACAGCATCCAAGAATTTTATGCTTTTGAGGCTACTGTGAATGGGATTATTTTTCTAGTTTCTTTCCCTCAGCCTGTTATTGCTGAAAGTCTACTGATTTTCCTTATGTTGTATGTTGCTGCCTTGTAAAACATATTTAGCAGATCTAAGTTTGGTGGAGTCTTTAGGCTCTTTTTGAAAAATAAGATCATATTATCTGCAAATAGGAAGAATTGGTCTTCATCCATTTTCTATTTGTATCTTTTTATATTTCTTTCTCTTACTGCTCTGGCTAGAGTTCATATACTGTATTGAATGAGTGGTGAGAGTGGACTTGGCTTGTCTTGTTCCTGATTTGAGAGGAAATGGTTTCTGCTGTTTTCCCCATTTAGTATGGTGCTAGCTATACTGTTTTCAGGGTAGTCAGTGGGATGCAAGTGAGGAAAGTAGGAGTTGGTGGAAATGAATATAATCAAAGTATATTATATATATAGGAAAGTAGTTAAATAATACCCACTAAAATTGTTATAAAAGGGGCTTGGGAGGCAGGCTATAAAAGAAATAGAAGTGAATTTGATCAAAGTATAGTACATTCATAGATGGAAATGTCATGATATAAATCCTTTATACAATTAATTGACATCATTTAAAAATCAAATGAAGGTCTGGAAGTGTGGCTCTGTGGTAGAGTGCTTGCATTGCATACATGAAGCCCTGGGTTCTATTTCTCAGTTGCACAAACATAGAAAAAGCAGCAAGTGGCAAGAAGTGCAGGGACAATGCCCAGGCCCTGAATTCAAGCCCCAGGACTGGCAAAAAAAAAAAATCAAATGACAATATATCTGACAAAATTGATAATTTGTCAACTGCCACTCAGTATAAATGCATATATTTATTTCTAGATTATTAATTCTGTTCCCTAGATCTAATTACCTCTCTTTACACAAAATCTACATTACCTTGATGATTGTGGCTTTGTAATACATGAGAAATAACAAGTATATGTCTTCCAATTTTGTTTCTTTTTTTACAACATTATTTTCTTATTCTACATCTTTGCATTTCCATATAAATTTTAGGATCATCTTGTAAATTTTCACCCCCACAAAAAGCCTACTAGGATTTTGACAAACATTACATTGAATTTGTATGTAAAGTGAGGGAGAATCATGATTATATTGGTGCTGAATTTTCCAGCAAACATTTTTCACAGCACAATGAACACATTGAGTTCAAAGAGAAAAATGATTGACATTTGATTCACAGACAGTCCCTGCATCCTCCCCATATTAAGCCCTATTATAGTGAACAGTTTGATAGAAAAATGAGATTACATTATTGCTTTCGCCTTTCTCAGATACATTAGTAACAAAGTCATCACCTGAAAAAGAGAGAACAAGGAGTGACATCAAGTAGTAAAATGATCTTCAGAGAGTCAGAGAATGAATTGACATAGGGCTATGATAGCATTGAGAATGTATTGTTACTGCTTTAGGAAAAGGAATTGTCTCAATCAGGTTTACTGAATGTATATTCCCTGCCATCTCTACCATCCCAGTTAACAGCCAGCACCAACCCATATCTGCACCCACCACCAGCTATGTAACTAAGGCCAACTAAATTCAGTTCCATAAGTGAGCCCTGGTCAAACCAGCAGACTGTCCAACTAGATCAATAGAAACCACTGACCCACAAAACTGTAAGTAAAAATGTAATAATTACTGTTGCTTTACATTATGAGATTTGTTTCCCCCATTGGTTATTAATCAAGAAATACTTTTCTATAGTTCAAATACTATGATGTCTTGTTTATATTTATTAGCTTATAGGGTGACCAATTTGTTTCTGTTTATTTGGGGACCTGGTTTCTTTTTGTTTTTATTTGTTTGGTACTGGGGATTGAACCCAATACATTGCACTTGCTGAGCAAGTGCTTTGCCACTAATCTATATCCCAGCCCCCTTTTTTTTTAAGGCTGAAAGGTATACATCCCAGCAAATGTTTCAATCCAGGAAAATCTGGAACAATTGGTCAGTTTCTTTCTGGCACTCTACATCTCTCTTATTTATCTCCTTATGATGATAATATTCCATGCTGCATTAAATGTACATGGAAGCGTGCATGTAGATACATAGGTGGAAGTATGTGATATCACCCCTTGTCACCAGGTTGATCTTGGACAGTTTGCTTAAACTTAAAGTCTGTTTTGTTGTAAGAATATTAGAGATAATAAACTACCTAATTACATGATTACAGGAAGAATTAAAAGCAGTAAGATGTGCTGGAATGTGACTTAGGTTTGTTTTCAATTAGCCCTTACAAAATTCCAGTTACTTTTTGGTCAAAAGCTATTGGTAAGTGTGGTGATATTTGAAGATGATATTGCTTTCAGTACTATTAGGTACTGCTTTCAGTAGTATGGTACAAAATGATTGTTCACAGAAAAATGGATATTTTAACTTTAGTTGAAATTTGTTATTTCAGATGGCTGATAGTGTTAAATTGAGGTTATTTAGGAGAAGGAGGGGAGGTTTTGATTCTGTTCTTGATAAGGCTACCATGGAGAAGGCATATGGCATTACTTGTTCGTGTGTGCCTGGTGAGTGGATCTTATGAATTTTAAATAATGAAATTAGTCATAATCACTGTAAGTCATCAGGGGATTAAATATTAATACTAATTTTCAACAAAATAATATAGTTTGGGTAGAGGTTATCAGTAGCACTTGAATATTTTAACACATCTTTCAAGGAAAATAACCAATTTAAGCAAGAATGAATCATTGAAATCCTTATTATTTTAGAGAAGAATAGCAAATGTAAATTTCCCTGTGTCACCGATATTCTGCAGAGAAAATCATAATTAAAATCTGCCTTCTAGAAGAAATACTTCACCTCTTTCACAAAGCTAGTCTAGAGATTATATAGGTTTGACTTGTTCACAGAATATAGCCTAATGAAACAGAAAATAAAAAGGAAATAATTCTATCAATTAAGTAGGTCCAACAAGGAAAAGAGAAATTAAAAATGGTATTAGTGGAAAATAAATGTGAACATATATTAGAAAGTAAATCATGGGCTGAGTGCCAGTGGCTCTCATCTATAATCCTAGCTACTTAGTAGGCTGAGATATGAGAATTGAGGTTCAGAGCAAGCTTAGGCAGTCAAATTTGAGAGACACTTATCTCCAGTTAGGTAAGAAAAGCTGAATGTGGACATGTGGCTCAAGTAATAGAGCGACAGCCATGAGCAAAAAAGCCAAAGTATTATTTCTTAAGTATCTTCTACACTGAGCAATGAAAGCCTATTCCATTTGTGAGTGTGTTAAGAATGGAAAAATGGAAATTATGACATCCCCAGGACAGTTTTTTTTTTTTTTGCCAGTGCAGGGTTCAAACAGGTCTCAGTCTCCTGAAAGAGGGTGAGCCACCAGCACCAAGCAATATCATAGCTTCTTTTTAAAAGGCTTCCTGATAATCCAATTAAGTAAAAAAAAATTCACTAGTCTTTTCCTTTTGGCCATTAGTGTTATTTCAGAGTTTCAAATGTTACAACTTGCTAGCTGTTGAATAATATCGTATAAAGATTCATCTTTGTAATTTTGGTTATACCTTTCAGACAAATTCCTAGAAATGCAAGTACTATGACTCAGTATGTTTGGCTAAGTATGGTGGCACATGCCTCTAATCACAGCTATTAAGATCACAAATTAGAGGCCAGAGATGGGAAAGTTATCAAAATCCTATCTCAAAAACAACATAAAAAACAAAAGGATTAGGAATATTTATTACATAGTAAAGTACTTGCATAGCATGTGAGAAGCCCTGGATTCAATCTGGTACTGAAAAAAAAAAAAGACTCAGACTATTTAAAAAACCTATGATGCCTATGCCAAAATTCACTGAAGAAATTTGTTTTAATCTCAAACACATACCATTTTACATAATGTTTTACTTTTAAATTTTATTTGCAAAAATCATTGTGTGTGTATGTGCACGTGTGTGTGTGCATGCTCGTGTATGTGCATACACGCCAGTCCTAGGGCTGGTGCTGTCACTGAATATTTTTGCTACCAGTTTGAGCCATAGCTCTAACTTTGGTTATTGGTGTTTAATTGAAGATAAGAGTCTCCTGAACTTTCTTGCCTAGTCTGACTTTGAACCACAATTATCAGCTCTCAGCCTTCCAACTGGTTAGTATTACGGTCATGAGCCACAGGTGACTGGCTGACTTTAATTTTTTGTTGTTTTTGGTCATGGGGCTTGAACTCTGGCCTGGGTGCTGTCCCTCAGCTCTTCAGCTCAAGGCAAACGTTCTAGCACTTGAGCCACAGCGCTACTTCTGGTTTCCTGAGCAGTTTATTGGAGATAAGAGTCTCACGGACTTTCCTGTCTGAGCTGTCTTTGAACCATGATCCCCAGATCTTAGCCTCCTGAGTAGCTAGGATTACAGACGTGATTCACCAGCACCCAGCTGGCTTTAATAATTTTAATGTGATCTATATCTATGCTTATGACCATTTATAATTTCCTTATTCCTCAGGCTAGAAATATGTGTGTTTTTTGTGTGTATAGTTTTATGTGTGTACATTCCAAATCAACAATATCCTGATATTTATATTTCTTTCTTTGGGCAGATTTGTTGGCTATGGATCTTTTTTGCTATTTCCAATTAATATGTTTCATCTCTTTCAAAAGACTTCATTTTATTTAAACATTTTTATTTAATTATAATTTATATTGATGTTTATATTAATTCCATTTTATTATAATTTTATGAAACTAACAGGGGAAATAATCTCTCAGCATAAATAAAACATGTCCTAACAGCTGAGTGTGGGCATGTAAGTCAATTCAGGTCAGGAGAATATACTGAAAGTTTAAATAGAAGATTCTGGGAACATTACTGTGGCTATTCAATCCTGCAGTATAACCTTAAGATCCATTCTCAGAACTGAAATTTAGTATTCAACTTTTACTGAAAATTTCAACTTCCTCCCACATGTTTTTCTTTTTTTTGCAAGTAGTACATTGACTGTGGCAATTCTATTTCAGACTGCAGAGAATTTTCCATCGTGCTTCATAGAGCTATCATTCTAAGATCCAGGCTGAAGTAGCAACAGAGCTCTAGAAGGTGCTCTTCTTACTATGATTGACCATGTGTGGTAGAGCATAAGATTCTTAAGACTTAGAATTGTAAGAATGTAAACATTGGTTTGATTAAAGCAGATTGGATGAGAACATATCCAATGCTTCCTCTACTGGGAAAAATTATTTCACCTAGCATAGAACTTTGATGGATAATCCTTTAGCATAGTGGAGGTAAATAGTCAGCAATAACAATCCAATCCACTAGACTCTAAATATGTTTACAAACTTTCAAAGGACATAGCAAGGTATTGAATTTTCTGTAAGGAATATTTTCTTGATTTAGCCTGAGTGACTTCCATTCTCTACAGAGAAATACTGACCAACATTTTCCAGAGTATTGCTTATGTGAGTATGAAATTTATCTGGTGAAATATCAGAAAGGAGAGAAAGTATTCATCTGATATCTCTATCACTAATCATGGTTTTCATGTTTATTTAGTTAGTTAGTTAGCTAGTTAGTTAGTTAGTTACTTTTTTATTGTACTTGAACTGAGAGCCTAGGCGCTGTCCCTGAAATTTTTTTCTTTCTTGGTTTTTTTCTCAAGGCTAGTGCTCTACAGCATGAGCCACATTTCCACTTCTTGCTTTTTTGGTATCATTGGAAATGAGAGTTTCACAGACATTTGTGCCTGAACTAGATTTGAATTGTGATCCTCAGATCCCAGCCTCCTGAGGAGCTACAATTATAGGCATGAGCCACCAGTGCCCAGAGCCCTTCACACTTGTTTTTGTGAAGCAGCCTGTCGTCCAACTGTTGATGGACTGTGAGTGGGTAGCCATCCTATTCAGGCAATATCATATAAAATCAAACAAGATTGGATAGCTATTGAAATACAGTGATGTTGAGGGTAATCTCATAGATCTCATAGTTATTAGAATCTATGGATAACAAGAGAATGAATTAATCCAATAGAGTATTGAAGACTAAAGAATTCAGGGTGTTGTTCTGAATATGTGAGCAACTATCTATGTGTGGTGAATAAGAATATCATTTGGGTCAGTAGTAGAGCTAGACTAATCAGTAAAATAGATTTACTGATAAAATTTGACCTTTTAGAGTAACAGAAAGGTTATTGCAGAAAATTTATAGGTAGATAGGTATGTGATCATTTATATGTATAACCCTTCTTTTGTGTACAGAGGAATTGAATTTGTTTTCTAGAATGATTATTTTGTTTGTTCTGCAAAAATCCTTGGCTAGGAAGGAGCAAGTAGAGAAACTTGAAAAGAAGTTGAAAAAGTTGAGTGCAAAAAGGAGTAATGAAAGTCACAGGGTAGAAATAGACTCAAGTCGATTCAGGTTGTTTTATATGTAAAAGGTTTACTTTCCTCCACTAGAAAAACAGAGTGGTGTTTAGAAAGAGTTGTGAATTTTCCTCCAAAAGTTCTGACTTTTCTTGTGTCAATTCAACCTATTCTTTACACATTATTAGATATTTCCCCCTAGTACCCTTTGTTTACCTACTTCAAGGGAACTCAATATAATTTCTAATCAGAATTATATGAAATTCAACTAGGTATAATGAGATATAATATAAGATAGCCTTCAAAATAGATATTCTAGCATGTACTTCTTTGCCCAAATAAATATATCATATTCATGAAGCATATAGGAAAGAAGGAACAATATTTCCTTCAGGAACGTAATTAATGTTATTATCAGGTACATTTTTCCTCCAGTTGGTTCAACTCTATCAATTAACCACATGAATTTCCACTTTCATTATTTTGTATTGTCTGATAGGTCCTAAATAATTTAAATTTATTTGATTAAATAAACTTATTAAGAAAACTACATTCTATATGGGTACAACTGAAAAACTCTGGTATGTTGGAGACAAGTCATTAGGTGACTAAGAGCCTAATTGGATTAAATATGTAAAAAGAGAAAGTAGAGGGGACAGATATATTGTTTCTCTGTATAACAGTAGGACTTGAGGACAAAAAGATTTAGGAAAGCTATGAAGAAATAGCCAAGTGTCATTATATCTAGTACCTAAAAAATGGAGTACTAGGAAGTGTAGATGTTAAATAGAAAAGGAAAAGAAGCCGGTGCTAGTGGCTCACGCCTGTAATCCTAGCTACTCAGGAGGCTGAGATCTGAGGAGTACAGTTCAAAGCTAGCCAGGGCAGGATAGTACATGATACTCTTATCTCCAATTAACCTCCAGAACACTGGAAGAGGTGCAGTGGTTCCAGTGGTACAACACTTGCCTTGAGCTGAAGAGCTGAGGGACAGCGTCTAGGCCTAGAGTTCAAGCCCCACAGCCAACAAAAACAACAACAAAAAAAGCCAAGTGTAGTGCTATATACTGATCATCTCAAGTATTCTGAAAGCAATGTGTGGGATGGGGGGATTATGGTCGAAGGCTAGCCTGAGCAAAAGTAAAACACCCTATCTGAAAAACCAACTAAAAGAAGAATGGGGTCATAGATCAAATGATAGAATGCTTGCCTAACCAGTACAAGACATGCATACACACATACAAAATATAGGAAAAAAGTAAAGGATCAAGGAACTGGAATTCAGACACAATGTCTTGGAACTAAGGTAAAATAAACTCTGATTAAATTGGCAGGATCTAAAACTAGTTCTGTGTCACAGTACTTACCAGCTGCAAGAAATTCACTTGATTTTAGAGCTAATAAAGAAAAACATCTAATTTTATTGGTTGTAAATGGAGACTAATCAGATTCCTTTAGAATTCGTGCTTTTCTGATCCTAAAGAATGAATTATTCCTAAGCCATGGGTTAAAACAGGTGGTAGACACATGGTGAAAAGCAAAGAGCAACTGAGCAATCAGCATAGTCATGACCCTACCATCATCTCCTCCAGTTGGATGTTTCAGTACCATGTCTGTGTTCCCTGGTCTGTATCTGTATCTACTCCAGATATTGTTTAAGCCTATTAATCTAGAATTATAATAACTTTACCTCTTAAAGTAGACAAATATATTTAGATGGTGTTTATTGTACCAAAATGTTTTACAGTTATCCTTTACACCAATGGAAATTATATATTATATATATATGTATATATACATATATATGTATATATATACACACACGTGTATATATATATATATATATACATATATATATATATATATATATCCTCTCCCACTTTTCTCATTTTAAAAAATTGGAGGGCACACTCTTCATTATTCTTCAACCTACCAAATCGTCTGGTGTCAAGGTCACCAATAACTTTCCTTGTTGCTTTTCAAGGCATAAATTACTCTCTCGTTGTTTTACACACGACTTAAAACATACCTGTTTTTGTCATTTGATTTTGACTTTCTGGTCTCTGAAATCACGGTATTTTCTTTAGATTATGTAGTTATCTGTATTCACCCTTTGTCTCCAAAACTTAGATTCTCATCCAACATCACAACTTTAAAATGCTACTTTTATGCTGATGAGTCTTTTAATGAGTAGATACAACTTAAACTTCTTGTGATTTAGCTAGGACATTTAATCTGACATGTCAAACTTAATATGTACCACATTGACAACCTTTCATCCCCTACATGAAATGGTCCCTTTCCCACACTTTGTTGTTTCATTTAATAGCAATTATATATGTTCATTTGTTCAGATAAACATCCTCAGTACCATACTTGATTTGTAACTTTATCTCACGTCCGGCTTCTTCTTTGTTGGAAATCCTATAGTCTTGTTCTCAAATTATAACTGTCTTACTTATTTTTCTAAAAAGGACACCATCATCTTGTGTTTGGCTATCTGTAATAATCTAACTGCCACTCCAGTTTTTTTCTGTTTCTCCCCTCCAGTCTATTCTCCAGAGAGCAGTCTAGATGATTCTGTTAAAAATTAGGTCAGATGATATCACCCTTGAGCTCAACTTCCTGCCATGGCTTCTCATCTCTCTCAAAGTAAAGGCTAGAGACATTTCTATGATATTCAAGGGCACACATAGTACATGCTTGCTCTCTAACACATTATTGTTTGACTTCATACACTTCACACTCATTCAACTCCCAATCACAGTAGCTTCTTTGTTCTTTCGTAAACATGTCACACATTCCACATCAGGGAATAGCACCCTTTGCCTAAAGGGCTCTTCTACATACATTTATGCCTTTTTCCTTCATTGGCTAGAAATTTCTAGACAATCTCTTTCAATTATGTATTTTTCTGGCAGTCAAATTTATATTTTATTTTTGTTCTCCCTTTGCATTTCCAATTACCCTTTTTTACATTATCATTTGCCCTTAGTGCTTATCACTAATATACACTATATATTTTGTATTTAATTTGTATATTATCCATCTGCCCAACTAGAATTAAATCAACGAGAGCTATGTCCATGCTTATTCTGTGTCATTATTTGGCATACGCTTATATATATGCAGAATAAAATATTATTGTTTTCATACATGAATTTAGACCAAGATCCATTGAAATGATACTGGTATTGGAATCTTTATTAGCCTTTTAACAATTATTTTTACATGCTTTATTCATACAACATGACTTTTTACACTCAGCAATATGTCTTGGGTAGATATGTTGGTTTATATCTAATTCTTCTCAACTGCTACGTAGTCTTCCATAATATGGATGTATATCAAAGTTTTTAGTTTTTCCACTATTAATGTTTCCAGTTTATTACAAAGATAACCTAAATTCATATGTACATGTTTCAATTTATTTTTATTATGTTTATTAATAAAAAATCAGTTTCAATTTATTTTTATTATGTTTATTAATAAAAATCAGTTTCAGGGTCATGAACTATGCATACTTCTATGTTCAATTTTACAAAATGACAACCATACTTTCAATAGCAGAGGAAGTGATACCCTAATACTTTCCAACTATGTCAACAATGGTATTTTCAGATTTTAAGACTTACTATTCCATCAGAGGGCTAAAATCAGTGGTATGTGTTAGCTGTCTTTCCTTAAATTTTACTTCACCTTATTGCTAGGTTATCTTTTTAATATGTTGTCATCCATTTGTATGCTGTACTGCATAAATTACTTTCTGAAAATTGCTTCTTGATCTTTTATTTGTTAGTTTACTTATATCATTTCTACTATTTTAATTTTCTTGATACTAATTCCTAGTCTTTTATATATTTTATAACATGATCTTATAATCTTTCATTTGATTTATGAATTTTATTGTCATTTTTCATATAAATAAGTAAATTTACTATGAACAAATTACGTGCATTATTCCATTTTTGTCTTATTTTAAGTTATTCCTAGATGATGATCCTAAAATTTGCCCTTTCCTTCTAACATTTAGCTTTAAGTTTCTCATTTTTTGTAATTGTATTTTTATGAGTATGTTGCAGCATCAATTAATTATTTATGCAGTGTAATATCAAATTGACTCCCATTTTAAGTAAGCTTCTGTTTTGCCCTTACTAGTTTATTTATTTATTTATTTATTTATTTATTTATTTATTTATTTATTATACAGGTGGGGAGCAGGGAGAGGTTACAGTTACATAACCTTAGTAGTTTAAAAAGACATTTTAAAAAATCAACATTGACCTTTTTTTTAACATGTCTATCCATCTGATTCTTGTCTCTCAGTTCTATTCTACTGATCTGTTTTCTATTCTGCTACTATGACATGTTTATTTTTCTATTTTATCAGACTCAATTACCATAGTTCCTTTAGCTAAAATGAGAAGATGAAATATACCACACAGATGCTTTTGAGAACTTTATAATTAATGTTTCTCCAGCTCAAATAGTGTAAAGAAAGGTCAATGGGTGGATTGTAACTAATCAAGTGTTTATGTACTTTTCAAGAGACTAGCCATTACAAATGCAAGGTTGGCTCCTCTGCACTGTTCAGTCCCCTCAGTGCATACTCAAAATGATAAGTTTACAACATCTGCAACTTTGTTAGCGCTGCACCTATTTCCTAATCAAAGAGCCACGCCAAAAGAAAATCAATTCCTTCCTTCATATCTACAGGGAAAGATAGTTTGGGAAATAATCACCAGTGTCCATTGAGATCAGTGTTGTATGGCAACTGGTTTCTCATCTGACTGTTTAAACACTTGGAAAATTAAGACAAGGTGAGTTTGGGGAGAGGGTGTATACTATGCATTATTATAGAAGCAATTGAAATTTTAGTGAGTTATTTAATAGAAACAAATATCTCATCTTTAGAATATATGGGCATAATGAATACCTTCAAATTTATTTGTAATGATAGAAAGCAGTTTTGTAACAAAACTATAGTTCTATTTTCTGAATTATACACTCTTTTCTTTTGGCAATTGAAGACTTAGCCTGCAGCAGATTGCACAAATTCCTCGAAATATGATCATGCTTCCCTCCTATAACTTTTTTTTTGCAGTACTAGAGTTTAAACTTAAGACCTCATTCTTGCTAGGCAGGTACTCAGAGCCATAACTCCAGCCCTTACAACTTATACTTTTATAGCTCTTAAAGCCTTATTTTTTCCCTAAGAACACCCTACTTATAAAATAAAATATACTAACACCATCTTATCTTTGCCTACTGGAGAGTTGCAGACAGACATCATTAGATATAATTGCCATTAGGACAATCCTTTTAGAAATCACTGCAACATCTGAATTTCTGTTGATGGTGCCCCTTAACCTTATTACCACGGAGTAACATAGCCTAGATTCCTCTTTAACCTGGATGTAAAAGGATATCTTATCCTCAGCTGAGTTCTCAACACTGTGAGTAGGAGCCAACTGCAAGCAGCATGAAATGTGTTGTGTTGCCCAATGGAAGAGAAAAAAAGCCTGCAAACTATTTCTGTGATGATAGTATCAAATATAAATAAAATTAGCATCCCACTGATTTTTATATCAACTGTGACATTAAAATTTTAGCTACAGAGACATTGTTTGTTCAATAGTTCTGCGGAGGCATCTTATTTAACTGACTTTCAAAAATTTCCCCCACAAGCCTTAATCTTTTTCTTACCATAATAAAATAGATTATAATGGTTGCTAAAATCACATTTCTTATACTTAGCTTACAGTACCTTACTAACCTATAAGGGATATGAAAGAAAGAAATGTAACCAAAAATTAAGTAACATCCAATTACCCCAAATCAATAAAGTGGGCATTCAAGAAATAGTACATGCTTCATGATACAATGTGAAAAAGAAGAAGAAAAAGGAAAGGACTGTATACTTTAACCAGCCTAATTCAACTTTAAAACTATAAGAAAGATTTAAAAAACTATTGCACTTCACTTCCTTTAGGATGGCTATTATCAATTATGAAAAGTAATCTGGGTACAGGGCTCCCAGCTACTGGAGAGGTAGAATTAGGGAAGATTTTGGTACAACGTCAGCCTAAGCAAAAATTTAGCAAGATCTCTTTCTAACAAGTAAGCCCAACTTGGTCATTCACATCTGTGATCCCAGATACATAGGAGGTTATAGGTTATAGGATTGTTGTCAGAGGCCAAACCTTGGCAAAAATAATGCAAGACACTATCCATAAAATAACTAAGAGCAAAATTATTTGGGAGATGACTTGACCCAGATACCACACAAAAAAAGAAAAACTAGTAAGATTTGTTGACACTATTGAAAAGTTGGGATGCTGGTGTATTGCTGATGAGAATGTAAAATAGCACAGTGAATGGGTAAGTAGAATTGTGCTTGCTCAAAAATTTTATTAAAGAATTCCTGTATGATTCAGCCATTGAACTTTTAAGAGCATACCCAAAAGGCATTTCAGAAGATGAAACATATAAAATGAGCATAATATTTAATGTAATATAGTATTATTCATATTTTAAAAAGAATAAAAATGACATGGATTATCACATAAAAATCATGAAACCATGATGCTAAGTTAAAAAAACACAGACAATAATAGAAGTACTGTATGATTACAACTATGAAGTATCTAAAATAGTTGATTCTTAGAAAATAGGAGAGCTTTTGTCAGGGACTTGGAGGAATTTATAAGGGATTGAAGGTTGGGACAAAGTGAATTGTTGCATAATGCGATTTAAGTTCCTGTTTGAGATGACTAAACAGTTCTAGAAATGGATAATGGTAACAACTGTAAACTTTGATGAATATAGTTTGTGTTCCTAATTATACAATAAAATGATTTAAATATTTCATATCATGTTTAGCAAATAAACAAGACAGAGAATCAAAGAAACCTATAGGTAGAAGAACTAATGTGTATCTTCACATAACACTTCAATAAAGGCAGGGAATCATTTTTAGGAAACGTTTCCAAAACTGTAGTAGTTGTATCTTGAGGGTAGGATAAGGAGGGGCAGGATAGGGGAGAATGAAGGAAATGGTAAGTGTAACCATGAACAATTGTACTCATAACCTGACTTATAGAATTGTATCCCTTTTCTTCAACTATGTAATAATAATAATAATAAGTTGTAATAGTCTGTTAACTAGCACTTCTGGGAATAACTGTTAGACAGAGAGAACAAGTTCTCTTGTCACAGAATGATAATAATAATAATACTAATAACAACAAAAACAACACATTAAGACTAGCTTCCTCTCATCACTCATTATTCCAAGTAAAGGTCATATAAAGAAATGCCCAAGGAGATACGATATAGAAACTGGGATCCATTCTGCTGTATCTCCATTATGCCCCAATGTCATCTACAAGTCTTTGACTCCAGCTATTAGCCATAATAAAAATAGAAACCTGTTGTAAATGGAATATTCAGCAGTCTATTGACAGGTGGCCACCATTGCATATTGAGGAAGCAGTTCCCAGAACAAGTAAATCTCAGAGTAAAGCTTTTTAAATGATCTTTTAAGTCAAATCTAGTCCTTGTCTATTCTACCGGTTTGGTTTCTCAGCCAACAAAACATTCTCCTTCACAGGAGATGTGGTTAGATTATAAAAGCATTTGATTTGTAAAGGCAAAAAAACACTGGATCATGATTGTAACCATTTACATTTCATCCCAACTTTTATTATATTAACTAGTCCAATGTATTTATCTCATTCTTTGCAATTCTTGAAAGGCTATAATCAGATCAAGTGATGTTCCCAGCTGAGCTTTAACAGTCAAAACTACATTCCACAGCCTTGCCAACCTTTATTGTATTTACAAGTATAGGTGTAGAGAGTTCTTAGCAAATCTCTTCAGATATTAATACAAGGATGCTAACTCAATTAGCTTGGTTTAAGAGGAACAAATAAGAACTCTTACATAGATGCTTGAGTATTCAAAAACCTACTTGACATAAATATTGGCCTTTTAAAGGGAATGAGAAAAGACTATATGTGAGAAGTTCTTAACTTCATGATTATTAATATATAATTCAATGGAGCATAAAACCAATTTGGGAAAGAAATAGGTCACGAAATGGATGCCTTCACAGGCAAAGAGGAAATTCCTAAGGTATGAATAAGAGTTTATTGGCTGGCTGGGCCCTAAGTGCTCACGCCTATAATCCTAGCTACTCGGGAGGCTAAGATCTGAGGACCAGGGTTCAAAGTCAGCCTGGGCAGGAAAGACTGTGAGACTCCTATCTCTAATAAACCACCAGAAAACCAGAAATGGTGCTGTGGCTCAAGTGGTAGAGTGCTAGCCTTGAGCTGCAGAGTACAGGGACAGTGCCCAGGCCCAGAGTTCAAGCCCCATGACCGACCCCCCCCCCCAAAAAAAAGTTTATTGGCTATTCATCTACTCTCTAACCCAAGAAGCATCATGGGTTTCATTATAGCATCCCTATATTGTCATACAATATAGAAGAAAATGTAGTCTCATGTAAAAATGCTTCTTAAATACTTATCTTCATTTTAATATAATTTGTCTTTGTCTTTTCCTCCATTAAATCATCAACACTATTTTTAAATAACCTGTAAATACTTAGTATTATTTATCATCCATCAGCTACATTAAAACAGAATATAAACCATCTAACAAGAATATAAACCAAAGGATTAAATAGCAATTAAAAAACTAAAATTAGGAATATGAAGTTTGCATATAAAAATATCTCACAAATATAATTATTGTTTTAATACTAATGTCATCTTGTTGAGTACTTGCTATTATATATTCCCTATTGGAATCCTTGAAATTATCATTTGTCTTTTTCCACATTTAATGTTAATCTTTTGCTTTTCAAAGATTGCTATTCATGAAACTTTGAATATTGTTTTTATTTCATGCTAAGAATGTATGTGTATGTAAAATTTATATTGCTCTATTGAAAATCCCATAGGAATTTATCATTGACTTGTGTTACAAATGAAGATCCACTCTTACAGAAAATTTATTATTCATAGAATGTACATTTTTAATTATCACTTTCTTCCCTAAAATAAATAATTTCTGGCCATTCTGCTTATTGCAACAATTAAAACTGTTCTTTATCAAATGTGTAGTAGCTGAATATGTCAATGTATTCTGAAATTTGTTACTTTCTGGAGCCTAATTTAACATTATTTAATATGTATATTCTATGGTTATTGTTGTTAAAGGGCTAAATTTATGCCCCAAATGAAATGATTTTAAAGGACAGTTGAATTACTTGAATTAAAAACATGTGCAATCTCAAATATTCATACTTTTGAATATAAGTACTTTAGATTGACTATAATGTTATGAGCTGTACATACCATAGTTACACGACATAGTATCATAGGGCATGGCTTTCTATGGTATTTATAAGGCAGAAATGAGATGTGAGAAGAAAGTTTGAGATAGTGCATACTACAGCGATGTCTTAGGACTTCAATAACGTTCTGTGTTGATGGTAATGCTCTTATCATTACCAATGGGAATAAGACACTTACAATGCAATATAGCCCAGTGGAGTCTTGCAGATTTTTCTAGAAAATAAAAAACCTTATAATTTTCTATGCGTGTGCTTGCATACATATATGCACTAGAAGAGCATTCATATATAGGACAATTACATATCATACTTTGGTGACTTTCAAGTTTACTCGTATCTATGCATATCAAAAAGTAGACTCACAATTAGCCTTCTAGGAAAGAAAACACAGTAAGAAGAGAAAACAGATGAGGAGAAAAATGACGAGGAATGGTATTAATATGTCACTTGGGTTGTATTACTTTCCAAACCCTTAGTCTCTTGATGAATTCTAATATAATGTGATGACAGTGGGGAAAAAACTTTAGTTGAATTAACACCTAAAGCAGATTCATCATTACAGCAGTGTTTAGTTCTCTTCAAGAAATAGAGTGGTGTCTTCTGAAGGATGATGCTGGCATGTTTGTAGCTTTGCCAATGACAAGAGATAATATTCTCAGCTCAGACATTAATCATTCTTAATACCAGGCATTAGGCAACATGACGGAAGTATCAGCAGGCACCAATAGCTGAAACACTGCCTTTGGCAGGCATGAGCAACAGCAGTAACTTCTGGAGGAAATGACAAAATTGTTGCTGCCTATTAGCATCAACAAAAAGAAGCAACCTCACCCTAGGGAACTGGAGCCTAGTAGTAAGGTAATCACTGCTGCCACCTATTGGTCAAAGAGATATATGACCCATTATACCTGGAACCATCTTAGAAAGCTTTTAAATGTTACAGGTTTTTTTCCACAAATGAATTGTGATAGAGGCTTATCAATACTGACTTATGCTTGCTATTTAAATTATTCCTTTCTTCTCAGGCATTTTTATTAAAAATATAGGTTACATGTATACTTTTAAATGTAGTATAAACTAATTTTGAATGTAACATAGCCTAATTTTTATATACTGACTAAGTTTTCACGAAGTATATATCCAGTCATTGTTTTCTAGTTATACAACTAACTAAACTAAAATTGAAATACTTTATTTTTCATTTTCTTTTAATTCATTCATCAAATCACTTTATAAAATTTGCTTGATTACATACTGTATTTCAGGTACAAATGGCCATTGATATATTTATAAATTTTATATAAATGTAAAAATAATCTTAAACTAGCATAGAAGTTACAAATATACTTTAAATTTTTTTGAATTATAAAATAGTTTGCTTACCTGATTTTCTAATATCCCTCAAATGTTTAATTTCTAAATACTCTTGTTGGTCCCATTTTAAGTCAGAAAAATCACCTTTTTCAAATGAATACCATCTATTTTCCAGGTACGAGTCAAATAATGATTGTATCAGTGATTCTATTTATAACAAAATATCCATTCATGATCAGATACTGTATTAGCTAATCATTTCTCCCCAGAGTTCTTTATTTGGTCTATTTGTTTGGAATGCTTCCTCAATCTTTGTCATTCCTGACCTTGACATTTTTGAAGATTGTGTATACCAGTAGAATTTCCCTCAATTTGGGCTCCAGTTATGAAGAGATGCTGTGTGATTCTCAAACAGGAGATGCTCAGCTTTTTATTTGAGTCATTATTGATGATACTCACTTTGGCTCCTTTGAGTAAAAAATGCAATCTTCCAGGCTGGAAATTTGCTTTTAGATCAACTCAGCCTTTCGTAAAGTAGGTACTTTGTTTTAGTCAGCCTCACATTTTACTTATTCGTATCAGGATGGACTGAGGTTTCCCATTTTTATCACATTATTTGTGTGCTTATTTAAGTAGTTGTACAAAGGGCTTTGAACTTAATGTGTCAGTTTGTTTTCACAAAGCATTGTGATCAATGTCACCCCTTCCATTATTCTCCCCCATCTCTCCACCCATTCCCTCCTTACCTGGTTCCATTTTCACATACACACACACATATATACACACACATATGCACATTGAATATTATGACTGCATCTGCCCACGTTTCCTCTCCCTGTTTGTCTACTCCCCACCTCCCAACCTTACCCTTATCCCCATTGTGTTCCAACTTCCTGGTCTGCATTTCGTTAAACTGTAAGTTAGTTCAAAGGAATTTCACCATTGGAATCCTCCCCTTCATGTTTGTGCATATATACATATGACCCTGCATGTGTTTACATATATATTTATAATTTAGATTTAACTTCCACATGTGAAAGAAAGCATGTGTCCTTATTTTTATTAATCTTAGCATCTCAATTTTTGTCTTGATTCCAGACTTGGCTAATAGGAGCCTCTTAGTTTTATGCTAGTACCAGAGCTTGAAATCAGAGTTGGTTTGTTTTTTTTTTTTAATCTAGTTCAGGTTGCTTATTCATGGACTTGAGCTATACCTTGTCTGTCTGTCTGTCTGTCTGTCTATCTATAAACTATTTACTTTGTGCTAGTCCTGCCTGAGGCCTGAACTCAGGTGGTAGGTATTCTCCCTGAGGTTTCATTGTTCAAGGCAGCACTCACTGAAGACACAGCTTCACTTCCAGATTGTTGGTTGTTAATTGGAGATAAGAGTCTCACTGACTTTCCTGCCCAGCCTGCATTAGAACTATCCTTGGATCTCAGCCTCTTGATTAGCTAGGAATATAGGTCTGAGCCACCAGTGCTTGGCTTTATCTAGTATTTTACCAGTTACTTGGAGATAGACATTTGTAGATTTTTCTACTTGGCCTGGCTTCTAGCTATGATCCTTTAGGTCTCAGCCTCCAGAGAAGCTAGGATTCCAGGCATTAGCTATCATGGCCTGGCTCTTTAACTTGTGTGCTTTTAAAATGTCTTCGAGCATCTATTTTGCTGACACAGGTTCATCTTCTATTTTTTCTACCCTAGGTATTGAATCATCCAGTTTTTGAAATCTCTTGGTTTATTTCAGTGAAGATTGACATTTGAAAGTCAAGCTGGGGATACCAATAGCTTGATACCATTTGGGTGGATTGTTGCTTTAATGGATCCAAGTGAGCTATAGAGAGCAGCATGATGCTAGTAATAATGAAGCTACAAATAATGTGTTTATGCCATTTCTGCTGCCTCTTTACTGTCATTTGCTTCTGATACAAAAGTAAGGAAATAACTGGGTGCTGGTAGCTCACACCTGTAATCCTAGCTACTCAGGAGGCTGAGATCTGAGTGTCTTGGTTCAATGCCTGCCCAGGCAGGAAAGTCTAAGAGACTCTTAACTCCAATTAACCACCAGAAAACCACAAGTGACGCTGTGGTGCAAGTGGTAGAGGGCTGGCCTTGAGCTGAAGAGCAGGGACAGCACCCAGGCCCAGAGTTCAAGCCCCATGACCAACAAAGAAAGAAAGAAAGAAATGCAAAATTTTGACAATGATTTGAAATACTACTACTACTACTACTACTACTACTAATGCATCAGAGATCCAAGTTTTATTTACTTTGTCATGATTTATGGAAGTTTTATTCATTCAGATGCATCAGACTTACCATGTGCTTCAAAGAGAATCCAACCATGTAAAAAAGTGGAGAAAAGGATAAAATTACATGCTTTGCTTTAAATCTTATAGCAGGGGGCACTTTTTTTGTTTTTGAGTCATTTTTTTCTTTGTTCTCCCTGTTTTTGTTTTTTATGTGTCAGTCATGGGGCTTGAACTCAGGGCCTGGGCTCTGTTGCTCAAAGCTAATGTTCTACCTCTTTGGACACATCACCAGAAGTGGCGCTGTGGCTCAAGTGATAGAGTGCTAGCCTTGAGCTGAAGAGCTCAGGGACAGTGCCCAGGCCCAGAGTTCAAGCCCCAAGACTGACAAAAAATATAAAGTGAGGAAATAGTAATGAAATGGTTATATATTCATTGATTTTTTTCCCATTTTACGGTCTTCTACACGAGTTTACAAGATGCATGATATACATGCCAGATTTTCCCTCCATGTAGACACCCACCACATCATTTTCTTTTTCTAAACGCCCTCTCTGAGCTAACCTTAATGCAGATTGCATACTTAACACTGCAAGTGTTTTCACATTTATGCTGGATAGAACCCACATATGCACACCTTCCTTACACCACATGTTGGTCAACTTTGCATTATGATAACTAACATGATGACAGGTCTATTTAGGCTCATGTTTTCATGATCCTAACATGGATCCAGTCCATGATTGTTTGGCCCTTGTTGCTTTTGAGTCTGTGACTAGACACCATACTAGGAGTGTATAAGAGAGACAAACTGGTTACTTTATGGCCGGAAAGAGAAAGAAGTAAAGAAAGAAACCATTGTCCCACAACCCCCTTCAAGGACACACCCATAATGACCTAAAGACCTCCCATTCCTACTAGGTCACCAAAAAACTTATGCAACCTTTTAAGGGCAGGCAGTATGCCTTTATGATGTGAATGAAGCCTTTAGCACGTGGGCCTTTGGAAGGCATTCTGTATTGAAGCTATATTACCCCCCCCTTCCATAATTTGAATCTTGCTCTTGCTTCTAGTCCACTTTCCCCCACATGGAAGCATTTGTTATGACAATGAGTTCTGACTGATACCCCACAAAAAGCTCACAGAAATGCCATTCTCTTCTCAGAACATGTTCTTCTGTATTACTCCCCCTGTGTGGATAACTGCTCTGATCAACCTGCTTGAGCTCTGGCTCCCAGTGCTAGGACATCCCTTCCTCACTAACCTAGCTGTGTCAAGAACTATCCAGTTTCATTGAACTGAGTTGATCATGAAAGTAATTGAAAGGAAATGAAGACATGAGTGATAAGGTGAAGGAGAAAGGAATGGCCTTCAAGATCTTCATTCATTTGAGTGTTTAATTGTATCTCTGAGCCTAGCACGAATGTTTGAATGATGTAGCACATACATAGCTAGAGTGATAGTGATGTAGTAACAATCAAATTACTGTAGAAGTCACACATGATCTAGATCCCAGTATTTCTGCTCCTTCTTTGCTGTTATTTGCTTCCTTAAAAATAGGGATCTGGTTATTAATGACTTTATTGTGGATTCTTAGAATTTTTTCCTTTCATTTTTTAATTATTCACAGCATTTTGAAGAAGGTATTTCAGATAACATTGTGTAGTATTTGTAAAATCAGAAACACATTGTTTGAATAAGAACATAGATGCAAAAAAAATACTAGGTGTATATGTGAGCAAGTATATGCATGCATGGTTATCACAGATACCAAGAAAAAGCCATAGCATCATTCTCATTCTGTCTTTGTCTCATGTTGGGGATTGAAATCCAAGGCCATCCATTTGCTATGAAAGCACTATACCACTTGAAGGATGCTCTCAGTTGCAGTTTCAAATTTCTTTTGTTCTTATGTATTTTGTTTCTGTAAGGATGGCCTAGGACTTACATTGCCCCTGCTTCCACCTCCCAAGTAGCTTGAATTATAGACATATGCCATCACAATGGCTTGTCTCTTTACTTAATATAATAATTCATGTTCCATCTCAGAAAGAAAGACAATAGCTTATATCCGATACAAAAATCCGATGGATTCCTTTATTAAATTTTACACGTAGACTTAAAATGCTTAGATGAAGATAGGTGAGAATTACCTGTGTGATTCAAGAATGAATTTTTGAACCACATATTTAAAGTGATATAAAAAACAGAGATTAATTCTAGCATTAAAATTAAGAACATACTCAGAATACAACACAAAGCAAAAAGCTATAAACTGGGGAGTTTAAGGGTTGAAACTCCCGACATCAAAAAACAGTAAAAGCTCTCTCTTTTGTACATATGTGCACACATGAACATGCACCCTTCCTGTCTTTTCCCTCCCTTTTATCACTCTCCCTTTTCTCCCTTCTGCTGTATCAATAAGTAAAATTTTAAATATTAGAAAAAATGATGAAATATGTATAAAGTACATCAACTATCATATATAAACTTTATAAAGCAGTATTTAAGGAGGGGGAAAACATGAATAACGTGTTTAACTTCAACAGAGATCTTAAAATGCCATGTCATACCATTTTATTTCACCAAAAATACTGAGGCCAAAGTGATATTTCCTTTCTCCTAAGGGTCTACCATTGGAATCCACACATGGAGTGAAATTAGTTTTCTGCAAGATACCCTTAAGTATTTTGTTACCTGGAGCTTGAGTTCTCTATCTTTGAAGTGCTAACAGATTCAAAGACAGACACTGGTGCATTGAATATACCCACCAAAAAGCATAGGTTCCTTGCTTCAGGAGAAATGAATGTCTTAGAAAGAATTGAAAGCTATTCTGTCTAATACATTGGGGACTGTGATCTGGTTTTATGGATTGACTTATAATAGGGAGTAATTGTTTTTCCTGTATATGTATTAAGATATTTAAGTCTCTGTTTTTTTCTCCTTTATGTTTCCTAGAGTGTATAAGCATCTAAGAAAAAAGTGATTTTAAAGTATTATCCTAACTTATGTTCTACTAGATTGGAATTGGAATACAGGTACTCCTTCAAATGGGCAATATGGAGCGAGTCCCAAATATTTTTAGCTATGTAAGAAGTTGAGAAGCAAGCCAGTGAGTAGTGTCAAGTACATGTGCTCACTCAGAGTGATCAGTGGAGAGTCAGGGAAATGATCTTTGGCAGCTTTCAAGGGAGTCAATTATTTGAAGAAGATAATTCAAGATAACACTTCCTGACACCATTTTAGGAATGATTCTGCTGATATAAATCACATGCTAAGATGGCTCATTCATTGCTCAGGTAGTTGTTTTTTAAAATATAGAAACATAGGCAATAAAGTGCAATTTAATACAGAACTTGTCAGAAAGTCAGTAAATTGTAGAAAAATTCTTTTCCCTTGATGTTTTTCCCCTCTGGTCTGCCATGTTAGCACCCTTCGTTTCTGGTCCTTAGATACTTAATATGAAATTACTTGAAGTGTTTAACTTCAACCTTTCCTCCTTTAGTCTTATAATTGAAATTATTTTACTCTTGGAAAAACTATCTATTATAAAAGGGATTATAGTTTAAATGGAGAGAGAGAAATGGATGTATTGAATTAGGATGGGAAGAATGATTGAGGTTTAAATTAAAAATGAAATATAAATGACATGGAATTGATGCATTTTCTAGATTCTCTACTTTATATTTGAAGAGAGCTTTTGGTGTTCTGACTACTTCTATAATTGCTAAAAAGAATATATCCATTTGGAAACTTAAACAGGTAGAGAGAGCCTTTGTGTTTTTCTGCAAACTATGTTACTCTTCATATTTCCTCTGTTGAATTGCTTAAAATTACTTCATTGCAAGGTATTTATTTTGGGGGCTCTAGATAATATTTTGTAATCTAGATCACATTGCAACATTTAATCAGTTCCTTATGTCGAATAAGGAAACACAAACTGTTGAACTTCAGACACATTCCCTTCATTGTTTATATTTCAAAGAAAATCCACAAGATCATTTTGTAAATCCAATAACCCCCATGTTCTAGACGAGGACTTCTCAGTCCATTATATGCACAACTTACAGGGAAGTGAAGAAGAAGCAACTAGAATGCATCTTCTTGCAAGTCCTTTCTTGTTACATTCCACCAAAGTCACATGCCAAATATTTATTATACAATATGATAAAGCTTTCTTCTGTCAATAGATATAAATCATGGTAAAATGAGCCAGAACAAGTATGAAAGTGTTTTTCCTTAAAATATATAACTGCAGGAATTAGATAACTATACTAAACATCAACATAAGGATATCAGTAAGCAGGGGTTCAGTCAGGTAAGAGATACAAATTTCAATTGCAAAGCATTTGTTTAAGTATCTATTAAAGAGAAAGACAGCTAAAGATACATGAGGGTAAATTTTAGATGGCAAAGTTACAGGACTTGTAAGGATTTGGGGAGGTATTTACAAAATATAAGACTAATCAAAAAACTGAGGTAAGTGGTCAAATTCAAACAAAATCAATTACTATCCAGTGTTGCAGAAGACAGTAGATATAAGGAACTTAGTACTGTTTTGATATGGAGATTACAGAATTGTCCATGGAGTTTTATCAACTTGACGAGCAGTTTCAACAGTAGAATTAAGGGACTATAATGTTATAAAACTGAGAACATACTGCAGATAATCTAACAAAGAAAACATTTGGAGATCTAGAGTAGGTGGAAGTGTAAAAATAATCTTCCTTTACTCTGACAACTCCTTTCTCACCTCTACTTTACATTTGAATGAGGAAAAAGATGCACTGAGGCCAAAGGAAGATGTGCATAAGAGTGGTTGACAAAGGCTACATGCATGTGATCATATCAAAGAATATAAAATACAATTTTATGAAATGAATTCCAATGAAAGAAAAGAGATATTTTTAGTTGCTGTTTTATTTTCTGTTGTCTTGATGGTTAGTTTGTATTTGGGAGGGGAAGTGGGGGACAGAAAATTGGAACAAAGGGTGAGTTAATGCAACAGTGGTACTCACTAGATAATATGTGCAAAGTAAACTATACAGCATGTGGGTGAGGATGGGAGGGAAATAGTGGGAGAGTCTTTCCCTGACTTATGTAACTGTAACCCCTGTGTATATCACCTCTACAATAACAAAAAATATGTGTACGGGGAGGATGTGGATAAGGGCCCCAGAGTGAAGCCCCAACACTAACTGGGGAAAAAAGAATATGTGAGAGGCAAACAGGGGAGTAAATTGCTGCTAATAGTTTATGCATTCTCGGAACCTAAGCAGATGAAAATCCACTCTCCTCAAAATAGAAACACTACTGTTACCTCTGCTTTTCCTCTCAAGCACTAAATACTCCATACTGCAACTCTGCACTCATCAGCAGAGCATTTACTTAATCTTCTTAAGCTAATTTAGCTGGGAGAACTCCTTTGAAGTTTAACTTAGTCCTTCCAAAATTCAAGAGAAAAGAAATTTAAAGCCAGCTATCTAGTGTGTGTGAGTGTGTGTGTGTGTATGTACATGTCTGTGTGTGTGTGTGCATTTTGCAAAAGAAATAATTATCTCCAAATACCATTCTGTAGCTAATGTTCTCAAATCTGTGAGTCCCAATGGAAATTATATTGTGTGAATATTAAAAAATAAAGCATTGTGCTACATCATGCCAAAATATAGAAGTCATTTTTTTGGATAAAAATTTGCATGGTTTCAAAATGGATAGAGTTAGGCACACATGTTTCTAATTAGATTATCCAACCTAATCCTATTTAATCTGACTCCTAAATAGAATTTGAATATGACCACATGCCGTGATTTGTAGAATAAATACCAATTCCAAGCCCTATTCCTACTGCTGCTTATACCTGAATGCCAACTCCACTGCAGTTTCAAATCCTGGTGTTGAAGAGCCCCAAGGACATTTCCGGTTTTATGTCCTGTCCTTGTACACTTTGCCTGTAGTTCCCTACTTGTATCTGAAGTATCATTTTTTTGACAAAAGCTATAGAGCTTGACTTTTACAAAATGCTCCACTCAAAAACCAGAAACATATAAAAGTTTATGATGTTTGCAACAAGCTAGTATCACTTATATTTTCTTCCTGAAAATTCACGATACATATAACTAAACACAAATTCTTGGCACCAGAGGCTCACCTCTATAATCCTAGGTACTCAAGAAACTGAGCTCTGAAAATCATATTTCAACCCAATCTGGGAAGACATATACTCAAGATGCTGTTTTCTGTTCTTTCATTTTTCTTTTTCTGGTTCTGGGGCTTGAACTCAGGTGCTGGGCTCCATCTTGAGCCTATACCACTTTGTGCTCAAGGCTAGTACTCTACCACTTGAGCTACAGCACCACTTTTTCTGAGCAGTTTATTGGACATAAGAGTCTCATGGACTTTCCTGCCCCAGCTAGCTTCTAATGGTGATCCTCAGATCTCAGTTGCCTGAATAGGTAGGATTACAGATATGAGATACCAGTGGCCAGCTTCAAGACTTTTATCTCCAATTAGCCAGCACAAAGACAGAAGTAGAAGTATGGCTCTAGTGGTAGACAGCCAGCTGGGCAGCCTGGAGTTCAAGTCCCAGTACTGGCACACACAAAAATTTCTATTAGCCCTAATAACATTCCCCCAAACCTTTTAGACTTTAGAAGTATTCATTAACTCTGAAAAATGCTGAGGTGGCATTACTCTTTCCCCCAAATAGAAACCAATTATCTTATACATCTTTAAATTGCCAGTTGTTACTGAGAGCATTTTTTTAAAAGATTACTTGTAAAACAGTCATCAAAAAAAGTTATTTTGTGCACAAATGTACACGAGCAGGAAACTTTTTGAAGTTTCCACAATAAGCACTCCTGCCTTCAGTTAACACTCTCAGTAGAAGACCAAATACAATTTCAAAAGTTTACTGTCTTAAATTACTGAGACTCAAGTAGTGAATATGTTCATTTGAAACCTGTTTTAACATCCTCAGGAAAGAGATCAGTGTGATTAGAGGACATTGATACTGGATTTGACTTTGAATGGTTTTAATAAAATCAATTCATGAAATGTGAGTGAAAAAATATTTTTAAATTATAATGTTTATATATCATTTAAGTATATTTAAATGGAATAATGAAATTATATAACAGATTTTTACATTCCTTCCATATTTTCTCTAAAATTTTATATTTAAATTGATTTTGACTTGGAACATGTTCATGTGGTAGAGTACCTGCATAGCAAGTACAAGGTCCTGTGTTATAACTCCAGTACAGGCCAAAAGAAAAAAAACTATGTGTGTGTGTGTGTGTGTGTGTGTGTGTGTGTGTGTGTGTGTGTGTGTGTGTGTATACACATACATATGTAAATGTATATATGTGTATACATATATATACATAAATTATATACACATAGAAGTTTAAAGTTTATGTACTTCTATGTATATATATATATATATATGAATGTATGTATGGATATTTCTCATTAGGATAATGGAAAATTGACTGATATTTACACTTAACATGATACACTTCAATATTTATTGCTGTTTGAAATTCTTTCTGAACACCCTCTTTCCTCTTGTCTCTCTACATGGATCTCTGAAATTTATGTATTAAAATAAATGAATGTTGAATATCTCTGAGTTTTCATATTTCTTCTGTGCATGTTTAGATTAGAATATATGTGTGTGTGTGTGTGTGTGTGTGTGTGTGTGTATTTGTGTATACACATATATTTAAATCTATCTATTAGAGATGAGTAATTAGGCTCACTGAATTTTATTCCCAAAGACCACTCTATTGCCAGGCATAATGCTCAAGGAATGTTTGTTAAAGTAATTATTAATGCTTTTCAAATCAACTTATTGGCCCCATATTTCACTTTCTCATTTTTTAAAATTGACTTGAATGCATGCATGATTTATTCCATAGGTTAGTTTGTATGCTAAAGACTCTGAATTTCTAAGATTAAAGATATTAAAAAAACAGCATTGTAATGCATATAACCATTTATCTTACACTAGTTTTCTAATAAAACCCAATCTCAGATTAATTATATCAGTGAGGGGACTGTTTTGTTTTGGGGTTGATTTTGTTTTTTGTTATCAGTGTAACACTAAGACTATAAAGAATATAAATTACTTTTTTCATTTTGACAAAAGTACGTTTGCCACAAACTCAATTTTCCTTGGATACATACTTCATCCTTTCCCATCATCAGTAGGAATCATTGCTAAACCTTGCTACTTTATTTTCACTATTATCTACTCCATAAATTTTAGAATCATTAATTATTAAAAATTAGCCAGGGTTAAAAATGTGTTAGCCTTTTCAGTCTGTCAATTTGTACATTATACAGGTTGTGATTAAGATTTTAACATGTGAAAAAACCTACAGCAACTGTACTAACCAATAATTTATGTAATTTATGGCTTGAGTCGGAAATTCAACTTTGTGACTATAAAGGGAAAATAAAACTTCAGAAAAATATTATAAACGATGGGCTCATAGTTCCTCTACTCAATTAGGTAGGTACAAAGCATATTACATTTCAAATTTTAATGTTACTGGCTCTAGTTTCTAAAAGTGTGATAAAATCGAATTCTGTAATCAAAATATAAAATTTACTAACCATCTCACAATTCATATTATAAAATTAAATAAAAGCTGAAGACAAAATATATTTTTGAAAATTCTCATACTTCTTTGAGTAAATTTGTGGAACTAATCACAAAGCAATTTCTACAGATTTTATCATTGAAAGATAACCATATTATTCATTAGGATGCTTATTTTACACAAGACAGAATTCTATAGTTTACACAAAATTTTGATGGGTTTTAAATGTCCTGGTTTACTGAGATTTTTACAGAACCAGAATTGTGCTCAAGCCTTCAATTTCTTTTTGGTTTCCAGTCTCAAATAGCTTAAGTTATTTATTTTTCCTATACATGGTTATGTACTTTAATGTAATATGTTTGATCCTCATGAAAACAATTCAAATAAATAATTAGTGTTTATAATCCTTAGGTAATAGAAAAACTAGGACATGAACTTTTCAATGAAATTTAAGTAAATATAGCAAATTATAGCTTTGATGTTTAATCATTTTATCTTAATCCTCAGTGAAGATCTGATGATTTCTTACAAACTATGTTTCCAAGTATTACTCATGAAATTTGGAAATACATTTATTTAAAATTCACTTTATCATATTTTTCCTTGGTGGTACTGCAGACTAGGAAGTTTGATGTTTTTTTCTTTTTTGTGCCTCAGACCTTAGAAACTGTATCATTTTATTTTTATTTTTTTATTTTTTATTGTGAAAATACTATACAATTACATGGGCAAGATAATGAGTACATTTCTTATCAAGCATTGTAGCCTCCTCCTTTGTTTCCCCTTCCCATCCCTTCCCATCCTTCCCCCCACCCAATCCTCCTCACCCCCTCCACCAAAGTTATAAAGTTCGTTTTTCAACATAATGACTTGTACATCTCATTGTTGCAATGGGTCCACCTGTATCCCTATTTAAACAATTTGTTTTTTCCCTTCCCCTCCACAAATTATACTGACATCAAATACAGTGAAAGCAGGGGTTATACCGTGGGGGAGAGACATACAGAGCAACAAAGAAATAATCTTATAAATGTGTTAGAAACAATCACATGAAAAAAAAAACATTTGAATACATATCTAAGGGTTCATTTCCCTAACATCACCTCATCTGACCTTTGCTGCTTGACTCAGACATACACTAGTTATTGCAAATAAGGGAAACCATGGGGCCTATGTTTCTTTGGGCCTGGCTTACTTCACTTAATATAAGTTTTTCCATGTCTTTCCATTTCCTAACAAATGGGGCAATGTCATTCTTTCTAATGGAGACATAGAATTCCATTGTGTATCTATACCACATTTTCTTGATCCATTCATCTACTGAGGGGCATCCGGGTTGCTTCCATATCTTAGCTATGGTAAATAATGCTGCAATAAACATAATTGTGCTGGTAGCTTTAGTGTGGTCTTGTTTGTGAACATTTGGGTAAATGCCCAAAAGTGGGATTGCTGGGTCATAAGGGAGCTCTATGTGGAGTCTTTTGAGGAACCTCCATACTGCTTTCCAAAGTGGTTGAACAAGTTTACACTCCCATCAACAGTGCAGTAGGGTTCCCTTCTGTCCACATCCTCTCGAGCATCTGTTGTTATTAGAGTTCTTGATTTTAGCCATTCTAACTGGGGTGAGGTGGTATCTCAATGTTGTTTTGACTTGCATTTCTTTTATGGCTAGGGAGGTTGAGCATTTCTTCATGTATCTATTGGCCATCCTTCTTTCCTCTTGAGAGAAGTTTCTCTTTAAGTCTTTAGCCCACTTATTTATTGGGCAGTTGTTTCTTTGAAGATTTGTTGTTGGGGGATTTAATTTTTTGAGTTCCAGGTATATTTTAGATATGAGACCCTTGTCCATTGTATGGCTAGGGAAGATCTTCTACCAATCCATGGGCTTTCTATTGATCTTGCTAGCTATATCCTTTGTCATGCAGAAGCTCTGCTATTTCATGCAATCCCATTTGTCCAACCTTTCTTTGAATTATTGTGTTTCCGGGTCTCTATTAAGAAAATTTCATCCTGTGCCAAGGAGACCTAGGGTTTCTCCTATTCCATCCTGTAATGTTTTCAGAGTGTCTGCTTTGACTCCGAGGACTTTGATCGATTTGGAGTTGATTCTGGTGCAGAGTGATATATAAAGATCTAGCTTTAGTTTTCTACAAGTAGTTAACCAATTTTGCCAGCACCATTTACTGAAGAGGCTGTCTTTCTTCCATTGTACTTTTTTAGCTCCCTTATTGAAGGTAACTGTATCATTTTAGTCTTTTAAAGTTGTGTGTGTGTGTGTGTGTGTGTGTGTGTGTGTGTGTGTGTGTGTGTGTGTGTGTGTGTGTGTGTGTGTGTGTGTGTGTGTGTGTGTGTGTGTGTGTGTGTGTGTGTGTGTGTGTGTGTGTGTGTGTGTGTGTGTGTGTGTGTGTGTGTGTGTGTGTGTGTGTGTGTGTGTGTGTGTGTGTGTGTGTGTGTACCAAGCCTAGAGCTCGTACACAGGGCCTAGGTACTGTTCTTGAGCTTTATTGTGCTAAAGGCTAGCATTTTACCACTTGAGCCATAGTTCCACTTCTGTCTTTTTGGTGGCTAATTAGAGATACAAATCTCAAGGTCTTTCCTGATGGTGTTGGCTTTAAACTTTGATCCTCAGATCTCAGCCTCCTGTGTAGTTAGGATTTCAAATGTAAGCCACCAGTACTCAACTAAATATTATCGTTTTTATATTATGCTACCCACACTTTTCTTAGTACCTGGTCTCTTTCTTCTTCCCCAAACAAGCAAAATACTATGTTTTACCAACAGATTTTAGTATCAACATCCCTAGATGTCATATCTGTGACATCATGGAGAAAGAAAACCCAGGTGTCCCATAATTACATGTTAATAAGCCTTTAGTGTTTCTTGTCTATTTATGTAAAACAGGCTTAAAATCATTGACATAAAAGCCAGGCTTTCAATGTACAGTAGTGCATCAGCTCCCTCTATAGGAGACTTGGAGCTGCATGCTGATCCAAAGAAAAGCAGGTTTTTGTGGATTTTCCTTTAAGAATCTGAATTACTCGGTCATTTTATTCAGTTATCACTGATATTTTTAACAATATATCTTTAAGGTAATTTTCCTTTAAAAGCAGAGGGAAGGAGGAGAAGCAGAAAATGAGAGGGAGAGAAAGAGACAGAGACAGAGTGAACAAATGGTGTGTATACACTATGGAAGGCTTAAGAAATCAGTTAATATCTGCAGTATCTAACAAGAAAAATGTAAAATAAAGTAGCATCTGTGAAATATCCGTTTCTGTCTAATCTATATAAGTGAACACTGACAATGAGCACATTATCTTTTCATGTAAGTATTTGTTCAGGCCAAGAGGCTGTATAATAGTGCTAGATAGGGCTGGGAAGGTGGCTCAGTGGTGGAGTGCTTGCCTTGCATGCATGAGGCCCTGGGTTCGATTCCTCAGCACCACATAAGAAGAAAAAGCTTGAAGTGGAGCTGTAGTTCACGTGGTAGAGCGCTAACCTTGAGCTGAAGTGCTGAGGGCCAGCGCCCAGACCCAGAGTTCAGGCCCCACAACTGGCAAAAAAAAAAAAAAATAGTGCTAGATAGTTAATAACTCTAGATACCAATATCTGCAGTCCTTTCATGAATGGAGTTGAATGTCAGAATATTTTGGAAAATGTAACTTGCCTATCTTAGACCAAATAGAAAATGAAATTGTGAAATTAGAAAAGTTTAAATGAACAGAATTAATCACCCTTAGAAATACAACATTATATTACTAGCTTTAAAAGATAAGATAACATTTTTGAAAACTGCTGTCAAATAATATTTTCATTGAACAAAATTAGTCATGTAATTA
This sequence comes from Dipodomys merriami, assembly GCF_024711535.1. NCBI lineage: Eukaryota > Metazoa > Chordata > Mammalia > Rodentia > Heteromyidae > Dipodomys > Dipodomys merriami. The sequence goes on from NW_027204492.1 coordinate 104,328,156, forward strand.
GTATGGGTTTCTGATTTGACACAATGGAAATAAGAAATCAATGCTGTTCCTCATATAAGTAGGTCATTTTATAATCTTGCTAGTGATTTCGCTATGTTGGTAAGTAGCATAGGAATCCAACTTATTCAGTACAAAACAGTTCAGGTTATCACTAATTGCCAGGAACTGAAGTTCTAATGAATGAGGATAGTTTGCCTAATGATATTATGCTACAGTACTCAAATTAATTTTAATTTAACAGGAAACCAAAGTAGTTTATAAAATATTAACAGCAACCTGTATTATATATTCAGCCTCTAACCTAGCCTAAGTTACATGTGAATCCCTGTGCATATTATCAATGCAGAATTAGCTCAATTCAGAAAACAATTACCCTCTCATTATCTTATAAGTAAAAAGGTATGTGGTTCAAATGAAGAAATTGTAAAAAATTAAATAGGCATAAATTGGTCAGTTTTCCTTGGTAAGTCTGTGTCATAATCGCTGTCTACCCTTATTTGCAAACATCCGTGGCAGTATGATTCAGAAAATGCAGTGTCTGGTTGTTTTCCCAACTTCTCATCTTAATAGTGTTTTTTTTTGTTTTTGTTTTTTGTTTGTTTGCTTGCTTGCTTTGTTGATTGTGGAGCTTAAACCCTGGGCCTGGGTGCTGTCCCTGAGCTCTTCAACTCATGGCGAGTACTCTAGCATTTGAGCCACAGCACCACTTCTGGCTTTTTCTGCTCATGCATTCAAGGCAAGCACTCTACCACTGAGCCACCTTCCCAACCCCCTTAATAATGTTTCAAAAGGTACATAGATTACTATATACTTTTTTGTGGTCAAATATTGTCACTTTTAGAAATCTCTTCTGCATAGGCTTTTCTAAGATAAACAATGGAATGGTCTTTCAAAGTATCCAAAGCAATCCTCTATAAATACAGTTGTGACATGGAACACTAGCAAAAGGCAAATTTTTAGGTCATATATCTTCTCAACAAATAAAAATAAAAACCCCTGTAAATTTGGGTGTAATTGGGATACTGCAACAAGATTCAAATTCAAAACTAGTCTGAGCTACATAGAAAAACCCTGTTCCAGGAAAAGAACTATATTTTATTTATATATCTCTATGCCTTATTTTTTAAAATAATACATAATCATTCATAATGGAATTATTTTATTTTCTTCCTCCCATAACTTCCAAGTAGAATGAACAAAAGATTAACAAAAGCTCTATCATTCTTACTTAGAGGTTTGTGTTTGCTTGGCATTCCCTGAGATATGCCTACATTGCTCCGGATACAGGTTGACCTGCTGTAACAATGAGATGTACAAGATACTATGTTGAAAAACAAACTTTACAATTTAGGCGGAAGTTGGAGGGAAGGGATGGTAGGGGAAAAACAAAGGAGGAGGCAACAATGCTTGATAGAAAATATACTCATTACCTTGCTCATGTAACTGTAACCCCTCTCTACAGTATTTTCACAGTAAAAAAAACTTATTAAAATAAAAAGAATTGAAAAATATTGGTGAAAACAGTAATTATTTTTATCAGTTTTGCACCAATTCCTTAATAAGGGAATCCATAGGGTAGGTTGAAGTTTATGTTTGACTTTTAGAATGTATTTCTGATGGCCTCCATGTTTAAAATTGCATATGCTGAAATCTATAGTAATATTGTTGCTTCAAAATAAGAAATTGACTCAACAATTCCTTATTGTGAGTTCCATGCTATAGAAAAATAATCCTGGGTTGTCCTCAAATGATTCTCTCCTTTGGGAAAAATGTGTCAATGTATATACTATTCTATTAAGTGTCCTTCATTGAAGAAGAATAACAAAAGGTTCTCCTTGACATACCTCTTTAGAAAACCCTTCACCAAAAATATCATTGTGGTTCAAAGAAATGCAATCATTTATATAAGTTTATCTTTGGGCCAAATGTATGGCTCAAGTGGTAGAATGCCTGTCTCTACTAGCACAGAGACTCTGAGTTCAAACCCCAGTCAATACCACCAAAATGAAAGTCAAAAAAATGAGTTGGTTCCTGGTGGCTCATGCCTGTAATCTTAACTACTCAGGAGGCTGAGATCTAAGGATCACAGTTCAAAGCCATCCTGCTCAGGAAAGTCCAGAGACTGATTTCCAATTAACCACAGGAAAAGCCAGAAGTAGCACTGTGTCTCAAGTGGTAGAGTGCTAGCCTCAAGTAAAAGAAGCTCAGGGACAGTGCGTAGGCCCAGAGGTCAGGCCCCAGGACATGTAAAAAGAAAAAATAAAATGTTCCAAATGTGTTATATATGATAAGCACTTCTTTGAGAGTACATAAAAATTATATGGATGTTTCAGCGCTTGAGGTGTCAGTCCAAATCAATCTTATAGCAAATAGTAAAGCAGTGCACGTATTGATCAAATCAAGTCAATCAGATTCCCAAGGCTTATTATAACCTTTCAGTGATTATAATAATGATTACAACATTTCGATAATACTCCCCCTACCATTTATGTAACCATTCTATGATACTTAAGGTCTTTGCTTTGTCTAATATAAATGGCCCAAGTTAAAAAAAAATAAATGAAGAAGGGTAGTTATAGGTAGTATACACTGAAAATGCTCTTGCAATGATGTGTAAAAAGGTAGGGGCATGATGTGTTTTCTTGGCTACATTGGGTATATCCTTAGACTTGCAAACTAATAATAAGAAACTTGGAAACTTCATACATTTTCTCAGAACAGACTGTTTTTAACCAGAATTTTAGTCAAGAAAACATGAAGCAAATGAAATACCCGAAGAAAGCAATTAACGAAACACATGTAAATAAACTGGGCCATAACTTGGATTTAAAACTAAGGAAGAGTCAAGTATCCATTCCCCAAAGCATGCAGTTACACAGATGGGGATAATAGTAGGAAAGGGACTAAGTGCACAATGAAGCAATTTGAACATATGGCATTCTTAAAGGTTCATATGAATTGGAGAGCAGAAGGCATTTGGGCTATAAAGAAGGCTAACAGATCACCAACATAATTGGCTAGCTAATGGGATGTCTTTGAACAAAGGAACAGTGATCATTATACCTACAGGATATTATGCACAATAAACAAATAATCCTGTAATGTCCTGAGATGTCTATTCCCTTTTTTAGAAGAAAAGAATGGAGTAATTTATTGGAACCACTATGCTAGAGAAAAATGTTCAATGCCAAAAGAAAATGTCAAAGCCAATTTCACCTTGTCATGACTGGGCTCAACCAGCAAGAAGATAGTAACTAAATAGAAGCTTACAGATTCTATGCAACGTATTTTACTTCATCACATATATTTAAATTTCATGACTACTTGCAAATGTAGTTAGGGATGGACCTAATATTGATTGGCTACTTACTATGTGTTAGATTATCTAAATATATTTGGTTCATTTAAACCTGAAAATAGCTTTTAAAATATTTGAATTTTGTGGGTAAACAACTGAGATTTAGGGAGAGATCTACTTACCTCAAGACCCTCATCTAATAAAGGCGAAAGCATGGATTAATTCTCCCAAATCTCTCCCCTTTCCTCTACATCTTTGTCCTTAACAAGTAACATTTGCAAGGCAGGCCATAGATGATCATCCATCACTCCTATGCTTATGACCTTTACATGATTATAATGCTCTTTTTCACCAAGACAAAGCAGGGCCTTAGGATTTCACTTTTAAGTGTGCCAAACAGTCATCTGTGCTGGAAGTGACAATTTTTTGCAACACGAAATTAATTTCTCAAGTAGAAAGAAAACTGTTCCAGCCTTGGGAACAGATGCTAGAAAGCTAAATAAAGCTTCAGGGACTGTCTATCCCTTGAACTTCTCCCAAGGACCTGGGCTTTTGGTATTGTGATACCTGTGATCTTTTGGAACTTTGTAATTTTTAATTTAATTTCCATTCTCATGCTACAGAGAAGTGGAGATGAAAGCCCATGTGGGGCTCATATTAAACAAACATTCTAATATACCCCTAACTTCTAGTTAGTAACTTTTATACTTTATTAACTTTTATAGGAAATAAATTTTTCTGAAATAGAAGAATCTCAAAATTGCACACTGCTCAAACACCTCCAAAACCTGAGTAGTTTTTCTCCTACTAGCAATTTCCATAAGAAAGAAATTACAAAATTTAAAACTGATGTGATTTATATTTGAAAGCACAATTTTCATATTTTCTGAATCATTTTGCTCACTTTAAAAGATATGGTGGCAAATGTGAAAAATTTTTACTCCATTACAGAAATGATGTGGTATGTTTTTCATTTACTCTTGTTCATTATGGTTAACTGAGGCACTATAAATATTAAAGAAATGCTGTTTTAATATTTTTACTGTTATTACACAGGTGTTGTACAGAGTGGTTACAGTTACATAAGTCAGGCAATGAGTACATTTCTTGTTGAACGATGCTTCCCCTTTCCTCACTCTCTCCCAGTTTTTCCTTCCCATCCCAACCCACAAATTAAATAGTTCATTTTCCACATAGTGTCTAGTGTTTCAATGTTGCATTCATTTGCCCTTTGCCCCTCCATTTCTGCGCCCCCTTTACCCTCCCAAACACCTATAAACAGACAAACCAGACAAAAAGAAAAAGGAAAAAAGCTAAAGAGAAAAGAACCACTTGTTTCCATTTCTTGGAGTTCATTTCAATAAATATCACTTTGTCTGATCAGATGCACAATGGCATTGCACCTTTGTATTTCTTCTCTAAGAGTATCCTCCTTTGGTCTCACTGTGTGTGAATGCCTAGAATACTGTATAATTTATCATGCCCTGGTATATTTTACACCTGGTTTCCACATATGAGAGAAAACATGAGCCATGTGTGTCTCTCAGTTTGCCTTATCTCACTTAGCATGATTTGTTCTAGGTCCACCCATTTCCCTGCAAATGACATAGTATTATTTTTTCTAGGGGCTGAGTAAAATTCTATTGTGTATAGATACCACATTTTTTATCCACTCATCTCTTGTAAGGCATCTGGGTTGTTTCTATAGTTTGGCTATTGTGAATAGTGCAGCAATGAACATGGAGTGCAAGGGTCTTTATGACATCCTAGGTTCTGATATTCTGGAGAGATGACCAGGAGTGGAATGGCTAGGTCATGGGGATGATTTATATTTAGTTCTTTGAGGAATCTCTAGACTTCTGTCCAGAGTGGTCGTACTAGTTTACATTACCACCAACAGTGCAAAAGGGTACTTTTTCCCCCACATCCTTGCCAACATTTGTTGTTTGAATTCACAATGTTGTCTAATCTAACTGGAGTGAGATGGTATCTCAGAGTTGTTTTCATTTGAAATGCTGCGTTTTTATAATTGAATGAAAATAAGATGAAAAGGATCAATATATACAACAATGAGACTATTTTATGAAACTTACCACTACTCCCAACTTTTCGCAGTGACTTGAGTTGTATTTAGTTGTGTATTTCTTTGCTACTTTTCTATTTTCTCCATATATACCTATGTCCTATGAGGAGGGAGCACTCTGTGATTCTCCAGAGTATCTCCCCTACTTAAAAAAGCACTGGGGCATGGTAAATATGAAATATTTAATAACTGATTAGCTGAATAAATGAATGATATGTACTGAGAACCTCAAAATATACTGATTGGTGGAAGTCATCACTTAAAAAGGAGCCAATTGATGAAGCTGAGTCTTCCAGAAGTATTCATGCATTCACAAAATTATACTAATTTTTACTCCACACTCATCATTTCTATACAACAAGTTTCAGCCAGATGTTATTTAAAGTATCTGAATTATAGACCCTTGAAAGCTGGGTTTGTAATGGAAATGCTGACAGCCACTTAACCAGATAATAGCACCAGTTCACTTGGTGTGTATATATAGTGCCATTGCTAATATGGCTGTGCCATCTGTTCTCTCCAAGAGTTGTAAATGATCTGAGCTGTGAACAAGTGTTTTCTAAAAAACTGCTCGATAAATTTGATCCTAAAAGGTGAAATAATAAAATTACACCTTCATACATTAATTACATTGGTTTGGTGACTATCTAAGCACAACTAGTGGGCTATGAAAAAAATGATTGGAAAATGGCATGTCACCTTGAAACCCATTAGGCATTTCTGTTCTCACCTCCATTCCTGCTAAGCAAGTTAGGAGAACACTTTGCACTTCTTATGAAATTGTTTAACAGCCTGATAGTGTAGAGGTATGGTAAAAAATAGATGGTGAGAAATTTAAGCAGAAATAAGGAATTGGAAAATCCTCCCATGCTCCCAGATTGGGAGGATTAACATCGTGAAAATGACATTGCTGCCAAAGGCTATCTACAAATTCTAAGTGATACCCATCAATATCCTAACCTCATTCTTCAATGAAATAGAAGAAACAATCCAAAAATTTATATGGAACAACAAAACACCTCGAATAGCAAAAACAATTCTTAGCAGGAAGAACAATGCTGGAGGAATCTCAATAATGAACATAAAACTCTGACAAAGCCATAGTTATTAAAACAGCATGGTACTGGCACAAGAACAGGCCTGAGGACCAGTGGAATAGATTTGAAGACTCAGAAATGAACCCACAGACCTACAGCCACCTAATCTTTGACAAAAGAGCCAAAAATATAGGATGGAAGAAAGACAGCCTCTTCTGAAAATGGTGCTGTCAAAATTGGTTAAACACCTGTAGAAAACTAAAGTTAGATCCTCATATATCACCCTGCACCAAGAAACAACTCCAAATGGATCAAAGACCTCAAAGTCAAAGCAGACACCCTGAAAACATTACAAGAAGGAATAGGAGAAACTCTAGGGTTCTTTGGCATAGGCTAAAATTTTCCTAATAAAGACCCAGAAACACAACAGATCAAAGAAACGTTGGACAAATGGGATTGCATGAAACTGCAGAGCTTCTGCATGGCAAAGGACATAGCTAATATGGGCTGGGAGAAGATCTTCACTAGCTATACAACCAACAAGGGCCTTATATCTAAAATATACTTAGAACTCAAAAAATTAAATCCTCCAAAACCAAATCCTCAAAGAAACAACTGTTCCAATAAGTGGGCTAAAACTAAAAGACTTCTCTGAAGAGGAAAGAAGGATGGCCAATAGACACATGAAGAAATGCTCAACCTCCCTAGCCATAAAAGAAATGCAAATCAAAACAACATTGAGATACCACCTCACCCCAGTTAGAATGGCTAAAATCAAGAACTCTAATAACAACAGATGCTGGAGCGGGTGTGGACAGAAGGGAACCCTACTGCACTGTTGATGGGAGTGTAAACTTGTTCAACCACTTTGGAAAGCAGTATGGAGGTTCCTCAAAAGACTCCACATAGAGCTCCCCTATGACCCAGCAATCCCACTTTGGGCATTTACCTAAATGATCACAAACAAAACCATACTAAAGCTACCAGCATGACTATGTTTGTTGCAGCATTATTCACCATAGCTAAGATATGGAACCAACCCAGATGCCCCTCAGTAGATGAATGGATCAAGAACATGTTATATAATCTATGCTTCCATCAGACAGAATGACATGGCCCCGTTTGTTTGGATTTGAAAAGAGTTGGAAAAATTCATATTAAGTGAAGTAAGCCAAACCCAAAGAAATATAAGTCCCATGCTTTCCCTTATTTGCAATAATTAGAATACATCTCGGATAATTTTATCAGATGAGCAGAAAAGCTCAAAAGCTATGTACATATGACCATATAAGATGATGCTAAATGAAATGAATCCCAAGATATGGACACAAGATGTCTTTCTTTGTTGTTGGTTTTAATGTACTATATGATTTTTTTTGTTTCCTTTGTATGTTCTTCCCCTATAGTATAACCCTTGTTGTCACTGAATTTGATTTTGGTACCCTGCATATTGTATATACATTTGTCTAATTTGGGGAGGGGAAGGGGAACAACAAAACACTGAAGCAATGACACAGGATGACCTATTGCAACAATGATACCCACAAGATAGTATATTGGAAATGAACTTTACAACTTTTGGTGGGGGGTGGACAGGGAGAGGAGTAAGAGAGGTGGAGGAAGGAAGGGATAGTGGGAGAACAAGAGAAGGGGTAACAATGCTCCACAAGAAATGTACTCATTGCCTTACTCATGTAACTGTAACCCCTCTGTACAGCATCTTTAAAAAATAAAATTGAACAAATATATGTTGAAAATATATCTTTTTAACGGCCTAATGGCTCTCCTTCTGCTGATTCTCACTGGAAGAGAAAGGTCACAGAACCTCCAGATGGTCATCACAAATTCAGCCGGAATAGCTTTCTCTAATTATTGGTACTTTACAAGTATTTTATTTTTTTTAAGAATATAGGCTTCATAGACACCACAAATTACCAGAAGGAAATCCTTTAACCTGTGTTATCAGGGACGGGCACCCTGGGAATGATTCCCTTATGCTTTTCAGCTTAATGCATAAGAGAATCATTCTTTTATCCTCCTAACTTCCTGTTTTGATAACAGAATAGCATAGGAAATAAACTCACTGGAAAACCTCGGAGGTCACGCAGCAAGAATTCCCATTCTTCTCCAATAATTGTCATATATCAGATGTACGTAGAATTCTTCAGCTATAACAGCAATGATTGTCCAGCTAAAGTGATCAATATATGTTGCCAGAGATAGGATACACATTTTGAACAAGCATTTCTGGTGATTTCTTCACAATCTTGTTTCTTGGATAGCCTAAACATGAACCTCACCCAAAATTTCTCCATCCCCTGCTGACTTCAACTTTGTTTTTAAATGCTTGTTTCTCAGTATTGCTTAAGAACCCATATGAGGATATGTGTTTTAGTGGCTTTCATTAATTTCCCCATCTCCAATTCTTCACTATGTAGTTTAAAATGTTGAAGTTATGAAAGAGTAAGGAGGATAGGAGGAAATAGATGATGAGAAGAGTTTATTTTTTTGAGGTACCATTTTAAATGTTGTTGTTTTTTTATTGTAAAAATACCATACAGAGGGGTTACAATTACATGGGCAAGATAATGAGTACATTTCTTATCAAGCATTGCTGCCTCCTCCTTTGTTTCCCCTTCCCATCCCTTCCCATCTCCTCCCACTCTCCCCCCACCCCCCCACCCTCTGGCCAAAGTTGTAAAGTTTGTTTTTTGACATAAGGATCCACCTGTATCCCTATTTAAAAGATTTGTTTTTTCCCTTCCCCTCCACAAATTATACCAACATCAAATACAGTGAGAGCAGGGGTTATACTGTGGGGGAGGGACATACAAAGCAACAAAGAAATATCTTATTAATATGTTAGTATATCATTGTGTGTTATTATATATTAATATCTATAGTAGAAACAAGAAAAGTAGTATTAAATAGTAGTAGTGCTAAGTAGTACTAAATAATGTTAATTAAGATGCAAATGAAGGAAATAATCAGAAATACACTTTGACCTCACTGATTAGGACATTTGTTCATGTAATATTTATTTTACTGTTTCCATGTTCTATACGCTATTCTATATGATGACAATACTCTATAAAACAAGATTGAATATTCTTTCCTTCATTGAGTTAATATATTTGTGTAGAGAAAATCAACAAATAAGTAGACAAACAAAACTCAACAGTGCTATAGAAAAAATGCTCAATCTTGGTTTATTACTCAATATATAACTTTAGGTAAGGTATTTAACTTCTCCAGTGATCAGTTTTTTCACCAATAAAATTATGTTAATTAACACTACTTTTAACTTTTCATTGTCAAGGAGCACACCCAGTACACTACCATGGAGTTATATACCCAGCCCCCAAATCATGCCAATAATAGTGCTTCCTAAGGACTATTCAACTGAAGAGAAAAATTGCACATTTAGAGTGCTCAGAAAAAGTGTATGACATGAAGTAAGCATTGAGTAATAGTCAAAAGTTGTGTGCAAGCACACACAAGCACACTAGTACTGGGGCTTAAATTCTGGGCCTGGTTACTGTTCCTTGGCTTTTTTATGTAAGGCTGGCACTGTAGCATTTGAACCTTACCTCTACTTCCAGCTTTTTGCTAGATAATTGAAGAGTCTCACAGACTCCTGTCCAGAGTGACTTCAAACTGTGATCTTCAGACCTCAGCTTCCTGAGTATCTAGGATTTTAGGTGTGAGCCACCTGTGCTCAGCAGGTAAAAAAATTCTTTCCTGAGAATACCTTCATGAGAAATGTTTGATATTGAATAGCTATCAAAGCTTTTGAAACTAATGATTCTATTTAGAAATAATTCTAAAGTCAAAATATGTTCCCCCTAGCAAATGTAATGCTGCAGTTAAGCTGACATTGACTAGTGTTGTTTCAATGGCAGTGTGCATGGACTTTCTGTTATTGCTCATATTTATCTGACAGGAGTCACTCCCCCCACTACTGCATGAATCAGAATCTAAAGAAATAATTCAACAAAGAGTCTATTCAGTGAAATTCTGGTTTATAGAGTGGTAGCAACCCAAACTTTGCTTTGACGCTGAAACACTTGATGGCCAATATAATAGACTTTCATATTTGAAAATATACTATTTTGGAAGGAGAGCTATTATCCTTGAACTTTAGCAATTTGATGTGTGCCTTTTGATATCCATGGCAACTTTTAAGTTTCTTATTTCATCTGACAGCTGTTGGCTTTATCACCAAGGACAACTTGACCAAATAGGAAGCTTTTTTATTTGATGTCTTGGATCCTCAAATTTCTCACCTTAAGAAGCACTACAGTACATTTGCTGTCCTCAGAAATTATCCCCCAACCAACCCCTGGAAACCACTGTTCTTTTTAGTGTCTTCATAGTTTTGCCATTTTCAGAATATCAGTTTGAATCATACAGAATATAGCCTTTGTGAACAGCCATTTTTCAATTAGTAATATACATCTAAGTTTCTCTCATGGTTTCTAATTATTTTAATAGTTTTTGTCTGGATAATAGTATATTGTGGTTATATAACTCAGTCTATTTTTACATTTATTGAAGGACATATTTCTTCCAAGCTTTAGCAATTTAAAAAAATGCTATTAATTTCTAGAAACAGGTTTTTTGTGTGGTCATTAAATGTTTGATTGCTTTAGTTACGAGTACAATTGCTTGAGCATATAATATGTTGGATTTTGTAAGAAACTACCAACCTCCTTCAAGATGGCTATGCCATTTTGCATTACCACCAGCATTTTGTTTACCATCCTTGTGGTGTGTTTTACCATGAGAGTTGTACTCACAGCCCCTTTTGTTTTTAGTTTTTGGACAGGAATTTACTTTATGTTCAGCCTTAATTGAACAGTGAACCTCCTATTTAAACTTGACTAGTACTTCAGATGATAGTCACATACCACCATGCTCAGCTCTTAATTAGTTGATGGGAGGTCTTTTGTACTTTTGGTCTAAGCTGACCTTGAAGCATAATCCTCCTATTCTCTGCCTCCCAAGTAACAGGAAAACAGGTGAAGCCATTGTGCTTCATTCTGCTGTTCCTGGTTTCCATATTTTCTGCTAAAAAACCCATCTCAATCTAAGTTTTGCTTATTTGAGGATAATATATCTTTGCATCCTACTTTTTGAATACATAATCTTTTAACTAGGTAAATGATGATTTTTATTCTAAATTTTTTCTTATATTTGTTGTGCTTTGAGTTTAGCTTTTTTTTGGGGGGGGGGAGTCTGGTCATGGGGCCTGAACTCTGGGCCTGGGCGCTGTCCCTCAGCTCTTCAGCTCAAGGCTAGCGCTCTACCACTTAAGCCACAGTGCACTTCTAGCTTTTTTTTTTCTGCTTATGTGGTGCTGAGGAATCGAACCCAGGGCCTCATGCATGCAAGGCAAGTGCTCTACCACTGAACCACCTTCCCAGCCCCTGAGTTTAGTTTGTTGAAGCTATGTTGTACTCATTTTTCTAGTATCATGGCCATTTACGTCCTAGCCAGTTCACCCAAGCAGTATGTATGCTTCGATGATCCTGATTTCAGTTTCCATTTATACAGACTTACTGACTACTAGAATCTCTGGCCCATAGTTTTCTACCTAGTCTCTCAAGTCCTGAACTAATTTAGTATTGAAAAATACCCAGGGATACAGAAATATTTTCCCTCTCCACTTCTTATCTCATTTTTCTTACATTCCTGTTTTTCACACTCTAGAATATGTTTTTACCATAACCTCTAATCTCAAGTTAACATAGGCTATAACACGTACCATTATGCTTTAGCCAACATGTTTCTCTAGTATTTTATTTACCCTAGGACTTCAGAAAAATTTTCTGGGCCCTTTTGTCCATGCAAGACATCGATGTCATTTTTTCTGAGGAGTTTCGTACCTACTGGCCCTAAAAACTGAGGCAAAAAGCTAGGTTCTTGTAACTTATAGTCCTGTCTACTTGGGAAGCTGAGAATCATGATTCTGGCAGAAAAATTCTCAAAGCCTCTTCTCATCTCATAAGTGGTTCAGTTGAGCACACCTGTCAACCTAGCTTTGTAGGAGTACAACAATGGGACCATTGTAGTTCTAGGTCAGCTTAAGCTAAAATAAGCTCACAACTACATCTAAATGAAAGAAGGTGGAAATTGTGGCATGCGTCTTTCATCCAAGTGATATGAAAGGAGCTCAAAATAGATGAGTTATAGTCCACACAGAAATTGAGATGCTATCTCAAAAACATTCAATATAATAAAGGGCTACAGGTGATTCTAAGTATTAGAGCATATGCCTAAGCAAATGCAAAGCCTTGAGTTCAACCTCCAGCACTGCCAAAAAAGAAGAAAACCCACAAAACCCTGACGTAAAAATGGTTGCTGAAAAACAAGAAGAAGAAAACATGTTGGTAAGACTAACTTCCTCAAATGACCTATGCCATAATGAAACTCTTTTGGGCCATTAAGATAAACTAAAGAAAATGGACTTCAGGAATGTAAAGCAGGTCCTGTCTGGGGTGGAATACTAGTGGGAACAAGTGGCCAAATAGGATGAATGATGGCAGATATTGTCAAAGTATATTATGTACACTTGTGAAAATGGAAAAATGAAGCTTGTTAAGATTGTTTTGGGAGAAGGAATAAGAGAAATTGATGAAGGGATTGAGTCGGATCAAGAACTCAAAGTACATTGTATCCATATACAGACAGGACAAAATGGAACCGCTTTGTACAAATAATTAATGCTGATAAAAATGGGGAAAGAACATGAAAACATACCTTAAAGTTTTTTTGACATTTCATAAGAAATTAAACTGTGTCTGTTTAAGAGAATTGGATATTACTTTTGAGTATAGAATTTGAAAGTTCAAGTGTGAATTTTATGTATAGAGGTTTAGGATGAGAATGCCAATTTTATAGTTTAAATTGTCAAGCCTATGTGAACATAAACTATCGATGAAGCTTATTTTGAAAATTGACCCATGAATGATTCCTGTGAATGTAGTCAGATATTCCCAAGTGAATGGTGAGGGAATAAAAAACTTGATTATGAATATATATGTGTTCTTGTAAGTATATACAGATCCACTGTATGTGTGCTGACATGTTAAAAAAAATACACCCTGCAAATGACCTACGTAACCTGTGGGCAGGGAAGAGAGGGGAAAACTGAGGGAAAGCAAAGGAAAAGATGAGATTGTCCAAAAAAAGATATATACTCATTACTTGACATGCAATGATAACTAACCCCTTTGTAAAACACCTTAATAATAGCAATACAAATTATTATTTAAGAAAAAGCATATATCACCCTGCACCAGAATCAACTCCAAATGGATCAAAGACCTCGGAGTCAAAGCAGACACTCTGAAAACATTACAGGATGGAATAGGAGAAACCCTAGGTCTCCTTGGCTCAGGCCGAAATTTTCTGAATAGAGACCCAGAAACACAACAAATCAAAGAAAGGTTGGACAAATGGGATTGCATGAAGTTGCAGAACTTCTGCATGGCAAAGGACATAGCTAGCAAGAGCAATAGAAAGCCCACGGATTGGGAGAAGATCTTTACTACCCATACAACAGACAAGGGTCTCATATCTAAAATATACTTGGAACTCAAAAAATTAAATCCCCCAACAACAAATCTTCAAAGAAACAACTGCCCAATAAATAAGTGGGCTAATGACTTAAAGAGAAACTTCTCTGAAGAAGAAAGAAGGATGGCCAATAGATACATGAAGAAATGCTCAACATCCCTAGCCATAAAAGAAATGCAAATCAAAACAACATTGAGATACCACCTCACCCCAGTTAGAATGGCTAAAATCAAGAACTCTAATAACACCAGATGCTGGAGGGGATGTGGACAGAAGGGAACCTTACTGCATTGTTGGTGGGAGTGTAAACTTGTTCAACCACTTTGGAAAGTAGTATGGAGGTTCCTCAAAGACTCCACATAGAGCTCCCCTATTACCCAGCAGTCCCACTTTTGGGCATTTACCCAAATGTTCACAAACAAGACCACACTAAAGCTACCAGCACAACTATGTTTATTGCAGCATTATTTACCATAGCTAAGATCTGGAACCAACCCAGATGCCCCTCAGTAGATGAATGGATCAAGAAAATGTGGTATATATACACAATGGAATTCTATGCCTCCATCAGAAAGAATGACATTGGCCCATTTGTTAGGAAATGGAAAGACTTGGAAAAAATTATATTAAGTGAAGTAAGCCAGGCCCAAAGAAACATAGGTCCCATGATTTCCCTTATTTGCAATATCTAGTATATGTATGAGTCAAGCAGAAAAGGTCAGATAATGTGATGTTAGGAAAATGAACCCTAAGATATGTATTTTAAATGTTTTTTTTCTTTCATGCATTTGTTTCTAACGCAATTATAAGATTATTTCTTTGTTGCTTTGTATGTCCCTCCCCCACAGTATAACCCTAGCTTTCACTGTATTTGATGTCTGTATAATTTGTGGAGGGGAAGGGGAAAAACAAGTCATTTAAATAAGGATACAGGTGGACCTGTTGCAACAATGAGAAGTGCAAGTTATCATGTCAAAAACGAACTTTACAACTTGGGGGGGGGGAAGGATTGGGTGGGGAGGGGGGAGGATGGGAAGGGATGGGAAGTGTAAACAAAGGAGGAGGCTACAATACTTGATAAGAAATGTACTCACAATCTTGCCCATGTAATTGTAACCCCTCTGTACAGTATTTTCACAATAAAAAAAAAGAAAAAAAAAGAAATTTACTCATTATCTTGCCCATGTAATTGTAACCCCTCTATATGGTATTTTCACAATGAAAAAAATCTTAAAAAAGAAAAAAAGAAAAAGCAGTAAATAGATGATTATAGTTGGCTCATATCTGTCATCCTAGCTACTCAGGAGGCTGAGACTTGAGGATCACAGTACGAAGCCAATCCAGGCAGGAAAGTCTGTGAGGCATTTACCTCCAATTAACCCCCAAAAAACCAGAAATGGGGCTGTTTCCCAAAGTGGTAGAATGTTAGTTTTGAGCAAAAGAACTGAGGAACAGAGCCAGGCCCTGAGTTCAAGCCCCATGACTGACCAAAGAAAAAAGAAAAACAAAGACATAAACAAAAAAGCAGTTAGAACAAAGAAAGAAATGACTCAAAAACTCAAAAGAAATGCACCCCGCTGTAAGATTTAAAGCAAAACATGTAACTTTATCCTTTTCTCCACTTTTTTACATAGACTCTTTTAGGCACACAGTAAGTCTGATGCATCTGAATGAATAAAACTTCCAAAAATCATGACAAAGTAAACGAAACTTGGATCTCTGATGCATTAGTAGTAGTAGTAGTAGTAGTAGTAGTAGTAGTAGTAGTAGTAGTAGTAGTTCAAATCATTGTCAAGATTTTTCATTTCTTTCTACTTTTTGGGGTGGGGGGGTTGGTAATGGGGCTTGAACTGTGGGCCTGGGTGCTGTCCCTGATCTTTTCAGCTCAAGGCCAGCTCTCTACCACTTGAGCCACAGCACCATTTCTGGTTTTCTGGTGGTTAATTGGAGATAAGAGTCTCATGGACTTTCTTGTTCGGGCTGGCTTTGAACCATGATCCTAAGATCTCAGCTTCCTAAGTGGCTAGAATTGCAGGCATGAGCCACTGGTGCCAGACTAAAATTTTGCATTTCTAATTAAACAAAAATCTTGTAGTATTGATTATATCTAGTATAATAACAGATGTTATTTTCCAAACCCCTGTGTTTTTTTAAGCTCTCCAAGATATTTGAGGTGTTTTAAAATGGAAACCTCTAACCTTTGAAAACTCATCTGAATTCTAGTGATGCATATATATTATATATACACATATGTGTATACATACACACATATGCCACATACATATACACACACACTTCTGTGGAGCCTAGAACTATATCTCATATATATGTTATCTCAGAATAACATGAATGCATAGGATGAAATATGTAGGACAGGAAGAAGTTTCCACATGATTGTACATTTTCATGCCATATGCTTAAATAAAATTGCCATATGTTGATAGCCAAGCTCCAAAGCCGATTATCATTATATGGCTGTGTCAAAGAACAATTCATGTTATTGGCTTTGAAATCCTTATGAATGAAATCTTGATTGCTGTAGTTTGGGATTGGTTGTTTCTATTCTGTTCTTTCCTAAAGTCTTCATGTGTATTTCATACAGTTTGATAATTAGCAAAGCATTGTTATCCTACAGGCAAATGGAGCTCTTACCAATATCTAATACAATAATTATAAAGTTTTCTCATAGGTACGTATTTTGATATTGTTAGTAGCAGGCAATAGCTATCAACATAAAAATTTCAATACAATTTTTTGCTTGGCAACTAATTGATACCATTAATTCACTTTAATATGAGCTTCTGTTATTTATCTTCAGTTGATAACTTGTTCATTTTAATTAAACTGCAGCTATTTTTCTATTGGATACAAGACCAAAGAGCAAGTCTTCGATCACTAAGTCAATGACCACTATTACCAAGTTATGTATAGTTATTTTTATGCAAAACAGGCTACAAACATTACTTCTAAAAAGTGGCAACTATTTTTCAGAAAACTTTCCATGTTTTGGATGATGATAAATAGGTAATTAAGAAGAAGCTTTTGTTTTTGCAAACAAAATATATCTGCAGTACCACAATATATTGTTAGACTCAGACCTGAAAAAAACTCATTTTTTTCTCCCTTACATATGTGTGTGTCATTGCATTAATTTGTACAGGGGGAGATGGTGGCTTCCAGTCTGAGACAGTGTTTACTTAGGCAACAATACTGTTTTAGACATAACAGAATTAATATGAAGATAAGAAGATATCTTAAATGGTAGGACAGATGTCAGAATCTAATGGCCTCATTGAGTCTTGCAGGATCCATGCAAGACAGTAGGGAAAGATCAAAGCAGCTGAACCACAAAACAGGCTTAATTACACACCTGCTTTACACAATACAAAACTGGGTACCTTGATGTTGTTAAGTTATGGATTTGGAGAGCAGCCTTCCTACAGACTTAAATCAAGCAAATGAAGCCAGGAATATTTAAATAGAGCTTTTAGAGAATTGGAAAGGCTTCCAAAATGTGGGCTTAGCCCTCATTAAGTTTCAGGAAAAAATATTTATGCAAACAATGGACAAATTTCACAGCTGTATTCCTGCATATAAATGTTTATGTATTATTTCTCAGAAGTTTTCAGCTCTTTGACAAACATCTTAAGTTCTCAAACTGTTAGGAAATTTCTGTAACTATGAGTAAAATATCTCCTTAAAATCAAAAGATGTGTATTTTCATAATTGGATTTTCATGTTATTTTTTATTTGCCAAGTTGTATTTCCATCATTTATTCCTATTTTTACAAGGTAATTAATATGATAGTATCAAAATTAATTTCAATAAACACACTAACTTGCTACAGTAATTAAAAAGAAAAAGTTTTTCTCTTTCAAGAAAAATTATAAAAATGCTTGTTTTTGTTAAATATAAAAAATTATCATTTTAACACAATCTTTTGTAGAAAACATTTTTCTTTTCATCCTTTCTCCTCACTATTAAATAAAAATAGAATCAATGAGTGAATTAAGAAAATCATACAATTCTCTTCAGTATAGAATATACATGGTGCATCAGTTATTGAGTTTTCTTTAGCAACAAATCCTTTAAACCTCTATGGTCACATTGAATTGTACACAGTGTGTGGCACTTATTAATTATGAG
Organism: Dipodomys merriami; assembly: GCF_024711535.1. Lineage (NCBI taxonomy): Eukaryota > Metazoa > Chordata > Mammalia > Rodentia > Heteromyidae > Dipodomys > Dipodomys merriami. Next base: position 104,346,302 of record NW_027204492.1, read on the forward strand.
CTTAGGTAATTTACTTAAACTACTTGTGTTCCTGGCAGTTTCCTATAGGAAATTGTTGAATCTACTACAAAGTATTAACATGAGGCTTTTCTTGAAAATGCATAAATGGCCAGTACGTGTGAATGGATTTGGATAGTAATAATATGTACTTCTTGGACCCATAATTGAAGGTCATGAAGCCAATCAAACACTAGTCGCAGCTTGTAAAAGACGACTTAGAACATATTTCATCTTGATTTTTAAAAGCTGTTATTAGTTTGTTGGTTTCTTTAAATCTTCTAGACTAAAATAGCAATGTTTCAATTGATAAATGTACTGATAAACCAACCTAACTACCATCAAGATTTTGATTTATAATCAAGTCATCTTAGGCCTTTTTGTATTAGCTAGAAAAAAGTTTTATATATTTTTTTCAGAGTAATTTCCCCCACAAAGTAAATACTATCATGAAAAGCATTCTGGTTTAAAACTAGTGAATATTTGTACTCCAATATACTTATTTGGAGATTAGCAGTTAGTTTTTATTTCAGCATAATATTATATACATTTTCTGAAGATACTTTATTATAAAACATTAGAGATCTTTTATTTTAATATATAAATACCCTTATTCTTTTCATTAATGGTTTGTATTTATTTTGAACCATTTAAAAAATAGTTCAAAACTCTAGTGGTCTGCTGAAACAAACTTAATATGATTAAATGATTGTTAAGTTTGATTCAAGGTGGTTTTTAGATCCATTATAACATAACTTGACCTATTTAAAATCTTTACTTTGAAAAAATTCAAAGCTTGTTGGTAGATTATCCTTAGTAGTTCTTGGTAGTTATATTCTTAGATAGAACTAAGCAATCCATATATAAAATAACTTATTAGATAAATAAATATTTGTTTGATAGTATTTGAGCTTTTCTATCATTAGGCTTTAATTTGTGCCAAGATTATCACTTGGTAAATATTTGTTTAATCAGTGATTTGGGCTTGCCTAGATAAAAGCAAGAGTTCTCAATGTGGCCCTTCAGCAAACACTGTCAGCTTCACCTAGGAAGTTGTTAAAAACGCAAATTCAGTCTCCACTGCAAACCTATAGGACCAGACTCTAAGGATGGGACCTAGTAGGCACTTACAGGAATTCTGATGCAGTTTGAAACTGCTGAAATAGAGGATACAGGATAGATAAACTATAGTCCCTAGTGATCATGAGGATCATGATCACTAGGATCATGATCACGAGGATCATGATCACTAGGAATTAGTAACTTTTCATTGAAAGCACTAATTCCTTATTTATCTATTTAAAATGCAATAGCATAATATTCTGATGTTAAAGTATAATGTATGATAAGGATAAATAAATAAAGCAAAGTATAGTTTTCAAAACCTTTATACCTGACACCTAGTATAACTTTCAGGAAACATATTGGCAAGCATTTCACACTAAATTAATACCACCATTAGAAGACAAAGTTAGTGCAACTTTGAAGTTGAAATTTCATGAATTAGAGGCTTATAGGACAAAATTGAGCAACTTATTTCTACTAGTAGTTCTTATCTTGGAATAAGGAACAATATTTATTTTATATACTTATATTTGTATATTTATATGAATACTTGAATTATTTTGTCAGTAAATAACTTTTTAAATCAAAACAACTCCAGTAGGTTATATTAAAAAGAGAAGAAAATGGAACACAAATCTACAAGGTTAGACTACTAAATCTTGAGTTGCAAAGCAGCTGATATATTAAAGCATTTAGAGTCATTAGTAGGTTCATGTATAGTACAATGTTAAAGAAAAAAGAAATAAGAGCTCCATTTCAGGATTAGTCACTAGTCCTCAGATTTTCAATATTTTATTTTTTAATGAATCAGATTATATTTCCTGACGTTTCTTCAGAATTTGGTGCTTATGAACTCTACATCCTTCTTGAAGACATTACTTTCTCTCCCTCCTCTGATATTGATGTCTTTTCTGTTTTTCTTTTTTTTCCTTTTTCTTTCTCTTTTTTTGTTGGTTGTGGGGCCTGGGCGCTGTCCCTTAGCTCTTCAGCTCAAGGCTAGCGCTCTACCACATGATTCTGGCTTTTTCTGCTTATGTGGTGCTGAGGAATCGAACCCAGGACCTCATGCATACTCTACCTCTGAACCACCTTCCCAGCCCTCTTTTCTGTTTTTCTAAAACAACATTTTCTTCAACATGTACTTCTTCACAGTGATTGTTGTCCACATATAAGGATTTTTGTTTTTTTATTATCATCTTTTCCCTTTATACTATTGCTGTGCAGGTTATTTACGCTGGGCAAATTGAAACGTGGTTGGGGCAGGCACAAGAAAATTTGAGGCACAGTAGGAGTGGAGGTCACATTTTTATTCCCAGGATCACAGCAGCAGTGGTCCTGTCCAGCAGTGTTACCTTTTTAATACTCTCACTAGACCAAAGTGGCATCTGACCAAGAAAGCTTACATAAGGTAGCACACGCGGATATGATGTACAGGTTACGTGAATATGTTGAACCAGCTGCATCATAGGTCTTGCTAGGTGCATTTCCAGAGCCCTCCAGAAGTTCTGGTGAGAAAGCTTTACTTTTTCCATTTTCCCTTTAAATATCCATTGAGGACTTTATGAATGCTTTCATTCTTTTAATAGTGCATATATAACTCTACTCTATATCTACTTTCATTTTCTTTTAAGTCCAAATCTTTACAGATTATTATATTTGATTATGATCTTTTAATTAAATGAATTCAGGATTTGTAAAGCTCAATTAATTATTTGTTGTCCAAAATCTTTTCTATCCCAACCCATTTTTTTTGTCAGAGGCATTATTATCTGGCCATTTTCCAAACACTTCTTTCAATTTCACTCTTCCTTCATCTTCTCTCACTAAATCACCCTAAAATCATTCCCTTTCAAAGAGTATGCCTTATCTTGCTTTTATGCCCATTGCTAGCATATTAGTCAGAGGATTTCTTAGCTATGAGGAGAGAAACTACAAAACATAAATTTCCATACTGATTAACCCACTGAAATGCTGTTCAGTTCATATTATGGGGTCCTGATATATCTCTTTTCCTAAAGAAAATTGAATTTATAATGTTTATGTATTCACCATACTGAAATATTGCACTACAACTTCATAGCAAACAGGAATAATCCTAATACCTAAGCTTAGAATTCAATAATCATTCTCACTCCTTTCCTTTGCTATGTCTATCTCTGTGTCTCCTTTTCTTCTTAGAGACAGGATATTTTTGTGCAGCCCAAACTGACCTTGAACTCTCAGTCCTTCTGCCTGAGATTTCTGGTTATTGGGATTATAGATAGGCGCCATCACAGATGACCATATAGTACAATTTTAGCTCTATATTGATGTATATTTTAGACTGAGATTCTATATATTTTAATTATTTATTATATAAACTTTGTGTAGTGTATGAAAGAAAAGGAAACCATGTCTCAGTGATTTTACTTTAGAGATGAAGTCTTGATTAGGATTAGTTCCTCATATAATATGTGTGTGTGTGTATGTGTGTGTGTGTGTGTGTGTGTGTGTGTGTGTGTGTGTGTGTGTGTGTATCTATATAGGCAGCCTTTTTATAATATCTTGTGTTTTATAACAACAAATCAAATGCAATATTAGAGAAATATAAAGTGCCTTTAAACATTGTTAATTTTATAGGAGACTAACTCATTTGACCTGGCATGTGAGCTGTATAAGTTTAGTGAAAAAATACCTAAGAATATATTGAAGTCAAACTTAATACTGGATACCAACTGGTCAAATATAAAATTCACCTGCTCTTTAAAAAGGTGCATTTAGAGAGGATTACTTCTGGGCCTAGGTGGCTCATGCCTGTAATTCTAGCTACTCAGGAGGCTGAGATCTAAGGATCATAGTTCAAAGCCAGCTTGGGCAGCAAATTATGTGAGACTCCTTTTTTGTTTGTCAATCTTGGGGCTTGAACTCAAGGCCTGGGTGCTGTCCCTGAGCTCTTTTGCTCAAGTCTAGTGCTCTACCACTTTGTTCCATTGTTCCACTTCTGGTTTTCTAGTGGTTAACTGCAGATGAGTCTCACAAACTTACCTGCCTGGGCTGACTTTGGACCATGACCCTCAGATCTCAGCGTCCTGAATAGCAAGTATTACAGGCATGAGCCTCCAGAGCCTGACGATGTGATACTCTTTATCTTCAATTAACAACCCAAAATCTGGAAGTGCAAAAGTTTGAGCAGAAACACTCAGGAACAATGCCTAGGCCTGGAGTTCAAGCTCCAAGAGAGAAAGCGACAGAGAGAGACACACACCACACACACACACAGAGAGAGAGAGAGAGAGAGAGAGAGAGAGAGAGAGAGAGAGAGAGAGAGAGAGAGGGAGGGAGGGAGGGAGGGAGGGAGGGAGAGAGGGAGAGAGGGAGAGAAACAGAGAGGGAGAGAAACAGAGAGGGAGGGACAGACAGAAAGACAGACAAAGATAGAGACAAGACAGAAACAGAGAGACACACAGAGAGAATTACTGTTATAAGCATTAGGAGCTCAGTCCCACAAGGGAAACTCTTGAACTCTGTAGTCTACTGCTTAGAAATGTCCCATTGAAGAATGAGGAAGCTGGCACATTTATTTTGCCCTCCTATTCATCACTGGCTAAGGGCCAACCTTAGCATTTTACTGCCCAGAATTTGGGCTGAGCATGAGCTATCTACCCAAGAGAAATCACACAGGGAAAAAAATGAGACATACATTGTGAGTGAAAATCTGATACTGAGGGCACAATGTATCTCCCATGACTGCACTGTAGTTGAATTCAGAGATGGTGCTAGGAGAAATGACTCAGTGAGTTAGCAGTATAGGCTAAATTATTTATGGAAATTTTAAGGAGATATTTCCTGGACACCTTTTATGTGCTAAGTATTAGCAAGGTATTGGGAAGATACAAACTGGCAAAGTCAGAAATCTGGTCTCTGTTTTTTGAGTATTCCCACATCAAATGATCTCTTCAACCTCATGAGTTTTACTCCAAAATATTTTCATGTCTTTCTCCTCTGCTTTCAATGCCAGTGCCCTAGTCTAAACTCTCATCATAATTATTCACACGGACAATGGAAGGAGAAGGAGTCTATTCATTTGTTTTTCTTGCTTTCACTTTTACCCTGTTTGAAATGACTTAAAGGTTACCTAGGGAATTAAGAATAAAATTCAATGTTTCTTCTCATTCGGTTTGTCTTTCCAGAATCACTTTTCTTTCCTTCATCTCACAGCACGTATTGTTCATTTCTGAATGCTGTAAGATACTTTGTTCCCTGAATTCACCAGGTGATATACAGTCTATTACTGCAGACTTTCTGATCTCCTTTAAAAATGAGCCTCTACTCTTAAGCAACAATTCTTACTAATGTAACTCTATTTTCTATTTAACTCCTAGTATTAAATCAAATGAGATCGTGTAATATGATTCTTACCTTTCCTTGTTAGGCTATAATTTAATCGATAAATCCATTACATATGTTATTGTCCTGTACTGCAGATATTCTGTTATCTGCCTCCCAACTAGACTATGAACTTCTTGAAGCAAAAGATTTGTATGATTTAGGTCTGTTTCCATGATCTAAAGCCTGAAACTGTGTTCATTTTCAGTAATATTGAGTGGACTATGAATTCATGTAAGAAGATGATGCCAATTTATTCCAAGGGTCTCAGTTTTTTTAAAAGGCACGGTGTCCACCATTAAGAAACTTCCAATTACCTTGCCCATGTAATTGTAACCCCTCTGTATGGTATTTTCACAATAAAAAAAGAAACTTCCAGTCTGATGGCTTTTAACTTTTTTTAGAAATTTAATTATATATCAGATCAGTGTATGTAATAACTTCAAGTACCTTCCCAGTGAGTTTATATGACCTTAAAAAGTGTGATGTTGTCTAAATGGTTCGCGGTAAAGCAGATTTCCTTGGTATTAGCTGTAGACTTCATTTTAGGCAATTATGGTCCTAATTTCCTCCAATTATTCCTGCTGAGTACCTCTGCAACCTTCCATATCTCCAGGCCTCACATTCTCAAAATTGGATAAAAATCTCAAACCTAGCTTCTGGAAACTGCAATGGTTTACTCTTCCCTAGTAGTCTCTGTCTTTGTTTCATTTTATAGTATATTTTAACATATTACAGATGTAAATGGCAATGAGACAATTAGAAAAAGATTTCTTTCTCTCTGCCTTCATTTACCTGTTGCTTCATGAAACAGGAAAATACTATCTTTTCTCATCATTCAACATCTTTTCTTTATATTAACATCAAAGGATGCAAGATGTCAGGGTGTTTATAGCTCTTCAAGTTACAAATAAAAAAGTTTAAAATGAGAAGATTAATCCAATATGCTCTTCAAGTTACAAATAAAAAAGTTTAAAATGAGAAGATTAATCCAATATGCCAGATCTTAGCAAACTAACACATGAATTAATGAACAAATGATAAAGTTATTGTAGTAATAAGACTGTCCCCTTTGCCAAACAATCTCTTCTGACTGCTTAGATATTACCTAGCACAGTTTTAACAAAAATTCCCTATACATTTGGCAAGATTCTCCTTACCCTTGATGTCTCTCCAAAGAATTTTATCCACCAATGACCCCATTCTGCCCTTTAGCTCTAAATTTCTGTCTTTGTTTGCTATATTTAAAAAGACTTGTTTCTTTTTCATATTACTATGATCTTCACAGCTGTTGCAAACATCCTGAATTAAATAAAACTTTCCTTACTGTTTTCATATGTGCCAAAACATTATCTCAATATTAAACCAATAGACATTATACCTGGCATTTTAGACTGCTCTAGCATTTTCTGAAATAACTCAAAATAATTAAACTTATCATGTGTTTCCACCAAAATAAATATCTAAATAATAGTAGAGGTATGGGTCATAAAATCTATCCAATTTATCCTAATAAGTGTCTGATAATGAACTCTCATGTGATCTCCTCTTGTCCAGGTATTTTTTCACACTAGTTCTTTTCCCTTATCACAGGAAAATTCTGCCTCGGAATCTTTGCTTCTGCTTCACTGTCTTGCTTAAGTGTATTTACGAGATGTAAATCATAACCCACATCTTTTCATCTGCATCAAATGTAAAATAATGAGTCCACATTTGTAGCTTAGTTTAATAGTATATTACTTTTTCCCATTTCCCTATGGTATATTAAGTTGTACCCAAATTGTAAATAATATTGATAATCTCATAATTAATTTATGTTACATGAATAATTTTTCATAAAAATAATTGGAATTATTATCTATGTATAAGCAAGTGAATAAAACATGAATATATTTAATGACAATTGATGAAAATTATATGTTAGCTCTAGCTCTTAAAAGAAATCTCTAAGAAGGATATGTATACTATTATGCCACTAAGAAGAGTCAAATACAAAGTCCCAGGAACTTTGAGATCCTTTCAGAAAAGCACATAGCTAATATATGGAAAATCTGCAATTTAATGGCTAATCATCTTACTGAAATATGTTCTTACTTTTCTCTCCTCTACTTCACATGGAACAATATATTGTTTAAGAAATGTAGGGAAGCATTTCTCTAGAAGAAGAAGGATGAACTAGAGATATTAGAGTATGTATGCCCTTCTCTGTCATTCATCCTTCTATTATTTGCATGTTGCTATTGATATGGGTACAAGACAAAGATTTTTCTAAAGGCGGAATGAAATGCTGATGCCAAACAACTTTCTTTTTTAGAGTATTTCCTCTAAGGCTGCCAGGGAGATTACATAAGTAACTTCCCTGATGGCTGGTTGTCATTGATATGTAAGAATAGCTTTGTAAAGGCCAATTGAGGTTAGATATCCACAAACATGTACAATTTGGAAACTAAAAAGAAGCATATCATTTTCATTTTTGTCCTTTCATTCTAAATATTTTTATGCCCAAAATATACATAGACTGGCCCAGAATAGCATAAATGAATGTGCAATGCTTCAGAAGAAAGTAAAATATGGAGTTTTGAAATTTAAAGGAATCAAGCATTCATATGACTGCAATAAATTTCTTATCACTTGCCTAATTTCAAAAGTTGAAGTTGGAACTCAGTCATTTTTCTATACTGTGTATGGATTATATTTGATGTGCAGCATCTGTTCAATTTTTTTAATAAAACAGCAAAGTGACTTTGGATACTTCTGATATACAATGGGATTATGATGTGCATTTGCATCTCCTTTTACCTCTAGCGAATATAGCATTATGAAAGAAAAAATGAAATGGAAACAAGCTGTTTCACTTTCTAGCACAAGCATCAGGTTGACCCAGCACTTGAGATGTAAATCTTACAATGAAATATTCATCTTTAACACACCATTTACACAGTAGTTTCCCCTCATCAGTGGACAGTGTATTACAAGACCCACAGGAAACACCTGAATTTATAAATTGTGAAAAACTTTATATGTACTATGTTTTTCATATAGATAGACATATCTTTGCTAAAGTTTAATCTATAAATTGGTCACGGTAATGGATTGACAACAATATCTAATACTGCTGTCAGGATAGTCAATATGATAACTGAGATAGCTACTAAGTAACTAGTGAGGATATACTGAACCAATGGATGATTGACAACTTGTGTAGGAGGGAGAAGGGTAGCACACAATTTCATCTCACTACTCAGAACAATGTGCTATTTAAAGCATAAATTAGTTCTGGAATTCTCCATTTAATATTTTCAGGCGGTGGTTTGTCTTCAGATAACTGAAAACATTGATAAGGATAATACTGTGTTTAGTACTTCATTTACATAAATGCTTCAAATATATAAAAATTACTGGTAGATAATTTTGCAAAAATCATTCACCTATAAATGCATATGAAATAAACCAATATACTAGCACCCATAAACTTCTAGATTTTACACTTACAATAATATCTTTAAAAAATTTCATTACCAGTTATTTGATTTTATAGTTTTATACCTTTTATATACTTAATATTTTATTGACACATTTCCTTTATTGAGGTATAAACTAAGGATATGGTATTGTTGGTTTCACTTTACTTCTCCATGTCTTTTTATTAACCTTTGGCAAAGTAAACATTTCAAGTAAGATTAGAATCTATACTTCATAAAATTTTCTATCTTAACAAAATAAGCCTGAATTTATCTTCCCACTCTGATATCAGTAAAAATGTATATGAATAAGAGTTTTTAGCATTCTGAGGTCAGAACAAGATTTCAGATATGAAGCAGCCAAATGTTCACACCAAAACAGAGAAAGCTAGATGGCCTAAAAGGAATGGAATAGTTTGTATGGAGAAATGTTTAGCTAGTTATCTACCATAGTGCTTTTCCATTTGCAGTCACCAGACCAGATTTGTTTCTATCACTGAAGACTTTGTAAGAAATGTAAACTCTTGAACTATCTACTAGATGTGGTGAGTTCTATAACCTCAATTTTCACATACCTGTAAATGAGTCTGATGGATAGCAAAATCTGATCAACACTTTATTCATCCATCACATATTTAAGTACTTACTATATGCCCGGGCTAGGTGAGTAGCAGACATAGAAATAAGGACTCAAGTTACCAATAGCAACCATTTATTGTGAGTTTATTCTTTGACAAGAAATTGCAGCAACTGAGGTCATTTTGCCTTTATAACAACTTTTCATTTACATGTTATTTCCACTGTAGTGTTCAAAATTCCTTTTTCAGAAAGCGATGTGAGCACATAACAGAAGTCAGTTTTGTTGAACATGTGCCTGGTTCTGAGACAATCTAAGGTGATTACTCAGAGAAGGTGATATCTGAATTGTCTGAAAATTGAACTTGCATTTCTAAAGAAATAGCAAGTTGAAGGAGAACAAAAGAAATAATTACATGTAATTGTGAAGTGGGTATTCATTTTGACCTAACTATAACCAGCCTGAGTCATAACCACCATAATTGCCCCTAACTCACTGTTCTAAGATACATGAATCCTGGTGTATGAGGGCCAAGGTCTCACAGGTGCTATGATGCCCCAAAAAAGAGACAAAAAGATCTAGGATTACACAAAGTACAATTTATGGCAGAGACAGAAATACGATATGGAGCAGAAGTATGACCTGTTGGATCCTCACAATTTGGGTCAGTAACAAGGGCACATCTATAAGTTAAAACAAAGTGATTTCATTCTTGCTCAAATGTCCCTGGTTTATCACAAGATGTTATTGAGGAGTCAAATGAATTCCTGGAGCCAAGGTCTGGGTGTAAAGTACCACTTATAATTCAAATGGTCTCTAATCTACTATCATTTTCTGGGATATTTCACAGGAAAAACTGAGTAGGGTTACTGTGCAATAATCTTGGGTTTACAACTCAAGATAGTTACAGCTATGTCAAGCCATATTCACACATAACTGACCTACTTCTCTCCTGCACAGTCTCCCAGAATACTATGCATAAACAAAAACCACTAGAGTGGAATATGGAGCTTTACAACTGGACCCAGAGGATGTCAGCACTGGTATCTTTGATTGTAGCTTCAGGTAAAACAGGTACATTTGGTCTAGAATCAAATCAGTTTTGGAGTGTTAGAAGCACATGCCTGTAATTCTATCTATGCAAGAGGCTGAGATTTGAGGGTCACAGTTAAAAATCAGCCTGGGCAGGGAAATAGGTGTGACTCTTATCTCCAAATAACTACCTAAAATTGTCCCAAAGTAAAGCTGTAACTCAGTGCTAAAGCACTAGTCTTGCCTTGAGCAAAAGAAGCTCAGGGGAATGCTCAGGCTTGAGTTCAAGCCCCAGGACTCACATAAAATCGAAAGTAACTTTTGTCCTACTACTCTATGAGCTTCCCCCCTCTGACCTCAGTCTTGCTGCTACCCATAATCATATGTAACTCTTTGCAATCATAAATCTCTTTCTCTCACTTTGGTGTGACAGAACCTTTTGGCCAGTTATACTCTAGGACTGCATTTTTCTAGAATGGTAATTTTCTAGGCAATACATGCTGGTAATTTATCACAACACTCAAAGGAAATTATTATACTTCACCTGTATAGTAAATTATTATACTTCACCTGTATAGTAATAATAAAAATGCATGAAGAAAAAATGCATAAGCAGAAAAAAATTGAAAACCTAACTCTAACTAGGTAACTAATTGTCTAAAGACACTTGACTTTGAAGTGACAGAGGAAGGTTCAAGCCCTAGGTTAAGCTGTAAATTCCCTTAGGTGTGAAAGACTATCATAAGATAAGGAATGTGAACGGTGATTTGAATGCAGGCTCTGTAAAGGGTGATCTGATTGAGAGTTGAGAATGCTTGCCACTTCCCAGCTTCATAAGAAAGTATTTCATCACTGATCACTAGGTAAGGGGATAACAAGCTGAGGTTGGCCCTGGTCAAATGAAACCCTAGTGGAGCAATAAACCAAAGCCAATGGGGTTGATAATAGGGCTCAAGTGATAGAGCACCAGTACAGAAAACATGAGGCCCTGAGTTCAAACTCCAATACTACTAAAAACAAACAAAAAATTTCTATTGAATGCATATCATCTTCACACCATTGCAAAGTTATAAAACAGTAAGTCAAGCCATTATAACTTGGGATGTCTGTATACACAATAAAGTAACACCTACAAATTAATGTGAACCTTGTGGTTCATGTGTAAACATTTTTTGCACATTTTCTGCTTATCAAGCCATGCAGTTTTCATAATAACTCTGGTTGTAATGCAAAAGAGTTTATAGACATTATATAAACAAGTGGGCATGATTGTGTTCCAGTAAAACTTTATAGACACTGAAATATAAATTTCACTTATTTCTACATATCATGATCAGAGTACATTTGATACATACATGAAAAAATTAAAAATTTCTACATATTACAAAATAATATTATTCAGATTGTTTTAATGATTTAAGAATGGAAAACCATCCCCTCCAATGGTTTATGCTTATAATCCTAGCTACTCAGGAGGCTGAGATCTGAGGATCATGGTTGGAAGCCAGCACAGCCAGGAAAGTCTATGAGACTCTCTTATCTCCAATTAACCAGGAAAAAACCAGAAGTAAAAGTGTGGTTCAAGTGACAGAGCACCAGTCTGGAACCCTAGTACCATAGTTCCTTATCCCCCCCACCAAAAAAAAAATAATAATAACTGTTGTAGCTTCTAGGGCATACAAAAAATACATGAACTAGACCTGGACCATCAGCTATTGTTTCCTGACCCATATAATATTTTACATTAACTCAAAACTCTCAGCAACTCGAGAAGAATGAGAGACTTTGAAAGGGAGAAAGAAGAAAGGTTAAAGAAAGGGGGAAAATACCATCCTAAGCAATTGAGGAAGTGGTTAAAGTTGCTGCATTTATGGTTAAAAACTACTTTCTATAAACCCAGAGTTAACTTTATGACATCTTAGTGAGATTTGGAAAAATATCCATCTCCCTGAGCAAGGATTATAGTCTCTAAAGCCTTACTTTTAGCCTTACCCCAATGCCACATGCTTTTGGTGATTCCTACATAAATTTTTATGGCATTGCTAGATTTTTCTTTCTTTTTGACCTCTCCTTTTGATTTGTAAATAAACCCTAACTCACATAACAAGTCTTCCATGCTCAAAATATAAAATATTAAGTACTGTTTTATTTTTTATCTTGCCATAATTATTGGTCATCGTCTATAAAGGATGGAGCCCAATAAGTACTAAATATTATATATTTATCTTTATATTTTTAATATTTTTATCTTTTATCTTTTTCTTTCTCTATTTGCAAAAGTCCCTTCAATTATATATTCAAGTCCTTTTTGCTAAGCTGCTCTGGTATGTTGACTGAAAATAAGTAACAGTTAAACAAGCTAGAGGAAGCATTATTACCAAAAATTTGGACAAGCTCCAACACACACTCACACAAACACACACACATACAACACACATCAGAAAATAAGCATAGTTAATGAAAGTATGTACCAGACTGAGAAGCAGGCCAGAACATTATTGTATGGATTGGCAGAAATAGAGGTAGAACATAAACGATTAACAGACTTTCTATTATCTGAAAATTCTTCAATACTGCCAGATGTGATAGAATACATTTGTTATCCTAGCATTCAGGAGACAGAAGTGGATGATCAAGAGTTCAAAGTCTAACTGGGCTATGTAGTAAGAACCTGTCTGAAAAACAAGACAAAACATAACAAAGAAACCTGTTGGCATAAATAATACCCTCTTGGCATAAATAATACTGGTTATCAAGGTGCTATTTAAGGTTTTCCATTGGAACAGTATTATGTATAGTATGTTCAAAGGAACTTAACATTCTGTTTTGAAACTGGTGAGTCAAAAATTGCATTCCCTTAGCTTTCATATAATTTTACAATGCTTCTTCAAGGAAGCCAAAGCTGTTTGGCATTCCTTGTTTCTTCATTCTACATTTCATGGATGAAAAACAAAAGTAGTAATCTCATGTTAAATTAAAGGAACCTCACACAATTGAAAATTATAGTAAACCTACTTTCAGATTTAAGTTCCACTATTGTAAATTATGTAATTTGAGTAACTTGCTTATTTCTGTCAAGCAGTAATTTCTTAAAAGTAAACTAAGAAAAATAATTCTTACAGCTGTTTAGGGGAGGACTAAAGGTGAATGTAAATTATAGATTAAATTATAGATGCTATAGTAAAATAGCTTACAAAGACAAAGTGACTGTTGTACAAGTATACATGAATTTTCAAATCATTATCAAAGGGGTAATCATTCATCAGCATAAATAAATCTTTACTTGAATTATTGATAATGTTTTTCTTTGATATGTGGCATGACTGACATTTATGTGCTTTGAGAACTAAAACACATTTCTTTTCACTTATGAGATTTAATTGCCTTTCCCAAAGACAAAATAAATAATACAATATCATTATATGATAAGATGTGCCAATAAAAGTGCTATTTCCAGCCAGGCGCCAGTGGCTCATGCCTGTAATCCTTGCTACTCAGGAGGCTGGGATCTGAGGATTGTGGTTCAAAGCCAGCCCGGACAGAAAAGTCTGTGAGACTCTTAGCTCCAATTAACCACCAGAAAACCAGAAGTGGTGCTGTGGATCAAAGAGTGTGAAAGAGTGTTAGCCTTGAGCTGAAGAGCTCAGGGACAGTGCCCAGGCCCAGAGTTCAAGCCCCACAATGGACAAAATAAAAAGTGTTATTTCCATTCAGAAATGTGTAATTTTTCTCAACCCATGTTTAAAACTTTGTCTTAAATATCAGTGAACCAGATATTTTATAATTTGGTAGAATACCTTGTAAAATACCTCATCTAATCCATTTCCTTCCCAGTAACTGAAATTTCAACCAGGAAAATAATTTATTGGAATTAAGTTTTTCTCTCTAATTTATATCACTGAATTTCCACTAAATACAGCATACTAAGTCCCAAATAACTTAGTGAGCTTGTTGCTGGGTTCTGCTACCTCATGCCTATAATTTTAGCTACTCAGGAGGCAGCGATCTAAGGATTGAAATTCCAGGCCAACAGAGAGTAGAAAAATCTTCAAGACTAAAACTGTATCTTCAATTAAACAGCAAAAAGTTGGACTAAAGGCGTTACTTCAGTGGTAGACCACTAGCCATGTGTCAGAATGCCAAACGAGAACAGGCGGACCTGAGTACCAGCACACACACACACACACACACACACACACACACACACACACACACACACACACACACACACACACACACACACACACACACACACACACACACACACACACACACACACACACACACACACACACACACACACACACACACACACACACACACACACACGAAAATAGGAAAGAAAAAGGTATGAGTTTATCAAAAGAATAAAAAAGGATTATAGAAATTAGGAAAACATAAAGTGGATTTGAATTTTAGACTAATTTGAATAAGCATACTTGATGTGGAAGATTGAGCCTTTTACTCTCATTGTGTGATTTGTAATATGAGAACAGGATACTTCCACATATATTTGCTGTGAAAAATCCCTTGAGTAGGTATGTTCCTATGTAAGAATCATAATTTCAATTTCCCATAATACTGTTCAGTGAATGAATGTTATCTGTGATTATGATTATAATATCCACATGTGTATCCCATAGGAAATTAAATGCCAACTTGGAAATTTATTATCTTTTCCCTTTTAAGCTTGTTCCTTCTCCTATATCATTGCTTCTGTCCTCAGTCTTCTTTTTTCTTTTTGTACTGGTCCTGGGGCTTCAACTCAGGGATTAGATGCTGTTCTTGGGCTTTTTTCCTCCAAGGCTAGTGCTCTACCACTTAAGCCACAGCTCTACTTCTGAAATTTTGGAATTTCATTGGAAATAAGAGTCTCACACTTTCCCACCTGGGCTGGCTTTGAACTGCAATTCTCACATCTCATACTCTTGAGTAGCTTGGATTACAGGTGTGAGCCACCAGCGCCCAGTAGTACTCAGTCATTAGTACTCAGTCATTTAAAATCACTTAAGCCTAAAGCCCCAAGATCTATGAACAGGACCTAGGGCTTACCCTATACTCATGAGTTACCTGTTTTTTGTTTTTTGTTTTTTAATTTTATTTTATTTTATTTGAGAACATACTGTACAGAGGGGTTACAATTACATGGGCAGGATAATGCATACATTTCTTACCAAGCATTGCAGCCTCCTCCTTTGTTTACCCTTCACCTCCCTTCCTAGCCTTCCCCCTCCCCCCCCACCCAATCATACCCCCCTCCCCCCCCCCACACCGACATTGTAAAGCTGGTTTTGACATGACATTTTGTACTTCTCGTTGTTGCAACAGGTCCACCTGAATCCTTAAATGACTTGTTTGTCCCCATCTCCTCCACATGTTATACTGACATCAAATATAGTTAAAGCGGGGGGTTACACTGTGGGGGAGGGACATACAAAGTAACAAAGAAATAATCTTATAACTTAAAGCTGTCAAGGAGAAAAGGTTAATCACCTATAAAGGGAAACCAATTAGAATTACCTCAGATTTCTCAGCAGAGACAATCAAAGCAAGAAGAGCCTGGAATGACGTATGCCATTCCCTAAAAACAAACAACTATCAACCAAAAATACTGTACCCAGCTAAACTCTCCTTCATAACTGAAGGCCAAATTAAAACCTTCCATAGCAAAGAAAAATTGAAACAATACATCTCCACCAAACCAACCCTACAAAAGATTCTTAAAGATGTCCTACACATAGAAAACCAACAAGACCTCAACAAAGGCCAAGAAACTGCACCCAAACTGAGAATCCAAGAACCTTAGGGAGTTACCTGTTTTTGAGTTCTGATCCCCACCTTCTTAATTCACATTCTTGTGAAAGATGTTTCTATGCCAAGTCTGAGTTGCTGTTCCTACTACCATTGTTCTTTTAGCCAATGGAATATGATAAAAAAAAATAAAAAAAAAAAGGTCACTTCCAAGGCTAGGGGATAAAAGGCTTTCTTTCTTGATCCCTTCGTCCATAGCCACAATGCTGTGAAGATTCACCTGCATAGTCCCATAAAAAAGACCTATCTATACAGAAACTGTAGTTTCTGGCTAACAGCCAAAATAAATCTACCATTTACAGGAGGGAATCACTTTGAAAAGGCAACTTCTTGTCCCAGTCAAAACTTCAGACAAATTCAGTACCAATCAACTTTCTGTCAGCAATTGCTTCAATAAGGACCCTGAATGTGGCTCATGATATCAAGCTGATCTGACATTGTAACCTACAGAAACTATGAGAAATAATAAACCATTATTGGTTTGTCAAGTTTTTTAAATTTGGAAGTGATGTTTTATGAGTATCTACTTTGGGACCACTAAACCAACAAATCAATTTTTTGGAAAACACAAATGTAGTCATGGTGTTCTCTCTTACAGCTTTCTATGATCTCTATTTGCCTATCAAATGAAAGTAAAAAGTTTTAGTAGTTTAACCATCTCTTGCATATGTGCACAATATCATCTCCATAAAATTTGCTTCACATACATACACACACTCACACACCCCTGCATAAAATATTAATCTTCATTCTTTTGTAATAATCTTTATATTTTTAATATCAGCATGGGCTTATTACTTGATTAGCTCTTAGTATAGTTATCAGACTTTTCCAAGATGTCTTTTATATTTTTATTATAACCTACCTGTATTCCTAAACACAGTGTCATATTTTAAATTGTGTCTATTTACCCCTTGCACCATAACCCATTAAATGATAAAGTCCCTCAGAATCATGTATAACACATAATAGATGTTAGTAAATAATTACTGAACATTTGAATTTTTAAATAAATTGTTTCAGGTAAAACTTCACAGAGGATCCATATACCTACCTTGGTTCCCTTTTAAGTCAAGTTGCCTTCATCCTTGAACTTCCTCTTCAATTTTTTGATGCCAGTTTTGGAGCTTGAACATAAGGCCTGGACGCTGCTCTTGAGCTACTTTTTGCTCAAGGATAGCACTCAAACACTTGAAGCACAGCTCAACCTTCTGGTTTTGGGGGTGGTTTATTGGAGATAAGAGTCTCATAGATTTTCCTGGCCCAGTTGATTTTGTTCCTTGGTCTTCATATCTCAGCCTTCTGAGGAGGTAGAACTATAGACATGAGACACCAGTGCTGAGCTCCTCTTCAGTTTTATGAATGACTATCTCCTGTATCTGGAAGTGTATGACTCAAATTATAGAGCACCTGTCTATCATGTTTGAGGACCTGGGTTCAATCCCCAACATCACAAAAAATATACCTCTACACCTGTCAGAAAATTGTGTTTTGTATATTTTTAACTAGGCTAAACAAAGATCATGAGATGGTTTTTTAGCCCTTAGCCAATATTAAATACGAACTTATACAATCTGGTTTATCTTCCAGTTGTATAAATCTTTTACCTACTCCAAAGTGAAAATTATAATTTCGTTTTTTCCTTTATAATATTGCCATAGTTTGGAAGTTGTAATTAGTTCACTATATTTCACAGTCTCTGTAGAACTTTAGATTTGGGCAGCATTTATGTTTGTTTGTTTATGATGCATCAGATTTAATTCTTGGCTTAAAAAAACATTGGCTAGAATTTAAATCTCTTATTTTATTGCATATTAGTTATCTAAAATATTTAAACTCTTCTAAAATAAATGACAGAAAAGTATTACAATTATGAACACTAAAACTTCATTGAAAAAGTTAACTTGTAAAAGGAAAATATAAGAAAAAGCACAATTATACTAATGTGAGAAAAGATTATTTGTAAATGAAAAATTATTTCCAAATTCACTTAGGATTATGTGAGTGAGCTGCCAAGATATGTGTGTGTGTGTGTGTGTGTGTGTGTGTGTGTGTGTGTGTGTGTGTAAATCTATTATATAATATATGTAATCAATTGAAAAAGAAAGCTTGTTTCAATCAGAACATTAAAACATTCACAATGTTCTCACTTAAATACTATAAACAATTTAGGGTTTTTTTTGGGGGGGGTCTGGTCGTGGGGCCTGAACTCTGGGCCTAGATGCTGTCCCTCAGCTCTTCAGCTCAAGGCTAGCGCTCTACCACTTGAGCCACAGTGCCACTTCCAGCTTTTTTCTTTTTGCTTATGTGGTGCTGAGGAATCGAACCAAGGGCCTCATGCATGCAAGGCAAGCACTCTACCACTGACCCACCTTCCCAGCCCACTATAAACAATTTAAAAGACTCACCATTAGCATCTTGGTTCTCAGAAATACTTGAAGTAAAATATTGCATGAATTAAAGTGATTTTTCAATTATGTGAAGAATATTATAATGGTTTCTCAGCAGATAAAATTCAGGTTCATATTTTTAGCAGAAAAATAGCATTTAGAGCAAGAATGGTTCTATATCTAATGTGCAAAAGAGGACATTTTTCACAATGTTAAAAAATTATAGGTATATCTTATGAGATCTCAGAATACTAATGAAGGTTTAGTGAATAAAAATTGAAATAAAAATATCTCCTGAAAATACAATTCTTTTATATTTCAACCTGGAATAGTGCTTCACACCTATACCAGCACTTGGGAGGCTGAAGGAGGAGGAATGCAAAAATTAGGACTAGCCAGATACATAGATATTGTCTCAAAATAATTTTTTTTAGTTTCACATATCTTGTTATGTGTTTGAATATTTTTCTTTTTCTTTTTTTTTGTACTGGGATTGAACACAGGATGGTGTACTTGCTAGACAGGTGCTTTGTCACTGAGCTATATCCCAACAGCATTTCAAAATATGTGGTCAAAAATCCAGAAAAGCACCAGGTGCCAGTGGTTCAAGCCTGTAATCCTAGTTACTCAGGAGGCTGAGATCTGAGGATCATGGTTCAAAGCCAGCCCAGGCAGCAATGTCTATGAGACTCTTATCTCCAATTAACCACCAGAAAACCAGAAGTGGTGCTGTGGGTCAAATGGTAGAGTGCTCACCTTGACCTGAAGATCTCAGGGACAGTGCCCAGGCCCAGAGTTCAAACCCCACAACCAACAAAAACAACAAAGTCCAGAAAAGATATTGTGTGTGTGTGTGTGTGTGTGTGTGTGTGTGTGTGTGTGTGTGTGTGTGTGTCTGTGTCTGTGTCTATGTCTGTGTCTGTGTCTGTGTCTGTGTGTGGTCATGGTTCTAAGTCACTTACAAAGTCAATACTGGAAATTATATTAGGAAATCACTAAGGAAATATTTCTAAATTAACTATTTTCAGGGTTCAAAAGAATCAAGATGGCAGAACTTAGAGTACCCACAAATAAAACTATTTGCACATTACTGTCACATGTTACTATGTCTCAAAGTTTAATTCCCTTATCATCTAAGATAATAAGCATTGAGCAAGTAAAGTGTACCTAATGTTAGAATACTTATTAATCTGTATTCAAAGTACTTGCTAATAAGAACTCCAATTATTTTTTATACTTGAGGTGATTCAAGATGCCTACAATTTATCAGAAGTCAACCTTTAAAATTTAGAATAACTTACTAAATAAATTATGCACATAGCTATAGTTCTAGTTTGGCTATTTACAAAGAAATATGTGAGGGTTGCTAGGCACAATACCCTATGCCTGTAATCCTAACTGCTTGGAAAGATGAGATCAGAAGGATTTCAGGACAAGGCCAGCCTGTGCAAAAAGTTTCAGTCTTTAAAATCAATAAAAATCTAGGTGTGGTGATGTACAGAAATTATCCCAGCTATGCAGCAAGTATAAATAGGGATATCATGTTCCAGGCCACCAGAGCAAATAGAAGGCTAGGGCATGGCTTAAATGGTACCATATCAAATGAATTGAAACCCCAGTATGAGAGAGATAGATAGACAGACAGACAGACAGACAGACAGATGGATCAATCCAAGGAATATTCAAAGGGACTTAGCTATTGAGTTAGTTTATCTTTGCTGCTGTAATGGAATACCTGAGATTGAATAATGAACAGCAATGTACTGGCTCACACTTCTGGAGCTAGAAAGCCCCCCAAATGAGTATATTATGGGAAAGCTCTACTTTGTTCACTATTGCATTACAGTATCTATGGTAGTGCCTGACACATGGTTGGTACCTAATATTTGGTGAATTAATTCAATGGGAGAGATCAGCAGGCAATTACTTATCTAGCAATGGATCAAGACACATACATTAATTTGCCAAATGCATATTCTAATATTATGTAAGAAGAATTTCATTTAAATGGTTATAGATATCAAATAATAGTGTGCCTCTGCTATGCTCCACATTAAATTATTAGACTCTAGAAAATGCGGTCCAAGTTCAAATTATTCTAATATCCATGGAAACTGTGATCCTCAGATCTCAGCTTCCTGAGTAGCTAGGATTATAGGTGTGAGGGCCTCGTGCCCAGCTTCATGGCACTTTTAAGGTCCCTAGAAAGAGCCACCTAAAGTTGTATGCATAAGATAAGGACAGAAAAATTACAATGTAAGGCCTGCCCTTAGTCAATATACCAGGAACATAGAGAAGACCCCTGTTTGCAAGGTGTTACTTCTCACCCTTCAGATTTTCTGGATAATGACCAAAGGACTTAACCTGGCCACTCATCTCTTCTCTTGAGACTTACACCCACAGAGAATAAGATAATAATATTGACTATTCTTGATTGTGTATCACTTTCTAAAGGATTGAAGTTTTTCTGATAACAATCCTAGGTATAAACATTTCTTTTCTTTTCTTTTTTTTTTTTTGTCTGTTGTGGGGCCTGAACTCTGGGCCTGGGCGCTGTCTCTCAGCTCTTCAGCTCAAGGCTAGCACTCTATCACTTGAGCCACAGCACCACTTCCGGCTTTTTCTGCTTATGTGGTACTGAGGAATCGAGCCCAGGGCCTCATGCATGCAAGGCAAGCACTCTACCACTGAGCCACCTTCCCAACCCCACAATTCTTATATTAAATAGATGATGTTGATTTTCAATCCTTAACTCAAGCTTAGTGTTCCCCAAAAGGCAGTGACTTTTCGCAGGTCCATATTGATTAATACAAGAAGTTTCTAACAACTTCAGACAGACACATACAGGCAGAACTCCAAAAGTCCTTTTGTCATCTGACTCTATTTGCCAATGAAATTGGTGACTATTCATTCTCCCCACGTTCATTTACTCTTTTTGCCCGAGCTTCAGTCTTCAGTCTAGGCTTCTTACAGCTCTATTCTATCATCAGTCCATCAATATTTATTCTTTTTAATGGCCTTATTTTTTTCTGAACTAACATTTCTCAACCCATTGCTCTCAGTGTAGACTTAGTATTTCAGATTAACAGAAACATTCCTGGATGAACAATGAACCAGAAAGAATATTTAATCTGCTTAGTTATAAGCAGTAAATTGATATGCTTATATATTATAGAGAAAAGATGTATATATATAAATACACATATGTAGTTAAATATTAAAAGAAGATTTATGTTTATTATGGATTCATTTATGCCAATCAGTTTTAGAGGTTTACATCATATTTGGATATCTGCTTGCTCTGGATTTTAATAAGATTTATACATATTGATTAAAACTCAAATATCAGAAATCCTATCAAAATGTTCATCAAGGCCCAGTTGTCTGGGATCTTCTAGGAACTCCTAGCCAACTAATGTGCACAATAATAAAGTTAGAAAAAATGTCAAATGCAACCATTCATATCTTCTTTATTTATTTATGTTAATTATATTTTATTATCTTTAATTGTACAAAGAAGTTACCATTGAATAAATTAATTATGAGTACAGTGCATCTGATCAATGTCACTTCTTTCATGATTCTCTGCTATACCCTCCTACCCATCCCTCTCCTCAACTTCAATTCATAGGTATTTATTTCAGATTATGACTGCATCCTATCATATCTTCTTTTAAAAGAATAATTGTATAGAAATTTCTCTATTTTCTGCCCATCAGACTCTAACAAATAGCTGAATTTATAAGTACATTGCCTATACTCCTTCTTTGGCATCTTTACTGTCCATATTTTTGTTTATCAGTTTAGTTTGATTCACTTCAGCAGTTAGGTAGCTGATTTATCTGTAAGAATTAAAAATGTGTTTCCCTTATGAATAATTCAAATCTTTGCTGGTTATAAAATTGTATCTTTGACTCTTTCTGCAGCCAACTGCTTCTTTCAAGTAGCAGATTCTAATTCATTAGTTTGTATCATGGGTCTGACATCTGGGAGAAAAATTAAAACCATGTTTTGTTTAAACAAACTTCCCTTTCATTTCTCTTCACAGGTGCTATGATTTACTTTTTACTGTTATTCATCAGAAAATAGTTAATATTATCTCCCAGTTTGGTGTTCTGGACTCCTGTTTTTATACTGAAGTTTAAAGATAAAACAGGGCAAAGGGTTATGAATAAATTACTTAGGGTTGAGAACCTCCTTAAAACATAAGCAATAATATATATTTATATAAAATAGACACTAGTGGTTTGTATATGTAAATATAGCTAAATAGGAGGCTGATATCTGAGGGTCACAGTTCAAAGCCAGTCCAATTAGGAAAATCTATGAGACTCTTATGTCCAATTAATCACCAGAAAACTAGAAGTAGCACTGTGGATCAAAATGGTAGAGTTCTAGCCTTAAGCAATAAGAGCACAGGGACAGTGCCCAGGCTCTAAGTTTAAGCCCCTCAACTGATCTGTCCCCTCAAAAATAAAAAAAACTAAACTAAAAAGATGAACTGGTGTTTGCAGATTGTTTAGTTTATTTTTGTTTATTTTTTACTTAAATGAATAAGTGAAATAATTTTATAATGGAATATTAAAAATTTCTAACATTAGACTAATGTCTAATCCAGTTTCAGTTTGCTTAACTCTAGATTTTTACATATTTCTACTTATATACTTAATATAGCCTACTCTTTTTTCTCTTCTAATATCTAATTTTTATGTTAACGCCAGTTATCATCATAAGGGCCCAGTATTGATTTAGACTTTAAAGCCAGTATGAAAAAGCATTTTATATAATTATACTTGCTGTCACTATAAACACTGCATGAACCAAGCACAAGAGGCTCACAATTGTAATTGTAGCTACTCAGGAGGCTGGGCTTTGAGGACCATGGTTCAAATCCAGCCCAGGGAGATAATTCCATGAAACTCTTATCTCTAATTAAACAAACAACAACAAAAGCTGGAAGTGAAGCTGTGGCCTGAGTGGTAGTGCAGTAGCCTTGAGGCAAAAAGTCAGGGACAGTACACAGGCCCTAAATTCATGCCCCAGGACCAATACAAAAAAAAAATGGGCTAGGAATGTAGCTCAATGGTAGAGTACTTGCTTAGCATGCATGAAGCCCTGGCTTCAATTCCTCAGTACCAAAAAAAACCAAAAACAAAAACAAAAACAAAAAGCAGAAAAAAAAAGCTGGAAGTGGCTCTGTGGTTCAAGTCTGTGGGGTCAGTATCCGTGGGTCAGTCTTAATTATCTTAATTTTGACTTTATTCATTCTTTAAGAGGCATGTATTAGTGTACCTCCAAGAAAAGGCTACTGTTGGTAATGAGGTCTGAGCTACACTATGCTTTATGCCAGAATCAATTGCATCTGACTTTCTGCAACATACATCTTCTTTACTTCTTCCTTTAAAATACAATATATTCCAATTACAGACAGTGGAAATGGATTCAAAGTGCGTTTGTTAACTTTAAGGCAATTAAGGCTGAAAGACATTTGAAAAGACATTGTTTTCAGTCCTATTTTGGGCAAAGGATTTTTTTGTTTTGTTTCACATTTTAGCACTTTGGTGACTATTGTGTTTGATCTCATTTTTCACTGCTGCATGTCAAATTGGACACAATACAAATGTTCGTCTTTCTAGTATATCATTCTTGCTGAAAGCAATAGCTTTTGTGGTATGTTATAGAATAGAACTAAGAAAATCATGACATGAAGAGGTAATCATTATCACAAATCTTCTTTTGAGACTAAGTAAGTTCCTAAAAGGATTCTGCTTTGAGTATTGCTTTATGTCCTAAAAGAGCTAAAATAGCAATATAAGGATTTCCAAAGTATTAATATGTACATATGTGTATATGTGGGTTTCTTGTGAAATAGTGCAAATGTATAGTCTTTATTGGTAATCAAAACAAAGTCAAAGCAAACACATATTTACATTTTGGTTAGGGAGGAATAATCAGGCCTAAAGAGAACATTGTATTGCTAGACCTATGTGGCTCACACTTGCAATCCTACTCAGGAGGCTGAGACATAAGGACTGCAGTTCAAAGCCAACCCGGGTAGGAAAGTCTGAAAGACTCTTATCTCCAATTAACTACAAAAAAGCCAGAAGTGTCACGGTGGTTCATAGTGGTAGAGCACTAGCTCATATACAATGCCCAGGTCCTGAGTTCAAATTCCAGGACCAGTACCTAGAGAGAAGAGAGAGGAGGGAGAGGAGACAGAGACACAGAGAGAGACAGAGACAGAAACACAGAGACAGAGACAGAGGCAGAGAGACAGAGAGAAACAATGTGATATTAATTCACAAATTTTACTGACAGTTAAAGGCTGGCACTTGGGGAAATAGACTGGGCCAATGTGAGGCAGTATTTGGATTAAGAAAATCAGTTATATGGGATTTTCAGGCAATGAAAGAAGTGGGTATTTTTAACCTGCCCCTTCAGGCCTGTGTTCTTAAAACATAAAATCAACTTCAATTTTTTTGTAAAAAGTCCTGAGACTTGAACTCAGGACCCGGGTGCTATACCTGAACATTTTTGCTCAAGGCTAGTACACTACCACTCGAACCACAGCTCTATTCTTTGATTTTTGGTGGTTAATCAGGGATGAATCTCAGGGACTTTCCTGCCCAGGCTGTCTTTGAATAACAATCTTCATACCATAGCTTCCTGAGTGGCTATGTTCATGGGTGAGGGCCACTATGTACACAGACAATTTTACTTTTTATTTTGAATAAATAGTATGGTGTTTTGCCTTTTTTCATCATTCTTCTGACCTTCGTATTTCAAAATTTTCTCAGATTTCCACAGTGGTGAGATCAATGAGTTCTGAATGTAGATTGTTTAATGTTATGTTGAAATATATGTTATAGAGCATTGGTCAAGGTTTATAAATTCACAAGGGATTGGGCTGAATTATATTATCTATAAAAGAGAAAAGCAATAGCACTCTTGTTTACTTTTATACCCTAAGAATTAACTAAGATAGTGTATGTAATATACTCCAAACAGTATTAAGCATGTAGCAAGTTTGTAATAGCTGTTGGCTATTATTACTAACATAGTTTTATAACATTATTTCAATTTTTAGATATTAAAAAGTCTCTTTTCCACATGTACTTTTGTCACATGAACCATTTATTGCTGAGGGGAAAAGATACTAAAATTGTCCAGAAGCATCTATTAGTAATATTTTTTTTATTCTAAGGTTTAATACATGACAGGAGACCTTACATTATCTTTTCCCTCTGGGTACTAGGACCTAGCTGAAACTCTCAGTAAATATTCTAGTTTGGCTTCATCTATTAATTAAAATGCTAGCTCATTTTGGAAGACAATTTTAAGCATCTGGAATGGTCAAATTAAGAAAACCTTTTTTCCTTCTAGCTGCTGCCTCTTTTTCTTTAATTGCAGTGTTTATTTTGTATCTAGTGAGACATTGCTAGGGGGAGGTTCTTAATCCATCTCTTGCCAATAATTAGATGATTGTAAACAAGATAATTAGCATTTGCCTACTTTCTACAATGTTGGAAGCAATATGCATGTGAAAACTAGAAAGATATTTCTAGTTGGTCTTTCATGTGTTGCTACATTTATGAGAACTGGAACATGTAATAGTGAATATAAAAACAAATTCCAAAGAAAATGTAACTACATAGTATTGTGCAAAATTTAGATCTGGGTACTTTACATTTTGAATCCATTTATTGATAAATATACATTGTTTTTGTTCTTTTGAGTGGTGCTTGGTTATTTATTTATGTTGGCAGTACTTGGATTTGAACTTGGAGCCTCCTACTAGCTCCACTTTGGATGACAATTTACCACTTAAGCCCCACCTCCATCTCTGTACTGGGACATTTTAATTTGAAGCTTTGCATTTGCTGTGCAGGCACTTTACTGCTGAACCATAACTCCAGCCATTTTTGCACTGGTTTTAATATTTCCTCCCTCCCTCCCTCCCCCCCCCCCCCCCCCCCCCCCGTCAGTCATAGGGCTTGAACTCTGGGCTTGGGCGCTGTCCCTGCACATTTCAGCTCAAGGCGAGCGCTCTACCGCTTGAACCACAGTGCCACTTCTGGTTTTCGAGTGGTTTATAGGAGATAAGAGTCTCACGGACTTTCCTGCCCGGGCTGGCTTTGAACCGCAAGCCTCAGATCTCAGCCTCCTGAGTAGCTAGGATTGCAGGCGTGAGCCACCGGCGCCCGGCTTGGTTATATTTTTAATAGAGTCTTGTTTCCTTCCAAGACATGTGCTTGAACTGTGGTTCTGTTTATTATTTCCCACCAGGGGTGGAATGACCAACATGCCATTGTGCTCAACTTCTTTTCATTGAGATGGAGTCTCCGGACTTTTCTGCCATAGCTGGGCTGGAATAATAAACCTATGGATCTCAGACTCCCAAGTAGCTTGGATTATAGGCATGAGCCACCAGCACTAAGCTATATTAATTCTATTTTAATCCTCAAAGCCTAACCAACCTATATTCACCCAATTTCCCTCTTCTACGATTTTGTCTAGTTATACAGAACAAGTAAAAGCATATTGTTTAGATTTTTCTTTTGAATAACATATTGATGAGCAATATGGTCTCTTTCTCTCTATATAAGACATTTTAGTTTTCTGGGAGTTCTTTAATTAATCTTATTGAGGCATAATGTTTTGCATCTCATGAGGTACATAATGATAATACAATACATATGTACATATAATGTATAATAATTAAAATAACAGGTATTTACTACAAACATTAATTCGTTTTATTTGTTGGAAAGTTTGTACTTTTCTACTCAATTTGAAACATACTGTAAATTGACTTTACATATATTTACTCTAACATACTAAACAACCAGAAGTAATTTCTCCATTCCATGTTTTATGTGGTCCTATTAAACTTTCAATCTCTCCACCTCTGCCTTTCCCAGTCTTTAGTGACCTCTAAAGAAAGACAATTTATAATCTATCTATCTCTCTTTCTATCTATCTATCTGGCAACAAGTAGTAATTTTTAGCTTTAATTTGGATGTGACATTTTAACGAATTAATATTTCTTCATTGTGTTCCCTTCCTTTAAAGTATAACTGAATAGTATATATATATATATATATATATATATATATATATGTATACATACATAGAGAATATAATTTCTATACTCCATATATATTATATATTAGAGAGAGAAACATATTATGACGTGTTAGAAATAGCTAGTTAGTGGAGATCAAAAATGCAAAGCAGAAGTGCCTATCTTTTTTTTTTTTTCATTGGCCATCGGGCTTAAATTCTGGGCATGGGTGCTGTCCTTGAACTCTATTGTTCAAGGTTAGCAATCTACCATTTTGAGCCACAGCTCCACTTCTGGTTTTCTGGTGATTAACTGGTGATAAAAGTCTCAGAGACTTTCCTACCTTGCCTGGATTTGAACTGCAATCCTCAGATCTCAGCCTTCTGAGTAGCTAGGATTACAGGCATGAGTCACCAGCACCTGGTGGAAGTTTCTATCTTTTTAGAAAATTGCCACCTATGCTAGGAACCTGGTATTGAATGAATTAAGTCTTCCACAGAAGCACAAGGACAGAAAGAGGGAAAAGCTGCAATGAGATCACAGAAAGAAAGTGGAAGACCTTCATTCAGAAAAACAACTGGGCTCACTCTTCTTGCTAGCAGTTAAAGAGAAGGAGAAAAATTGTCCAGTTAAAAGAATTTCAACATCATGATTCCAAAATCTGTATACTATAGGGAATAAGCAGGCTGACTGAAAGTGAGATTGCTCGGAAATTATAATGGCAAGACAAGAAGTTTGGGCTGCAGTCCTATTCTTCTGTAATTAAAAGCCACATTAATTTTATTTCTACATACATTTAATTAATACCCGTTATAAATAAGGCGCTGGGCCAAGCTTTGGGAATAGTGGGGAGTAATAGGATAGATATGGGTCTGGCATCTGTGTAGCTTATGTGATTGTCTATTAAAATTAGTCACAGCTACTATTTATTGAGAAACTACTGTGTTACTATATAGTATATCAAGCCTACTACAAATGAGAAACTATTTTTGTGTTATTCCATGTGTTGGAAAATTGCATGACAAAGATAGCCAGTGCTATCCCTAAGTCCACAAAGCTGAGCCAAACTGGCCCCTAATGTTTTGCTGTTCCATTATCTTACCTGTAGCAGTTTCCTAATAAAGCTCAGTAGTAAAAATCTGAATATATAACTTTTGAAATCATAATCATTTTAGGATATAATAAATTTTAGAGCTGAAGAGAAATGTGAAAGCTATCTAATACTCATTTTCTTCTTATACCTGAGGTCCAGTGATATTAGGGGATTGTTAAAGGTTTGGAGAGTGGAGTATTTTGACTCAAGAATAAAGAACCATTCCTCATATTTGGAAATTCATATAAATCTAGTTATCCCAACTGCTGAGGCTGTATTGTTCTAAAGATTAGTTTCCTAAAATCATTTAGCTTTGTTGTATAGTTAGAATAAAAATCCTTAAATATATGAAAGCATGATTCAATTACAGACAGTTTTCAAATTGTAAATAAAGCACATATTTGAATTACACAAAATAAGGTAAAACATTTCTATCAATATTGTTCTCTGAAACCTACTAAATGCCATTGGCTCTGAGTAAAATATTTCTCTACTAGGATCACTTTGATAATCTCTTTTTACAAAATCTGTAAGCAATGACCCATCTGTTTGGTCTAGTCCCATTTCCTACCAGTAACAACTAGTCTTATCTCAAATGCCATGATAAAAGTACTTGATTTAGTTGCTTTAATGGATTATTGTTATTGGTGGTGGTCGTCGTCGTGGGTCTTGAACTCTGGGCCTAGGTGCTGTCTTTCATCTCTTCAGCTTAAGGCTAGCACTCTACCACTCGAGCCACAGCATCACTTCTGGTTTTCTGGTGGTTTATTGGAGATAAAAATCTCATGGATTTCCCTGCTGGGGCTGGCTTTGAACCATGATCCACAGATCTCAGCCTCCTGAGTAGCTAGTATTACAGGCATGAGCCACCCGCCAGCTTTAATGGTTTTAAAATGCTCCTTGGGCAAATCTTGCTCTCTAAATTCTAAAGAGTATATAGATAGATAGATAGATAGATAGATATAGATATAGATATAGATATAGATATAGATATAGATATATACATATATAGATATAGATATATATAGATATAGATATAGATATATCCATTCTAAATTGTTTTCAATCATGTCATATTTATTAGGTTTATCCTTGAATTCATATTATAAAAAAATAAGTCTTTTTGGCCTTATTATAGTTTTACTAAAGTGGAAAAAATATCCTGCTAAGTGAGTTAAATATTGAATTCAATAATATACTTTTTTCATCTAAATTATTTAAATGTCTGTCAATGAATGGGCATTTGGTAGAGTAAAGAGAGAGAAATAATTGGTACTCTTCTCTCTTTTCTTTCACAAGTATTCTCAAGGAAGTGATCTGAAGCCTAAAGAGAAATGGAGAACCAAAGAATCTCAAATTTTCTTGTCATTGCTGCACTCAAGAGTCTAAAAGGCTCAAGACTGGAAAGATTATCATTGACATACTGAATAGCTTTGTGCTTCATATATAACACATGCTGAGTCAAAATTCACTGGAGAAAATGTGACATACCAAGGAATTATTAAAGAATACACTTAAGAATTTCCAAGTAAAGATTCCAAATGTCATATGGATACCTTGGTGTAAATAACTAGTATCGAGACAATAAAAAAATTGTTGTTAGTAGATAATTATGACTTTAAAATTAAAGGAAAAAATATACAGAAGTCTGAATGTAAATAAACAGAAAATCTCTAAAACTGTGTGTCAGTTCAATTTAAATATGATCTTTCCACTTGCCCAATAAGATTATATTCAGAGGCAAGTTTTCTGCTGACTGGACAATGTAAATGACCAAGTAACTAAAGTAGAGAACATACTTAACATTTCTAATTTATATATTATTAATATTTATCCTCTTGAGTTCTATGTGTTTGTCTCTCCCAACTAAAAAATGCATTTATTGCATTTTAGATACTGGGAGAGCTCCAAATTCAATTAGATTACATGTTTCCTTTTAACATGGCCAAACAAACTTAGCTATCAAATTTGGTCTGAAGTTATGTAGAGTGTGCATTTCAAAATATAAATGATTGTTTACGCTTGTTATAAGCATGGATTATTTTAACTCATATTATTTCCTTGATGTTGTCAGAATAGATCTTTAAACCTTATAAGGCAATGTTACTCGTTTAGCTTGCTTTATTTATGGCTTTACTACAGTTTCTCTCTAACCATGTCTTACAATGTATAAGTTACTTATGCTTATGCTACTTTTTTTCTGGCAAGTTACCCCTAGAAACTAGAAAACAAAATAAATCCTATTCCAAAAGAGAAGTCTGGTATAAATACCACTGTATGTATGTTGATCCGCATGCTTTTGAAATATCAGAATGAGAAAACTTTACTGTGGAACTAACATCAGCCACCGTGAGCCTACAATAATGGTACAGCTATAGCAATTGCTACATGTATATAAATAAAAGCCACTCAAATGATATCTCTCAGATGAATGAATTCATTACCAACTTGTTTTCTTTATCAATTGAACAATTTCAGCAATTCAGAGTAAAATTTTAATAATGGATAACATTTTTGCAAATGGCTTTTAGATACTGGTAACAGAAAATATAGATGGAGCTGAATGTGGTACATGCCAGTATTCAATGAGAAGAAGACAGGCAGATCTTGAATGTACAACCAGTCGCTCAGCTCTAGTGGCTCATACCTGTAATCCTGCAACTTAGGAGGCTGAGATCTGAAGACTGTGTCTCAAAGCCAGTCAAGATAGGAAATTCCATGAGACTGTTATCTCCAGTTAACCAGTAAAAGGCCAGAAGTAGGGGTGTGGGTCAAGTGGTAGAGTTCAAGTCTTGAACGATTAAAAAATTAAGCAAGGGTATGTGGCACTGAATTCAAACCTCATTACTCACACATAAAATGTAAATAAACATTCAGTAAAAAAAAACACTATTTGAACAATACTTAGTTGGTTTATTTTATTGTAAAGATGCTGTACAGAAGGGTTACAGTTGCATGAGTAAGGTAATGAGTATGTTTCTTGTTGAGCATTGTTACCCCATATTTATTAACCATATTTATTACTAAAACTAATCTGATCAAAATTATCATACAGTTCTCACCTTTGCCTTCAAAGCAAATACAAATACAATATCTTTTAAAATTCCAACCCCATACCAACTTAATCTGGAAGTTTGAAACAGTGCCTGCCCAAGATACAGTAAATTTTAAAGCAGCCCAGAGGCTTCTAGTATAAAAGTGATGGCTGAGTTCCATTTCCTTTATAGCCAGGAATGTAGAGTATTTCTTCATATATTTATTGGCCATTGGCCATTTTCTTTTAAAAACTATCAATTCCATTTACTTATTCATTTACTAATTGGCTGGTTGACTTTGGGGAGGGGGGAGTTTAGTGTTTTTATGAACTTCCTATATATTGTGTTTATTAATCCCTTGCTGGCAAAGATTTTCCTTCATTCTATAAGCTATCTCTTCAGTCTAGTGAACACAATCTTTGCTGTGCAGAAGTTTTAGTTTCATGTCAGTCTTGATCATCAATTCTTGCCCCTATTTGCTGAGCCATGGAGTTCTATGCTGATATATTCAAGTGTTTTCCCTATTTTTTCCTATAGTAGTTTCAAAATGTGAGGCCTTACATTTAGATCCTTCATCCACTTTGAATTGATATTAGTACAGCTCAAGAGATAAGGATTTAGTTTCAGTCTTCCATATGTGGTATTCAGCACCATTTATTGAATGAGAACTAACAATTTGAACATAGAAATTGAAGAAGACTCTCAGAAACTAGAAAGATGTCTTATGTTCATGGATTGACAGAAATGATATGGTGAAAATTACTATACTACTGAACAGAATTTAAAGATTTAATACCATCCCCATCAAATTCCAATGTCGTTCTCAGAAATAGAAAAGTCAAAACTAAAATTCATTTGAAATCACAAAGGACCACAAATAGCCAAGTAAATCTTGTTGTTTGATGATTGACAAAGTAAATTTCTGTTTTTAAATTTTATTCTTATTTATTTTATATATTTTTTATTATTTTTAAGTAGTTTTACAAAGGAGTTGCCATTCAACAAAGCAGTTTAACCACAGAAATCTTGAGCAAAATGCAATGATATTGGTATCAAAATACCAGTCTTCAAACAATACTACAGTATAGTATTAAAAATACTATAGTACTATAATAAAATATAAGCATGGTGTGTACACACACACACACACACACACACACACACAGACCGATGTATTGTATTGTGTTCTATTATCTTGTATTATACATTATTTTATTGCATTATACTGTACTGATTTGATGAGACAAGATCATATTGTAGAAGTGGAGCTGTGTATCAAAGTGGTAGAGTGTTAGGCTTGAGTGAGTGGTAGAGTGTTAACTTGAGGACAGGGTCCAGGCTCTGGTTTCAAGCCCCATAACTGGGAAAAAAATCATACTGTATAACCAGACTAATCATGAACTGCCTCAGTCTCTTATGTGCTGTGATTATAGATATATGTCCAACCCCAACATCTATTTTCAGTTATTTATGCATATATGTGTATACATGTTTATACATATATTTGTGATGCTGGTGTTTGAAATCAGGGCATGAGCTTGCAAGTAGTCTAGCACTTGATTAACATACCTTGTCTTTTTTGCTTTAGTTATTTTCAAACAGGGGCTCATGCTTTTGCCATGGGACCAACATTGCGCTTTAATTCTCCTACCTCTGCCTCCATGTAGCTGGAATTACAGACATTTACCACAATTTCTATCCCAAATTCAGGGTCTTCTGCTATGTTTTGTTTAGTTTTTGAAGTTTTGTGGTTCAAACTCAGGGGCCTTGCACTTACTAGTCATTCACTCTATCATTTGAGCCATGCCCTAAGTCCTTTTTACTTCTCTCATCTTTCAAATAGGATCTTACATTTTAAACTTCAGCCAGCCTGGAAAGCTATCCTTCCCTATAATTCCCCTATAGTGGGAATGGAAGTTAAGTATCACCATGTACCACATCTTATTGGTTGATATGGGGCTTGGGGAACTCTTTGCCTTGACTGGCCTTGAACATTGAATATCTTGATCATCTCTCCTTAAGTAGCTAGGATTACAAGCATGAGCCACCAGGCCTGTTTCAGCTTTCAGTTCTAACCTGTCTCTTCTTAGAAGAAACATTCTCTAACAGCATTTTATATTATTCTTCTAAAGCAAAACAATCCAACAGAACTTCTGCAAGGATATTTTACATTGTGCTAACCAAAATGGTATGAGGATTTAAAATCTGGCTAGTATAAATGAAAAACTGACTTTTAAAAAACTTTATCCCATTTTAGTAATTTTGAATTTAAAATAATCTCGTCTATAACTCAATTCAATACACCATATTCGATAGTCCAGTTACGAACTACAAAATTTACCTTGAATTTTTCATAATTATGACTCTACCTTTCTTTGTATAATTACTTGGTTAATACCCTACTCCAATTATTAGATTTTAGTTGTTATAATTAAACAGGCCAACTAATTTGTTTTGCTCATCTTTGAATCTTCAACATATGTAACCAATAGGAATTGCTTAATAAATAATCACTATGAGATGCTACTGTGTTATGCTAGGGATATTTTAGTTCATGTGTTCAGCATTTTGATTGAAGTTGTTTAATGCATTCATAGCCTATGGAGATGTACAATATAATGGATTTTCACCAGGGTGGAGAAGAGGGTATTTTACTGACAGTGACATCAGCAACAAAATTGTGTCATTGTCTATTCTTCCCTTTCTAAAAGAGCTCAGTGTTTAATAATGACATTTTGATTTATTAATTTACAAATTACGATCATTTAGATTCTAAAGGTCATTCTAATAATCTGAATGGCACTACATTGTAAGAACATTTAATTTTTTTAATATGTCACTCATCAATTTATTTCTATAGTTAAATCTTCTAGTTTCTTAACAGTTACAAATCCCAGGACAACACATTTTAATATTAGAATGTTCATTATACATGTAAAAGACAAAAAAATCAAAAGATAATTTACAGCTTGAAAGCTGTAATGATATTGCATGTAATATCCAAATATAAACTCTATATGACAATCTTCTCTAAATTCCTAGTTTCCTTTAAATGAAATTTTAAATTGTTTAATGCAAAAATCAGGGATGCTACTAAAAGGTGAGACACTGTTTTAATTGAACCTTAAGCGAATACATGTTCACATCTTAAATCCAATATTAGATCTTTTCCTGTACTTAATAAACCCCCTTTAATTCAATAGGTAGAGTTTTCATTTAGACTAAAAATTAAGTTAATGACCAGAGGCTCTTTTCAGTAGCTATTAATTTTCCAAAAGATAAGCTCTTTTTTTTTTTCCTTTAGTAGGCTACAAAACTATGAGTTCCAACTTCCTCACTTTGACTTCTCTGACTCATTCTACCATCACCCACCAGAAAAAAGGGAAGGTTAATAACTAGTTCAAAGCCAGGAATGAGATGGAGTCACACTCAAGCAAGGGAAGGTGAGTTTTGAAATTTGAAAAGGAACCCTTTAAGGGTCATGTAATTACTAAGGTGTGACCAGAAATTATTACTGCTGCATATTCCTCCTCATTTGAGATGAAGGAACCACAATGCCACAGAGCACTCGAGTTATAAATGGTGTCATGCAAATGAGTCTGGAAAGTACATACATTCATGTTCTGTTGCCCATTTGTTAATGGAAAATGCAACATCAGAGAGAATACCTTTCATGGAAAATGACATATTTAGGACATTGGTTAGGATTTACAGTCAACCAACTTTCTGCTGTGTCATTGGCTTTTACAATTCATTCCAATTTCCACTCATAGGAGAAAAAAACTCACGGTACAGAAATTAGCATATATCCTTGCCATGCCTCTTCTGTCTGCTTATTTTACTTGTGATTAATTTTTAAAAGTTAGCTAATTTATTTATATGATAGTTCCTTATAATCATGACTTGGAAGATAAATTTGCCTTCGTGGAAATGTCTCTATAACAATATTTCTAAGCACTTGCTCTGCTCTTCAAGTTCTACCTTAAGTGCTTACTCTTTTCTTAAAGAGTCCAATTTCACATTTTAATGTCTAGAAAAAGTTTTAAAAAAGAGTAAATAAAAAGGTGACATACTTCAGGGCTAATGTATAAAAGGTCTGGAAGTTGCACATCACTTAGTGTTTCTTATATTAGAACATTAATTCTTAGGAAAAAGTATTATTCAGATTTAATCAGCACCTTAGAGATGTCATATGAATCTTTTGAGATTTTGTAACCCTTATTCTGACCTAGTTTTTAAAACTTTCAGGTGTTAATGAGTTACCTTTTTTCATGTAAATAGGAAATCAAAACCACTTTGGATAGATTATCTCATATTATGTATTTGACTGGTAGATTTAAGCATTTCATTTTCACTTTTACCTGAAGTAATAATGGTACCACAAATTATGTGCCCTAAAACCAAATAATTAATGTATGAGCAGACCATTTTCATTTACTGATACAAGCTTTTTACAAAAGTACTATGATCATACACAATATGAATATAAATTAAACTGGTGTTTGAGTTCTTAATTGTTATGTTTCTGAGCATAGTATCATAGTGCCCTTTTAATAACTACTTAAAATATAATTGAATGCTAAGTATGATGCCAACTCTCATAATGGCCGAACAGTACTGTTACC
The DNA here is from genome assembly GCF_024711535.1 of Dipodomys merriami. Taxonomy (NCBI): domain Eukaryota; kingdom Metazoa; phylum Chordata; class Mammalia; order Rodentia; family Heteromyidae; genus Dipodomys; species Dipodomys merriami. Next base: position 104,382,817 of record NW_027204492.1, read on the forward strand.
ATAATTAAAGGTGTAGCTGCCTGCTCCTGAAAGACCAGTATACTGGAGATAGGACGGAAAGAATCATATTTATTAAAGGATCAGCAATCTTGAGATGATAAACAGGAGATCACCTCAAAGTTCTATCTTATAGTATAGAGTACAAAGAGCTCTTATGAGTAAGGAAAGGAGGTACTTAATACAAGAATGGACAATGAAACTACACGCTGAAGAGTCTTCGTTCAATGTCTTTTTCTCTGTCATGACTACCTCAATGATCTTGACCTCCTGTAGCTAATTCACATATTTTCTGTATGCAATTTAATTCATGTATTTTCTGTTAGTTGATGCAAAGAACTCAAGCCTAAGGGGGGGGGTGTTACAAAGGGCACCAGAGATTTTAGATCATGTTAATCTAAAGCAAGTTCATTGTTCAGTTGGCATCTTAACCATTTGTGTACTTACCACTACTGATTTTGAAAGGGACACAAGTGGTTTTTTCTTTCTTGCTATTGTTCCTAACATATTTATAATGTACCATGAGATTTTTTTTTGTTTCTTTGTATGTTCCTCCCCCATGGTATAAACCCTGTTTTTCACTGTATTTGATGTCACTGCCCTGCATCTTGTATATACACTTCTCTAGGTTGGAGAGAGGAAGGGGAAAAAATGCTTAGATAGGGATATGGGTTGACCCATTGTAACAATGACATGTACAAGACACTACGTTGAAAAAGATATTTTATAATTTAGGTGGGGGTTAGGGGGGTGGGGGTGGAGTGTAGTTGTGGAAGTGGGAGGGAAGGGATGGCAGGAGAAAAACAAATGAGGAGGCAACAATGCTTGATAGGAAATGTACTCATTACCTTGCTCATGTAACTGTAACCCTTCTGTAGAGTATTTTTACAATAAGAAAACATTAAAATTTTCGAAAAAGAAAGGGATGGGTAGGGTCAAGAGGAGACTGGTAGATGAATGAAGAAGAACAGAGGGGAGAAAATGCAGTCAAAATTCAAAGTACAACCTACAATATTAAGAAGAATGAGGGAAGAGTGGGTTGCGGGAGTTGGTGAGAATGTTGAAAGGGATGATATTGATCAAGACGCTTTGTAGTCATAAAATTGAGGGAAAGGGTAAAAAGGATTGACAAGAAATGTACTCATTACCTTACTGAATCCCCTCTGTACATCACCTTGACAATAAAAAAAGACAAAAAAGGAAAAAAAGAAGCATTGTATTCATAAACTGCTTTGTTAAATGGCAACTCTTTTGTACAACTACTTTTAAGACAAAAAAGGATGGGTACTTCAGAGGATTAGGGAGAAAAATAAAAAACCAATTCCACCAAGGTAAACTTCTTTAAGGATCTGGCATGTTAGAGTATAGGCCCATGGCAAAATAAATTTTGTATTTTGGTGGCTAATTTGAATGAAAATACTATTGAAATATTACCTGTTTTTACTCTTAGAAACACTTCATTCATTTTCAGTTTCTAAAACCTATTAACCATCTATAGTTTTCTGTTTAAATCCTTTAAAAATCTTTCACTGTAGTCATCAATCTTTTATTCTGGGACCAAATTAAAACTCACGAGCATTTTTCTATTCCAGAGAGGAGGTAGAGTATCATCCAGTACTTGTGGATATCATGCCATACAGGACCCATCTCTTTGTTTCCAAGCAGGAAAAAGCATGATCCTTTTTTCAAATACTTTTTTATTGTAAAAATATTGTACAGATGGGTTACAGTTACATGAGCAAGGTAATGAGTACATTTCCTATTAAGCATTGTTACCTCCTCCTATGTTTGTCCCCTACCATCCCTTCATTCCCACCTCCACAATTACCCCCCCACCCCGGTCTAAATCGTAAAGTTTGTTTGTCAGCATAGTGTCTCATTGTTACAATGGGTCAACCTGTATCCCTATTTAAGCATTTTGTTTTTTCCCTTCCCCTCCCCAAGCTAGAGAAATGTATATACAAGATGCAGGGCACGGACATCAAATACAGTGAAAAGAGGGGTTATACCATAGGGGGAAGAACATACAAAGAAACAAAAAAAAAATCACATGGTACATTATAAACATGTTATAAACAATAGCAAGAAAAAAAACACTTGTGTCCCTATCTTGGGGTTCATTTTCACTTAACATCATCTTATTTGATCATATGTACATAGCTTTTGACCTTTTCTGCTTGTCCCAGACATATACTAGTTATTGCAATAAGGGAAACCATAGAACCTATGTTTCTTTGGGCCTAGCTTACTTCACTTAATATAATTTTTCCCAAGTCTTTACATTTCCTAACAAATGGGGCAATGTCATTCTTTCTGATAGAGGCATAGAATTCTATTATATATATATATATATATATATATATATATATATATATATATATATATATATATAATCTAACATGTTCTTGATCCATTCATCTACTGAGGGGAATCTGGGTTGGTTCCATATCTTAGCTATAGTAAATAATGATGCAATAAACATGGTTGTGCTGGGCTAAAGAAACTTCTCTGAAGAGGAAATAAGAATGGCCAATAGACATATGAAGAAATGCTCAACCTCTCTAGCCATAAAAGAAATGCAAATCAAAACAACATTAAGATTCCACTTCACTCACCCCAGTTAGAATGGCTATAATCAAGAAATCTAATAACAACAGATGCTAGAGGGGATGTGGCCAGAAGGGAACACTACTGCATTGTTGGTGGGAGTGTAAAATTGTTCAACCACTTTGGAAAACAGTATGGAGATTCCTCAAAAGATTCCACATAGAGCTCCCCTATGACCCAGCAATCCCACTTTTGGGCATTTACCCAAATGGTCACAAACAAGGCCACACTAAAGCTACCAGCACAACAACATGATCCTTTAAGGCAGCAAATCTCCCACTTTAAAGTGGAGAATTTATTCAAACAGATTGCTCTGTTTCCTGTTTCAGTTTTGTGAGTTAGTAGATCTAGGTGAGAATTTGCATTTATTAAGTACTTGGAAATATTGCAAAAAGAAACTTGAAATATAACCTGAAATAAAAGTTAGAAGAATTGAGGAATAACTGGACAACCCAGATTATGCTTTTCTGTCTTGTGTTGATTTTGCTGGCTAGTTATGTGCATGTATGTGCTATTTCTCTGTCTCTGTGGTGTTCAATTTTTGGCTTGTCTGTATGTAAGCTTGAAATTCTTTTTTATTTTATTTTATTTTATTTTTTATTGTGTACAGAGGGATTACAATTACATTTTAACTATTTTTTCCATAAGAATATTTTCCCTTTTCATGTTTTTCAGAAAGAAAAAAAAACACAAAAAATAGCAAATCATTTCTAATAGCAAACCATTAAATAACTATTTCTGTTCCTATAGTGTGTAAATTCAGGAAGTAAGAGATTGTTTTCCCAACCTTGGAGAAAAATGAAGGTAGTAAATTGGTTACAAATTAGCTGTCATATACATCCTCCTATATTCTCTCCCCTTGAGCTGTGAATTTTTAACTCATTTCAATCCTATCCCATGACCTTCAGCTGATCTTGTGACTTGCTTAGGTCACCAGAAAGTTGCAAAAATGACATCATACCAACTTTGAGCCTAGGTTTCAAGGGACTTTGAATTACTTTTACTAGCTTTCTTGCTGTAGCCTTTGTTCAACAACTACATGGTCAAGCCCTGTCTACTTCCTATTGATCATGAAGTCACTGCCTTCAACAAAGTCAGTAGGCTAGTAATCCCACAAAGCTTTATTGTGACCAACAGCTGATTTTAGACTACAAAATGAATCCAGTATGACTATTTTAAACTTCTAAAAATGGATGTTGTTTATTAGTATGCAAAAGTTAGAAGTAGCTTTTGCTAAAATCACTCTTCATTTGGGTCTGCAGATATCTGATGGATAGATAACTGGAAGCAGGATAAAATCATGACATCTCTGCCTTCATTTTCTGTCTCTTTGGCTAAACTTTGGATTGGACCCCTGCTTAGTTCTATACACAGGTATGTTAATCACTTTAGAAGCATTCATCAAAAACTAATAATACTCTGCCTTCAAGGCTGAAGGCTCCAAGATATTTTAAGGATTTGCAGTGACATAGTCAATGCATTATCAATTGGTCGCTTTTCCTATATCCTGTTGCAAACCACTGGAGGTATGCCTCAAAGTCTCCAGAGACTGAACTTACTTCATCTTTTCTCTCTGATTTGTCTTTTTCTCGGGCTCATTCTCTCATGGAGTCCAAGAACAAGTCAATAAATATACATCAAGAGATAAGACTATCCCCCCACCTTCCAGCTGCAATTTTAAGTTGCTAATAAGAACAATTAGGGCACCTAGAGATAATATCAACCTGACCACTTTGACCAATATTGTTTGACTATACATGTTTTTTGGCCCACTGCCAACTTTTCTTCATCCCCATATAACCCCAAAGCTCTTATCCATTCCTCAAGGAGAAAGCTGAGGACACTTGGTCATCATGGTCCTTCCTAATGTACTATTACTTTTCCCTTTGTTTTCTGGGTTGATCATTCAAAACTGGTCTCTCAGGACCCCTGAAATTAGGCCCCTGGTCAAGAACTCTGGTAGCAAACTGGTATAGTCGCCACTAAGGAGCCAAATATAAAATGGTAAGAACCAATGCAACTTCATAGTGAGACTGACAATATAAGTTCCTTTAAAAATATTTACTTTTAATTTCTACAGGATATGCAAAGTATTTTTCTATTCTAGAATTGTTTCAAATAGCTTAATGAAAAATATATAAAGTGAAGTTACTGATTAGCAACTTTAAAAAATTTTTGCTTTACCCAGACACCAATGGCTTATGCTCATAGTTCTAGCTACTTAGGAGACGAAGAATGGGAAGACCATAGTTCAAGGTCTCAGAAACCCTTTGAAACACTTGAGTTGGTTCAGAAGCACATACCTGTGACCTTAAGCTGCATGAGGGCTGAGACTGGGTGATTACGGTGCCAATTCAGCCAGGGCAGAAAAATCTACAAGACTGTCTTTCCACAAATGATTTTGGATGCAGTGGTGCATAGCTGTGGGTACAGCAATGATAGAAAGCCTAAAAGTAGCAGGCTCAGGGCTTAGGTATATACCTGGGAGGGAGTGAGATCCTATCCTAAGATTAACCAGAAAAAAATATGGGTGTGGGCATAACTCAGCACTTAACAAATGTGAAATTCTGAGTTCTAACTTATAGTACCACCAATAAATTTTGTTCATTTCCATAAAACAAGGGAAATTCATTTAAAAAGAACAAAATTATCCCATGTGATCCTTTTTTATTGTTGTTGTTGGTGGTGGTGGTTGTGGGGCTTAAACTCTGGGCACTTCAGCTCAAGGCAAGCACTCTACGCCTTGAACCACAGTGCCACTTATGGTTTTCTGGTGGTTTATGGGAAATAAGAGTCTCACAGACTCTCCTGCTTGAGCTGGCTTTGAACTGCGATCCTCAGATCTCAGCCTCCTGAGTAGCTTGTATTACAGGCATCAGCCACCAGTGCTCAGCCCTATGTGATCCTTTAATTGTCATTCCCACAATTTAGCTAAGACTATTAAAATCATAGTAGAAATCAAAGGCAGCATTTATTGTTTCTTTGTTACACAAGTTTATATGGTAATATTTTACTATTAGAACAACCTTGTAAGTTTGAAATCATTTCCAAGTTACAGATTTTGAAGTTGATGTTTATTCTAATATTTTCAAGGCCAATAAAGTAATAAGTAGCAAACTTAGAAGCTATACCCATGTCCCATGTGTTTCTGACTCTAAAGACTACAGCCCTAACCACTTTATTATTTCAGTGTCTTCATTTTTACTTGGATTAAGAGTTTAGCATGATTAAACATTTTATGACGATGACAACTGAATCAAAGCAGCTTTATTACTGTACTGAAACCAGGTTGTTACAGTAGAACCAAAGAATGTTTATTCATCATATGACTTGCAGCTAGTGAATCCCTTTAATAGATAGTAGACCAATAGTATAATTATTAGACTGAAGTATTTTTAAAAATCCAAAGATACTTGGGCCTGAAGGAATAGAATGGAACTTGAAATTACTGGCTAAGGCAGCCGTCTAGAAGGGAATCTCTATTCTTAGTGTCAGTTTGGCTCAACAGATACTTGGCCTGGTTTCTGAGGGCTTCTCACAGTAGACAGAAATAGCATCGTAAAGTTCACATGGAACTACAATAGATCTCACATAGCCAAAGCAACTGTGAGCAAGAAAGAAGCTGGCAGTATCACACTTCAAATTATATTACAAAGCAATAATATAACAGTGGTACTCACATAAAAATTGACACATGAAACAATAAAACCAGTTAGATCCCAGAAATGAATCCATGCTTATCTAATTAATTTTCAGCAAGGATGCAATATGGGAAAGAACAGTCTCTTCAATACATGGTCTTGTCAAAACTGAAATCCACATATGAAATCAGACACAATTCATACTATCTACAAAAATCAACATATGGTAAATTGAAGACTTAACACATAAAATTTTAAACCATAAAACCTCCAGAGGAAAATACATGAAACAAACTCCTTGGAATTCAAATTAGCAATGACTTTTTGGATATGATCCCAAAAATACAGACACCAAAGATAAAAATAATCAAACAGTATTATATCAAAATAATGTTCTGTACACCAAAGAAAACTATTAACAAAATGAAAAGACAACTAAAGAATGAGACCATATATTTTCAAACTGTGCATCAGATAAAGACTCAATATCCAAAATACACAAGTAATGCACACAACTGAATAGCTGTAAATAATGCACACCTCCAATTAAAAATGGCAAAGGTTTTGACATGACATTTTGTACTTCTCATTGTTGCAACAGGTCCACCTGAATCCTTAAATGACTTGTTTGTCCCTGTCTCCTCCACATGTTATACTGACATCAAATATAGTGAAAGCGGGGGTTACACTGTGGGGGAGGGACATACAAAGCAACAAAGAAATAATCTTATAAATGCGTTAGAAACACATGCATGAAAGAAACGAAAACATTAAAATACATATTTAAGGGTTCATTTTCCTAACATCACATTATCTGACCTTTTCCACTTGACTCATACCTAATGTCGGTGTGTGGGGGGGTATAATTGGGTGGGGGGAGGGGGGAGGCTGGGAAGGGAGGTGAAGGGTAAACAAAGGAAGAGGCTGCAATGCTTGGTAAGAAATGTATGCATTATCCTGCCCATGTAATTGTAGCCCCTCTGTACAGTATGTTCTCAAATAAAATAAAATAAAATTAAAAAAAATGGCAAAGGTCCAGTGTTAAGTAATTTACATCTGTAATCCTAGCTATTCAGGATACTGAGATCTATAGCTTCTCAGTTTGAAATCAGCCTGTTAAGAAAAGTAAGTGAGATTCTTTCTCCAAAATATTGAGCAAAAAACTGGGCTTCACTTGTGACTCAAAAGCAGTAGAATACCAAATGAGTAAAATTGATACTGTCACTGTGGAAAGCAGTATACAAAATTAAAATTAGAATTAGTATCTGATCCACTAAACCTACTTCATGATACATATGCAAAAGTAATGAAGTGGTCACAGTCGCAATTCATTATTCACAGTAGCTAAAATATGGAAACAACTTACATGCCCATCAACAGAAAAATGGAGAAAAAGAATGTTACATGAATATACACTGTCCATTGCTCAGGCTTACAGGAAAGCCCAGTGGCTGAGGCCTGTATTCCTAGCTTGAGAGGTAGAGATCAGGGAATTGTGGTTCAAGGCTAACTCGGGCATAAAAACTCATGAGACTTCATCCCAATCAGTGCCTGAGCATGGTGGCACCTGCCTGGTATCGCAAATACAGGAGACACACAATCGTTGGGTGCAGTGGCACACATCTATCATCCCTAGCAATACAAGGAGGCACAGTAGGAGGATTACAGCCACCCTGAGCATAAAGCAAGACCCTATCCTGAAAAAAATTAGGGCCAAAAGGGGCTGGTGGCATGGCTTAAAAGGTAGAGTGTCTGCCTACCAAGCACAAGGCTCTGACTTCAATCCCAGTACAACAAAAAAGGATATCCTGCCATTTGTGATAATATGGGTGGACAAAAGGACATTATGCTAAGTGAAATAAGCCAGACACAGAAAGACAAATACTATATGAACTCATTGTTATATAGAATCTAAAACAGTCAAGCCAAATAGAATCTTGGGGGATAATAGTGGTTGCCAGAACATAGGAGACAGAGAAATAAGGAAGTTTAGAGATAGAATGGCAAAATTTCAGTTATGGAATATAAATAAGTTTTGGGAATTACTGTGCAACATAGTTCCTGTAGCTAACAATGCCATATTATATATTTAAATTTTGCCAAGAGGGTTGATATTTTATGTTCTTACCATGCCAAACTAGTAAAGATAGTAATAATAATAATGAGATGGAAGGAAATGTTTGGAGATGATGTTTATGATTATATGTTTATGGCCTTCATGATAATGATGATTTCATATACATATAATCATTCCTCAACTAATTGAGATTTATACATATGCACACATTCTAAAATGTCAATCACACTTCAATAAAATGTGTTGAATAAACCAAAGAATCTTCTTAATATTACACAGGATATTTGTATATCCTTAGTTCATGCCCAAATCAGTAGTAGACTTAGCCTTTCACTTTACATTTGCCAGGTGGATTTAAAATTCTGCAGACTCTAATTTATTACAATTTACTACTGAAGTAAGAATGACAGTTATTTCTTTCTACTTCTCGCTATGGGACTGCAGTTTCATTAGAATGCTTGCCCTCTGAGCTCAGCAAGGAGCATATTATAATTAGTTGAGTATTACAATAGAGACACTGTTAATGGGATTTTTAAGAAATAGTAAAAAAAAGAAAGCCTACAAGAGTATCTCCATTAGAGTCTGTATAAGTAAGGGAAACCTGTCCTAGGGGACTACTAAAGAAATCAGCATGAGTTAGTTAACTGAAGGTCAAACAAAATGACATGATATGCCTTAGGGAATCCTGCTAAAGTAATCATTGCAGATAAGGGACTCACTGACTGTCAGAGTTGTCTCTACCTATTTCTAATATGAAAATAAAGATAGCAATTAAAAACAGCTGAGATGGCCCCTTTATTTTGGCATAGACTTAAATCTCATCTATTAATAAATAGTATTAAAATATGAAATTTTAGGATATAATAGAAGCATTATCACACACACTATTTAAAATAATTTCCTGTTGCATTCTAATAGCCTCTTTTTTTTTTTTTTTTTTTTTGGTGACAGTCCTGGGCTTGATCTCTGGTCCTGGGCACTGTTCCTGAACTTGTGTGCTGAAGGCTAGGGCTCTTCCACTTGAGTCATAGCTTCACTTCTGGCTTTTAAAAAATTATTTGGAGGAAGTGGCGCTGTAGCTCAAGTGGTAGAGCACTCGCCTTGAGCTGAAGAGCTGAGGGACAGCGCCCAGGCCCAGAGTTCAAGCCCCACGAGAGACAAAAAAAAAATTATTTGGAGATAAGATTGTCTCAGGATAGTGAGATAACAACAAAGAAGGAAAGGGGTAACAATGATCAACAAGTAATGGTCCCATTGCCTTACTCATGTAACTGTAACCCTTGTCTACAGAATCTTTACAATAATTTTTTTTAATAGCAAAAAAGAGTGTCTCAGGAACTTTCGTACCCAGGCTGGCTTCAAACTGTGAGCCTCAGAGCTCCGCCTCCTGAGGAACTAGGATTATAGAATAAGCCACTGATGCCCAGCCTCTGGCTGGTTTTAAAAGAGTATTTTTCTGAATATATGTAAATGGCTGGTGATTGTTGAAAATTCTACTGATTGTTTAAAAACTACTGATTGCTGTAAAAAAATGTAAGAAGATTATTTGGGTAAATGCCCAAAAGTGGGATTGCTGGGGCATGTGGAGTCTTTGGAGGAACCTCCATACTACTTTCCAAAGTGGTTGAACAAGTTTACACTCCCACCAACAATGCAGTAGGGTTCCCTTATGGCCACATCCCCTCCAGCATCTGTTGTTATTAGAGTTCTTGATTATAGCCATTCTAACTAGGGTGAGGTGGTATCTCAATGTTGTTTTGATTTGCATTTCTTTTATGGCTAGGGAGATTGAGCATTTCTTCATGTGTGTATTGGCCATCCTTCTTTTCTCTTCAGAGAAGTTTCTCTTTAAGACTTTAGCCCACTTATTTATTGGGCAGTTGCAGCATTATTTACCATAGCTAAGATATGGAACCAACCCAGATGCCCCTCAGTAGATGAATGTATCAAGAAAATGTGGTATATATACACAACGGAATTCTCTGCCTCCATCAGAAAGAATGACATTGCTCCATTTGTTAGGAAATGGAATGACTTGGAAAAAGGTATATTAAGTAAAGTAAGCCAGGCCCAAAGAAACATAGGTCCCATGGTCTCCCTTATTTGCAATAACTAGTATATGTCAGAGGCAAGCAGAAAGGGTCACATAAGTTGATGTTACGTGAAATAAACTCCAAGAAAAGGACTCAAATGGTTTTTCTTTCTTGCGATTGTTTCTAACATATTCATAAGATTATTTCTTTGTTGCTTTGTATGTCCCTCCCCCACAGTATAACCCTTGTTTTCACTGTATTTGATGTTGGTATAATTTGAGGAAGGGAAGGGAACAAAAAAATTGTTTAAATAGGGATACAGGTGGACCCATTGCAACAATGAGATGTACAAGACGTTATGTTGAAAAACGAACTTTACAACTTTGGCACTGGGGTGGGGGTGGGGGAGGATGGGAAAGGAAGGGAAGGGGGAACAAAGGAGGAGGTAACAATGCTTGATAAGAAATATACTCATTACCTTGCTCATGTAATTGTAATCCCTCTGTATGGTATTTTCACAATTAAAAAAATGTAAGAAGATAAAGCATATATAATGCCATAATTCAGAAAACCCAATGGGCTTTTACATTAGTATTTACATGCATTGTAGTAATATATCCATATTAATATATTAATTAATTAATATATCCATATTAATATATTAATGTATAATGTATATCTGTTTTCAATCTAGTTTTTTCAATGTATATTTCAAGTTGACTAATTTTTTCCTTTGACTTTTTCCCCATTATCTTGGAAAGATCACATAAATTAGCTTTAGAAAGAATTACAGAAACTTTCACCTAATCCATCTGAATTTCTTCTAAGGAAAGTTAATAAAGTCAGTAATTTTTTAATTTATTCAGCACAAGTCATTACTGTCCTTGATGCAGTCAAAAACTTAATACTGTTTCCAAAGAAGAATAAGCAGAAGGGGAGTAGTACATTGGTTGAATCCTTCATTCTCCTTGGGTTGGCCTTTAGGCAATGTAGCTCTCTATGATTTGGAATTCCTTTAAGTTAACATTAACAATGAGGGCAGGGGGGAAAAAAGCAGAAAATGAGTAGCAATTTTTTCATTTGCTTACTTTTCTGATTTATGCCTCAGAAACAAGACTTATTGGAGACAGACTATCTGGTCAGAAATGTTGACTTTTCAAACTTTTCAATTCTGTCCCTAAGATAAAATTGGTTCCATATAGCTTTTTAATTTCCTTAATATTTGCAACTGAAGGACCATAGGCAGTTTTTCTTGGAATTCAATATGATATGACTTTAGGATTTCCTTCTGTTTCTTCTGTTTGTTACAATTTATAGCATCAGGAAAAAATAAAGTAATAAAAAAGTTAAAAATATAAAGTAATAGTGTTGCTGTTATACAAGCTATTTTCCTGTTTGGGAAACAAAATAGAAATTCAGTTAGAACTAAGACAAAAAAGACTATGAGATTGGGGGTTGGGAAGGTGGTTCAGTGGTGGAGTGCTTGCCTCCCATGCATGAGGCCCTGGGTTCAATTACTCAGCACCACCTAAGCAGAAAAAGCTGGAAGTAGTGGCTCATGTGGTAGAGTGCTACCCTTGAGCTGAAGAGCTCAGGAACAGAGCCCAGGCCCAGAGATCAGGCCCCACAACTGACAAAAAAAAAAAGACTATGAGATTGAAAACATGCCATTATTATTCTTAATACTGTTAGGTTTTTCCTGCTAGGTCACATCCTGGGCTGCCTCTGGTCACATGCTTCCCATCTGACCATAGGCAGTTCCCAGACCCTGAGGTCACACCTCTTCCTGCCCCTGGCCTAGATAAGTCCTGGCCCAGGGGTGGGTAAATAAACTTCTTCTCCTGCCTGAATAGTGCATGGTGTTCTCTTTATTGGCCACCTAATGAAACCCACCTATTTAATATACCTTACAAATACCTCTATAGAAATAATGAAACATTGAAAACACATAAATATGTTTATATATGTCATCTTAAGTCATTAAGCATATATGAAAATTAGAACCTTACTTTCAATATCCAAATGTTAGTAGGACCCCAGGAATTTTTACTGATGGTTCTAAAAGAAAGATTAAAGCAATGAATTTAAAGAACCTACTGACTTATTTTAAATGAATAAATTCATATATATATATATATATATATATATATATATATCTGGGCTGAATTATTTTTTAAATCACTATTTTTGCCATATTTTTCAAATGAAAATTAACCAAACCAGATAATTTCCTGTTATAAGAAGGAACAGATAATATTATACCCTTTATATGAACAGGATTAATTATTTTTACATGTGTGATATCAATATTTGACTCTGGTATATAACTATATAAAAGAATTGTATCATATTTGAACAAAGTTTGCAAAATACTACTGGCAGTTTGTCAGTTTCTTTTGCTCATAGATTACCTCTATTGGCCAATATCAGTTTTTTACTGCTTTGTTTACATTTTTGCACTTAAGTATTAGTTGATGTTTTTAGTTTAAGATACAAGTGTTAGGTGCCAGTGGCTCCTGCCTATAATTTTAGCTATTCAGATGGCTGAGATGTAAGGATCAAAGTTCAAAGCTAGCCTGGGCAGGAAAAGTCCTGAGCCTCTTATTTCCAATTAAACAACAACCAAAATGAAGCAGGAAGTGGAGGTGTGGCACAAGTGGAAGATCCCTAGCCTTCAGCTAAAAATCTCAAGGGCTGAGTTCAAGCCTTAGGACTGCACAAAAAAGGAAAAAAAAAACAAGGAAGTTCTTTGGTAGTCATATTGTTTGCTTCTTCAAAACAAGCACATGACAAGGAAGGAGAATCATATGTGTGAGGAAGAAGAATACTGGGAAAAATGAGTAGACTGAAAGAATGAAATTTTCTTTGACCCCACTCATCTCCATTTTTACCTTTTTGTGTTTTGAGAATCTCCATGAATAATTGACCCTGTATAACATACCTCATTGTTTTTTTTACTATTATACATTATAGAATTTTTAAAGAAATTTTAAATATAGCCTTGACTCATGCCTTTTGATGTCTGGCAGATTATAAACTTCTCATTGCAAGTGACAGAATAAAATGATTTTCTTTCCTTATGCTTGCTTTGAAAAAGCAAATATGACTTTCAATGAGCTTTGTTTCTTTTTTTTGCATTAAGTGGTCTTTATTGATGATTCACATTCAGTTATTTCTTGATTATCAGTTCTTGAGTTAATTGTACAAGTATGATAAGTTATTTTCTATTTGCTGTGGGAATTTAAGTGTAAAATAAATATAAAATACACTTATGGTTTAATGAATGGTCAATGAAGCACTTTTTTTTTTCTTAAAGTATTCTTTATGGCCTGGTTTTATCCCACATCTGTCTTCTTATTTCCCCAGGAATAGTTAATTAAACCACACAATGGATCTGTTTGTGAACCAAGTTCACTGTGAGACTGTGAACTTGAGTTTTAATCATATTAGACATATTTCTTGATCTCAAAATACAATACCAATACAAAAGCACCACCCATGCCTATGTACAAGTCGTTATGTCGTAAAACGAACTTAACAACTTTGGTGGGGGGGTGGGGGGAGGATCAGGTGGGGGGGGAGGAGTATGGGAAGGGATGGGAAGGGGAAACAAAGAGGAAGCAACAATGCTTGATAAGAAATGTACTCCTTGGGCTGGGAAGGTGGCTCAATGGTAGAGCGCTTGCCTTGCATGCCTGAGGCCCTGGGTTCGATTCCTCAGCACCACATACGCCAAAAGAAAAAAGCCAGAAATGGCGCCATGGCTCAAGTGGTAAAGCTAGCTTTACCTTGAGCTGAAGAGCTGAGGGACAGCGCCCAGGCCCAAAGTTCAGGCCGCACGACCGGAACCCCCCCCCCAAAAAAAGAAAGAAAGAAATGTACTCATTATCTTGCCCATGTAATTGTAACTCCTCTGTACGGTATTCTCACAATTAAAACACACACACACACACACACACACACACACACACACACATCTTTTGCAATCTTCCTCCAGCAGTCAACTGTCCCCATGTACATGATATCAGCCCCTTTCCTTTCTTTTTTTTTTTTTCAGTTTATTTGTGTGTTTCTGGGGTTTGAACTTGTGGCCTGAGTGCTATCCCTGAGCATTTTTGTTCCAGGTTTATGCTCTACCACTTGAGCCACAGCTCCACCTTGAATGGATTTCAAAATGAAACTATATTTATGAGGAAAAGAAGTGAGATATTATTCAATGAAGTAAGTATCATAGAATGTTGGATCTGTGCTGAAATAGGAAGCATGGTACATCATAAATGAGATGAGTGAATTTGCAAAGTAAAGTATATTTCTCTGGTCCGTTGGTCTTATACTGAAGTTATGTTCTTATAGATATGAACTAAAAGGGAAATTGCTTTCACAGATTTCTTCTTAGTCATGTTCTTACTGATTGGATCCTTTTTAAAAATTCCCTCATTTCAGCAAAGGCTTTTTGGGTTTCTATATTCTTCCAGACTCTAGGATTTTAGTCCAAAATAATAAGTCCACATATTCTGCAGATTTCTTTTTATTATTCTACCCATCACTCTTCCTCAGATTAAGTTCCCAAGTTCACATCTTGAGATCTCTGCCTTTAAAACATCAACGATTTTCATAGTTACATCATGTAGAAAATAACAGGATATTTCTCTTCCACACAAAGCTTTTTATATTCCACCTCCATTCTAACCATTATTAGAGATTTTATTAGTCAATGCTTGAATTTCTTTAAGATAGGCTTTAAATTTAACTTTTTTGATTTATTTTTGCTAATTAATTGTGTAGTTGTAGACTTTTTCTTGGACTAATTTTACAAAGTGAACTATTTGAGAAATTATATCAAGCTTATAAGAGTCATAAAATCAATTGCAAATGCTTTCTAATTGACAACAGGGATACAGTCTGAAAAAAATCAACTGTAAGTTGAAAATACTGTAAGTAAAGAATGTATTTGATACATATAACCCATCAATCATCCCCTCTGATCTGTGGTCTGACTGAGAGGTATGGCTTGGACTTGCTGCCCGGTATCATGCAATAGGATCATACTGCATATCACTAGGCTAGGTAAACATCAATTCAATTAAAATCTTTTTGATGGTCGTGGGTCTTAAACTCAGGGCCTGGGCACTGTCCCTGAGCTATTTTGCTCAAGGCTAGCACTCTACCACTTTGATCCACAGTGCCACTTCTGGTTTTCTGGTGGTTAATTGGAGAAAAGGATCTCATGGACTTTCCCGCTAGGGCTGGCTTTGAACCATGATACTCAGACCTCAGCCCTTTGAATAGCTGATCTCAGCCTCTTGAGTAGCCAGTGTAATTAGCCACCAGCTCTTGGAGTACATTTTAAATTTTTTTCACTGAATATTTATCACTTTAACACCTTGTAAAATCAGAATATTGTAAGTAGAGTCACCGTAACTTAGGAATGAATTATGTGACAGATGAAGCCAAATATTACAAAACAAAGAATTTATGCTTTAACATACATATTTTTGTTTATTTGTTTATCTTATTGACTTTAAACAGTTATATAAATGGATTTCAACTTATCATATCAATTTATGAGTATAATGTCTATTGATCATACAATGAATTTTGTCTTCAATTTGTTCATAAGTTAAAATTGTTTCAAACTGAAACAATGAAATATTTGAAAAACTTAGCACTTATATTAAGAGCTTTATTGAGTACTGCCTTTATATTAACTTAAGAATCTTGATAGATTCCATGGGATAGATACAACCCAGTCTCTCATAACAAACAGTACTCTCAACACAAGAACTATCTCCCGTCCCATCATATCTAATCATTCTATTTTGATCATTGGTATACACTTAGTGCTCAAAATAGTGCTAGAAATATAGTATTAAGCAATAAATATTTTGAATGAATTAATTTTAGGAAAATCTGAGTATTCCTCTCTGTGTCCTTTACTTTAGTTCCTTCTATTTCAAAGCTGATCTAAATCACTTGAACTGCAAATAAAATAAACAAACTTCCCACATACCTTTTCCTTATTATTCAATAGTTTTCTGTGACTTTCATTATGCAATCTTCATACATAGATGAAATGTATTTTGATGTTTTCACCCTCTATCATTCTTTTGTCCCCATCCCCTTTCTTTAAGCCCCTAAAACTATTCTACAATTACATGTTATTTATGTGTGTGTGTTTAACCATGTGTTTCTAGATATATGTATATCTTTTAGGTGTAATAGAATGGATAGAATAGAATACATATCTTTTTGGGCTAATAGGCTTCACTTCAATCTGATTAAAGTAAAATATATGCATGTGTGAAATACCATAGTGAATTCCCTTTGAACAATTAACATATACTTAAGAATGAATGATAGGCCAGGCGCTGGTGGCTCATACCTGTTATTTTAGCTACTCAGGGCACTGATATGAGAGGATCACAGTTCAAAGCCAGGCCAAGCAGGTAAGTCCATAAGACTCTAATCTCTAGTTAATTACCCAAAAGTCTGAAGTAGAGCTGTAGTTCAAGTGGTATACCATTAGCTTTGAGCACAAAAGCTTAGGGACAGTGCCCAGGCCCTGAATTTAAGCCCTAAGACTGGCACCAAAAAAGGAGAAGGAAGAAGGGAGGAAGGAAGGAAGGAAGGAAGGAAGGAAGGAAGGAAGGAAGGAACGAAGGAAGGAAGGAAGGAACGAAGGAAGGAAGGAAGGAAGGAAGGAAGGGAGGAAGGGAGGAAGGGAGGAAAGAAGGAAGGAAGGAAGGAAGGAAGGAAGGAGGGAGGGAGGGAGGGAAGGAAGGAGGGAGGAAGAGAACGAGGGAGGGAGGGAGGAAAGAGAGGAAAGAAAAAGAGGAAGACAGAAAGAGAGAAAGTGAAAGAAAGGAGGGAAGGAGGGAAGGAATGAAGGAGGGAAGCAAGGAAGGAAGGAAGAAAGGAAGGAAGGAAGGAAGGAAGGAAGGAAGGAAGGAAGGAAGGAAGGAAGGAAGGAAGGAAGGAAGGAAGGAATAATGATAGGACCTGTTTGGGGAAGTTGATTGGAGAGGTAATACATTTGGAGAGGGCAAATACAATTGAATTATTTTTTATACACATGTATGAAACCTGTTGTTCTAAGAAAAGGAGATAAGAGAGAATGGTAGCGGGCATGAGTTTGATCAAAATACATTGTAAGCAATGAAACCCTCTGGTATAACTAATATATGCTAGTAAAATGGTAAAGCCATAATAGAATCACAAAAAGAGAAAAAGAGAGAGGAGGAAAAAGAAAAGGAAAAAACCAACTGAATTAAATGAACAAGAATACTCAATATTTCCTATTCCTTTTCACCATATTAATTCACTTGTACACCCATTTAAAACAATTGTCTCTTTGCATCTTTAAAATAAAACTTCTCTAGTTAGCATATAACAGCTAGTTCCAAAGCTGCCTTTCTCTTCCACGTTGACCTCCTTATGACAAATAATACTTTGAAGTTTTCCTTTGTTCTTGAAAAACCTCCCCAAATCATAAGATTATGAAATGGAATTGTATCTGACTTTCTCTCTTCTCTCTCATTATGCCCCACATTACTGTTGTCTTCTTAAAAGCTATTTAATAATTTGAAGAGTAAATAAAACATGGATTCTAGAATTTAATTCTTTAGTTAAAATTCTGGTTTCCTCAGTTCCAAACTCTTGTGAGATTGTTCCTAAACTTTTCTGTGATTAAAACTTCTGTAAAATGAAGGAAATAGTTAGTTATACTTTATAGGTTTTCATGACAACATAATAAGGACAGACTATGTAATATTTGGCTCAATATATATTAATTATGAGATATTAAATAACAATACCTAAATGTACTTAATATTCATTGCCTCAATCCCCATTAGAATGGCACTATCCACACTGCGATGTGAACACAGCTGGACAGATAGTCACATTCAATTGCATTTTATTCCTTACCTTCTCATTCAGTTACAAATACCATTTTATCTGTACAAAGTGATGTTCTCTAAATCCCAACTTTGTTGGATCTAGCCTTTGGTTTTGTAGATGTGGTTATGGTTTGGTCACACTGAATTTAATGATAAGGTTTGAAACAAACGTCAAATAACAGTGATTCTTCTCAAATTATTTCATTTAATTATTCCACTAATCATTTGAGTTGAACTCTTTTGCTACTCAATAGAACTAGTACCTAAAGCTCAGATGATCCTTGGCCAAAATAACTTAGTTAGTAGACCTGAGCCTTCCCTTACACACTTGGTTGTTTCTCAAGATAAAAAAAAAAATTCTTAGAGAATATTTTCTCAGGAAAACCAGAGTTGTAAATATGTGTCAGGAAAACCAGAGTTGTAAATATGTTTCAAACTCACAACCATTGGCATTTTACACAGTTCCTATCTCAAGAGAATTATGGTAGCTGGATTAGATGAGACTAAACTTCCCTCAGGTAAACTAGTTCTTTTCTCAAGAAAAGAGGATTGAGCTTCCCTTAGTGCTTATCTAAAAGCAGTTCATTATATACTAGCTGCTAGTGAGAATGTTGTGAAAGCCTCTCATCCTTTATAAGTTATAAAGGATGTTCCAACTTACATTTTCATCAAATTTAATCAATAATTTGAAAAGCAACTAGACTATTTATGCAGCAATAAACACTGATACCTGGCATGCATAGGTATATTTAGCCTGCTGTGGAAAATAAAGTATTTGCAGCAATTTGTTGAGCCCTAAAGCAAGTAGAAAAGAAGCATTCTGAATCATTAACTCCAGAATAACTAAACAAAATAAGACCTAAACCTAAAATGTAGACCATATCAGCACTAAGATGGTACAACCCAATGTAAACACTGGCCATGAACTCTTTAAATATACTTTTGGTACAAATATCAATAACTTTTCATGATATTATTTCATACTTAACTACTGTAGTTTTTCAGATAATTTTAAAATCTTTATGTCTGTGCTCATCTCCATGTAAAGCAGGGGAAATATAAAGACTTTTGGGGCATGGTATTTGTTATTAATTTAAATTGAATATTTACTATTTGAATTTACTGCAGCAGATGTCCTCAGTTACCCAATTATTTTAGCACGATTTGGCACATACATAATTTTAAAAGATCTTGTATCTAGGCAAAGCACTTAATTTTCTACCAAATTAATCCCTTTGGAACATTATACTGGATGCCATGGTGATGGAAAAAAAAAACTTTCATAACTACAGAATGCTCCAGTAAAGAGTGAAAGATCTGCATTTATTTCCTCTGTAACATATGATTCAAGTTTCTTCATTACTAGCTTGTAGTGTTTCTCAATATAAGAGTTTTAAATAATGTGCATTGTCTTCATATCTCTCTAATTCTGAGGTCTTCTATTCCCCCATTTGGTAATAGAAATATACACAAACTCAGAAAGAATATATATTGATCCATAATTCTCTAACAATATTATCAGAAACAGAAGTGATCAATCAGCTGTTTCTTTTAAGTTTTACCTAATTAAATGTGAATAGGAAATATATATATGGTATTGAGTTATTTAATGACAGTTAACATATATTAGTTATTGTGTACTAAACTATCTCAAAACTTTTAAAGTAACCATTTTATTATGTGCATGGATTATCTGGCTTGGAAATGTTGGCACAGCATACAAGGAATGTTTTGATTCCATTTCTTAATACATGATGAATCAGCTGGGAAACTCAACGTATAGAGGTCACATAATGTCCAAGTGCTTTTATCATCTTGGAGTCCCTTATGGACATGTCTTGACACACAGAATGAGATTACTAGAAAGTGAAGTGTCATAGAATGTTCCATTATGAAGAAGATATATGTAATGATTACAGATTTTTTCTTTAAAAATATTTCACCTATTGATAATTATTCCCCAAATCACCATAAGTTCTGTAAAGTACAGTTCAGAAATAGTGTTGACACAAAGCAAACAACCTGAAAACATTACAGAAAGGAATAGGGAAAACTCAGGGCTCCTTGGCACAGGATGAAATTTTCTTAATAAAGACCCAGAAACACAACAAATAAAGAAAGGTTGGACAAATGGTATTGCATGAAACTGCAGAGCTTCTGCATGGCAAAAAACATAGCTAGCAAATCAATAGAAAGCCCACAGACTGGGAGAAGATCTTTACTAGACATACAACGGACAAGGGTCTCATATCTAAAATACAATTCGAATTCAGAAAATTAAATCCCCAAACAACAAATCCTCAAAAAAACAACTGCCCCATTAATAAGTGGGCTAAAGACTTAAACAGACACTTCTCTGAAGAGAAAATAAGAATGACCAATAGACACATGAAGAAATGCTCAACTACTCTAGCCATATAAGAAATGCACATCAAA
The DNA here is from genome assembly GCF_024711535.1 of Dipodomys merriami. Lineage (NCBI taxonomy): Eukaryota > Metazoa > Chordata > Mammalia > Rodentia > Heteromyidae > Dipodomys > Dipodomys merriami. Next base: position 104,403,506 of record NW_027204492.1, read on the forward strand.
ACAACATTGAGATTCCACTTCACCCAAATTATAATGGCTAGAATCAAGAAATCTAATAACAACAGATGCTGGAGGGGATATGGCCAAAAAGGAACCCTACTGAATTGTTGGTGGGAGTGTAAACTTGTTCAACCACTTTGGAAAGCAGTATGGAGGTCCTCAAAAGACTCCACATAGAGCTCTCCTATGATCCAGCAATCTCACGTTTGGGCGTTTATCCAAACAATCAGAAAGAAGGCTACATTAAAGCTACCAGCACAACTATGTTTATCAGAGCATTATTTACCATAGCTACAATATGGAACCAGATACCCCTCAGTAAATCAATGGATCATGAAAATGTTATATGTATATTAGAATTCTATAACTCCATCAGAAACAATTACAATGCCCAATATTTGTTAGGAAATAGAAAGATTTGAAAAATATTGTATTAAGTGAAGTAAGCCAGGCCCAAAGAAACATAGGTCCCATGGTTTCCCTTATTTGCAACAATTAGTATATGTTTAGGACAAGCAGAAAAAGCCAAAGCTGTGCACATATGACCAAATAAATTGATGCTAAGTGAAATGAACCCCAAGATAGAGAAACAAGTAGATTTTTTCTTTCTTGCTCTTGTTTTTAATGTATTTATAATGTACCGTGTGATTTTTTTGTTTCTTTTGTATGTTCTTGCCCCATGGTTTAACCTTTGTCGTCACTGTATTTGATTCCGGTACCCTCCATCTTGTATATACATTTTTCTAATTTTGGGAAGAGAAAGGAAATAACAAAATGCTGAAATAAGGATATAGGTTGACCCATTGTAATAATGAGATGTAGAAGACAGTATGTCAAAAAGGTACTTTACAACTTACAACTTGGAGGGGGAGGGAGGAGTTGGGCAGGTGGGGCGAGAAGGGAAGGTAGGGGGAAATCAAAGTAGGAGGTAACAATGCTTGATAGGAAATGTACTCATTACCTTGCTCATGTAACTGTAACCCCTCTGTACAGTATTTTTACAATAAATTACATACAAAAAATTTTGTTGACACAGTTTTATGCAACATTTTTTGGGGGTGTGTGCCAGTGCTAGGATTTAAACTCAGGGCCTGGACACTGGTCTTAGCTTTTGTGTTCAAGACTGGAGCTCTACCATTTAAGCCACAGCTCTACTTCCAGCTTTTTGGTTGTTAACTGGAAGGTTTCACAGACCTATATTCCCAGGCTGGCTTTCAATCATGATCCTCAGATCTCAGCCTTCTGTGTAGCTAAGATTGCAGGCAAGAACCAGGGATGCCCAGTTTGCATTTTATGGAGTGCTTTTTGGTTTTCTATACCCTCTTCACGAGTCTACTGAAAAACAATCACCCTCAGATTTCCTTTTGCTTTTATGCTTAGAATTACCATTTCATCTAAATCAGATTACTCCTTTCCTGGCTGCTGGAATTCACATCTTCCTATCTGATTTTTAGTAGCCTTTCTTTAGATAGATTGCTTCATGAAGTCGTTTTTGGAGCAAATCCATTGGTAGTACATTGAATTGAGAGTAAATTATTTCCACAGGATAGAAAAATGGCTTCATTTTATCTTCTCTTTTAGTTGCCAATTTAAGTAATCATAACACTCCTGCTTGAATATTAGTTTTACTTATTTTGGAAATGCTGTGAGATATTTTCTTGTTTCTGAACATTTACTTTGGGAGGGAATTTCTATCCCATTTTTACAGTACTTGGGCCTTTGTAGATAACCTATTCTCTATGGCATTGCTCTTTGCTTGGTTTTAAATCTTTCTTCCTTTCTGAAATCTTTCACAGTGTTGTTCCATGTATCTCTCACATACTAATATAGTGATGATACTTGGTGTGGTCTTTCATATTCTCTCCTTGGCCCAGTGTCACTAATATTGATGTTTGTACCACTGATAACTATAATTTTTCTTACTTGTTTCTTATGGTTTGTTTTTTGAAAAATACACTCCCAGCGGATTTCCTCTATTATCATTTTCAGGGATTAAATGTAAACGTTCTGGTTTGACCCTTTGTTATTCTTCCTGGTTCTATACTACTTTCCACTTCACTTATTGGTTTTGCTACTGTGGGGACATTTTATTGACTTTGATTTATTGAATTTCTATTTTGTTGCTGGTATTTTTAATTTCCAAGAAAATGTTTTTCTTTATGTGTTTCTTTATCTGGGTCCTTTGTCATTTGCATTTGTACAATATATCCAGTGACTATTTCATCAACATTTCCTATTATTTCAAGTATTTTCTTTTGTCCTCATGATCTTATTTTCTCCAACATCGTTTTTTATGTTTTATTTATATTTCTCCCTTTCATGTTGAGCTTTATTCAAATATTTTCATCCTTGATTGTCTATTCGTATTATGAATGAAATATTAAGCTAAGAATAGTGTCTCATCCCTATAATCCTAGCTACTTAGGAGGAAGAAACTGGAATCACAGTTTGAGGCTGGCCCACTCAAAAAGTTCATTAGATCCCAACTTCAGGAATGAAAACCTGAGTACAACAGCATATAACCATGCCATCCTAGCTAGGCTCTAAACATAAAAAGGATGGCTTTAAAAAACCTATTTGAAAAATAACAAAGGTAGAAAGGACTGGAAGCTTAGCTCAAGTAGTACAATGCCTGCCTAGTAAACTCAAAACCCTGACTTCAAGCCCCAGTACCACCCCCCCCCCCCCACAAAAAAAGTAAAAGAATAGGCTATTGCACACTTTTTGTTACATTGATAAAAGAACAGTTTCACCTGAGAAAGATCAGATGGTAGGTGACAGAAGTAAGGAGTAAGTATTGTGCTCCACTATGAAAGTATGTAGTATCACATGAAAAGTCCAGCTACATAGCACTATGAGTTCGTTCTTGTATTAAAAAAAACAATCTATAGAATCATTGCATAAAGTTATAACATTTTCCAAATTTGTTTCTTATAATATCACTAAATTAAAATTAAAATGTATAGGATCATAATTATACCAGCAAAGATGCAATCATTCAATAAAAACAAATATATTTCTTTATATCACAAATCCTAGCCATAATAGCAGTTAGATAAATATAAAACATTACAGCATTTGTGTTGTAAATGACATGTAATATATAATACTGAGTTGATTTTGAAGTCTATCAAATTTAATTTTAAAAGCATTTAGTAGTGAAGTATTATTTTAAATTTATTTTCAGAGTATTATATTTAGAAACAATTAGCATGTAAGTGTTGAAAAATAAAGAATACCTTCTGAGTATTTTCCCCTCAGTATACATTTTGCTCAAATACATTATTTTCCCTTAGAATGTCTTAAGTACAAAAGTAAAAAAAATATTGATTCTAAATGATAACAATTTGAGAACAAGCACTGTAAATGGTTACAGAATAATTGGAACATAATTTCCTTATAGGCTCTTGTAAAACTAATATTAATAGCTGGAGTACCAAGGAAACTGTGCTTCAAGCAATGAGAAAAAGTAGAAAACTGCATCAATTGCTATTTTCATGTGTAATATCACAACAATCTAAACAAATCAGACCAAAATTTCATAAATCCTAGTATCATTTTCCCATATTTAGTTATTATATATCTGATCAAAGTTTTTCAATACACTATCCTCTTAATGTTGACAATCAATTTAGCTGTGTTTAGGTTTGCCTTGATCCATGCCTATTAACCATTGCCAGTTTCAGGAATTAGTAACACATCTGGATCAACTTTAGGTTATAGTAACTATTCTATAATATATAGTCAATATGGTACCTCTATTCTCAGACTACTCTTTGAGAACACATAAAATATATATCTATAATTAATTTAGTAAAATTATAATTTCTTAAATATACAAAAATATTGTTGAAGTTGGCTCAGTGGTAGAGTGCTTGGCTTGCATGCATGAGGCCCTGGGTTTGGTTCCTCAGAACCACAAAAGCAGAAAAAAAGCCATAAGTGGTGCTATGGCTCAAGTAGTAGAGCGCTAGCCTTGAGCTGAAGAGCTGTGGGACAGTGCCCAGCCCAGAGTTCAGCTCCCACAATTGACAAAAAAAAAATGTTTTAAAGTGTTTTTTTTTTAAATGAAGCTTAGTTAAATGAGTATTTCATCTCAGTATAGACAATATATAATCTTCAAAAGGCATTTAGAACAAGTATAAGGAAATGCTTCTTGTATCTCTGTTTGAACAGAATACAGAATAGTTGACATATATATATATATATACATATATATGGTTATATTTTTATTTTATTTGAACATTTGAATGTTAGTTTAACATTTTTAAATATGTGAAGTTCCTTCCATTTTTATTCAGTTTATTTGAATAAGGGTTTTCCCAATATCCTCCATGATCTTCTGAATTTCATTGATATTCTTATTATATTCCCATTTTTCTTTAATGTTATTAATTTGGGTTTTTGTTATATCACTTTTATTTATATTTTCAAAGAAGCAAATTTTTGTTTCATTTATGTTCTGCATAGATATTTTTATTCACTTTTTAAAATTTCTACCCCATTCTTTATTATTTATTTTTGTATGCTGTTTTGTCTAGTAGGTTAAGGTGCATCATTAGGCTATTTATTTGAGATCCCTGTTAGTTCATTAATGTAGGCACTCATAGCTATAAACTTCCTCTTAGTATTTCCTTTGCTGTATCTCCCCCCCCCAAAAAAATCATTGTGTTATACAAGATGAACTAAGCTCAAAAAGCAAACATTGCATGTAGAATATTTCTAGATACTACATTTTAAAATTGTTACCATTTTTGTGGCAAAGGATGAACCAATGCAGCAGTGATGCTCACAAGACACTATGTTGGAAATAAACTTTACAACTTGGTGAGGGTTGGAGTCAGGGGAGAGGGAAAGCCTGAGAAAATGAGGGAGAGGGTAACAATGTTCAACAAGAATTGTACTCATTTCCTTACTTATGAAACTGTAACCCCTCTGTACACCACCTTTACAATAAAAACTAAAGTTGTTTATTATGACTAATAAATACCTGAAATATAAATGCACCTTAAAAAAATCTGCAACAAATATTTACTGGAGACCTTCCTGTTTGGTCAATTATCTTTAAAATCAATTGAGATAGACAATCCTAACTCTTCAGGAGGCTGAGATCTGAGGATGGTAGTTTAAAGCCAGCCTGGGAAGGAAAGTCCATGAGGCTCTGACCACTAGTTAACCAGCAAAAAGTCATAACTTGAAGCGTGTCTCAAATAGTAGAGTGCTAGCCTTGAGCAAAAACGCCAAGTGAAAATTTAAGGCCCTGAGTTCAAGGATCCATACAACCACACACAGAAAAAAAATGAAATAGAATTCTAAATCTATGCTTGTTTCTTCATTTTAATTATTTATGTAAGAGAGAGCTGAGTCTAGTTCAAACAGTTGTTATAAATGACAATTCACTTTGATTCTTTTGGGTAATACTTTGCATGAGGATCAGATTGGCTTACAGCAAAATATGTTTTGATATTCATCTTGAGTTTATACTTCATCTCGCAATGGAGAAATTTACACATTGAATATGTTCATGATTTTCTTGACCTATATCTTTCTGTTAGAAATATATTGTAGCAAATCAGTATTGTTACCCAGTTATTTACACTTTCATCAGCTTCTACAGAAGCCAGACTCATTGTGAAGTATCCTATTGTCAAGATTAGTACTAATTAATAGTGAAATATTCAGTTTTCCTCTCTTCCTTTGCATATTTATGTTACTAACAACCATCTCTAAATCTTCCATTTGTAATTCTTCTCTGTTGAGGTGCATAGCAGAGTACATACTTTCCTGTAGAATGGTTCATAGTTTTATTGCTCTGCATGTCATGTAATTATCAGAATAACTTATTCCCATCTATTCTGAAATGAAAATCATTTTATACATTTCAATAATCATTTCACACATCTCTATAACATTCTAAGGTAGGTCAGACCATTTCACTTATTCTTATAATTGATAAGCAGATTATTTTGAGACTTAGTAGATATTACAGTATTTACAACTAGGCAGATGTTTGATGGGTACTTTCATATGTCATAGTCACAGCAATACATTGATTATATCTGCATTACACATTTTTCAACTTATGTTTTATACAATAGAATTTCCTAAATATGTATTTCTCTATAAATGTATGTATGTATGTATGTATATATGTATGTGTGCATGTATTATGTATGACAATTTTGGGGCTTGAACTCAGGGTCTTGTGCTCTCATTTGGCTTTTTTTGTTCAAGATTAACGCTCTACCACTTAAACTATATATCTACTTCTGGTTTTTTGCTGGTTACTTGGAGAAAGAGTCTCATGGACTTTTCTTCCTTGGCTGGCTTTGAATTTTGATCCTTAGATCTCAGCCTCCTAAATAGCTAGAACTATGGGGTGTGAATCATCAGTGACCAACTAAGACTCACATTTTTATATCAAAAAATATTGATCCTAACTAGATAGTCATTGCTAGCCAACTTTTTTGCAGATTTCTTAAAATTTTGTATTTACTTTGTTTTTGTATATAAATATATATGCTATTGTTATTGTAAAGGTGATGTACAGAGGTGTTACAGTTACATAAGTCAAGTAATGAGGACATTTCTCTTTGAACAATGTCATCCCTTCCCTTGCTCTCTCCCAGTTTTTCTCCTCCCTCCCCACCGCAAGAGTTGTATACTTCATTTTCAACAAAGGGTCTATTAAGTGCCACTGTTCCATTTGTTTACTCTTTGCCCTACCATTTCTGAGCTCCTCCTTACCCTTCCACAAATCGATAAACTTACATACAAGACAAAAGGTACAGAACTTTAGAACAGTCATAAAGGAGAAAATGAAAAACAATCAAAAATAGCAAAATAACAGAAAGCCTCATTTCTATTTCTTGGAGTTCATTTTGATAAACATCATTCTATATGATCAAATGCACATAGCTAGTGAGCTGTTGTAATCATCTCCTAAGAATATCCTCCTTTGTTCTCACTCTGTGAATGTTTAGAGTCCTGTATAACTTATCATGTCCAAGTGTAATTTTTGTCTTTTACCATCCAGTGTATTTACTTGCAAATTTACGCACACTTTAGTTATCACAAATGAGGGAAACCATGCAACCTTTTTCTTTAGGTCTGGCTTACTTTGCTTAATATAATTTTTCTACTTCTTTCCATTTCCTTATGTATGATGCAGTATTGTTCTTTCTGGTGAAAGCATAGAATTCCATTGTGTATACATATCGCATTTTCTTGATCCCTTCATCCACTGGTTGCATCTGGGTTGATTCCATGTCTTGGCTATAGTAAACAATGCTTCAATGAAAATAGTTGTGTTAGTAGTGTAGTGTGGCCTTGTTTGTGGTCATCAAAAAAAAATAAGAAAGGAGCTTGCAAGAACTGCTGGGACAACTTTTATGCCAAGATAAAGTTGTCATATATTTAAGCGAGTTATCAGCTTATACTCATTTGCTAAACATATTATATTTTTATTTATAAAGAATATTTTCATACTGTGTTATTATAAAATAACAGTCTTAAATGTTAGCCTCTTTCTATTAAAAGTGCAAATAAAATATAAGATTTAAAGATTGCCTAAACATTGCACAAATTATTTACTTCATCAGTCTGTGAACCTGCCTGTCCAATACCAGAGCCACTAGCCATGTGTAGCAATTCAGTACTGGAAATATAGCTAGTGTAAATTGAAATAAGTTGTCTGTGTCAAATATCCATTGCCTTTCCAAGTTTAAAATAATTATATTAATACTATTTCATATTGATTGCATAGTGAAATGATACTATTTTAGGCATATCAAGTAAAGGTCTATTATTAAAATAGTTTCACATATGTCAGTCATTCCTGATTTTAATTATGCATCTTCTGTATAGCACTTTTCTAATGGTAATTCTTGTATTAAATCCTGAAAAACCTGAAAATAGGAATAAGGACTTATTTCCATTAGTGATATAATCATTAATATTATATCCTTGGTATTATTTCTGCATCTTGCTTCATGTAATACTAAGAAAAAATCCTTAAAATGAACAGTGCATTTTTTGCCAGGTGCCAATGGCTTATTTCTGTAATCCTAGCTACTCAGAAGGCTGAGATCTGAGGATTGAGATTTGAAGTCAATCCTATGCTGGAATGTACATGACATTCTTTTTGCTGTTCTTGTTATTCATAAGTTTCAGGCTGTGTTCTGTAATGTATGGCACAGAAATGTTTGACTATTAAATTTGAATTTTCAAGTCCCATATTTTGCATTTGAGGTCAGCATTATTAGATTTTTTTAATTGTTATTGTAAAGTTGATATACAGAGGGGTTACAGTTACATGAATAAGGTAATGAGTACAATTCTTTTTGAACCATGTCTCCCATTCCCTTCCTGTCTCCCAGTTTTTCCTTCCCATCCCTACTTGCAGTTCATTTTCCACATAGTGAGATTCTTATTTTCAATTAACCATGAAAAAGCCAATGTGGCTCAAGTTGTACAGCACCATTCTTGAGCAAAAATCCCTAAAGAACAGCATACAGGCCCTGAGTTCAAGCACTAGTACCAGCACAACACATATATACACAAAGACATAAAAAACATTGCATTTTAAGGATTGTCATTGAGAAAAGTAACAAACCCACATTACAATGTTCTTCTAAAGTTAGCATGATATGGGTTCTACTACCATAAGAAGCAAGCTCTAACATCTCAGCATTTTAAAATAAAAAGTACAGTCCTTCACTGTGATTCATATTCATCACAGGTTGAAAGGAGGATAACGTTTTATTATAGTCACTCAAGGATTATGATGGATAGAGCATGTAACATCTCAAATATTTCTTATCTCTGAGCCAAAGCAGGAGAAGAAAACTGCATAGGGTTTTACCTGATTAAATGGTACAGCACAGAAGCTAAAATCTCATTTAAAACAACGAATCACATTGTCCTACCCAACACCATGCAGTCCAGGTAGTTCATGCCTCATGTGCCCAGAAGAGAAACAATAAAAAAGCAGAATTAATTATAAAAATGATGTACTTAAGATATATATTTTATATGTCAGTATTTTTTTAAAAAGAAGTTATTTTAGGTGCTTCTAATACTGATTTGTTTAAAATAGGGTATATTACCTTACAATACTGATCTGATTTTTCTCTGATAATGTTTCTCTATTTGTTTTAGTTGATGTTCAGTAGATTTCTAATAAAATGTTTAGAACCCTGAGGCTTTTTATTGTTTTATATTTTGTTTCTCCTCTTCCATATTTTCTTATTCTAATATGTTTTATACACATCAATGAAATAACTCAGTTAATTTTTTGGTATAAAATAATTTTTGCAGTTATCCATATGTGAGAAAGAAGGAGAGATTAGGAAAACTATTTTAAAATAAATCCTATGTTATGCCTTACAAAATTATGTTAAGTGGTACTCATGTTATCTAAATTTTAATAACGAAAAGTTTCATTAGTAATGCTGTGTTTATAATTATTCTTTATATGCTATTAGAAAAAAGTATATTTCCTTTTCTTCTCAATATTTAGAACTTCATTTTTCCTTTGTTATCCTAACAGAATGACTGAACTGGTTTTGTTTCTATTAAAAGAGGTATACTTCATTCATTTTTTTCACTCAAATATGTATATGCTACTATAGAATAAGAATGATTTTATGAATGAATAGAAATACATTAAATGTTAAGAAATTAGGACATTTACTTAAGATTTCTATACAGATACATTATTTAAATCTGTTTTCCTAGTTTAAACCCTACTGTGGTAACATTTAAGTAAAAACTTAAGTAAAAACTGTAAGAAATAAATTTGACTTGATACCCAAAATTATGATATATTATCCAAATCTTAATGTTAATCTTTAAATACTTTTCTTTTGCTGGTTCTAAGGCTTGAACTCAGGGCCTGGGCACTGTCCCTGAGCCTCTTGTGCTCAAAGCTAGTACTCTACCACTTGAGGCACAGTACCACTGCCAGCTTTTTCCAAATAGTTTATTGGATATAAGAGATACACAGACTTTCCTGCCCAGGCTGGCTTGAAACTGCGATCCTCAGATCTCAGGCTCCTGAGTAGCTAGGATTACAGTCATGAGCCAGTTCCTGGTATTTACATACTTCAAAAAAACTTCTGCCATGTAGAGTTAATGTCATTTGCTGTTAAGAACATGAATTAATGGCTATTAAAGACAGCACTATGTACATTTAAGTGACTAATTTTCTGAATTTAGCAAATGTATTATGTATTCTAAGAGTAAGTGTGTGGGGAGACTGTCATACTTAACAGTAATTCAAAGAATGTTGGCTATACCTAGATATAGAAACTTCAGTTCTTACTAACTCATGCTAACTCATACAATATGCATGAGAATTCCCAACTAGTAGTTCTGTGATGCTAAAAAAAATCATGGCCACCTATCAAATGGAACTTTCATACTTACTTTTCTTAATAGCTCATCATTCTATATGTAATGCTGATCTAATTTTTACAAAGTAAAACATTTATGAGTTATTTCTATAGTTCTATGGTCCAGTCAATAGTTTAGGACTGCAAAAAATAAATTTTAGGTGACAATTTAATTCTTATATCTTTAAGTTTGTGTTATAGCATGCTACAGTTCTACACAAACCTCAATATTGCAATGGCTTACTACAGCAAAATAGTTTATTCCTGAATATGTTGTTTGTGAGCAGTGAGACAGCTGTGTATCTCTTCTGGACTTTGTTCAGCCTTGTTGAAAATGTCTGTACTCTCAGAATCAGGCTTGACTAATAGCTAATAGTGGGAAATCTGAGAATCTTAGCAGAACAAAAACAGGTTAGAAACTTGGTAAAAATATACAAGCACTATTGAAGTGTCTATTCATAATTGGCATTCATCTCTCTTGATCACAGTTCCTTAGTCAATACAAGTCAATACTACATAGCATAAATGGTCATCAATAGATAGTCCTCTTAAGAACAAGGGAAAAGTGACAATTTGCAAATAATTGTTTATTCTATATCATATAAGGATATAATAAAATTGAACAATACGCCGGGCGCTGGTGGCTCACGCCTGTAATCCTAGCTACTCAGAAGGCTGAGATCTGAGGATCGCGGTTCAAAGCCAGCCCGGGCAGGAGAGACCGTGAGACTCCTATCTCCAATAAACCACCAGAAAACCAGAAGTGGCGCTGTAGCTCAAGTGGTAGAGCGCTCGCCTTGAGCTGAAGAGCTGAGGGACAGCGCCCAGGCCCAGAGTTCAAGCCCCACGACCGACAAAAAAAAAAAAAAAAATTGAACAATAGGAGCAGACACTCACCCTGAGGCATTCCATCACAAAAAAAATCAAACATAAAAAATGACATCCAAATGAATGAATGACAGCTAGGTGCAAATGCCTCATGATTCCAGGCCAGCCTGGCCAAAATTGTTTGCAAGACCCCCTTTCAACAGAAAAAGCTGAGTGTGGTGGCATGCATCTGTCATCTCAGCTAAATAGGAAGCATAAATAAAAGCTTGTATTTCAAGCCAAAGAAAGACAAATAGGCCAGGAGCCAGTGGCTCACACATGTACTCCTAAGTACTCAAAAGGCTGAGATCTGAGGATAATGGTTCAAAGCCAGCCTGGGCAGGAAAGTCCATGAGACTCATCTCCAATTAACCATCAGAAAACTGGAAGTGGTGCTGTTGCGCAAAGTGTGCTAGAATACTAGCCTTGAGTAAAAGAGCTCAGGGACAGCATCCAGGATCTGAGTTCAAGCCCCACAACTGAGAAAAATAAGCCATGTAAGTCTATTATGATCAAATCAATAGAGCAAGGAGCAAATATTTAAAGTATGATTTTAGGTGAGAGAAAAGAGTAGATTAAATTCAGGAATGAGTAGGACTTTCTAAAACAGCCTGAATTAACAGAAAACTGTGATATGAAGTCCTAGAAATACTGGACACAGTATAACAATAGAAAAACTTACTGTTGAACCTTTAAAAAAGAAAAGAAAATCTCCAAGTTCCAGGAACAATGAGGAAATGAAAAGATAGTGCTGTAGCACTGTTTTTTTTTGTTATGGGGGTGATTGGGAGCAGGGAAAAAGCTTTATAGAATCCATAAAGTCATTTTAAGGCTAAGCCCTGGGTTTTAAAGCTTGCCAAGTTTTAGTAGAAAAATACCATGTGCCAGCATGATGTTGGAAGTCAGAAAAGATGCCCCTAAATCAGCACAGAATCTCTGGCCAGAAATAAAATGCTCCAGCTAAACATTGGAAACCTTAGCTATGGCAAACCATTAGATTTGCTCATTTAGCTGGGAAGTTTTAAATATATATTGTCTTCTGAACACTTCTGTATGTTTGCAGCATTGAATATTAAATATTATGCCAATTGGAAGTATTCATAGAGGTATTGCACTACAAAATTATCAAACGATAGATTAGTTGTGAGAGTTGCCCATAATATTTAGATTGTCAACCAAAATACCAAAAATCTCTAAATATTTCTACAAGTATCCCTAAAGTCCAGAATAAGTTTCATTATTAAACAATGATAGCAAACTCAAAAAACCTCTCATTGCCCCGTGGCAGGATATATAAAGATGAAGAAAAAAGAAATGAAGAAGCAGAGTTAATTCACTAGATTGAATATTGAGCATCCCTGGTTTTTGAAGCATTCGTAATCGATTCTTAGGTTTTTATGGAATAACAATTGCACATGCCACTTCATTTAAAATTCAAGAAAATATATGTCATTACAGTTTAGAAAGCCAATCCCAAGGCACTAAGTTAATCACATATACTAAAGAAAACCTAATCCAGTGCAACAGCTTCTGGGCTGGAAAATAATACCAACACATCAAAGTTAGAGGGCTACATGGTGGCATTTCCTTTCAAATATCCAAAATTTGCTTTATTTTAAGATTCAAATAAAACCCTAGCACCCTGGGGATTTGTCAGCCATGTTTTATGTGGGGAATGATTATTATGCTGAATTTATGAAATCCTGAAAATAAAGCTTCACAAAAGAAAATGCTAGCACAACCTTAATTGCAGTTCACAATGTTGACGTTTTAATCTATATAAATACACTAATAATATCCTCTTTTCTGTGTATCTAAGCAGTCAGAGCTATTTAAAGGTTGTGGCATTTATCTATTGTGGGTTTACAGGACCCGTTTGAGAGAAATCCTTGTCAGAACAAAACTCATTCAATTTGGGCTGATTAGATGAAAAGCATGAGCAAACAAGGACTCAGATTACGCTAGTTGTTCCCTCAACTAGGAAAGTGCTTCCTAGAATTGCCATTATTTAGCTATACTTACTTCTGTGCCTAAAACCAATTTTGTACTTTCTACTAAAATGTGTGCTTTAATTCGTGTATATGCATAACATAGCATATTTTCACAGACTTGTGATTTCATGTTTTAAATTAGGGCAATAGTGTTTAATCTATTCTAATCTAATAGTATTTAATAGTGTTTGATCTATTCCTTCTGAATGAAATCCAAAGATTTATGCAAGAAATAATAATCCAAACCTAGTAGATTAGTTCCCATTTTGAGAATCCAAGCTAAAGCTCACCCTAACTCTACCTTGTTCCTTCCATCAGACAATTGGAAAGGAAAATAAAAAGCTATGTTTCTGATCTTTCCTGCAGTTCAAGATTGTGTTAACAAATTTTCATGGACAAACAATATTTGAGAACATTATCTTCAATGTATATCATCTGTAAATTTAAAAACTTAAGCTAAAGAGGGCATTTCTGACATGGAACCCTAAGACTGAATGGCTCAGCAATATTTGGTGTATAACTAATTGGAAATTTTAAAATGGACATCACAATTTGCATATACTGAAGCTTTTGATTCAGAATCTTTGGTTTCCAAGCCTGTCCTGTGCCTATATTTTCGGCTTATAATTTGGGCTTATTGTGTGTGTGTGTGTGTGTGTGTGTGTGTGTGTGTGTGTGTGTGTGTGTGTGTGTGTGTGTGTGTGTGTGTGTGTGTGTGTGTGTGTGTGTGTGTGTGTGTGTGTGTGTGTGTGTGTGTGTGTGTGTGTGTGTGTGTGTGTGTGTGTGTGTATGCTAGGGTTTGATGGCCACTGTCACCCTTTTCACTCAAGGCTGGTGCTTTACCTTTTGAACTACAGCTTCACCTCTAGCTTTTTACTGTTTCAATGGAAATAAGAGTTTTAAGGATTTTCTACTTGAGCTAGCACTGAACAACATCCCCAGATCTCAGCTTCCTGACTAGCTAGGATTATAAATGTGAGCCACCAATGTCTAGATGGCCTCATCTTTTTTAAGCTATTAATTTTTAAAGCTATTAAACTTGATCTATTTTTATTAAGAGTTTTGCTCAAAGTATTTTGGGTTATTTTTGTGCTCTTAATAACTTTTTGGGGGCTGGGAAGGTGGCTCAGTGGCAGAGCGCTTGCCTTGCATGCATGAGGCCCTGGGTTCGATTCCTCAGCACCACATAAGCAAAAAGAAAAAAGCCAGAAGTGGCGCTGTGGCTCAAGTGGTAGAATGCTAGCCTTGAGCTGAAGAGCTGAGGGACAGCACCCAGGCCCAGAGTTCAGGCCCGACGACCAGGACCCAAAAAATAAAAAATAAAAAATAAAATAATAACTTTTTGTGTTTTTAAAATGTTTTTGTTATCTTGAAGCAAAAATTGCAAAAAGAGAAGTGGATAATTTGTAAACATACAGCTCAATGATTTCTGAATGTTTTTAAATTAATTTAGTTTTTGGTAGTGCAGGGAATTTTATAGTTACTTGCTATGATGTTGAAGAAATTCTGAACTATTTCCGTTTGATGAGGGCTTTTTCATATATGTGAAAATACTAATATAAATGAATATATGTATATATAAATGAATATATATTAATATAAATGATTAAAATATATGTGACATATATTAATATAAATGAATAAAAATATGAATAAAATAAAAATATGTATTTATTTTTTAGGGTAGGTTGTTAATAAATTAGTTAATATGTAAAAGGCTCAAATATCTGTGGTGTGTGCTACTTAGTGTGAGTATATATTTGTATAAATTCAATTTGCTACAATTTTGTTGTCATTTTTCATATTTAATATCATGAGACATCTTGTTCCATAATTTTCCTTTCCAGTATCTCTTTTAGTTTTAGTATCTGGGTCATGAAGAACTATGTATAGAAAAGTTAGTATTTCTTATTTCTTCTTGCAGTTTTTCAGTTTTAAGTATTATTTTGCCACTCGGTTAATGTTAAAGTTTATTATGTCTTCTTAAATAATTTACCTCCTTTTCATAGTGCAATACAGTCTATTTTGTTTTATCTGAAATTAGTTTAGCTCTGCCACTCTCTCCCTTTTCTTTGATCATCCAAATATTTTATTCTGAGTAACAGATGAGAATTGGTTTTCTTTCCTTATCATCAACACATTCCATTTTGCATTTTAAAACTCATTAATTGCTATAGTTTCATAGTAGGAACAATTGATTATTTATCTTATCTTGTAGACATGGTCATTTTAAAAGAAGTGTCTGATTTTACATTCAAGCATAGAATATAATTGTAAAAATAGGTTACAAATATTTTTACCATGGTCAATTTAGAATAAAATATATTAGTATTTTGCTTTCTTTTGATAGCAGCATGGTGTATCTTTCAACATAACTATACATTTTTAGCTATCTATATGCATATGTTTAATGTGAATTTCTTGTATATAGTACAGTCTTATTTCCTTAGTCACAATTTGTTAGTGTCTATTTAAATATGCTTGGAATATTTATAGTGAATGTAGTTGTTGATAATGTTTAATTCCTCTGTAACATATTTCCAAATTATTCTTGTACTTTTTGTTTATTCCGTTTTCTTTTTGTGATACTAAAGTTTGCACTCAGAGCCTCAAACTCACTCAACTTGTTTGCTTGGCTGGTAGTCTACTGGTTAGCACCAAGTGGTTATTTTAGAGACACAGTCTCACGGACTGCTCTACCTGGGCTAACTTCAGACCATAAGACTGTGGATCTTAGTCTCCTGACTAGCTAAGGTTTTAGCCACCAGTGCCTGGCTTTGTTTTGTTTTCATCATCCTCTCTTTTACTGTTTTATGGTCAACTGAAGAGTTATTACAATTCAATTTTCTCTCCTATCCTAGAATATAAAATGTACTTTTTTCAATTTTGTTAGTTGTTCATCTAGAGTATACAATATATACCTATAACAGCCAATTTCCCTTTCAAATGACAAAATTCCTTGAGTGAAGCAGACACCTTGTAAGTATTCTTACTTCTTCCTCCAATTCCTTTCAACACTGCTGTCATTCACTTCATTTGCCTATGTCCCATAGTAGTTCAACACATTCTTTCTATTGTTACTTTAAATAACTAATTCTTCATTAAGTAAATTAGTGATGAAAAATGAAAACTGTATTTTGCTGTAATCTGTTCGCTTTGTGAACATTTTATTCTTCAGCAGATCTAGTCTTCTTGTGTTTATCACAGACTTTCTCTCTGAAGAGCACCTTTCCTTTTCTCATCTTACATAGTATAATCTTTGGTAACTATATGTTATTCATTTTACAGCTGTCTCATATCAAAAAAGTTATATACACTGGGTGCTAGTAGTTCATGTCTATAACACTAGCAACTCAGGAGGCTGTAATCTGAGAATTCTTGTTGGAAGCCAGCCCAGGCAGAAACATCTGACACACTCTTATCCCCAGTATACTAGCAAAATGCCATAAATTGAGGTGTGGCTCAAGGGGAAGCATGATGGCTTTGAGCAAAAGCCAAGTAAGAATGCAAATCCCTGAGTTCAAGCCTTAGCACCAGCACAAAGTCAGTTATATAAACAAAATCATACCATGTACAACCTTGAGATTGGCGGGGTTTTTCCTACTCAGTATAACTCTCTAAAGATTCTTTCAAGTTATCCCATATATTAATAATTTGCTCTTTTCCCTTACCTAATAGAATGATACAGGTAGTTTACTTAACCATGTACCTTCAGGAGACTATCACGGCTGTTTTCTACTTAGAGCTATTTGTGTTCTAAGTTTCATTCCTCTGAGTTAAGTGTCTGAGATGATGATTGGTGTATTTATATTGTAATTCTATATTCTATGAGAAACTGCCAAACTATTTCCCAGAGTTTTATTTTATTTTTGAGATCTTTTCCAACCAACTAACACTAATTAAGATTTTACCTTAATAACCCCATAACATTCCATAATATGAATATACCAGAAATAATTTGTTTTTTTGGAAGTTTTCAAAGAATTTATTTAGCAAGAGGAAAATAAAGGCCACTGAGGAAAGTGAGCAGTGAGATCTGGAAAGTGGTTGTGTGTTTTGGGGTCTCTGGGATAACCAGAAATAATTTCATCATTCACATTGTCTAGGATTTATTTTATTAATTCACTGCTGAGGAATTATGTGACATCCATCGTTGATAGATTGTTAGATATGAGTGAACTAATTTCCATAGGATTTCCAATTTTGATATTTTAATAAACACTGTAATTACTTTTCAAAAGTTATAGCATAGCTACTCAAAAGGCTGAGATCTGAGGATTGCAGTTCAAAGCCAGTCCAGGCAGGAAAGTCTGTAAAACTCTTATCTCAAATTATGCACCAAAAAAGATGAATGTGAAGCTATGGCTCAAGTAGTAAAGTGCTAGCTTTGAGCAAAAACCTCAAGGAGATTGCCCAGGCTCTGAGTTCAAACCACAGGACTGGCAGAAAAAAATTACAACAATCCATATAGTGGTAGTTATGTTACACCTTGATTGTCTTATTAGTGTCTTATTTGTTTTTTTCTAATATTGTTGTATTACATTTAGTTATTTAAATTCACTTGGAATTTATTTTGAAATGCATCAGTAAAAGCCTAACTTCATTCTTTCCCCAATTTGTTCTAGTTATCTAATACTGTACCACAAGGGACTCCAAAATGTAATAGCCTTATATGCCAATTCTTTATTTTTCCTCATGATACCATAAATTAAGAATTTAAGCTGAGCACCAATGGCTCATGCCTATGATCCTAACTGCTCAGGAGGCTGAGATCTGAGGATCTCAGTTCAAAGCCAGCCTGGACAGGGAAGTCCATGAGCCTCTTATCTCCAATTAACTATGAGAAACCTGGAAGTCACACTATGACTCAAAGCGGTAGAGCAATAGCCTTGAGCAAAAAAGCTCAGGCACAGTGCCCAGGTCCTAAGTTCCAGCCCCATGACTATGACCCCCTCCCCACGAAAAAAAAGATGAATTCAAACAGAAGTACATATAATGACATTTCTGTTCTATGATGTCTGGAAACTCAGATTGTATGATTTAGAAAACTATGAGCTAAAAATTCTGAGGACTGACCAGTTGTCTGTCTTCTCACTTCTTCATCTTCTTCCTTCCCTGAATCCCACTCTTCCATCACCAGCATGGACTTCCTTATAGTAAGGTAGCCTTGAAAGAAAGTTCTTATATAGTAGTTTAGGGCTCCAAGATGGAGGAATCTTGGTCTCCTTAAAGTTTGGCCCCCAAATAACTTTCATCCTATTCTACTAGTCACAGTGACGAAAGTCTATCCAACGAATTCAAGAGGAGGAGGTGGAGATTCTACATCTCAAGGGAAGTGTGTCGGTAAAATTTCAGTTCTGGAGTTTGCATGTACCATTACACCATTTAATCTGTATCATTTTGAAAAACTGAGAAGTCACACCTTGTTTGAGATACTTCATTTGAGATGCTCTATGTGGATGAAATATCCTTTATTTTTTTATTCTTTGAAAGACATACATACAGAATATAATCATTGAAATGTGTACAAGCTATTATATTTAAGTGATGAATAGGGCTGTAGGTATGTAGGCATTAAAACAAGTTCTTCAAAGAGGAAATATCAAATTATCAAGTTTTATTGGTATCACAATGTTGGTGCTATCCTTAGAAGCTTTTTTTTTTTTTTTTGGTCTGTCGTGGGGCTTGAACTCTGGGCTTGGGCTCTGTCCCTGTGCTTTTCAGCTCAAGGCAAGCACTCTACCACTTGAGCCATAGCACCACTTATTGTTGGTGCTATCCTTTAGGGTACCACAGTACTAACAATATTAAAATGGAGATTTATTGCTCTGTGAGCAAGCATATCCTTCTATTACATCAGATTGAATATTTCCTCTGTTTATACAAAGTGGCCTGAAATAAGGACACTTTAGATGTACTAACCAATTAAAACAATAAGGCAGTAATGTTAAAGATACTTTGCATTATTAATTTAATAGATTGACGGGGGACGGTGGCTCATCCTTATAATCCTAGCTACTCAGGAGGCTGTGATCTGAGGTTCTTGGTTCAAAGCCAGCCAGGACAGTGAAGTTCATGTGACTCTTATCTCCAATTAGTCATGGAAAAGCTGTGAGTGGAGCTGTGGCTCAAGTAGACTGCTAGCCTTGAACAAAAAGGAGCCCAGAGACAGCACTTAGGCCTGAAGTTCAAGCCCCATAACCTACAAAAATACATATTCATATACATATATCCTCTCAAGGACAATAAATCACTTTCTGCATGCTCAATATAATTAACACTTCACCTAAAGATACATATATCCTGCATAAATTTTCAACTTTTATTAAAAGTTTATTAAATCCTGTATCATATAATTTAGGCTTATGGATTTCCAAATGAAAATGGCATTTTACAAAAGTTCCAGGATAGTACTAATTTCCAGCTCTTTTCAGCTAAATAAAAGTCATCCCCTATGGCTTGTCGTGAATAATGTAAACTAAACTACCTGACATTTCCACTCAGTCCAAAGAACAGACTAAAAATGCTGAATTGTCAGCAAAGCTTTGATGTAAATCAGTAGTCATAGGAGACTGCAAAGAAGAGCATAATGTAACTGTCAGCTCATCAAAGGGAAGCTTTCTTCTTTTAAAAATTTAAAGAAAAAATTCACCATGCTTCCGCTGAATTAAAGGATCATTTAACTCTATTATTTTAGAGCACAATTTACAGTCCAATAAATATCAAGACAGTGTTGAAAAAAGTTACTGTTTCCAATGTTTTAAACAGAATTATAAAAGTTTAAGTCAGAAACAAAATGTCATGTGGTTAACTAAGATTTTATTTTTCAATTCTTTTACTAAATGTTTAAGCTCAAATGTTTAAAAATCATCTTCTCTGGCTCAAAGTAAAAGGAAATTAAGGGGAATATATATTTAAACACTTTTTTTTTCTCTTTTTTTGGTCAATCGTGGGGCTTGAATTCAGGGCCGGGGCACTGTCTCTGAGCTTTTGGCTCAAGGCTAGCACTCTACTACTTTGAGTAAACACCACTTCCCTTCTGTTTTTCTGATGGATAATTGGAGATAAGAATCTCATGGCTGTATTTGATGTTGGTATAATTTGTGGAGGGGAAGGGAAAAAACAAATCGTTTGACTAGGGATACAGGTGGACCCATTGCAACAATGAGATGTACAAGTCGTTATGTGGAAAAACGAACTTTACAACTTTGGTGGGGGTTGGGGGGGAGGATCGGGTGGGGGGAGGGAGGAGTATGGGAAGGGATGGGAAGGGGAAACAAAGAGGAGGCAACAATGTTTGGTAAGAAATGGATCTTGCCCATGTAATTTTAACTCCTCTGTAAGGTATTCTCACAATAAAAAAAAAAATCTCATGGCCTTGTCTGCCTGGGCTGGTTTCACACTGATTTTCAGATCTCAGCCTCCTAAGTAGCTTCAATTACAGGCATGAGCCACCAGCTCCCAGTCTTTGAACATACTTTTAAAGTCCTTTTTATAGAAAATCTAGAAGCTGCTTCCTAAAAAGTCCTTCTAGCAGACCATATATCTGCATTTTTTTCTAAGCAAAACTTAATGTTTATGCAAAGCAGCACTGAGATCCCTGTAGAAAACTCAGACTCTCAGGCCTCCCCTCTATCTGAATCAGAACCTACCTTTTAACAACATTTCTAGGTGCTTTGTAAATGCTTGTTAAAGATTGGGACATGATAACCTAAAACTTTCAATAACAATGAGTTACTGCATTTTAGTATTTTATTTAAACCACCGCAGATCAACACAAGTGACTAACAATTTGTGAGCCATGTTTATTTTGCATATTATCTTTCCATTCATTAGAACTATGTTCCTGGTATCTTGGAATCCAAAAATTATGTCTATTTTTCTAGTCAGAAAGAAAAATGTAAAGGTGTTCTGTCCAACTGATCACATAAGTCAAGGTGCTTTTCTGCATTAGCAATTAATAAACACTTCAGGTATGAAAGTATTTAAAGGAAATGTATTGTCTTGCATTAGGAAGATCACATTTGGGTAATTTTAATGCCTCAGTATTATCTTCTGATATACTCAAAGCCTCTTTAGCTTCTCTCATATGTGTAAACTTGAACAAAGATCTTTCCTAGTCAAGTCTGGAGAGAGATGGAGTCATATTGATTATATTGATTATATCTTTAGGAAAGAGACTGGTCCAGAAGACCAAGGTAAAGCAGAACTGTCTTCTTGCTCTACAGAAACCATGAAATACTAAATGTTTAATGTTTAAAATCTCTAAGACTAGTATAATTTATTGAGTTGAAATAGACAACCAGTGCAGAAGGATGTTTTATCAAAAGTGGAGCACGTGGCTGAAAAGAAGAGAAATAAAATTGGGGTAAGATGACAGATTCTTAGGTTGTTCCCAGTGTCCCTTACCTCCTAGGTTTCCTGAAGTTGTGCGACTACCTCCCTTTTAGTATGAGCTGATGTGTGACTTTATTCTAATTAGTAGCATGTGATAAGAGTGGTAAGGAATCAATCCTATAACTATTACATTATTTATGACTCTTAAAACAACTTACACTAGAGATGCTTCTTGCCAACTTTATAATATATATGACCATGTTTGAAAAGCCCACATAGCAAGGGTAGCCTCTGGCCAACAGCCAAATGAAATTCAAGACTCTTTAGTCTGACAACAAAAATGAAATGAGTTCAACCCAAAATCAAAATGAGCCTAGAAATGATTACCTCCTTAATAAGGCCTCCCGAGGAGAGCAAATCCTGGCCTACACTCTGTAGCCTATAAGACCACCAAGAAAACATCCAAGTAGCTGTACTTGGAGTGTAAACTGGGAGGTAATAAACATGTTTATTGTAAGCTGCTAATTTGTCTTAATTTGTCATGCTATACTAATGGTAAAAATAGGCATCTAAATGAATAGTCTTCTAGAGATACTTAATGTACAGTGTCTTTACAGATAGTGCCCTTTACAGACATGAGTAAATGCATCAAAAAACTGAGGGCCCACTATTCCTGATGGTCACCATTTCATAGTTGTAAGAAACATTATGTAGAATCATGAGACTGCTAAATTTTGCAGGTCAAAAATAATTAAAAACAAGCCAAGTGCCAATAGCTCACACCTGCAAGCCTATCTACCCAGGAGGCTGAGGTTTGAGGATTATGCTTTCAAGCCAGCGCTGGCAGGAAAGTCTGTGAGACTCTTATCTTCAATTAACCACCAAATAGCCAGAAATAGAGATAGGGCTCAAGTGTTAGAGTGCTAGCCTTCAGCAACAAACAAACAAACAAACAAAAAAGAGAACAACTCTTTGACTCCAGTCCTTAAAGGCCCCAGGCCCTGAGTTTAAGTCCTAGGAGCAGCAAAACAGATATGGTAATGAAGACCCATAATCCCATCACCAGGGAGGTAAAGGTAAAACTTTTAGGTTCAAGGCTAACCAAGGCTACACAGTAGGTCCAAGGCAAGCCATTACTGCGAATCAAGACGCTGTATCCAATTTTAAAAAAGATGGAAATCATCTAGATATGGTGACACTGGCATGTAAAACTAGCACTCAGGAGGCTGAGTCTCCAGTTTGATGCCAGCCTGACTATATAATAATAATTTTTAAAAAGATTTAAAGCAAAGTTTTCCTTAAATACTTGCAGAATTATTCAGTTTGATTTTCAAATTCTGAACGAATCACTCTCTTGTTTCTCAAGTTTCTCAGATAATGTCTCAAATACGTTTGAATGATATTCAAATTTTCCTATAGTAGTAGCAACCTTTGGGGCTGTCTTGTACTTTTGTTAAAATGCATTCATTGGTGGAAATAATTTAAGCAGCTGTCAATTATCTATAGATCAGTGTAAAGTATGTTGTACTCTATTTTGAGCTCGTTGAGTCCTTTCTTAAAAAGGAAGTGCATTTTTTGATTTTAAGTATACCATGCTTGCTGGTATAATGAGAAATATAAAAATAATTATCTTTCTTAAAATGTTAGTATGTGTGATATGCAATTAACATGCTCTAATATAATCTCTAAATGGTCCTTGTAGACTATGAAAATAATGACATGAAATTATTTCAATACATTCTTAAAAAAGAACCCCCTTACTGTAACCCATATTGCATTACTTTAAGTAAATGAAACATTTTAATAATTATTATTTTTAGTGTAAATATTAACTACTTTTAAATAGATTCCTGGTTTTTCCTCATAACACATATTAAAATAACTTCCTTATGAGTCTCTTGACCATTACTGCAATAATGATATTTTCCTTATAGTCATTAAAATTTTTGTGGAATTTAGAGAGCTATGTATTTTAAATTAGTATTTCCCAATTGGGGACCTAGGACTAAGTCTAGATGTTGAACTAAATCTTAAGGAAATCAAATTAAATGCCATTATTGAGAGAATTGAGTTTGTTCCCTGAGGATGTACACTTGCTCTGGTTTCTTCTTACCTGCCCACCCTGTGTATTCTATACTATCAGTAAGTATTGCAGTAAAGCAAAAGGAATTCCCTACGGTGCTTTTAAGAATTAAGCTTAAAAATTGAACAAATAAGACTAGAGGTGTAGCTCAGTGGTAGAGTGCTCCCCTAGAATGAATATGGCCTTACATTCGACTCCAGGATAACCCTCTCCCAAAACACATGAACACACACACACACACACACACACACACACACACACACACACACACACACACACACACACACACACACACACACACACACACACACACACACACACACACACACACACACACACACACACACACACACACACACACACACACACAGAGAGAGCTAAGAAAGGAAAGGTTTAGTGTTGTGTTATTGTTTGAATGAGGCTTTTGCTACAAGGCCTCAGTATTGTGAGAAAAACATCTTTTTTTCACTTAAATTTTATTGTAAAACTAATGCACAAAGGGGCTACATTTACATAAGTAAGGTAATGAGTACATTTCTTTGTGAACAGTGTTACCCCTTCCATGATTTTCCTAATTTCTGCCTCCCAAGTAACTAGAGTTACAAGTGTGAGCCACTGGCTACAGAAATCTATACTATTTTAAAGTAATTAATAACCTTTATTAAGTATACCACTACAATCAATATTTATCATAGAATATATATACCTATGATCCCTACTGAAAATCCTTATTCCAAAATGCAACAGGTGTTCTGAGTTTTACAAAGTGTTGTTTCTGAAATACATGTAAACAAATAGAATGTACTTACTGGCAAGAACATAATTTTTTTAATGAACCATGTTTTGGTATGAGCCATGGTATTTTATGTCTGATTAGCATCCTACTGTATGTAGTCCATTAGTTTATAAGCTCACCTGTTCATCAATATTTGATTTATTTACAACTTGGGGCTTGTATGAACATTAGAAATATCTAGGGGTAAATATATTTTTTGTACCAATACTGAGGTTTGAACTCAGTTCTTTGATGCTGTCCCTGAGCTTTTGTGTTCAAGGCTATTGTTCTGCCCCTTGACTCACAGCTCCACTTCTGGCTTTTTGCGGTGAATTGGAGATAAAAGTCCCATGGACTTTCCTGCCTGGGTTGGCTTCAAACCATTATCTTCAGCTCTCAGCTTCCTGAGTAGCTAGGATTAGAGGCCTGAACCACTGTAGCCCAGCAAATACTTTTTAATTTCCCTTGGATAAATATCTAAGAGTACAATTACCTAGCTATATCAATTTAAAATATGGAAAACCTTATATGCAATTTATGTAAAATTATAGGAAATAAAAAGGATTATGTCATGATAGAAAGCAAATCAGTGGTTAATAAGATAAACTAATATACAATGAAAGAAAACAGATCTTTAATTGGAGGGAGATGCCAGAGAAAGGGATTAAAAAGGGACAAGAAGAATCCTTTTTTTTTTTTTTTTTTTTTTTTGTCGGTCATGGGGCTTGAACTCTGGGCCTGAGCACTGTCCCTCAGCTCTTCAGCTCAAGGCTAGGGCTCTAACACTTGAGCTGCAGCACCACTTCTGGTTTTCTAGTGGTTTATTGGAGCTAAGAGTTTCATAAACTTTCCTGCCAGGGCTAGTTTTGAACCCTGATCCTTAGATCTCAGCCTCCTGAGTAGCTAGGATTACAGGCGTGAGCCATCAGCACCAGGCTAGAAGAATCCTTTTGTTGTGACAAATGTATTCATGTATTAATTGTAGTTTGATTTCATAAATATATACATATCAAAACTTATCAAACTGTACATAGTAAACATGCACTAGTTATTATACAATTAGAATACAGTTGTTGCATAATTAAAATGAGTCATTGAAATTATCTATTCCTAATCCATAGGGTATTTTATTTCAATCTGAAATTAAAGGTTAATGATAAATCAAAAATAAAAACTTTCATTGTATACCCATCAAAGGAAAGATGTGTAAAATAATACAGCTTTCCAAACAAGTTTATTACAATTAGATTTCCTTTACTCCTTATTGATTATGTTTTATTAAGCATTTCATAAAATTATACATTGAAATGAGGTACACTACTATGTTTTGGTATACATATACATTGCATAAAGTTTAAAGTAGGTTACATAATAGTTATTTCTTCACACTCACTGGAAATGGAGTCATCAGTCTGTTACAACTTTATGCTGGAAATTTTTGTCTTTCATTCCTGCTACATACGCTCAGATTTCTCTAAGCAATGTCAGCTCAGAAGCCTGAAGTCATGAATTATTTAAGTATCAATAGCTAAGAGCACATGGGAGAATATTGTTCATAAGCCTGTCTGTCCTTTATTCATTGTGTAATATTTAGCCTGAAGTTTATAGCAGAGCCTTCAGATAGGAGATTAAAGCAGATACCAACAGTTGATGATAAGACTCCTAAGATAGATATTATTTCTAGTTAATTCATTTCAGTAACCATAAAAAAAATCACTAGCAGAATGAAAATGAAGAAATGTCTCTATTGAGTCTAGTACATAACTATTTAATAAGAATTTAATCAATATTTTCTGACATTAAAAATGTATACATGATGGGCAGTGAAACCACAACTTTTTAAGGGCCACTAGTCTTTAGTATAAAGTATGCAATTTCTGTAACTAATAATATTTCCCCTATAAGAATTAAGATTTTAAAGATGTCAAATTCTTTCACTTGTGGTGAGCTAGTTAATGAGGAAATAGATGCTTTGCAAATAAACCTCATTGCTTTAGAAGTCTCTTCATAAGGTGAGTTAAAACCACTGTAATTGATTTGAAGACATTTGAGAAGTTGCAAAAATGGTATTAATTCCATATTGATATTATTATTATGAATTTCAGATTTAATCTTTAGAATAAGAATCTTTTTAAATATAATTTGATCACATGATTAAAATTGAAGCTTACAAATGGGATCCAAGAGATAGATTAAGCACAGATATCTACTAATCAAAAAATCCACAGATACCCAAAGATATCTACTAATCAAAAATCCACAAAAAAATTGGTGTTGTTCCTGAAGCTTGAACTCAGAACCTGAGTACTGTTCCTGAGCCTTTTTGGTTTTCACTCAAAGTTAGTGTTCTACTACGAGAGCTACAGCTCCATTACTGGCTTTTCTTTTGTAATTAATTGGGAAAAAGGTGTCTCATGGGATTTCTTTGCCAGGCTGTTTTCAAGCAGCAATCCTCAGATCTCAGCCTCCTGAGTAGCTAGGATTAGATGTGAGCCACCTGAAGCCAGCAAAATCCAAGTATTTTTAAAAGACAGAACATGTCACATTTATAAGAAAACATTACTTTTCAGAAAGTTTCTGTACTTATTTTTGTTTCAGTATTTGGAAATATAAAAATAAGCATAAAACAAAGAACCCAATTCTATTGGGACACAAATCTCCATTATCTGGACACACTGAACAAGTTATGAATTATTTTTTACTTTCTTTTGTTCATGACAGACTGGAGTACTTCAAAACTAATTCACTATTTGGCAGTGAGTATACCATATTCTAATCTTATATGCTGCTTGGCAGTAGTGTAGTTGGAACTCTTTTTTCCTTACAAAAAGAACCACCAAACTTGAGCATCCACTTTAAAATTTTTGTTAGGCATCATTATTTGCAGTTGTTATAAACAGAAGAAATAAGGTGTATCTCTGCAAACTCTCTAGACCATTCTGTGTTGGTTTAATATTCATCCTTCTCTGTCATATTTCTCATTGGAAATCCAAATAATTCATTCAAAAACCAAAATCTTCTTTTCATCATACATTTTAAGAAATATGACTATATAAGTAGAATCATCTTTCTTTGCTTTTCTTGTTTCTAGGGTTAGTTTTAATATTAAATGAATTATTTAAACAGTATACTAAATTCTTATTCACAGAAAAAACTGAAGCCAAAGTAATTGAGAAACCTACAAGTATTAAAAGCAGACCCTACATATAAATCAGTTTATGTGTGTCTATAACTACATAAGTATATCTATGTTTATAGTACTATCCCCCACAGCTCAATTACCACCTTTATGTTTTGTTAAATAGGCAATAATTAGGCTACACTGAGATATGAGAATTGTGGTTGGAAGCCAGCCTGGGCAGGAAGATCCATGATACTCTTATCTACAATAAACTACCAAAAAATAAAGTAGAAAGTGGAGTTGTGGCTCAAGTGGTAGAACTTTAGACCTGAGCAAAAGAAGCTCAGGAATAGTACCCAGGCCTTCAGTTTAAGCACCAGTATCAGCAAATAATTAACATGTTTGTTAGTATAACCCAAGTTTACAGACATTACATAACATAAAAACAGGAGCTGTACAGGCACACCATACACACACACAGACACACAGACACACAGACACACACAGACACACAGACACACACACACACACACACACACACACACACACACACACACACACACACACACACCACTATATAATTGGACTGAGTTTTTAGTACTTTATTACCTCAAGATCTAAAGATACAAGGTCTAATTTATTCTTTTTAATACTACTCCAAAATCTTAAAGGTGACAGAAAAATTAAATTATATTTAAACTGGCATATGGCATAATAAAATTATTGTTAATATAAAATGCCTGTGACAAGCTGAGCACAGGGGGCTCATGCCTGTAATCCTAGCTACAAAGAAGGCTGAGATCTGAGGATCCCAGTTTGAAACTATCCCAGGCAGGAAAAGTCCTTGAGACTCTTATCTTCCTGAGACTACTCAGAAAGAGTCAGAATTGGTGCTGTGTCTCAAGTGGTAGAACATTCTTTGTGCCTTGAGCACAGAGTGTCAGGGACAGGGCCAGGCCCTGAATTTAAGCCCCAGGACCTGCAAAAAAAATGTTTGTGACAATCATTATTCAACTTAACTGAATAGATAATTCAAAATACTCGATAATCTTTAATACTGCCTGAAAATATTATCATTTCTTATCTATAAATCAATATTTATCTACATCTATGGATTTTCTCATTTTTTAAACTTGCTGATTTCCAAATATTAACCCAATTTTGCATTCCTTGGATAAGCCTCAGAAGTCACAATGAATTACCTTTTTTATATACTGTTGATACATCTTGAAAAAATTAGAAATGTTACACTATAATCTTACAGCTTAACAAGTTGTTAAGTGAGTCCGTTAACAAAATGGAAAGCTATCCTTTATTTCTGAAATAAATATTATTCTTTGTCCTTAAATGTTTACAAAAATTTTCCTATGAAAGTATTTGGATCTTGATTCTCATATATGGAAAGATTTGTGATAAATAATTTAGTAGTATTATTCAGATATTTTACATGTTTTTTTTTCAAGTTCACCCATTTTACTTGACTTCTTGAGTGTATTGTCATAAAATTGTTCAAAACATTCCCTTATTTTTCATCACTAGAGATTAAACTCAGAAGCTTACCCATACTAGGCAAATGCTCTACCACTGGGATACATCACTAGCCTTGTGGATTTTTTATAATGATTTTGTAATTTATGAAATTGTATGTCTTTCTGTGAAATTTCTTCTCTGCATTTTCATCTGTGGTTACTCTAATGCCTTTTCCAACTATTAATTATTACTCTCTAAGCATGTCTTAAGAACTATCCTAGCAAGTAATTATGGGAATAATCGCCAGTTTAAAATCCACTTTTAAAATCCATATCTGATGAAGCCACAATGATACAGCTTGTAAATGTATAATTCTCCTCATCAGATGTAGCAATAAACTGGGGAACTGGACTGACCTTACTTTGTAGTAAAGTAGTGATAGTGTATCCTTTTTTTTAATGTACACAAACTTGTCACTTAGATGAAAGATTTGAGTGCATACTGAGAAGCAAAACAAGTTTATTATACTGAATAACTTTCATATATGGCCATCCAGATTTTCTATCAATCCTTTCCTAGCTTGTTGTGTACTTCGCAGTCTGAATTATATGGACTAAATCAATCCCTTTGTCATCCACTTTCGAATTTGGTATACAGATGCACTTCAACTTATAAAGTGGTTTGGTTTTGATAAACAAATCAAAGATCAAGAATTTTCAAATACCAAAATGCATTTAATTATACTAATTTATGGCTCATCGTAGTGCAATATAGTATACTGCAGGAATTCTTTCATTTCCTTTCATGATTTTATGACAGCCTGGCAGCTGTGGCTCACTGCCATTGTCTGACATTGCAAGAGAGTATCAACACTGAATGAGAGTTAGCATCCTAATAAAGTACACACACACACACACACACACACACACACACACACACACACACACACACACACACACTGTGTATATATAGTGTATATATTATATGTTATATAACATATGTTATAAATGTTTATATATTATATACATATACATGTATAATAGAATACCACCATATGTCAAGAAATGTCTGCTCTCTCAATGTCTTGTTATATTGCCTATTAGTAGTTCTCACTACAAATTTTTATCCCAATGTAGTAATAGTTTCCTTCTTTTGTCTTTTCTCCTAACCTCTTTAAGTCTAAGTATAGTAGTACTAAGATATTAATAGTCACAAGAACACTACTTTGTCCCCATATTTTTTATATAGATTCTTTATTAACTCTTCCAGAACTAACACATCTTAAGTGTCATCTCTTTTATGCAGGGACTTCTGTAGAAACAATGTGGGAAAAAACTGCCAGGATAACAATATAAGTGCCAGAAACATAACAATAACAGGATTTTGACTGACATGCTATGGAAAGTACTCTAAAGCTAAACAGTATAGTGTTATTTTATAACTAGACAAGTGAAATCAGAGTATAATACATAAAAATAAATTTCTGTATAAACAGGATTTTCATTTAACTTTATCTATTTAAAACAGCAAGAAAAATTGTAAAGATTTAGAAATGATGTACATCCTCATGTACATGATGTACGTCTTCATCCTGAGAAAAGTTTTTCTAAGTGTAACTCAAGTTCCAAAATGTATAAAATAAAAACTGTGTTACACTTCATCACGTAAGTTTTAAATACATACTATAGTTAGAAGAGCCTTTCTTATGTTAGTGTGCAGCCAAAGTTTGAACCTAGAAAGGAAACAGTCACAAAAACCATGATTCTCTAATTCGCTGGAACCTTATGCCAAAGAAAGTTAGAAGTGAAGTCAATATGGCCTCTCTAGTTTACTAGACATAGCTGGATTATACAAGAGGCTGCAACAAATCCACAAAAATGTTTTGATGAACATTGCTGCAACCATCAGGACTCAGTCTTGGTGATATCTCATTTCCTCTCGGAGAGAATCCTAATTCAAATGCTATTTCTGAATGTCATACACTCATTCCACACATATTGAGGTAGAAGGATAAAGAGTTCAGGGCTAACCTGAGCTACATAGTGAGACCATGCATCAAATACATAGAACAAAATATTAAATAAATAATGAACAATTTACTTATTGGTTACTGAGCACAAGGCAAACAATGAGAGAGATATACATTGATACATTATTATTTCATACCACTATTAACAATTTCTTTTTTCACTATTTATGTATCATTTATTGTGGTACTGGGGATGGAACCCAGGGCCTCATGAATGATAGGCAAATACTATATTATTGAGCTGTATTTCTAGCCCCAACTATTAACTTCAATAGAGAAACAAAGTAGATATTTGATGTGTAACGGGAAATACTGAATGCTAGAATACCTCGAGACAGTGTTTTAATGGTTCTGAGGGAAACATTTAGAATCCAGTATTCTCTAGCCAACAAAACAAATATACTTTCAGACATACAATAATAACATAGTTTACTTTCAGTACATCCTTTCTGGGAATTTACTCTATGTTGTAATCACAAAATAAGGATAAAATAAAGGGGAAGGAATGTAACTTGGGAGATAACAAAAAGAATCACAGAATAGTAAAATGGGAATTCTTTTGCAATTGTATGTCCCCAGCTGAAAACATACAGTTTTAGGAAGACAAAGACCTCTAGGAAAGATGTTTTGTGGTAGAAAAAAGACACCATCCAGATGGTAAAATAATTCACAGGACAGAATTATGCAAGTATATAATTTGCTCTTTAGGTCATTATAAGTTTTTGGAATCCATTTTATACCCTCTCTATATAGGAACCACAATCAGAATGTGTTGCATATGTTTGCATGTATACACACACATTCACACACATGCACTGACACAGGTTTAGAGAAAGACCTACTTGCAAGAAACTTTTCATGAGTACAAAATAGACTATCAAACAAGCTGGTGTATATTGTTTTGGATGATATTAGAAAAGATATGTAGGGAAAACAAAGCTTTGTTAAAAGAGCATGTTAGCAGTTTTTATTTCCAAAAGATAGAATAGAGAAGTATTCTCTCCTAATGGCTAATTTGGGATGAAATCTACAATATTTGGAATATACAAATAGCACAGCGATATTGGAGTGGGGAGAATAAAAGCAAAAACTGGCCAAGAAAATAGAATCTTAATGGGGAATCACAAGAGACTTAAACTGGTAATAAGACTAAATTTGAGTCTGACTCAGAAGACCACTGGATGGCTCTCGTGGTATTATGCTATTGTATGTTAAGTACATTGTTAGGGGAAAATAATAGAATAAGAAAAACCAGTCGAGAGACTGGTACAGTAATTCAAAGGAAAGAATAAGAATAATAGGAATAATGCTTTAATGACAGAAATGTCAAGAAATAGATTTGTGATGTGATTTAAGGTATTCTGAAGAGTAGTTTAGATTGGGCTAGTAGTATGTAATAGAATAAAAGAAGAGCCAAGATAACCAGATAGATATTTGACAGGAGGAAGTGGAATGACAAAGTATCCGCTTGGACAAGAAGTATGAGAAAGAACAAGTTTGAGGTGCAGTAGGAAGGAATCAGTTGGATACATAATGCAGGCATTTGTGAGAGATATTTGGGATAACAATGTGTCTCTCTTTTCTCCTCAGAAAAACATGAGAACAATTAAAAAGTTCAAAATATCCAGAACGAGCCGGGCGCTGGTGGCTCACGCCTGTAATCCTAGCTACTCAGGAGGCTGAGATCTGAGGATCGCGGTTCAAAGCCAGCCCCGGCAGGAGAGACCGTGAGACTCCTATCTCCAATAAACCACCAGAAAACCGGAAGTGGCGCTGTAGTTCAAGTGGTAGAGCGCTCGCCTTGAGCTGAAGAGCTGAGGGACAGCGCCCAGGCCCGGAGTTCAAGCCCCATGACCGACAAAAAAAAAAAAAAAAATCCAGAACGTTGTCATAAGACAGTCATAGAAAAGTATGTAGGAAGTTAAAATGAAATATCACCTTAAGAATTTATGAAATGTTGGACTGGGAAGGTGACTCAGTGGTGAACTCAGTGCATGAGGCCCTGAGTTCAATTCCTCTAGTACTACATAAGCAGACAAAGCCGGAAATGGCGCTGTGGCTCAAGTGGTAGAGCGCTATCTTGAGCTGAAGAGCTCAGGGACAGTGCCCAGGCCCATATTTCAAGCCCTGCGACCAACAAAAAAAATTTATGAAATGTAAGATTATATATACAAACAAACATGCCAAAGCACATATAAAATTTTGAAAATTTTGATTTTAATTTGTTTCAGTTTTGATTGAAATTTATTGTTTTCTTTTTTATCTTATCTGTCATTGGGGGAAGGTAAGAGAGAGTACAAAGACGAATGGACAAAGGGTGAACAAATGCAGCAGTGGTACTCACTGGACACTATGTTAAAAATGAAATCTACAATTTATGGGTGGGGACAAGAGGGAAAAACTGGAAGAGACTGAATGAAAGGTTGACATTGTCTACAAAGAAATGTACGCATTGCCTGACTTCTGAAACTGTAACTTCTCTGTATATCAACTTTATAATAGCAATAAAAATGAGTTTAAAAAGAGCTGAGTGCCTGTGACTCATACCTGTAATCCTAGCTACTCAGGAAGCTAAGATCTGAGGTTTGTGGTTCAAAGCCATCCCAGACAGGAAAGTCCATGAGAGTCTTACCTTCAGTTAACTACCAGAAAATTGGAAGTGGTGCTGTGGCTCAAAGTGGTAGAGGGCTAGCTATGAGAAGCTCAAGGACAGTGCCCAGGCCCTGAGTTTACGCCCCAGGACCAGAAAAAATAAGAGTGAGAGAAATATGACTTTAAGAATTTATGAATGTAAGACTATATATACACACAACCATAAAAGTATACACATGCATATAGTTTTGATTATTTATAAATCAATATAATATTGATTACTGTACTCTTTCAATTCAAATAATTTAGAGTCAATATATTGAATCTAAAAGAACCATAATCTTCATACACTACTTGGTTAGCCAACAAGTACTATTTTACCTAGTTTTTTTTTTATTTGCAGTGAATTTATTTTTATGTTGTATAAATTCCCAAGGCGAGGCAAGAAATTTGTGATTGTGGTTGAAGGAAAACTGTGGGATTTAACAACCTTGTCAAGTGTGAAAGTAAATCTGTAGGTGACAGATGGTAGGAGACATAGAGAAAAGTAATGTGGAGAATAAATGAAGGCACTGATATGCTCATTCTATGCTGAAAGAAGTCAAAATTCTTAACTAAATTTTATATAACAAGAAAATGAAGTGTCAAGATATTGCTTATCTCCTAATTTTAAAAAACACATTATAGATAACAGTTACTTGGAATCAGGCAATGTAGGCAATAGAATGAGTTAAAACTTTAACTGTCCTATTGGGGAGTAAATTAGCTTTTTTCTAAATTCAATTAGTACATTTATAGTTGGGACCTGGTGGCTCACACTTGTAATACTACTCAGGATGCTAAGATGTGAGGATCATGGGTGAAGGCTAGCCAAGGGGGAATTGTCCAAGAGATTTTATCTACAATTAACCAGAAAAAAGCTGGACTGGAGTTGTGTCTCAAGCAGTAGAGCACAACTTGTGATCCAAAAAGGTGAGTGGGGGAGTATGATGGGAAAAAATGAAGGAGGGGGTAACAATGTTTGACAAGAAATATACTCATTACCTTATTTATGTAACTGTAACCCCTCTATACATCACCTTTACAACAAAATTAAATTAAAATAAAAAGCTGAGAGAATACCCTGCCTTGTGCAAGCACAGGAAAAAATGTAGAATTATGGGCATTTTTTGTTAAATTAGGGAATTACTTCAAGAAACATTATCTTGATAATCTAATATGGGCAAAGAGAAATAATGAAGTGAGCTGTCTAAATATTTTTAGAATTTACTGTGCAGGGTTAATTATTAATATTTTTATAAATATTTATGAATTTATGAGAAAGGTATTTATATTTTAAAAATCCAGAAATCTTTACAAAATACTAGGGAGAAAACAGTAGAATTTTAGAGATATAAGAAATATAAAAACCCAAACTTACAAAATATTAATCTCTAATATTCTCCATGGTTCATAGATGCTCCTAGGGCTTTGTCCCATATAACATCGATTTAATAACCTAGATAAGAAGCGCTAGTGCACTGAGAAATTATAGGCTATAAATTTTTACCATCTGTCATTATGAAATTGTAAGGTAATATGCATTTGATGTAAAAACAAATACAAACTTATTACCCAAAATCCTTGAAGATATTAAATGCTACATCAAAATTGTCCTTATCAACATAAGGAAGATGGGGTTGTATACTGCTTATTTTCCTATAATCATAGTCACATGGCACTATTGAAGGTACTTACTTGGAGCCATCTCAAGCAAGATAAATTCTGCATACATTACCTGGTTGTTGTTATGCTGAAACTTAATCTCATGTTCAATTTACTTAAAACAAATTGTTTTTAATCATAAAACTTAAAGTTTTAGCCACATAATAATAATAATAATAATAATAATAATAATAATAATAATAATAATAATAATAATAATACAAAGTGACTAGTTGTCTGTAATTAATTTATCTATGCAAATGCTGGATAACTCCATTATGAAATGGAGAGCATCATATTGTATTGAGTTGTATTGTATTGTGTTATATTGTATTTAGTGTGCTTTTCCTTCTATTGTTGAAAGAAACCCATCAGTTGACCTACTTCTGAGGGTTAGGATTCAAACATAAACTTAATATGAAGTTTAATTATTCCTTAGGTTCATGTAGAGGTTGGTCTGGAATTTTGCTTCCCTAGTTCTGAACTATCTTATAGTATATGGAAGCTTTATTATTTAACATTACCCTTTACATAGAATACATGAAGTGAGAAATGTGAGTTCTCGTTAACAGTCCCAGCAGTAATGATGGCAATATTTTCTTCATTAGTGACATTAGGGTGACATCATTTGCACTTATTAGCATCTGCATTTAAGATTTGTTTTAGTATATTCTAGTTGACATTTTACTGCATGGTGAAAGAGTCCAACAAAATTAACAGAAAGAGATAATCAAATTTAATCAGATTTGATCTTACAAAGAAATTGTCAGGTAACTATAGGAAACAACATTTTCACAGGGAGTATATATTCATATTTTCATAGTTGCTTAAATGATATATAATCAGGATAGAAGCTGAACTGATATATGTTGCTCTCTGTATAATATTTTACTTGTAACCACACTTCACATTTGGATGTTTTGAATATGTTACGGGTATTACAAATGAATTTTAAACCAAAATTGAAAATCACTGTTTTCCCTTCAGGGAAACTAAGCTAGAGGTAATAAAACATGACTCAAATTCTTAGCTTCGTGATATGCTCTTATCTGTGTGCCATTGGAATCACATATGGGCTTTTATTTTTTATTTTATAATATTAACATACTAAAAATAGAAACCAGAAATGCCACCTTATGATTCCAAATGGGAATTTAAATTATATTTCATGTCTTTCAATCATCAGGATAGTTGTTAATTCCCCCAAAAGGGTTGAAATGGAAGTGAGCCACTATGTTAAAAAAATTTCTTATTCCCTACTGCCAATAATTTCAGACTAATTTGAAATACCTTTTCTTCCATCCTACGGTCTAATTGGAAATTATATATTCTCTTTGGATTTTCCAGAGTGTCCCATTTCTTTTTCTAGGACATATGCCACCATCTATAGTACCAAGAAGTTCTATTTTATAGTTATCACATTTCTAAGTGTAAGATTAAAAGTTATTTGAGAAATGGAATTCTTTCTTATTCATCAACATTCCTCAGTGACCAGTGCTTCAAATCAATGTGGTTAAATATTGAATTAAACTCATCCTCTAACTTTCCTTCTCAACATTACTAAAATACTTACATTTTATGTGTGTTGTAACAAATTTATCATCTGAAAGAATGCTTTGATATGAGAACTAAAATGTGTTCTCAGTATAATTCTTTGACTTGCCTAATAAAGGTGACAGACTCTCCTGGTACCAGTGGCTCATACTTGTAATCCGAGCTACTCAGGAGGCTGAGATCTGAGGATTCTGGTTTGAAGCCAGTCCAGGAAGGAAAGCTCCTAAGATTCTTAGCTCCAATTAATCACTTAAAACCAGAGTGGAACTGCGGCTCAAGTGGTAGAGTGCTAACCTTGAGCAAAAATGCTCAGAGACAGAGCCCAGGCTCTGAGTTCAAGTCCCAGGATAGGCAGACACATATAAAAATTAGACAATAACTTAATCAGTATCTCATATCAGTCTATTATTTCTCACCTATAATAAGTAGTATTTGAAAGGGAATTCTTTTTTTTTTAATATTATTTTATTTTATTTGAGAACATACTGTACAGAGGGGCTACAATTACATGGGCAGGATAATGCATACATTTCTTACCAAGCATTGCAGCCTCCTCCTTTTTTTACCCTTCACCTCCCTTCCCAGCCTCCCCCCTCCCCCCACCCAATTATACCCCCCTCCCCCCCCACCGACATTGTAAAGCTGGTTTTGACATGACATTTTGTACTTCTCATTGTTGCAACAGGTCCACCTGAATCCTTAAACGACTTGTTTGCCCCCATCTCCTCCACATGTTATACTGACATCAAATATAGTGAAAGCGGGGGTTACACTGTGGGGGAGGGACATACAAAGCAACAAAGAAATAATCTTATAAATGCGTTAGAAACATATGCATGAAAGAAACGAAAACATTAAAATACATATTCAAGGGTTCATTTTCCTAACATCACATTATCTGACCTTTTCTGCTTGACTCATACCTATACTAGATATTGCAAATAAGGGAAACCATGGGACCTATGCTTCTTTGGGCCTGGCTTACTTCACTTAATATAATTTTTTCCAAGCCAGAAAGGGAATTCTTAAAACTATATAAATGTGTGAAATGTAAAAAAAATATAGCAGCTTTGATTTTATATGAAATTTCTTAGGTTATTGCTATATTTATAATCCAAGCTATTAAAATTAACTTAAGGCAAAGCAAGTTTCCATTTTCTTGATTTATTTGTTATGGTATTCTAAATTCATATTTAACTGCAGTTATAAGATTCACAAAGCATTTGTAAGATTCACAGTAATGACCCATCTAGTACAAGTCATTGGGAAATTGTCAATATTCTAAAACAAGGTATTGTCATTTGACTACTCTAAATTAGCTATTCCTTGACTTCAGGTATAGTAACACTTTAGTAACAGTATCAACCAAACTAAAGTTGATATCAACTTTATATACTTAAAAATCTTCAGGTGTTTAAGAATATAAAATACAGATAGAAAAACCTTTCTTAATGAAATTTTTCCAAAATGTAAAACACAAGGCAATAGACAGTAATAAATATAATTTATACCAAGTTTACTTATTAAGCCATTTATTCATTAAGAAAAACTTATTTTGAAAGTATTATAGGCCACAATATACAAGAAAAGTTCTTACATTCATGGAGGCCATAGTCAACTGAGGAAAGGAATACTGAATAAGAAACCAATTGACAAATGTTAACTGATAGTTTTAATTAATTAATTATAGATGGAAATGGTTATGAGTTAGCAATTTTATATGATAAGGCATATATTGGGTGCAGTTATGGACTTAAGCACAGAGCAAAATATCCTGTGTAGATAAGATGATACATGCACATAAAATGACAAATGAATCAATATATAAGCCTAAATCCATGCTGGATGGCTAAAGAAAATCTACAACACAATAAATTTAAGGAAAAGGATTTTTCATGAGGATTAAAATGTACCATTTCAAATTTTATTTGAGTAAGAATAAAGTTGAATTTTCAAATAAAGAATGCAGGACTTTGAATAGATCTCAGAAGTTTTTCCAAAGACTGACAGTCACTAAATATTATAATTTATTTCCAGATGAAGTTGTCAAATCCTTTTCACATGTCTTTGAAAATAAGATAGGAGCCTCATCTGTTCAGGATGCTTTAATTGTCTCTATATTATGCCAAAACATCTGGTAGTTCTAGTCTATAGTAAAAACCCCACACTTTCAAATCAATAATATCAACTCAATCATATTTTTGGCATCATGTAGCTCAAACAAACCTGTTGACTGGCACTGTAATTTTCTCTTCAAATAATTTTAGCTTAATGGAAACTCCAAACTCTTATAAGTCTGCTAAGAGCAAATTTTTTAAATGCCTTTTCATCTATATATGCATAAAATTGATTTTATTCATAATGTAGGAGTAGAATAAATAGAACTCATATAACTTTAATGAAACATATTTGGTGTATACTTGAAAATATTTAATTTGAGAAAATGACATTGCTGATATTTAAATTAAAATGTGATTTGCTAAATCTCAAGAAGTTATAGGAAACATTGAAACATGACTATGTTTTAAATACTTGTACATTCATTATATAAAGTTACATGCAGAAAAAACTTTGAAAAATATAACAGTTACACTAGAAGTGAAGATAATAAATTTCGGGTTGTTTTTCAATGTATACTTATGTGTTAAGACAAATTGCTGAGGCAAATATCATAAGTAGTGACATAATTCACCTGTCAGTTCAATGTGCTTAAGACTTTCCAAACTGTGGATTAGGGCATTTTCAAGAAACAAGAAAGAAGTAATGGTTCATAGAAAAGAAAATTTCCACCTGTTTTATACTTGAGTATTTTTTATGATTTTTCTTACGAAGTGATTATTTCTAATGAAGAAATAAATCAGCTCCTTTTGTGTGCATTATAAATGTATAAATAATTTCCATAATATTTGTAATTTTGATAATGAAAACTGTCTATAAAAATACAATTAGGCCAAGGGTTTTACATTTCCTATTTGGACATTATATTCCGAGGGGGAAAAGGGACTCATTTTACAAGTGACAAAATTAAGATAAGAAGACATCGGTGGTTCTAAAGTAGTAGTAGCTGTGACAGATATGCCCCAAAACTTAACAATATAACCTTTGTACAACTACTTAAAAATAAAAAATGTATTATAAATATATATTAACATCCTTATCTATTTAAAAAATTGTTTATTCACAAATCACAAAGTTCAAATTGAAAGCTTTACATGTGTTCTTTTAAAAATAACACATATAGCCGGGTGCTGGTGGCTCACGCCTGTAATCCTAGCTACTCAGGAGGCTGAGATCTGAGGATCGCGGTTCAAAGCCAGCCCGGGCAGGAGAGACCGTGAGACTCCTATCTCCAATAAACCACCAGAAAACCGGAAGTGGCGCTGTAGCTCAAGTGGTAGAGCGCTCGCCTTGAGCTGAAGAGCTGAGGGACAGCGCCCAGGCCCAGAGTTCAAGCCCCACGACTGACCAAAAAAATAATAATAATACATACAAACTAATATTTTTAACTTATGTCCCCGCCATTTTCAAAGATAATCCTCCAAGTCATTAGTTTCTTTTGCCTTCAGCCAGTATAGGGTGATGAATGGCATTTTTAAAGGTAAGACATAGAAAGAACATATTTGAATTCCACTCACATTCCATTTCTAAGAAGATAGTTATATAAACCTACCTAAATGTGAAGAAGTTTATGCAATGTATTCTAGTGCTGTACTTAAGAAAAATTTCTTTCATGGGCAGCTTATCAAACTGTTACAACAATATTGCTAGTCATCAAATATCATATATGGTCCACATTCCTCAAAGAGAAAACCCAAACCTCAACTAATCATTACACCTGAATCAAAATCTGGCCCCGGGAGATGTGTAGTAACCATTGTCAAGTAGGCATATGGTTCATCTTCGTTTGATAGGAAGACGATTTTATCAATGTAGTAGTCAGAATAATACGCCTTCGTATCCCCACTCCTCCTCTAATGATACACAAAGTTAAAGCCTTAGCCCCAATAAACATGTTAAGTAACGTGGCAAAGGTTGCAGGGGAAATTCAGTTTTATAGTGAGCTGGCCTGAACACAAAATATGGTAGAATATCTGAGTGAGCCCAGTGTAGTCAGAAGGGTCTATAACAGTAAAAGAGAGAGCCTGAAGAATGAGTCAGAGAAAATACAATGATGAACTAGATAACATGATGAAACCAGTTCAGAGAGTGAACTATCAGGACTCAATTGACCACTGCTATCTGTGAATTTAGAAGAAGGTGCCATTTGCCAAGGAATATGGGAAGCCTACAGAAACTGGAAAAGACAATGAGATCCTCACCTTGAGTCCAGAAGGGAATGTACTCCATTGACAATTAGTTTTTGTCTGGCTAATGCAAGTATTTTGCTTCTGCCATTAAAATTGGAAGATAATTATTATTGTTTGAAGCTGCCATCTTTGGTGGAATTTTACAGCAGAAATGGGAAAATAATGAAATTCTCTCCCACCATAAATATCCAATATACCATGGTGGTGCTGGAACAAGGTAACTAGAAACTAGAAAAAAAAATTCCCTTCAGAGCCTTTCTTTCTTTGTTGCTGTTGTTTTTAATGTACTATGTGATTTTTTTTTGTTTCTTTTGTATGTTGTTCCCCCTGTGGTATAACCCCTGTTGTCACTGTATTTGAATCTGGTGTCTTGCATCTTGTGTATACATTTTTTTTAATTGGGGGAGGGGAAGGGAAATAACAAAATGCTGAAACAAGGATACAGGTTGACCCATTGTAACAATGAGATGTACAAGACACTATGTTGAAAACGAACTTTACAACTTGGAGGGGGGAGAAAGGAGTTGGGGAGGCGGAAAGGGAAGGAATAGTAGAGGAATAACAAAGGAGGGGGTAACAATGCTTTATAGGAAATGTACTCATTACCTTGCTCATGTAACTGTAACCCCTTTGTATAGTATCTCTACAATAAAAAAAAATCTTTTAAAAGAAGAAACCCAGCAGTACTGATATAGGACACTGATAAACCTTGAGAGGAAGGCATTGTAATCTTACTACCACAAAGCTTCAGTAATTAAGAGTTCTTTGATTACAACTGATTTTGTTTGAGGGAAAGAGCCAATTCCTATTTTTTGTGAGAATGCTGGTTCTGAGGCTTGAACTCAATGTCTGTGCTCCATCCCTGAGTTTCTGTATACAAGGCTTTACCACTTAAGCCAGAGCTCCACTTCTAGCTTTTTTGGAGATAAGAGACACACAGATCTTCCTGTACAGGCTAAATTGGAATTTTGATTCTTTTTTAATAAGTTTTTTATTGTTAAAATACTGTACAGAGGGGTTACAGTTACATGAGTAAGGTAATGAGTACATTTCTTATCAAGCATTGTTGCCTCCTCCTTTGTTTTTCCCTTACCATCCCTTCCCTATTCTGAGATCTCAGCCTCCAGAGTAGCTAGGATTACAGGTGTGAGCCACCAGTACCTAGCTTCTTGTGTGTGTGTGTGTGTGTGTGTGTGTGTGTGTGTGTGTGTGTGTGTGTGTGTGTGTGTGTGTGTGTGTGTGTGTGTGTGTGTGTGTGCATTCACTGGCATACACATGTGCCCACTGGTCCTGAGTCTTGGACTCAGAGCCTAGGTGCTGTCTCTAAGCTAAAATGTCTACATTCAATGACAGTTTCATTGCATCTATACTTGTGATGTGCTGTAATCAAACATTACTTGCTTTTAAGAACGGACTGTTACAAATCTCAGGAATATTGGGTGGTCATTAACATCATGTTGATACCTTGAAAGTGGCTGTGGCATGAGTAGCTATACCACAGATGTTGGCAAATACTATAAATCACGGCTTTTTATTTATGTACTTTTTGAGACCCAGGTGTTAAAATTTTAATATCACAGCAGTGTGTGTAACTCTTTTTCTTAGCTTAATGTAGGCTAATGTGACTCCCTCTGAAGAAATCAGTGGGAATGCTGCAAAACTAAGTTATGTTGCTCAGCTGAGAAGTCTTACAGGGCCTTTCATTCAATATTTTTTAGAATCTTGCCTATCACTCTGGCACTTAGAATAAGTCAGCTTTGCTAGCAATTTAAAGTCTTAAATTTCTGAACTTTCTCTCCTTGCTAAATATTTCTTCTTGCACATCAACCAATTATTTCTCCATCTTATCTCCTAATAATCCCTTACAAAAAAGGTGGACTGTAAATGTCAGCCCACCATTATCACTGCCATTCAAGTTACTGCAGGTGAGTTCTGACCAAATATTTTCTCACTGCACCAGATATATTGCACTGCAGTATTGATTTAACTGCCAAACCACTGTTCCACAACTAAGCCATTCTGTAGAGTGTAA
The DNA here is from genome assembly GCF_024711535.1 of Dipodomys merriami. Taxonomy (NCBI): domain Eukaryota; kingdom Metazoa; phylum Chordata; class Mammalia; order Rodentia; family Heteromyidae; genus Dipodomys; species Dipodomys merriami. Next base: position 104,446,762 of record NW_027204492.1, read on the forward strand.
AGTTTTTTTTATTAAAATAGCACCCTGCTCCATACTGTTAGTTGCTTTTTTAGTTCAGGTAATATTATCTACAATAATTAATGAATCATAAAATCTAATGGTCTTAAGATAGTACAAGTGTATTTCATACATACCTCCCAAAAGAACAAGTGGCTCTTGCTCAAGCAGCAACATAGGGACTCAGGCTCCTTCCCCCTGTGGCTCCCCCCATGTCGATGATATTGCTTTTAGGTCAAAGAGCTCATTTTAGTCACCGAGCTCACTGTAAATCTGTTACAAGCTAGCGGAAAGCAAAACACAAAAAGCACGGGTCATAAATGGGAAGATTTCTATGGACCAGCTCTAAAAGCAGCATAGTTAATTTCTGCATACATGTCTTTATATAGAAATCAGTCACACAGATACTTTAAAAGAGATGATGCATGTAGTCTAGTTGTTGGGAAAAGAGAAGAAATGAATTCGGTAACAAAGAGAAACAGCTACTCTTTGGTGAAAGTCTTTTTCATTTTTCTAGTAAATGTACTAACTTCCTGTATAGCTATAATTTAACTTTTATGTTTGTATAATTTTACAGTCTTGAAGAAAACTGTAATACCATCAGGCACTGTTCACTGTGGTTACCAATATAATTATCTTTTCTAGAAATCACGTCCAGAGAAAGTCATAAAATATGAAAGTATGTTGTGTTCAATACCATCTTACAATCTTATAGGATAGCTTTACAGAAAATTTTCACATCTTTGAAAATAATCCCAATGTTTGAAGTCTGACAAAACAATGTTTGACATGTTCAAAATGCTTGCCATATTCTAGAGCTAAGGGAAATGTGGATATATTTGGACTCACTCCATATTCACAAATACCCCTGGAACTGGTTAAATGATACCCTTTTACAAATGAGTAAATTTTGCCATGCTAAATATGGGTAGATGTACAAGGTGCAAAAGGCTAAATCAAATATGATGGGGATCTCATTTCTTCCCTTTTGTTTTCTACTTTTGTTTGCTCCCTTTTCTTTTTCTCTTTTTTTTGTTTGCTATCTACTTGTGAAATTTGTATATCCTACCAAGTACAAATTGGCAAAGAATACTTTTGTGTGAGCCAGTGTTGGGCTTGAACTCAGGGCCTATACGCTGTCCTGGAGCTCTTGTGCTCAAGGATAGTGCTCTATCACTAGAGTCACAGCTCCACTTCAGGCTTTTTTGGTATTTAATTGGAGATAGAGTTTTGAGGACTTTCCTCCCTGGAATGGCTTTGAACTGTGAGTCTCAGCCTCCAGAGTGGCTAGGCCACTTCTGCCTAGTGCAGAAACAGCTCTTCATAATAAGACTTCTTCAGGCTACTGAGAACTCAAGAAAAGGGGATGAAAACAGAATTCCAATAGAGCTAAAACTTCAGGGATAGGCACCCAAATTTTTCCTGTCTTATCAAATTTTAACTATGCTTCGATCAAGGAGTTTGCAGGTGTTCCCTTATTATATGCATCTGCTAAATAAAAAGACCTCTATTAAATAACATAAATTAATTTTCCTTCCAAAGATAACAATGACAGGCTCAGATTCTATATTTCCAAAAGCCAAATTAGTTTGGCTCAAGCTTTTATGTTCATCTGTAGTTTATATCCTCTTCATTACAAATAATGTGTACTGAAATTTTGATGAATAATGGATGAAATCACCCACTTTCAATAATTAACAAGTTGGAGCAATTATTTTTGGTTTACATACCCTTCACTTCCTATACATTTGTTTTGTTGAAGTATATTAGAAGACAGTCATAAATACCATGCCATTCCAATAAGTAAAAACTTTATGACACACTACAAGATAACATTTTAGCATAACTAAAATGCTACTAGCACACTAATTAATACTAATAATTGTTATTTCACATCACATGATATCCAATCCCACATTTCACTAGTGGTCTTAAAGTTCATTAGGAGTTCCAAAGTTTCTCTTTTACTACTGAGTTGTTGAAGTAAGTATCCAAAAGTATCTTTTATTGAAATTTGTTGTTGAATTTCTTATCTAATTCATGTGGTAAGACTCTCATCTCTCTTTATGTCCATTATTGGTGATGGAAAAAATCACATCAGTTGTCTTGTGGAATCTTCTACATCCTGAATTTAGCAGGTTTTTTCAAGTTGAGTTTTGACTTGTTTCTTTGTCTTGGATATAATTACCTGGTTCTATCACCTCATTAAAGATTAAAAATGATATTCTTGTATGTATTTCCTTATTTTTAGATTAGTAGTGTTTCCTTCCTTTTTCATTCTGTAAAGAAAATGTTTCCCAGGCACCGGTGCCTCATGTCTATAATCCTATCTACTCAGGGCTGAGAGCTGAGGATCTGGATTCGAAGTCAGCCCAGTCAGGAAAATTCATAAGACTCTTATCTCAAATTAATCACCAAAAGACCAGAAGTGGCACTATGACTTAAAGTGATAGAGCACTAGCTTTCAGTGAAAAAGCTCAGGGACAGTGCCCAGGTCCTGAGTTCCAGTCCCATGACCAATTAAAAGAGAGAGAGAGAGAGAGAGAGAGAGAGAGAGAGAGAGAGAGAGAGAGAGAGAGAGAGAGAGAGAGAGAGAGAGAGAGAGAGAATGTTTCCTCCTTAATCACATTAAAATATTTTTTTCACAGGAAATTTAGGAAAAAGAGGTTGACTTTGTCTCACTGTCTATAAATTGTAGAGATAAATGTGCAAGAAACCCTAGTGGGCAGTTATAAGATCTTTTGAGTAATACAATGTAGTAATTTTAATATATCCTAAATACTTAGTGATTGTTTAGTGCCCAATATGTTCTTTCTCATTTCTATGGAAGTGTCTTTAAATCGAACCATGCTTTCACATGACTATCCTAGTCATTAAAATGTTCCTTCTTGGTCCAGGCTGCTCTGGGGCATGAGAGGTTTGTAAGTAATGGCGGTGCTTGATCTCCCAATCTTTGTGGAGGTTATCTTCTTCCTAAGGACAAGTGGAATAAGTCCTTCCTTCGGGGCAGGTAGCAGTCCAAAGACTGGAGAAACTACCACTTGCCGCAGAAGTGGATGAGCACATGGAGCTGCTCCAGCAAGGACATGTCTGAGGCAGGTGCAGAGGCCAGTGCAGAGGCCAAAGCTGAGGCAGGTAGGGAGAAGCCTCACGGGAAGCCAGCAGGCAGGCACAGCTTCCTAGGCAGGCATGAAGACGTGAAGCATGAGGCCGACTTTGAGGCCCAGGCGAGCACAGAGGCAGAGGTTTGGGCAGGCTAAGAGAAGGTGCTAGCAAGGAAAGCAGGCTGATACAGAGGACTAGGAGAGTGCAGAGACCTGGGACGGCGCAAAGGCCCAGGCGAGCACAGAGGCAGAGGCCTACGCAGGCGCACAGAAGGTGTGCATGAGATAGGCAAGCTGGTACAGAGGTATAGGCAAGCAATGAAGCCTAAGCAGGTGCAAAGGCCCAGGGAAGCACAGAGGCAGAGGTCTGCGCAGGTGCAGAGAAGGTACAAAGAAGGCAAGGCAGGCTGGTGCCAACGTCTAGGTAAAGCACAGAGGCCTGGGCAGGTGCGGAGGCTCAGGCAAGGACAGAGGCTGAGGTTTGCACATGTGCCAGAGAAGCACAGAAAGCAGGCTCATGGACCTGGGTGAGAGCAGAGGCAGAAGCCTGCACAGGCGCTGAGAAGGTGAGTGAGAAGCAGGCATAGAGGCCTCGGTGAACATCCGCACTGGAGGCGAGGCAAGGCAGGCTGGTGCTGAGAGGCCTACATGAATGCAGAGGCCTGGTCAGGTACACATAAGGCATGCATGAGGCAGGCGCAGAGGCCCTGGCAGGCACGTGAGCAGCAGGCGCAGAGGCCCGGGCAGGTGCGTGAGGGGCAGGCGCAGAGGCCTGGGCAGGCGCGTGAGCAGCAGGCACAGAGGCCCTGGCAGGCACGTGAGCAGCAGGCACAGAGGCCTGGGCAGGCGCGTGAGGGGCAGGCGCGTGAGGGGCAGGCGCGTGAGGGGAAGGTGTGGGGGAGGCAGGCCGTGTGGCCCAGGCAGTCAGAGAGATGCATGAGAGGCCGGCACAGAGGCCGAGGCAGCGGCAGTAGGGAAGAGAGCACGCTGGTGTTCCTGTACTCTGTGTGCCTGATGGCCGCTGGGCTGGCTGTGCTGAGTGACCTACCGGGAAGACACCCAACTGCATCTCATTGCCCTGTATCTCCTGTAATGTTTCTTTGGATCGGGAACAAATTATCCAAACTCTAAGAGGAAGACGGTTGCATTCTGGAAACTCTGTACCATACAGGCTGCTCCCCCAACCTTGGCTACAAGTACAGATGAATTCCTAAGAATCTAGATCTCGAGGGACTTGTTTTGACTGTTTTGAGGCTGTTGAATGTTATACTTTAGGGTCCTCTGAAAAACTTCTAGTGTCAAGAAAATAGAGGGGTTTTTTTTTGTTTTTGTTTCTGTTTTTTAAATATTGAAAGTAGGTTGAATTACAAAAGTCCCTAAAGCAGATGGAAGATGTCTTGGTAGCATTACAAAGGAAGCTCTGGGAGGTTGAGCCCAACTTAGTTCCCCCTTTACCCCCCACCCCGGCGCGTGCCATAACCCACCCCTCTCTCTGTCTCTCTCCCTCTGCTTGCCTCCCTCTCTCTCCTCTTTTATGTTTTTTGACCCATATTTCTTAAATGAGAAGTGTTGTAAAATTGACCCTGCAGTTCTGTTTCATGCAAAAGTGGGATTGTCACCCTCATTTAAATTTTAGAGCCATTTTATATCTCCTACACTTGGAATTTAGGAGTATTTATTTTAATCAAAGACTTGAAGGCCCATCCAAACTCTATTGTTGTCTGCATTAAATTCACTATATTTGACTTGAGAAAAGAAAAAAAAAACTATGTCATTTTTAATTACATTGAACAATACTTAATAGTGAATTGTGACAAAAATTTAAACCTATTCCCCACTTTACTATGTGGTTCAATCTTTGAAAACTATGTGTAAAGCTCTCTGGAATAGCTGGTCAGTTAAATTGTGTAAGAATTATTTGAAAACTTGCCCAACAAGAGCAAGAGATCATCTATTAGCCATCACCACAAAAGGTCTTCCCACTTCTATAGGGAGAAACTATGGATACTGATACAGAGCCTGTCCTATGGCTTTCTAAGATTGCTGTAAGAGCCCCAGGTATGTGCACAATTGTTCAGGCCTTTCAGCTGTGGAAAGACTGTGTGTGCACAGGGGTTCTGCTGTGCAACAAGGAGCAGAAATGATCACCAAGATACACCCAGTGATGGCACAGAGCTCTTTGGAGCTGAAAGTATACACACCTGTGTACCTGTCCACATGCCTGTCCATGCTGTCACTGTCTCTCTAACTTTTGTGGTCTGCACTGGCCTCAAACAGTTATCCATCTCTGCCTCTGAGATTACATGTGTGTATCCTATGCCCGGCTCAAACTCAAGTTGGCATTTTTTTTTTGGGGGGGAGGTGATTAGTCAGTACTGGGGTTTGAACTCAGGACTTCACCCTCACTGGACAGGTACTTTGATGCTTGAGCCACATCTCCAGACCTTCTTTCTCAAGTTATGTATGAGAAAGGGTCTCACTCCTTGCCTGTGCCAGCCTGGTCCATGATCTTCCTATGTAGCTGTGATGATCTGTGTGTACCATTACACTGCTTTTCTAGTTGAAATAGGATCTTGTGAATATTTATGCCAGGCTACATTTTCCCCAATTTCAGCCCTTTTTTGCTTTAGTTTTCAGATAGTGTGTTGTGTTTTGGCCTCAAAAACTGTCTGCCTACCTATAGCCTCCCAAGAATGGATTGCTGTGTGAACCATTGCATCCTGCTCTATGGGTTTATTTTAAAGCTAAGTACTCTTCTTAGAATGGGTTACTTTGCTCATTTTGTAGAATTCTTGTCTTTCTCCTGAGTTATTGATAAAACATTTAAAATTGATTATAAAGTTTGGTGTCTCTACTGAAAGATCATTGCCTGGTCTGTCACTTTGTGTGTCTGTGTGTCTGTGTGTGTGTGATTGTGCATGCATGCACGTGTGCACATACCAGTCCTGGGGGTGAACTCAGTGCCTGCTTGCTATCCCTTTGCTTTTTTGCTCTGCCACTTGAACCAATGGTGGACTTCCATCCTTTTGTTGGTTAATTGGAGATGTGAGTGTCATGGACTTTCCTGTCCAGGATGACTTCATATTGCAATCCTTATATCTCAGCCCCCTAACTGGCTTGATTTATAGCCTTGAGCCACAGGCACCCAACTATCAATAACTTTTAATCTTCTTAATCACATTTAATCCTCTTACTTTTGTTTTGTTTTTTTTGGGGGGGGAGGTCCGGTCGTGGGGCCTGAACTCTGGGCCTGGGCGCTGTCCCTCAACTCTTCAGCTCAAAGCTAGCGCTCTACCACTTGAGCCACAGCACCACTTTTGGCTTTTTTTTCCTGCTTACATGGTGCTGAGGAATCAAACCCAGGGCCTCATGCATGCAAGGCAAGTGCTCTACCACTGAGCCACCTTCCCAGCCCTCCTCTTACTTTTAATCTTAGTGATTTTATTTGTATTTTTTATTACAAAAAGAAGTTTTAATATCTTTCTCTCTGTAGCACAGGATGGCCTGGAACTCATGACTCTCCTGCTTCAGACTCCTAAATTCTGGGTTTACAGGCAAGGTTCTGAGGTAGATGACCTATTGAGTCTTAACTCAGACACAGAAACCACACCCCAGTGACTGGACTTTGTCAGTCTGTCTAGCTACCCTTGTTTTCAGAATCTCAGAGCTAAAAAGGGCAGGAAGTTTTTGGGTTGTTATTTTTTGGGTTGGGTACCCCCTTTACCCCTAAATCAGGATCCTATCAATGAGTATTTCTATAACCAAGAGGCCTGTTCTCTCATACTACAATGATTAATTTCTGAGACCACTGTGGAAAATGATAGAGTTCCCTTATCTGAGATGCAGCTGCCTCCTGTCAGGCTGACATAATTGACAGAGAATAATATGGAGTGAAATAAATCTTCCATTAAAAGACTTGAGAAATAAGAGTTGCAACAATGGTACTACAGTGTTACATAACAAGAAAGAAAACAGAACAAGTACACAATGGAAAAACTACCTCAGAGACAACTGGATGTTGGGAGATGGTTGAAATTTATTCAAACACCAAAACTTTACCTTTAAACCCTTTTAAACAAGCAGAAATGTGAGAAGGAAATAATTTACAAAGTATAACATGAAGGAAAACAAATCTTGAACTCAATAGCTAAGTCTTAAACTACAGATCAGAGTTACAATCTTAAAACAAGGTAACAACTGTGTTACATAATAAGAAAGAATACAACAACTAAGTTTCGCTTCCTCCAGCACATACTTGAATCCCTAATAAGATTTACTGCTCTTCAAATACACAGTGAATACTACTTCCGACCCAGCTAGATGTGGGAGGAGCTGAGGGCTGCAGCATGGGAAGGGTCCTGGGCAACAAGGGAGTCCCCAGCTGTACTCCTTCCTTCTGCTCTCCCTGCCTCATCCTTCAAAGCCTCATCATACAACATAGGGAAAGTATTAAGGGGCTTATCAACAACCTTAACCAAGAACTCAAGCACTTTCATTTTGGTGGTTTCAATTCGGGCTCTGGCACCCCACAGGAATTCATAACAGGGAGGATCACTGTCAGGTATCTGGCGATACTCCAGGTATCCATCCAGCACCAAATCATTGGTGATGAGCTTTCTAGGCTCACCAAACTTTGCATACTTCATCCCATCATGAATCCCCAGGTCATTCAGGAATTTCCAAACATCTTCTTCAGTGGCACGATTGCCCTTCATAAAGATGATACCCAAGAGCATCATCACCATGCCCATCTTAGACAAGCCCCCAGTGGCACTCAGACTACTCTCACTGATGTCACCCAACTTGCTGGCAAGGGTTTCAGGTTTACTATTTGGCTTTGCTCCCTGAAAATCAATACCAAATATCCGCTCCATCTGCTGGGTTGCATTCCTGAAGATCTCAGGGAAGCGCTGCTTGTAATTTTTTTGGATGACCTTTAGCATATCTACCTGTGTAATAGGCTCTTTTATTTTAAGCTTCTCTAGCATATTTTGCACCAGTGTATTATTCTTCCTGGTGAGTGGATCTTTGAACATGCTCTTAGTGGGGGCTGCCACCTGGAAGGTACTAGAACTTTCCTCATCAGTACCTGCATTAGGGCCCTGGGCACCTACATCAGAACTAGTACAAGAAGCTCCTACATCAGCACAGGCAGATGACTGGGCTCCCTGAGACTTCTGGGGAATGCAGACACCACTGGAGCTGGGGAGGGCACCATCACCAACAGGAGAAGAGGGTGAAGACTCCACTTCCTTCTCTTTGGGGACCTGTGCACCCCAAGGACTGTCCCCGTGTTCCTGTTGACGCCTGGCACGGGAGCGATGCTTACTCTTCTGTCCCCTTGGCATGATGACTATGGTCAGATCTAGCAGGTAGGAGACCCAGCAAGACAGAAATCTGAAGGAGGAGGGGAGAAAATGTACTTGTGAGAACTATCTCCAAGGGGAGAGCTCCCTGGCTTTAACCCAGGTTCTCTCTGCAGGTTTTCTTTCTAGTTTTTGCTCTACTTACCACCCGGTCAACCTGTGTCCTCTCCAGGTCAGCCTGTGTTCTCTCCTAGTCAGCTTGTATCCTGAGACTCCTGCAGAGGAAGTTATAGAGTTTTGTGTCATGGCACTATTCAAGGTTTACTTAGGGGACCACAATAAGAAGCAGTATAATGTCAAAGTCCTCAGAATGGTATTGGTTTACACTCAGGACAATTATACCTATTTTTTGCAAGATCTAGATCCTTTCTTTGCACTGTTCTCCTGAAAGTAACAATAGTAACTTCTCTAGTAACAAAAAGGATTCATAAGAGAGCACCCCACCACTTCATTCAGGTAGATCTGGGACTCCTAGGTTTGATAAGAAAGGGTATATTTGATAGCTATTGGAAATGATCACTGTCCTCACTCTGTTTATGTGGCCTCAGAATCATTCCTTGCTCACCCCTTGACATTTTATTTGCCTAAGTCCCCCACCTCCTTAGTTCTGCAGAGAACAAATGATGGAGAAATTAGATCCTTTGTGTTGCTTGACCATACACAACAGAGTCAGGAGGGGCTCCTTATATCTGCACCCAACCCTCCTTTGAGTCTCCTCCATTTTCACAATAAGCTACACTTTAAGCTTCTAGGGCCAGTGGGGCATTAGTGGCTCACATCTATAATCCTGGCTACTCTGGAGGCTGAGATCTGAGGATCTTGGTTGGGCTTAGAAGCCAGCCAGGGCAGCAAAAGTCCATGAGCCTCTCATCTCCAATTAATTGCCAGAAAGTTGCTCAAAGTGATAGAATGCTACCTTTGAGGAGAAAAGCTCAGGAACAGCATGCCGGCACTGATTTCCAGCCCCACATTTGGGAAAAACAAACAAAACAAAAAACAATTAGGGGGCAAAAGTTTGCCACTTTGGTGAACAGAATCTACCAGCCATAGCTTAAGACCTTTGTTTATTGACATCAAGAGAAAAACTGGATCGGCCTTTTTAGTATAAATTGCAGTTCCCAAGGAATCATGGAGCCGTCGACGGACAACACCACACGTGGTCACATTTTTCATGAGAATGGACTGTAACTTGGGGAGATTCCCTGTCACAATTTCAACTCAGGTTACTCACCAAGGCCTCTGAGCAAAAATCTTTTTTTTACCTGACTAGAAGCGGAATTTCCACACGGATGCCAAATAACGGCAGCTGAGGTGGGAATTACTGCCTCCTGCTTCTATTTCCGGCCTTGAATTCCCACTTCCGGTCTTCCACTGCCACGTTCTTCTCTCATCCGGGAACCTAGTCCTCAGAACCTGGGCTGTCCGTCTTCCTTTGTTGCTGAGGGGCGGGGTTCCAAGAGAGCTGACAGGAAGGTCCCTTTGACTTCCCAGAGGCCAATGAGTTTTCTCTTTCTTGAGGTAAATCAAAGCATTCTTCACAAGATTGTTCTTTTTCCTGAGTATAGAATGGGAAATAAAGTAGAGACGTAGAAGTAGTCATGACTGAAACTTTTAAAGAAAATACTGTATATAGGGCTGGGAAGGTGGCTCAGTGGTAGAGCGCTTGCCTTGCATGCCTGAGGCCCTGGGTTCGATTCCTCAGCACCACATAAGCAAAAAGAAAAAAGCCGGAAGTGGTGCTGTGGCTCAAGTGGTAGAGCGCTAGCCTTGAGCTGAAGAGCTGAGGGACAGCGCCCAGGCCCAGAGTTCAGGCCCCATGACTGGACCCCCCCCCCAAAAAAAATAAAAAGAAAATACTATATGTAGTAGGACCTCACCAAGTAGCAATGACTGGAATTTTTAATTTTTTTAAGTGCCAGTATTGGGGCTTGAATTTAGGGCTTGATTGGCATTTTGCTCAAGGCTGCCACTCTACCATTTGAATCACACCTCTACTTCCAGCTATATTTTGGTTAATTACACATAAAAATTTCAGGGATTTCTTCCCCCCCCCTCTTCCCTCCCCCCCTCCTTCTTGGCCTGACTTTGAACTGTGATCCTCAAATCTCAGCCTTATAAGTAGCTAGGATTAAAAGCATGAGCCATCAATGCTCACCTGAGATTCTTTTTTTTTAAACCTTTTTTTTTTAATTTAATTTTATTTTATTTGTGAACATACTGTACAGAGGAGTTACAATTACATGGGCAGGATAATGCGTACATTTCTTACCAAGCATTGCAGCCTCCTCCTTTGTTTACCCTTCACATCCCTTCCCAGCCTCTCCCCTCCCCCCCAATTTTTTAAACCTTTTTTTGCCAGTTCTGAGTCTTGAACTCTGTCTCTAGTTAATTGTTACTATATTATTTCCTTAGTAGCATTAAATCTTTCTGTACCCAGGGCTATATAATTTTATTTACCTAATATTTATTTTCATTTCTTTCATCATAAAGTAATAATATTTACAAAAATCTTTATATTACTTTTTCAAAGAACTGATTATCACTAATTTGCTTCATTATTTTCTAATTAACCAGTTTTTCATTTTTATTCCTTATCGTCTACCATGTTCTTTGTGTCTAGTTTGGTGATAATGATAGTGAAGAGCCTTTTGTTTACTTAGAAAGGTTCTCTAGAATTTGAGCCATGACTCAATTCCTTCTTACTTTCTTTTTGAGATGAGATCTTGTATCTTTGCATAGTACAGCCTGGTGAATAATCTTCCTATTTACCTCTTCTGGATAGCTAAGCAAATAAGGCATGTGCCACCATGCTCTGCTATCGACTGAGCTTAACCTCTCACTACCTTTTTATTGCTCATACTGTCCTTGAAATCTTTTCATTCAGATCTCAACATCCTGAGTAGCTTGGATTATATGTTTGAGCCATCGTGGCTGGCTAAATATTTTTAATGAAATAAAATTCCTATGAGAGTGATTTGGGCTGATTCCAAAAATAGTTGGAATCAACATTTTGTGTAGTATTCAATTTTTCTTCAAGTTGAGTATATCTGTCATAATTCTCTAGAACATTTTAAATATATACAAATATATATATATTCATATACAGAAAGGGGAGTGATTATTCACACATATACCGTAGAGTGACTATAACAATACTAAAAAAAGAAATTTAAGGATATATGGGATATTTTTCTGTGGTATATTTTACTTACTAATGATAGAAGAAACTTTAATGTCTAGGTACAGATAACTGACATTCTCTTTTTGTGTGTGTGTGCTGGCCCTGGGGCTTGAACTCAGGGCCTGGATGCCATCCCTGAGCTTTTGTGCTCAATCTAGTTGGGCCACAGCAATAATTTTGGTTTTGTTGGTAGTTAATTGGAGATAAGAATCTCATAGGTTTTCCTGCCTAGGATGGCTTCAAACCACAATCCTCAAATCTCAGACTCTTGAGTAGCTAGGATTACAGGTATGAGTGCCTGGCTTTCTTTCTCCTCCCTCCCTCTCTCTCTCCCTCCTCCCCTCTCTCTTTCTCTCTCTCCCCCTCTCTCTCTTTCAGAAACAAAGTGTTTTACATAAGAAAATTCATAAAAAATAATGCTAATTAAAAATCTTCATGGATTACACAGGAAAACACAAACAATTCTAAATGTATAACTTAGTATGGATTTTAAAAATTACTAAACTTTATTTTATATTATTTTATTTGGGGCAGTACTAGGGATTGAACTAAGGACCTTATGCTAATTAAGAAGGTGCTATATATCTTGAACTATGCCTGGAGCCATTTTTGTTTCTGTTATTATTTGAAGAAGGTATTGCTTTTATACCAGGGTACAGGTATGAATATTTATCTCCCTGTTTATGTTTCCCCATAAGAGAGATTACAGACGTCTCATTTTAATGCTTGAGATGGGATCTTGGTCTTATGAAACTTTTGCCTAGGCTGGCCTAGAAATGATTGTCTTGATGTCCACTTCTCAAGTAGAAAGAATCATTTATGTGAGCTACAAGGCTCACACATTTTTTTAGACCAATTTCCATTTTACAACAAAATTGAGTGAACTATCACATCTGTCCATTACACAGATTTTCTTGGTATTGACCTCTAGTGCCACTAAGATCATATTATTTACAGTTAAGGAATATATACTAATGTGTTATTTTAAACTGAGTTCCGTAGTTCACATTCCCATTTACTCTTCTGGTTATATAGTACCAGTATACCATTGTTCCAAATGCCTTCAGTATATCAAAAATTCTCTGTACTTTATTCAACCTCCTTTATTAAAACCTCTTTTTATACCTTTGAAACCCTTATCTTTAAAAGTTATTTTCATAAATTTGTTTTTTCCAGAATGTCATAATGTGAGAATCATATAGTATGTAGCCTTTCTCAGATAGGCTAGTTTCACATAGCAATACACACTTATAGGTCACCCATGCCATTTCAGGAAAAACTTATACTTTGAAGTCTTTCCTGTGTGGGGAGCAGAAAATTTTTCTTTCACTTTTTCTATTTCTCCCTACTTTACCTCTGTTATATTAAAATAAATCCTTGCTAAAACTTCTAAAAATAATTCATTCCTTTTATCACTAGACATTGTTCTAGTGTATGAATGTATCTATTGAAGGACATCTTAGATTTTTTTTCTTTATTTGACAACTATGCATAAAAATCTGCTGGGAGTATTTTTTTGAGAAGTTTTGTGTTGATATAGCTTTCAAACTGTTAGGGGATAAACACTATGAAGTATAATTGTTAGATAATATGATAAGAATATGTTCACTGTATAAAATACTTTCACATTGTCCTTCAGTAGCTGCAGCATTCTCATCTCTCCAGCATTAAATTAGGGATCCCATTGTTACATATAATCTCAGTCACTTGGTCTTGTCAGTGTTTTGAACTTTAGCCATTTTAATAGGTATATACTGGTATCTCATTGTTTTGGATTGAAATTCCCTAATAACATATACTTAAGGATCTTTTGGTGTGCCTACTTTTTGAGAAGTAGCATCATGTCTACCTAAATATTCAACAGAATTCATCACTGAGAAGTTCAGATTGTACTTTTTTGTTAGGATGGAAAGATTATTTTAATTTCTTTCATTCAGATAAGCCTATTCAGCTATTCTATCTCTGTGAACACTTATCTAAGTACATTTTGAAGAATGATAACATTTTCTATAGGTTCACTAAATTTGAGCATAGAATTATTACAGTATTTCCTGATATACTGTTATTGGAATTGGAGTTATTACTGATGGCCTCTATTTGACTTTTATTAGAAATTTGTATCTTCCGTCTTCTTAATATGCATAGATCATTACAAACATTATTAATAATATAAAAAGTAGCTTTTAGTTTTATCAGTCGCTTATACCAATATTTTCAAATTCATTTATTTCTGATTTTATATGGGTAGTTTCTTTTTCGTTTGAATTTAATTTCATTTTTCTACCTTGCTAAGGAAGATTAAATTATTACATTAAATATTCCTTCTTTTACAATGTAAATATCCAGTGCTATAAATTTCCTTGTAAATACTGCCTCCATTGCAGCTCACATACTTGATGAACTTTATTTTCATGTACTTTCATTTAAGAAATGTTGTTATTTATTCATTTATTTCCCTTGATGAGGATTTGGAAACTGGGGCTTGTCTTGCTGGCAGTCTTGTGTGACACCCCCAGACAGATTATTTTTTTCTGGTTCTTTGTGAGATAGTGTCTCTCAGACTTTCTTGCCTGAGCTGCCTTTGAACTGCCATCCCCAAGATCTTGGCCTGCTGAGTAGCTAAGATTACAGGCATGAGCATTGATGTTTGATGAGAAATTTTTATTTTTCAATTCTTTCCAGACCTCTTCTTGGATTTGTTGTTCAATCTACTAGTATTTAAGGATCTTCCTATTGTAACTCTATTATTAATTTAGGTATATCCCATCCTAAACTTTTGAGTATATTTTATTAATTTTTTCCTTTAAATGTAACAGTGTGTGTTAAGTGGAACAGAGGGTGAAGCTTTCTGATGTATTATGTTCCATATGGTCTTTTAAAAATGTGTTGTTTATTTCTTGTGTTAAGTAATTTAACGTTATATAAAACTAGTTAATTGACTGTATGGTTCAATTTGACTACACCTTTATTGATTTTATTTGTCAGTGCATCTATCTTTTTTTTGTGAAAATACTGTACAGAGGGGTTACAATTACATGGGCAAGATAACGAGTACATTTCTTATCAAGCATTGTAGCCTCCTCCTTTGTTTCCCCTTCCCATCCCTTCCCATCCTCCTCCTGCCCCCCACCCAATCCTCCCCGCTCCCCCTCCCCCCACCCCCTACCCCCCACACCCCCCAACCCCCACACAAAAGTTGTAAAGTTCGTTTTTGACATAATGACTTGTACATCTTATTGTTGCAATGGGTCCACCAGTGCATCTATCTTTCAAGTATGCAGTAAGAGAGGCTGAAATCTTCAGCTGCATGAGTAGATTTGTCTCATCAATGTTTGCCTTATATGACTTATATGAGCACTGTGCTTTACTGCACATATCCAATAATTATTTTTATATTTTTGTAGAGAGAATTGACTCCTTTATCTTTGTTATACTTATATATTTTCCTAATTGTTTCCTTCCCCTAAATTCTATTTTTGTCTGTAATGAATATATCTAGTTTACCTTTCTTTTACTTTTTTATTTTTGGTGTCTGTCCTGAGGCTTGAACTTAGAACCTGGGTGCTATCCCTGAGCTTTTGTGCTCAAAGCTAGTGCTCTAACTCTACAGTTTGGTGGTTAATTGGATATAAGAGTCTCACCGAGTTTCCTGCATAGGCTTGTTTCAAACTGTGATTCTCAGCTTTCAGCCTCCTGAGCAGTAAAGTTTATAGATGTAAGTCTCTGGCACCCACCATTAGTTTATCTTTCTTTTCCTTTGTGTTAAAGTGAGATATCCTTTTCCAACCTTTTGCTTTTAAACTATTTATAGTTTTATATTTAATGTGAGTGTTACAGAAAGTGTACAGTTTGGTCCTGTTATTTAAAATCTTCTCTGATAGTTTTTTTTAATTTTAATTTTTTGTGAACATACTGTACAGAGGGGTTACAATTACATGGGCAAGATAATGAGTACATTTCTTATCAAGCATTGCAGCCTCCTCCTTTGTTTACCCTTCACATCCCTTCCCAGCCTCCCCCCGCCCCCCCCAGATCCCCCCACACACACCAAAGTTGTAAAGTTCGTTTTTGACATGACAACTTGTACTTCTCATAGTTGTATCGGGTCCACCTGTATCCTTAAACGACTTGTTTTTCCCCATCTCCTCCACAAATTATACCAACATCAAATATAGTGAAAGCAGGGGTTATACTGGGGGGGAGGGACATACAAAGCTACAAAGAAATAATCTTATAAATGAGTTAGAAACAAATGCATGAAAAAAAAACATTAAAATACATATCTAAGAGTTCATTTTCCTAACACCACATTATCTGACCTTTCCTGCTTAGTTTTAATCTTTTAGTTGATATATTCAGATCACTAGATTTTAAAGGTAATTGTGTTAGTTTTTAATGAATATTACAATTGGTTTTGTTTTCTATTGTCATTGTACATTTCCACTTTCTTTTCTTTCTTAAATGATCATTTCTACTTATTTAATTATTTCCATAGAACTTGAAACATACGTATGCTTTTAACTGATCCAGCCAACTTCCAAAATACTTTTCCATTTCACAAGTCATGCAGAAATATTATAAGGGAGTATTCTAAGTTTTTTTCTCCTGTGTGTTAGCATATAATTCAAATTCATTTTTCTTATTTGTTAGATAAGCCATTCAAAATATTGACGTTATTCATTTAAAACTGTAGATGGTAGATCAATTAGGGATAGAACAATGATCTGGGCATCAGTGGATCATACCTATAATTGTAGTTATTCAGGAGACTGAGATTTGAAGATCATGGTTCAAAGCCAGCTGGGCAGGGAAGTCCATGAGCTAATTTATCAAGAAAAAGCCAGAAATGGAGCTTGGATCAAGTGGTAGAACACTAGCTTTGGATACAAAATGAAATATTTTACCTTCATCTATGCTGTAACATGCTTCCTTTTATTATATAGATCTGAGTTTCTGATTTACATCATTTTTGTTCTCACAAAAGAACGTATTTCAATAAATTTTGCAAGGCACATTTACTAGTGTTGAAGTTCCTCAATGTAGTATGTATGTTTGAAAGAATCTTTCTCTTATTCACTCTGAAGGAAAATTTTGATGGTTAAATTCTATGCTACTTTGTTTAATTTTTATTGTAAAGATGATATACATAGAGGTTACAGCTATGTAAGTCCAGTAATGAGTACATTTCTTTTTGAAAAGTGTCATTCCCTCCCTCATTTTCTCCCAGGTTTTCCTCTCCCAATCTCCCTCCCTCCCAAATGGTATGGTTCATTTCCAATATACTATCTAGTGAGTATCCCTGGTTCACCCTCTGCCCCATTGTTTCAGTGC
The DNA here is from genome assembly GCF_024711535.1 of Dipodomys merriami. NCBI lineage: Eukaryota > Metazoa > Chordata > Mammalia > Rodentia > Heteromyidae > Dipodomys > Dipodomys merriami. The sequence continues at coordinate 104,463,741 of NW_027204492.1, forward strand.
TTCCCTTCCACCTCCCCACCAATCAGATAAACTTATATATGAGACAAAGGGTACAGAAATCAAAAACAGCAACAAAAGGGAATAAACCCAAGAGAAAAATGAAAAAAAAAGAACTGAAAGCAGTACAATAAAATTCCACTAGTTTCCATTTCTTGGAGTTCATTTTGATAAGCATCATTGTATATGATCATATGCATACAGCTATTGAACCTGTAGGCATCCATCCCTAGAAGACCATATGGGCACAACCATGTACTGGAGAGAAGGTTTATAAAGAAGTTTATTACAGAGGCCACAGGAGAGGGAGCAATAAGGTACCTGTCCCCATGAAGGTGGATCCTTGTAACACCAGAGCTAGAGGTGGGAGGTACTCTGTCTGCACAGCTAGGTCTGGACAGAGCTATCTAGGAGAAACTGCAGGGAGGCCCAGAGGAAGTTCTTTTTTGTAATGGGCATAGTGGAGTATAGATCTGGGTGGAAGGCGTTCTGCTGATGCAGCTGGGGTACAGATACATGCTGCACGTGGAAGTAAAGTGGGAGGGGCTGAGGACCTGAGATGGAGGGAATGCTAACAGAGCCCTTGTGATCCTCTCCTAAGAATGTACTCCTTTGGTCTCACTGTGAATATTTAGAGTACTGTTTATGTCCAGGTATTTTTATTTGAGAATTATGTGAATTGATTTTTTCTCCTAATTTCTCTTCCATCTGCTCATTGTTAGTATATGGAAAAGATAATAATCTTTTGCATCAATTTTACATACTGCTACTTTGCTGAAAGTATGTATGAGCTCTAGGAGTCTGGGGATGACATAATCTACAAATACAGTTGCTTTGACTCCTCTCTTTCCTATTTGGATCACTTTTATATCTTTCTCTTGCCTTATTTCTGGTTAGGAATTTCCATACTGTCTTGAATAAAATGCAGAGAGTAGACATCCTTGTCTTATTTTAGAAAATAAATAACAACAACATACATTCTGTTTTTCTTGTTATTGAAGATGACTTTTTCCTCTCAGCAGTGTGCTACATCCCTCAGGTCGCTTGACTCATTCTGAACCAGTTCCTGTGGCAATCTGGGATACGCAAGTATAATATTTCTTCTCTGTGGAGAAATAGCACTCTGCCTCTTTAAATCTTGCCTTTTGTCCTGTTTAATTTAGTCTTGTGATACTTCACTCACTAAAATAAGAAAGAATGGAGGAGGCCTCTAACTTCTTTGTCTCTGAAGTTGCTCCTGTGATGCTGTCCTACTATTTGTAGCCATTGTATGACTCTGAATTCTGCCACTGGATTCTGGGTGTATAGGAGAGTTCTTTCCCTAGGTAATGTGGGAGGTTTTCCAAAAAAAAAAAAAAGAGTATTGAGGTTGAAGAAATCATCTGTCAAACCTTAACATAGAGAGTCTTGTAAGGATCCCCATTAGATTGCTTCCTGGATCCTAACCTTCAGCCCATCAGACTGTGCTTTCACTTACTAGGTGCTAAAGGGACTGCCTCTGCCACTTACTGGATGTTGGGATAACAGACTGTAATTTCCTTATAAGGCCAAAGACATTTCTCTCCATCCAGGGAAGGCATCAAGGATTTTCTCTGCCTCAGGATTCCCTCATGAGACAGGGTCATCTGCTCAGCTCTCCTGAGTCACAGAATACAGAACTGTGAAGGGATATGAGACAATTTATTTCAAATAAGTTCCAGTGAAGCATTTTTCCTCTGCTCTGATAGGTAGGAAGGGGAATGCTGCTGCCACTGGAAGAAAATCACTCATCAGAGGACAGATACACTGTGCTAGACTCACAAGGTTTCTTGGGAACTAAACATTGATCTACTGGGCATAGGCACAACAACGGCTCTTCTTACTTGATTTTGAGAGAGCTATGGGTGGACCCCACCCATAGAGTGAAGAAGAGCAATGTATTGAAATGGTTTTTCTGTAGGTGGGCATCGATCCATCTATATGAGCTTGGGCTCATGAGTGTATACACAGGGTTGCCTGTGTTCAGCTCATGGGACATGGTTCTCAGCGGTTTGCTTAGGTTCTAGAAGCATGGGTGTTTAAAAGAAACTCTTTCTCACTATGATTGATTAAGTTCCTTTCTGGGAGCAGTGGATTTAAGAAGTTCTGGACCTTTGTGTTGGATTATTGTACTGGTCAGCTTGTACTTTCTACTGGGGGTACTTTGTGCTGTATAGGTGTGGAGAAATAACCAGCTCAGTATCAAGGCAAACAATAGCAACAACTACAAAACAGAAAGCAGAGAGCTTCTATATTCACTACACAGAAGTCTATTACCCACTCAGAGCTCCTTCTGGATGCAATTAGTCACTTGCTTCCTTTGCCTGCAGATCTGACAATATTTTGTTCCTTGCTAGTTTCCATCTCTGTATTGATGAATTACTGTTTGTGAAAATTCCTAAGCTATCATTTCCTTTTTAGCTGCACACCTGTAGCTTTTCCATGGGAAAAAAGAACTGTGGTTGTCAGCAGTCCATCAAAATGGGCTCTTCCTTGTTCAATATGTTTAAATAGATTGACAGCAAAATGTTAGCCTACATAGTGTACATTATCAGGGGACTGTCCTATTACTTTGGTATATAATACCCATGTGATTACCAGTATGACCTACTGTTAACTTTGGTATAAGAATTCCCTCAGACTAAAATCTCATGTCCAGTCCAAGCTTAAGGTAGAATATGTGAGGAAATTGAAGAACAATTAGGTTTTCTGCAGCAATTCCCCCTCTGGCCCCATTGCTTATATCCCAACCTTAATGCAAAATTTTCACCTTCCATAGATCCCCCAAACCCTGATCCTATTACAATGTCAACTCAAAATTCAGTGCTTAAAAATCTAAATCAGGGCCACCAAGTGAGAAGGCTGTTGGGTTATGGGACTTAAATATAGCAATTGGGCAAAATATGCCTTTGTACATGGATCTATGAAAGAAAAGAGAAAGCGGGGCTGGGAAGGTGGCTCAGGGGTAGAATGCTTGTCTTGCATGCATATGGTCCTGGGTTTGATTCCTCAGCACCACATAAGCAGAAAAAGCTGGAAGTGGCGCTGTGGTTCAAGTGGTAGAATGCTAGCCTTGAGCTGAAGAGCTGAGGGACAGCGCCCAGGCCCAGAGCTCAGGCCCACTGACCGACAAAAAGAGAGAGAGAGAGAGAGAGAGAGAGAGAGAGAGAGAGAGAGAGAGAGAGAGAGAGAGAGAGAGAGAGAGAGAGAGAGAGAGAGAAGGCACCACACATCAGTAGGATATTCATAAGATAATAGTTGTATTATAAATGTATGCATATAAACTTAGAGATACAAAATGCTAACTGGCTCATACCTGTAATCCTAGCTTCTCAGGAGGTTGAGATCTGAGGATTGCAGTTCGATGCCAGCCTAGGAACAAATAAGTCCATGAGACTCTTATCTCTAATTAACCACAGAATTCAGAAGTGGAGCTGTGACTCAAGTGGTAGAGCACTAGCCTGGAACACTGTTCAAACCCCAGGACTGAAAAGAAAGGAAAGAAAGAAGGAAGGAAAGGGAGAAAGAAAAGGTAACTGTAATACAACAGTTCTGAAATCACAATGAATAATTTTAATCAGTCCCTTGATAAAATTTCAAGCTTAAAAATGATAACTTTGTCCAGTGGCTCCATTCTGTGGGGTTTTATTTCCATCTTCAGTCATAATTCCTGTTTTATGGAGAGGAGCACAAGTTTGCATTTGAGTATATGAAACAGTGTCTTGCAAATTTGTGGTCATGTGCACTAACTTAAGTACCTGGACCATGTGACTTGCCCTCCCCAGCAGAAAATTTTCTCTGCAGTGTCTAGGATTGAAGAATAAATGTTATGCCAGGTATGGTGATGACTGCCAGTAATCCCAGACAGTCAATAGGCCAAAGGTAGAAGGATCATGTTTTCTAAGCCAAGTCAGGCTTACTCTATATGAAAAACAAACAAATCATAAAGTCCTGGGGTTATAGCTCAAGTGCTAGGGCATTTGTCTAGCAAGCAAGGCCCTGGGTTTATTTCCCACACACAAAATAAACAAAACACCCATCATGGACTAAATCTGTTGACACTTATTACGGGGCTTCTCAGTATCCAGAACTATGAGAATTAAATAATTCTTAGGATTGTCTGTGTCCCTGTCTGCAATATCTGCCAATCTACCCTAAGAAAAAGTGTCTTATGGAACACTGAACAAATTTAAAAGATTTTTATTCCACTTGTGGCACCTTCTGACATGGAATTTACACTTCCATGATTGACTATTCCTCCACCCCTGTTACATGAAAATTCTATCAAACTAGGGACATGCAGTTTCTCAAAGCCTCAAAGACCCTACTCTGCAAATTTCCACTTGATCACTCTCATAAAGAACACCCTTATGCTAACTCATTCTTTTCACTTTACCTCTAAGTCACAGTATTCCTGCATTTCATGGGCTCAAAATATGAATAAAAAAAGGCTGGGTCTTTAGCTTAGCTTCCCTTAGTACACTAATTCAAAACACTAACACAGCCTTCCAAAGAATATATTCTTGCAATTCAAGTTGCTAGAATTGGTGACAAGAGAGAAGTCCTTCCATCTTTCTGTCTATCCCATCTGTCTCTATTTGCATTCATAATAGCCTTAACAGTAATTTATTCTTAAGTAAAGTCTGCTGAATTTTACTAAAGATAAACTAATTTTAATGCTGCTTTAATGCAATGGATTCAACCATCCCAGTTCATGTCCAAAATTGTCATAGTTACTTTTGCACTTCTCACGTTAAGAGACCATTACTCTTTATCAGAAACTCCTTGTAAAAATGTATAAAATTCTTATTTCCAATATATGTTCATCAGCACAATGAGAAAAAAGAGTCCAAGACACTGGCCCAATTCCCAGGAGAAATTTTTTTTTTCCCAGTGTACTCATAAACCTCAGGCCTAACCACCTGTCCCTGAGCTGTTTTTCCTTCCATGCTACCAGTATACCACCTGGGCCACAGTTCCACTGCTGGCTCTTTGGTAGTTTATTGTAGCTAGGAGTCTCACAGACTTTCTTGTTGTTCTGACTTTAAACCACGATCCTCAGATCTCAGTCTCCAGAGTAGCTAGGATTATAGGCATGAACCACTGATGGCTAGCACTTTGCATGTTCTTAAGAGTAGGATCCCATCTTTGGGTGTCTCTACAACAAAAGATAGAGACAAGTGTTTGTGTTCTTTCTTCTCTTTTTCACTGGTCACTTGTGTCCACTGTGGTTTGTTCTCTCTCCTGTGTTAGGCTACAGTTAAGTATACAATCCAACAAGGGAAGCAAATGAGGAACTGAATCTATTTACACCTTAACCTGGGACTTCTCAGCCTCCAGAACTTGGAAGACTAAATGTCTGCTCAGCTTAATTTTGCCCTTTTTCCAAACTTCCCATCATCCTAAACTCAGTCACGAGTATTTGCTTATGGCACCCAAGGAGACTTAATGATTTTAGTCTTTCAACTGTGAGACACCTTCTGAGAGCATGGAATTTACTACTTCCCTGACTCGGAGTGGCCCACCACCCATATTAGATGAAAATTCAAACAAATGACATTTGCATTTTAACAAACTCCCAAAGGCCTTTCATTGCTCATTTCCACTTGATAGTTCTGATTTAAAAAACCCACCTTCATGATCACTCATTTCTTTACATCTAAGACATAGAAGGTAGTTGAGCATTTTCCATGTAGAGCTGCATCTTATGGGCTGAAAATTAGTACAAGCAAGGACTGAGTAAACTAGTTTAACTTCTGTTAGTATATCAAGCCTAACACCCTCAAGAAATACTTGAAAAAAAATACAAACATCAGTATGTTTTTTTGATTTTTTAAATTTTTGGGGGGGTTCCGGTCGTGGGGCCTGAACTCTGGGCCTGGGTGCTGTACCTCAGCTCTTCAGCTCAAGGCTAACGCTCTACCACTTGAGCCACACCACCACTTCTGGCTTTTTTCTTTTTGCTTAATGTGGTGCTGAGGAATCGAACCCAGGGCCTCAGGCATGCAAGGCAAGCGCTCTACCACTAAGCCACCTTCCCAGCCCCAAACATCACTATGTTTTATAAACATTTTAGTTCAACTTTTTTTTAAAAAAAGGTTTGAAACCAATTTTAGCCAAACAACAGTAAGAGCAACAAGGAAAAGCAAGGATGAACCATGTTTAACTATTTACCACAAAAACATTCTCTACTTTATTATTTTCACCAAAATTCGCATTGTGATGGTTGTATTTTTTTATTTGGCCAATTTTACAGCTTCAGATTCAACTGATGTAGGATGACTTGTTGGAGGAATGGCATTAGAAACTGCACAAGCTTTGATAATGGTGTCAGGCTTGTGTGTTTCTAGGTTCAGGGCTCCTTTCTAATCGTTCTCAGAATCTTCACAAATAGAAGCAAAGAAAGAAGGAGCAAGTTCATTAATCTTTGCCAAAAACCTGAAGACTTCCATCTCATTAGTTTCAGCATAGGCTTGAGGACCCCACAGGAACTCATAGCGTGGAGGCTCACTGTTGGGCACCTGCCGGGACTCTAGGTACTTCAGCCTCACCAAATCTTGCATGATGAGTTTCTTGGGCTCTCCAAAGGCATAGTGCTTCTTCCCAGGGTATACTTGCATCAACTTTAGGAATTTCCAGATGTCTTCCTCATTGACACAGTTACCCTTCAATAATATCATACCTAGGAGATTCATCACGAAACCAGCCTTGGGGTAGCCTTTGCCAGGACGTACTCTCCCATTGTTGGGGAGTTTCAATTTGGTCACAAGATTATATGTGTCAGGGCTCACTTCTCTCACTTCGACTGCGAAGACGGCAGAGAGGTGCTCACAGGCTTTCCTGAAGATCTCCTCAAAATCCATTTTACAGTCTGAGTCAATGATATTCAACATTTCTTCCTTGGTAGTGAGCTTCTTCACATTAAACTTTGAGAGTATGAACTTCTCCAGGAACCCAACCTCTCTGGATACAAGATGTAGGTGTGAAAACTCTGTATAGCAAGATTTCTCAGAAGGTGTTTCTTGAACTTCTTCTTGGATTTTACTGCCAGATGCACCTATGGCAATAGCAGCAGTAGACAATGCTGCAGAAACAGCCTCATCTGATGACAGTGCAGATGGTACTTGAGAAACACCCTCATCAGTAGGAGCCAAATGAGGTGCTGCAGAGACCCATACATCATTAGAGGCAGAAGATGTTGTAGCAGAAATACCTTCATCAGTATGGCCAGTAGATAGGGATGTTGAAACAGCACCAGCAGTAGCTCCAGCTGACGGGGTTTCCCTAACTCCTTGAGGAGTGCTACATGACTCAGCTATGGGCATCATGGAAGATGTAGCACATTCTTCAGCTATCATTAATATTTCTTCAGCACACCTACAAATCCGGGTATGACAACGAGCCTGGCGGCGCTTCTCTCGTGCAATGAGCTTACTTTGCTGACCTCGAGGCATGATGACTTTTGTAGGGAAAAGAGGAAAATGTGTATGCCAGAAAGGTTCTGAATCAGCAACCTGGAGGAGGGAGAATTAAATTGTATGAGTACCTTCAGTAGGGAGAATGCTGATTAGTTTTAACCAAGGCCCATCTGAAGTTTTCAATGAGATCAGTGTTTACTAGCAACTCCAAAGGCATTTATTTTTATCTGCATGTTTCCTATGAAGCAAGACACAATAATTCTTAGGCTATAGTTTTCCATGCATAAGTAGGCTGGATACGGTGAGGGGAGGGACTAGTTTTAAAGGCCCTCTGATTTGAAATTTGGGATCTCCCCATCTGAAGTCAAAAATCACCACAGCAACTGTGGAAAAAGTATAATGTTCTCCCTTCTGATGTTCTGGCCCAGCAAATAATAATCTAAGATGTCCTTGAAACTCTTGAGGGAGAATTGAAGGAGTTTTTCAGTCTGCCATTCCTTTCACAGTTATAATGTGGAACCCTCTCTGTCATTCACTTATTGAACATGCAAGAGTCCATCTGGAAGTCACTTCAACTTCAAGTAGTATTTGATACATTTTCTTCAATTTTACTGACTGGTCATTGCACCCTCACCAGAATTCAAGTTTTAGAATTGCTATCCCTCAAGCTGACAGTACTGGCCTTGGCTTTCTAGGACTGAATGTATGAGTTGGTTTCTAATTCTTTGTCTGCACCATGTTGCATGGTACAGATCTTGACCTCTGAACTATCACTACACTAGAATATCTTGCTGGGATCTCCTGAGAATATATCAGAAAATGATGGCCACCTAATGAGCCACTGATGTCATGAGGCTGAGAATATGGGAGGTACTAGATGCTAACTGCCTGATATAGTCCTCACATGATGGTCCTCACCTTAGTGCTAAGAAATACCTAGAAATTCTTCTATTTTGACCTTTAGTCCATCAGTGTTAGATTATATCCCTCACCACTGTTAACAACACCTTATATCATGGGAGGAAAATGAGTACAAATCATAATATGTTTGAATAGACATGCAACCAACAGTGTGGTGGTTCACTCAATCTCCCATGGGGTCTTCAGCTACACTTCAGGATATTCTTGAGAAGTTTCAATATATTGACACAAGGATGTGACACTCTACCCCAAACCCTGGGTCCCTGAAATCTTCTTGTTAAAATTATCTTGGTAGACTTGTCTGGGGATGGCAGGGCCTGGCTGAGTGCACACAACCTCATTGTTATAGAATCAGTAGTTTTCTCAGAAATCAGGCAAAGCCAGAACATTCTGGAATCCATGTGAACATAACACTCTTTTATTTATTTTGGTGATTTTTAAGTTTAAGGTTTCTTTTCCGGGGATAGAATTGATCCTGGGGCTTGAACTTGGTGTCTGGATGCTATCCTTGAGCCATTTTGCTCAAGGCTAGCATTCTACTACCTGAGCCACAGCCCCACTTCTAGAGTTTTAATGGTTAATTGGAGATAGAGACTCATGGGCTTTCCTGCCCATCACTGGCTTTCAACTGCAATTCTCAGAATAGCCTCCTTCAAACAGTTTCCTGAATAACTAGGATTACATTCATGAACCACCTGCACTTGACTTTTTTTAAGTACTGGCTATGGATATTAAGACCATGTGCTTTATAACCAGTCCTCTTCCTCTGGTTATACTCCCTCTTCTGACTTGAACCCATCCATACACTTCCCCTAGTCACTTAACTAAACCTTTTTGATCTCTTTACTATCATGGAGGAAACATAGCTTTACACCTGCCGACCCTCCTCTAGCTCTCACCCATGAGTGCCACACCTTCTCTTCTGGTATTCTTTTCTTCTTACCTGCCTTTCTTCCATCCCTTCTTGTCCCTCCCCCAACATTACACTTCAAAAGAAGCCTTTGTTCCCCATACCTTCACTTTGGAAAAAAGTTAACACTGATGGACCACCATGGCGAGGAATACTGAGAGCCACAAAAAGGGTCTTCTGGTAAAATCTCCCATTGAAAGGTTCTTAACCAACCAACAGTTACAATGTTACTTTAGATGTTTTATAACTGCAGAAATGGAGCCACATTCGTTTGTTTTTTTTTTACCCTCATGAGCCTGAGACCCTAAGGCAAAAATGAGTGAGCGTTAAAATGGCTTCCGTCTGTATCTTGTAGTTTCTTTTGTTGATTGGGAACAAGTATATTGTCTTATAGAGAAAGAAGGGGGCACTCTTTTGAGATACGGGTTTATGTCATTGTCTTCCAACCTCCTTACCGCTCCTTCTTCAAGAAACTAGAACTTCTCCCAGGCTTAGCGACACCCAGCAGCCAGGCTGTGAGCCGCTCCGTTTCCTGAAATTCTCCAACTGGAAGTGGCAGCTCTTCCAGAAGTTACATTCTTTGTTTCAGAACATTCTAATTTGACTGGTCCTTGCTTTAGGCGCCTCTCTCAGCCATTCTCCCCACCCCCACCCCATTATGAGGTCACTGTATTCCTGAGCTCCTTCTCCGGAAACAATCTTGACTGTTCCGACACAGCACACGCTAAAGAGCACTTGCTTAGCAAACACAAGGCCCCCAAGTTTCATTCCAATATTTCAAAAGAAAAAGTCAGTCATAAAGTTATCGCACTAGTAGCCATTTGTAGGGTATGTGACTAGACCATACGCCAATCATTTATAGATGTGGTAATCATCCAGGTCCTCAAGAAAGCATCGATATATTTCCCTCACGCCCCACCTCCCCCCCCCCGACGCCCCCTGCCAGTACTGGGGTTTAAATTCATTTGATTTCAGGGACTTACGTTCTCCATGGCTTTTAGGGAGAGCCCTACACTCTACCACTTGAGTTACATACCTCTACTACTGGCTTTTTGTTGGATCACTGAATAGAAGCATGATCATCAGAGCTTAGCTGGCTGTGTAGCTAGGATTATAGGAATGAGCTAGCAGAGCCTGGCTTGCTCCCATCTCTTTAAAGACTCTTCCAAATGCAACATCGCTACATTTTTTTTTTCTTTTCTGGTAATGCTTGGAATTTAACTCAGAAACTTATTCTTGCTTGCCTGACCCTCTGTCACTTATCCATTAGCCTCATCAAACTCCTCTCACTCCAAAGCTCTTCAGGAGGAGACACATGCCCCCACCAAATAACAGTTCCTTGGGGGAGCTTACTTCAAGGGGAAGGAACTTCTGTAATTTCCTGTGGGTTATATGGCTGTGTCAGTCACAGGACATCCTAAGATTTTATTGGTCGTGGCACTTCAGGCTCATCCCCTTACAGTAATATCCACAGATCCCTATGTTTCTCCTCCTGAAGCCTTTTCTACAGATGACATGTACCTCAAATTAAAAAGCACTTGCCTGAGAAGTTCCTGGTCCCCAATTGAAAACCTTAATACTATTAAAGAAAAACAAAAGAAATCCATCTGACAGTTATCCCACTATGTCTAAAAGGAGGTTATTGAGTGTGTAACGGGTCCAGGCTCTAGAGTTAAGCTTCAGGACCAGCACACACACACACACACACACACACACACACACACACACACACACACACACACACACACACACACACACAAAGTTTGCATAGGGAAGCTTAGACAAGGGGAGACAGCAACTATGGTACCAGTTTTTATCTGGGTTATATAGCTGAGTCAGTCTCTGAATATTCTAGATTTGCTTGATCCTGCATCCTTATTCTCTCCCTTCACCACTCCTCCATATTGTAAGGTCCTTGCATTGCTGAACTTCTCCTCTAGGAGCCATCTTGGAAGCTTTGACACAGCTTGAGGTAAATATCAATTGCCTAACAAATGAAAAGTGCAGAGTGTAATTCTAATACCTTCATAGAAAAAAAAAACACAGTTATCTCAATATGTCTAAGAGCAGTTTATTAGAGTTTATGTTTGGTTCCATTTGTTTTTGTGTATACTGGGTACTTATTGATGATCTCCTCCTGGTTTCTGCCTCTTTAAATGAAAATTACCTACCAAATTCCACATTGTAACACTTTTTTTCTTCTTTCCTGGTACTTTCTGGGTTTGAACTCAAGCACTTATTACTGCTTGGCTAACTGTAACTTGCCTGGTTTTTGAAGTAAGCCTCTCACATTTCTAAATCTCCCAGTAGATAGCTAGTGCTACCATTAAAGTTCCTAGAGGAGTCTTATTGTAGGAGGAAGGAACTTGACTTATGCATTTCCTTGCCTTATGTCAGTCTCTGGAGATTCTAGATACATTGCTTCTGGAAAGTTAGGCTCATTCCTTTTGCATTCCCCCTTATAGTAAGGTCCTCATATCACTGACTTCCTGGTCTAGAGCCATTTTGGCACACAGCATGTACCTCAAGCCAAGAAGCACTTAAATGAGAAGTCCATGATCCCCAGTCATTTCTGCAATACTTTGAAAGAAAATAAAAAGATTTCTTGCTATTGTTTCTAACGTATTTATAAGGTACCATGTGATTATTTTTGTTGCTTTTTATGTTTCTACCCCACGGTATAACCCCTGTTTTCACTGTATTTGATGTTGGTATAATTTGGGGAAGGGAAGGGAAGAAACAAAATGTTTAAATAGGGATACAGATTGACCCATTGTAACAATGAGATGTACAAGACACTATGTTGAAAAACGAACTTTACAATTTAGGAAGGGGGGTGGAGGAGAAGGTGGGGGAAGTGTAGTTGTGGAGATGGGAGGGAAGGGATGGTAGGGGAAAAACAAAGGAGGAGGCAACAATGCTTGATAAGAAATGTACTCATTACCTTTCTCATGTAACTGTAACCCCTCTGTACAGTATTTTCATAATAACAAACTTATTAAAAAATGAATAAACCAGAAATCATCCATACAATTATCTGACACTACCTTTTATAGATAGGTCTTGAATTTGTGAGCTAATTCAGGGATTAGTGTGGCTAGCACTTATAGCTCAAGTTAAAGAACACTGTCCAACCAACAGAGGATTCCAATTTGAATCCCCTATAACTTATAAAAAATGAAATGAAAACAGAAGCAAACTTGTAGCTATGCCACAATATTTAAGAGCAGATTATGGGAATGTGTGATTAATGCTGTTATCCTTACAGGACCTGGAAATTTAACACAGTCCTTGTCATGATACCTGTCTTGTTAATAAAAAACCTGATAAATAAGTGGGCTAAACACTTAAAGAGAAAGTTCTCTGAAGAGGAAATAAGAATGGCCAATAGACACATGAAGAAATACTTGACCTCAATAGCCATAAAAGAAATGCAAATCAAAACAACATTGAGATTTCACCTCACTCCAGTTAGAATGGCTATAATCAAGAACTCTAATAACAGATGCTGGAGGGGATGTGGCCAAAAGGGAACCCTATGTTGGTGGGAGTGTATACTTGTTCAACCACTTTGGAAAGTAGTATGGAGGTTCCTCAAAAGACTCTACATAGAGCTCCCCTATGACCCAGCAATCCCACTTTGGGGTATTTATCCAAATAATCACAGAAAAGACTATACTAACTATGTTCATTGTAGCATTATTCACCATAGCTAAGATATAGAACCAACCCAGATGCCCCTCCGTAGATGAATGGATCAAGAAAATAGAATTCTATACCTCCATCAGAAAGAATGGCATCTCCCCATTTGTTAGGAAATGAAAAGACTTGGAAAAAATAATATTAAGTGAAGTAAGCCAGGCCCAAAGAAACATAGGTCCCATGGTTTCCCTTATTTTCAATAACTAGTATATGTCTGGGACAAGCAGAAAAGATCAGATAAGATGATGTTAAGCGAAATGAAGCCCAAGATAGGGACACAAGTGGTTTTTTTTCTTTCTTGCTATTGTTTCTAATGTATTTATAAGGTACTGTATGATTTTTTTGTTGTTGTTTTGTATGTTCCTCCCCCATGGTATAACCCCTGTTTTCACTGTAGTTGATGTTGGTATAATTTGGAGAGGGGAAGGAGAAAACAAATTGTTTAAATAGGGATACAGGTGAACCCATTGCAACAGTGAGATATACAAGACCAAGATGCTATGTTGAAAAATGAACTTTACAATTTAGGCAGGGGGTAGCAGTGTAGTTGAGGAGGTGGAAGGGAAGGGATGGTAGGGGAAAAACAAAGGAGGAGGTAACAATGCTTGATAGGAAATGTACTTATTACCTTGCTCATGTAACTGTAACCCCTCTGTACAGTATTTTCACAATAAGAAACATTTAAAAAATAAAATGAACCTAACAAAATACCACAGGACTTCCTATTGGGAGCTAGGAGTCACTAAGGAGCTTGGCAAGGCAGCTAGTTAAGTAAAAACAAGAGAGCAAGATCAAGTCCCTGAGATCAAACCTAGGAATTACAAAAGAAGGGAAAAGAAAGGTTGCTACAATGTAGCATTTGACATTCTGGATGTCATTGGTCCTAGCACTTTAGGTTTATCCACTGTCACTCCCCATTGGATTGAAGTCCACACCCCCGCTCCAAGCTCATAAGCGAGAAGCTATTTTGGTACACCGCATGTAGCTCAAGCCAAAAAACATGGTCCCCAGAAATATCTCCAATGCTTTCAATGAGTCTGAAAAGAACAAACAAGAAATCAGCCTGGCAGTTATCCCAGTTCATGGGAATCTGTAACTGGTCCTCTTTGTTGTTGCATGTACTGCGTATTTATTCATCATGTCTCCTGGCTCTTTAATGAAAGATTTCCTAAGGTATGCCTCATCTGTGTAAACTTATAATTTTTGTTTTTAATTCTTGGGTTGTAATTCTGGGACTTGCTCTTGTTCAACTGACTCTTCCATACGCTGTTGCCACTCTAAGGTCTTCATTATTCTGAAGCCACTGGCAGGAAGGGAACACTACTAGCAAAAATAATTGAGTAGTGGGAGACTTTTTATATGGGAAATCACTATAGAGCCTTTTGTTTTTTGCCTTTCAAATATTATGGCTGTCAATCTGAGGACATTCTAAATTTGATTGGTCCTGTCACTTTAGGCTCCTCCCCCTGACAGTACCCTTTACGGGTAGGTATTATAATCTGTGAGCCACTTTTAGGGGTCTTAGTCTTTGGAAAACCACTATGATGTCCTTTTTGTTTGTTTGTCTCTCTGGGTATTTTTGCTGTGAATCTGAAAACACTCTAAATTTGATTGGTCCTTTTTAGGTTCCTCCCCAACAGTACTCTTTACAGTTAGAACCTAGAAAAACAGCATCCCCAAAGAGACACTGTAGCAACTTCGGTTTGTTTGTTTGTTTGTTTGTTTTTACCCCTTTGGTTTTCATAGTTCCTAGGTTTGAACTCAGGGACTTTGTTTGCTCCCTTGACAATCTATCCTTTAGCTAGCTGTCTTAAACAACTCCCAGTATTCCCTAGTCCCCAGCAGGAACGGAGTACTACCACTAAAGAAAAGTTCCTTAGCAGAGTTTTAGGGACCCAATTAGGCTTTGGTACTCTGCTGAGTTATATGATTGTGTCATTTCAGGATATACTAGATTGCTTTGATCTTGGCACTCTAAATCATCCCATGGCCACTTGACATTACACTAAAGTACTCCCATCCCTAAATTCCTCCACCAGAGCCATTTTGAAAGATAGCATGGCTGGGCACTGGTGGCTCATGCCTGTAATCCTTAGCTACTCAGGAGGCTGAGATTTGAGGATCACAGTTCAAAGCCAGCCTGGGCAGGAAAGCCCAAGACTCTTATCTCCAATTAACCACCAGAAAACTTGAAGTGGTGCTGTGGCTCAAGTGGTAGAACACTTGCCTTCAGTTGAAGAGCTATGGACAGTGCCCAAGCCCCACAACCAATTAAAAAAAAGAAAGAGCATGTAGCTCAAGCTAGAAAACAATTGTTTAAAATAAACCTAATCTTCAGTTATATCCCCAATGCTGTTTTAGACAGAGAAAAATAAAATAGAAATCAATCTGATCAGTTAACCTACTATGTGGATTTTATTTCATTTGCTGGTCCATATCTTGAATTTAGGACCTCATGCTGAGTCTCTGATCTTTTGTAGTCAAGGTAAGCCATAGTTACACTTCATTCTTTTTTTGTAGTCAATTGTAGTTTAAAACTCAGGGAATTTCCTACCTGGGCTGGATTCAAACTGATCCTCAAATCTTAGCATTCTTAGTAGCTAGGGTTTCAGCTGTGAGCCATCAGCCTCTGTTGGTCCCACTATGTTTAAAAGCAGTTCATGGGAATCTCTAACTGGTAGTTTCTTGTACTGTTTATCATGGCTCCCATCTCTTTACTTAAAAGACTTTCTACCAAAAGCCATATCCTTGCAAAAGTTATTTTTTCTTTTCTGACTCTGTTGCTTAGCCTGGGTACCTTACCATGCAGAGGTCACCAGCAGAAAGTGTTTGCCACCACCTATGGAATGTTCCCAGGACAAGGTTTAGTCTTATTGGCTCAGCAACAGTGTTTCCTCTTCTATTTTAGGAAATATGACTGTGTGACTCTGAGGGCAATTTAGATCTGATTGGTCCTGGTACTTAAGTCTTTTGATTCCTGAGCTGCATCTCAAGAAGCCACTTGGCAAACCTGGTATATAGCTCAAGCTAAGGAGTACTTGTCTAACAAATGCAAGGTCCCCACCTTAATCCAACACCTCAAAACAAAAAAGAAAGAAAGACATAAATCAGCCTTACACTTATCTTCCACTGAGTCGAAGAGCATGTTGCAGATGAGTAATTGTAACTGGAACCATTTGTAGTTCATACTCCAAACATTTGTTGTGTAGTGTTCATCTTCTGTGGCCTCACTATAGCTTAGCTGTGGTGGGTTTTGTCTGTCTGATTGTTTATTTTCTTGCTTTTCCCAGTAGTGGAGCTTGAATATAGGGCTTCATGTACTTACTGGGCATTCAGGGGGGGACTCTGGCATTTAAAAATCACCTCTACTCCTGAAATTGATTTTCTATTTTCTTGCTTTTATAATAGAATATTCTCTTGGACATTTCTTCCTGTGCAGGCTTCTTACCACTGTGTTTAAGAACAGATTAAAGGAATCTCTAATTGTTTGTTGTTACTTCTTCCTTATATTGGACATTTAACCTGGTCATTACCTTGATGCCTGTCCTTTTGGTTTTTTGCTGGTCTGGGGGCTTAAGCTGTGGACCTGGGCACTGTCCCTGAGATACTTCTGTTCAAGGCTAGCACTCTACAACTGCCACCTCTATTTTTCTCTGAGTGCTTTATTGGAGATAAGAATTTCAACATAGTGTCTTGTACATTTCATTGTTACAGTGAACCAACCTGTATTCCTATTTAAGCATTTTGTTTTTTCCCTTCCCCTCCTCAAATTAGAAAAGTATATATACAAGATGCAGGGCATCGGTATCAAATACAGTGAAAATGAGTTATACCGTGGGGAAGGAACATACAAAAGAAACAAAAAATCACATAGTACATTATAAGTACATTAAGAAGAACAGCGACAAAGATAAAACCTCTTGGGTCCCTATCTTGGGGTTTATTTCACTTAACATCATCTTATATGGTCAAATGTACATAGCTTTGACCTTTTCTGCTTGTCCTAGACATATACTAGTTATTGCAAATAAGGGAAACCATTCGGCAGGGGTGGGAGGGTAGGAGGAGGAGTAGTTGGGGAGGTGGGAAAGGAAGGGATGGTAGGGGAAATACTAAGGAGGAGGCAACAATGCTTGATAGGAAATGTACTCATTACCTTACTCATGTAACTGTAACCCCTCTGTACAATAATTTTACAATAAAAAATGTATAAGAAAAGAATTTCATGGACTTTCCTAGCTATTCATGGACTTTCCTAGCTATTCATAGACTTTCCTAGCTATTCAGGAGGCTGAGATCTGAGGGTTAGAGTTCAAAGCCAGCCCAGGCAGAAAAGAATTTCCTCCTGAATAGCTAGGATTACAGGCCTGAAGAGCCACAGACACACGATAAATGCCAGTCTTTTAAGAAAAACAACATAACAAAAGCCATTTTGTAGCAACCTTTGTTTTTCTTTTGTTTTTCATAGGTCTTAGCTTTGACCTCAAGGACTTGATCGTGCTCCCTTGGCAATCTCCCTCTCACCTAGCTGCCTTGTGAAGCTCCTAAGTGTCCCCAAGTCCTAGCAGGAAGGGAGTGCCTCCATTAAAGAAAAGTTCCTTAGAGGTCTTGAGGATGCAACTAGACTTTGGTATTTTCCTGAGTTATATGGCTATATCAGTCTCAGAATATACCTGCAACTCTCAACCATCCCATGGTCACTTGTCTTTACAGTAAGGTGCTTACATCTCTTGAGTTCCTCCTCCAGAATCCAGTTTGAAATATAACACATAGCTCATGCTGAAAAAACGATTGACTCCAATAATCATGGTCCCCAGTTAAAACCCCAATACTATTTAAGACAAAGAAAAGTAAAACAGTCTGAGCAGTTAACCCAGATAGTTGTTATATTTCATTGTATTTCTTTTTGTTGTTGTTGTTGGTTGTGGGGCTTGAATTTAGGGCCTGGGCACTGTCCTTGAGCCTCTTTTTGCTCAAGGCTAGCACTCTATCACTTGAGCCACGGCTCCACTTTCCGTTTTTGAGTGATTAATTAGAGATAAGAGTCTCAAGGGGACTTTTCTGCTTGGACTGGCTTTGAACCATAATCCTCAGATCACAGCCATCTGAATAGGTAGGATTACAGACATGACCCAACAGCACCCAGCTTTATTGTCTTTCTTCCTTCCTTCCTTCCTTTCTTTCTTTCTTCCTTTTTCCTTCCTTTCTTTCCTTCCTTCCTTCCTTCCTTCCTTCCTTCCTTCTTTCCCTCCCTCCTTTCCTCTCTTTCTCTCTTTCTCTCCTTCTCTCCTCTCCTCTCCTTTCCTTCTCTCCTCTCCTTCTCTCCTCTCTTTCTCTCTTTCTCTCATTCTCTCTTTCTCTCTTTCTTTCTCTCTCTCTCTTTCTCTCTCTCTCTTTCTCTCTTTCTCTCTCTCTTTCTCTCTTTCTCTCTCTTTCTCTCTTTCTCTCTCTTTCTCTCTCTCTCTCTTTCTCTCTCTCTTTCTCTCTTTCTTTCTCTCTCTCTCTTTCTTTCTCTCTTTCTTTCTCTCTCTCTTTCTTTCTCTCTCTCTTTCTTTCTTTCTCTCTCTCTCTTTCTTTCTTTCTTTCTTTCTTTCTTTCTTTCTTTCTTTCTTTCTTTCTTTCTTTCTTTCTTTCTTTCTTTTTTCTTTCTTTCTTTCTTTCTCTCTCTCTTTCTTTCTTTCTTGTCCTGGTCAATTTTACCTAAGAACCTCAGGAACTCCCCTGCCTGGGCTGGATTCAAACTGTGATCCTCAGATCTCAGCCTCCTGACTAGCTATGAGCCACCAGTACCTTTTTGTCCTACTGTGTTTAAGAGTAGTTCATGGGAATCTCTAACTGGTCTTATTTGTGGTTTCTTGTACTGAGTATTTATCATAGCTCCTGTCTCTTTACTGAAAACCTTCCACCAAAAGCCATATCCTCTCAAAAATTATTTATGTTTTCTTCTCAACTCAAGGAATTGCTCTTGACCTGCTGACTCTGTTGCTTAGTCTGGTGCTTCACTATGTTCCTCACTGTCTTTGAAGCCACCAGCAGGAAGTGATTGCCACTACCTATGGAAAATTCCCAGGACAAGGTTTAGTCTCAATGGCACAACTGTGGTGCCTTTTTCTTCTATAGGACACATGGCTGTGTGACTCTAAGGGTATTCTAGTTTTGATTGGTCTTGGCACTTATGTCTTTTAATTACTGAGTTGCTTTTCCAGAAGCCATTGACAACCCTGGTGTAGTTCATGCTAAGGACTACCTGACTAACAAATGCAAGGTCCTCAGCTAAAGCTGATACTTCAAAAGAAAAAAGACAGAAAGATATAAAACAGCCTGGCATTTTATCTCACTGTGTCCAAGAGCATGTTGCAGATGATTGTGACTATAACCATTTGTACTTCATACTTCAAACATTTGTGATTGTGGTGCTTACCCAAGACCTCATTATTGCTTAGTTTTGAGGAGATTTTTCTGTCTTCTATTTTCCTGCTCTTCCCAGTACTGGAGTTTGAATATATAGTCTCATGTTTTTACTTGTCATTCAGCTATTGGCCAGTATTTCAAAATCACCTCTACTTCTGAATTCAGTTTTCTATTTTCTGACTTTTAGAATACAACATTTTCTTGGATATTTTCTACGCATGCAAGCTTCCTACCATGACTCTTTGATCTCAGCCTCCTCAGTAGCTGCGATTACAGGAATGAACTACCTGTCAGTAACTAGCTTGCTACTACTCATTAATGTTAGGTTTCCTATCAAATGGAAGGAACATCTTTACCAACTTCATCATTTCTTTGGTGTGAGTTCTTGGGTTTGGCTTCAGGGACTTGCTCTTGCTTGGCTGTCCCTCTGTCTCTTAGCCAGCTACCTCAGCAGGCTCCTCACCCTCCTTAAGCCCTCCAGGAGGAAGGCATTGCTAACACCAAAGAGCAGTAACTTGGGGGAGGTTTCCTCTAGGGGGAAGTACTTGGTACCTATACTTCCCTTTGTTATATTTAGTATGCCTGTGTCAATCTAAGGACATTCAAGATTTTATTAGTCCTGGCACTTTAGGCTCATCATTTTGCCATTCCCCCTTTAAGTTAGGTTCTCACATCCCTGAGCTCCTTCTCCAGAAGTCATTTTGGCACACACCATGTAGCTCAAGCCAAAAAGCACTTACTTTGAGAAGTGCATGGTCCCCAGGAATATCTCTAATACTTTGAAAGAAAATAATAAAAAGAAACCAGAAATCAGCCTGCCAGTTATCTCAGTCTATGGGTATCTGTGACTGGACCTCTCTGTGTCAATTTCTATTTTCTATTTTTATTATTATTGTGAAAATAGCATACAAAGGGGTTACAATTACATGGGCAAGATAGTGAGTACATTTCTTATCAAGCATTGTTACCTCCTCCTTTGTTTCCCCATACCATCCCTTCCCCTCTCCACTCCCCCCACCCCTACACCCCCCTATGTGGACTCATTACAACAATGAGATGTACAAGACATTATGTCAAAAAAGAATTTCTTTTTTTAAAAATTCGGTTGTTTGGGCTGGGAAGTTGGCTCAGTGGTAGAGCACTTGCCTTGCATGCTCGAGGCCCTGGGTTCGATTCCTCAGCACCACATAAGCAAAAAGAAAAAAGCCGGAAGTGGCACTGCGGCTCAAGTGGTAGAGCGCTAGCCTTGAGCTGAAGAGCTGAGGGACAGCACCCAGGCCCAGAGTTCAGGCCCCACGACTGGACCCAAAAAAAAAAAAAGGTTGTTTTTTATAGTGAAAATACCATACAGAGGAGTTACAACTACGTGAGCAAGGTAATGAGTACATTTTTTATCAAGCATTGTTGCCTCCTCCTTTGTTTCCCCTTACCATCCCTGCCCTCCCGTCTACCCCCCTCCGCCACCAAAGTTGTAAAGTTCGTTTTTCAACATAATGTCTTGTACATCTCATTGTTGCAACGGGTCCACCTGTATCCCTATTTAAACCATTTGTTTTTTCGCTTCCCCTCCCCAAATTATACCAACATCAAATACAGTGAAAACATGGCTTATACCGTGGGGGAGGGACATACAAAGCAACAAAGAAATCATCTTATAAATATGTTAGAAACAATAGCAAGAAAGAAAATCTATTTTCTTATTGTTCATTTTGACCTCAGGCACTTGCTCTTGTTCCCTATTAGATAGCTTGGTATATTATTAAGTTCCCTCCTCTTTAGAATCCACTAGCAGGATGCATACCCTACTAGTAAAAGTAGTTAACTACTGGTTGGCTTACTCTATAGGAAATTGGTATGGAGACATTTTTTTTCCTTAATAGGTATCATGCCTGTCTATCTGAAGACTTTCAAGATTTGATTAGTATTGGCTCTTTAGGCTCCTCCCCCTGACAATAGCCTTTACAGTTAGGTCCTAGAATTAATTTGAAAGCCACTATGGCACTGCCTTTTTTGTTGTTGTTCTGGGTATTTTCATTGTCAATCTGAGGACATTATAAATTTGATTGGTTCTATCTCTTTAGGCTCCTCCCTGTGACAATACCCTTTATAATTAGGTCTTTGAATTTCTGACCTACTTCAGAATTAGCTTGCTGATCACTCATATAGCTCAAGCTAAAGAACTCTGACCAACAAAAAGAAGATTCCCATGTCAATCCTCAGTAACTCAAAAGAAAACAATACTGAAATGGAAGTCAGCCTGACAGTTATTCCACTATGCTTAAGAGCAGATTATAGGAATCTTGGATTGTGTTATTTGTTCTTACTTGTATTGGAATTTTAACCCAATTGTTATCTTAGTAGCTGTCCTTTTTATTTTTTATTTTTACCTGTCCTGTGGCTTGAACTCTGGGCCTGGGCCCTGTCCCTGAGCCTCTTTGTAGTCAAGGCTATCACTCTACCACTTGAGCCGCAGCACCACTTCTGGCTTTTTCTGAGTAGTGTTACTGGAGATAAGAGACTCACAGGTTTTCCTGCCTGGGCTGGTTTCCAACAAAGATCCTCAGATCTCAGCCTCCTGGGTAACTAGGATTAAAGGTATGAGCCATAGACACCTGGCTCTGCCTGTCTTTTTTTAATTAATTTTTTTATTGTGAAAATACTGTACAAAGGGGTTACAGTTACATGAGCAAGGTAATGAGTACATTTCTTATCCAGCAATGTTGCGTCCTCCTTTGTTTTACCCCTACCATCCCTTTCCTCCCACCTCCTCACTCCTACCCCCCAGGCCTCCCCCCCACTCCACCCCCGCCTAAATTGTAAAGTTCATTTTTCAACATAGCATCTTGTACATCTCATTGTTGCAGTGGGTCAACCTGTATCCCTATTTAAACAATTTGTTTTTTCCCTTCCCCTCCACAAATTATACCAACATCAAATACAGTGAAAACAGGGGTTATACCGTGGGGGAGGGACATACAAAGCAACAAAGAAATCACATGATACCTTATAAGTACATTAGAAATAATAGCAGGGAAGAAAAAAACAGCCTTTTGGCTAAGATCATGTGTGGTGTCTGTATTTTTAATGAAGAACAACATACCAAAAGCCCTATTTTAGCAGCCTTTGTTTATCTTTTGCTTTTCATAGTTCCTAGGGTTGAACTTGGGGACTTACTCTTCTCCCTTGACAACCTCTCACTTGATCCTTATCATGGTGGGTCTGTGTCTTTAATGTAAAAATGACCTACCAAATGCCGCTTTGTAGCAAACTTATTATTATTTTCCTTTGATTTTTGTAGTTCCTAGGTTTTAACTCAGGGACTTGGTCTTGCTCCCTTGATATTCTTTCACTTAGCATGCTGCCTAGACAATCTCTTTCGTATTCCCTATTCCTTAGTAAAGAAGGGAGTGCCACTACCAAAGAGAAGTTACTTTGGGGAATTTTAGGGGGGGGAGTTTTAGGGTCACAACTCGGCTTTGGTACTTTCTTGATTTATATGGCTTTGTCGGTGTTGGGACAGTCTAGACTTCTTTGGACCTGGCAGTTTAAGTGCATCCCTCTGCCAACCCCTCCACCCCACTTATATTGAGGGTCTCCTATCCCTGAGCTCTTTTTGCAGAAATTATTTCAGCAGATAGCATGTAGCATGCAGATCAAGGTGAAAAGCCTGAAGCACATGGTTTCCAGTTCAAGTTCAATATTTTTAAATGAAAAACATACAAAGAAAAGAAACAGAAAGCAGCCTCATAGATTTCCTACTATGTTTCAGAGCAGTTCATGGGAATCTCTGACGAGTTTTATTTTATTTTATTTTATTTTGTTTCTTATACTGGGTATATATCATTGCTCCTAGGTTTTTATTTTTGTTTTTGTTTTTGTTTTTTTGGGGTCGTGGGGCTTGAAGTCTGGATCTGGGTACTGTCCCTTAGCTCTTCAGCTCAGGGCTAGCGCTCTACCACTTGAAACACAGTGCCACTTCTGGCTTTTTCTGTTTATGAGGAATTGAACCCAGGGCCTCATGCATGTGAGGCAAGCACTCTACCACTGAGCCACCTTCCCAGACCCAAGGAAAGTCTTTCTACTTAAAGCCATATCTTTACAAACTATATTTATTCTATTAGATTTTGTGCTTGAATTCATGGATTTGCTCTTGCTCTGTTGACTGTTTTGCTGAGCCTGGCTTCTCACCAAGCTCCTTGCTTTCTTGAAGCCATCAGCAGGAAGTCATTACCAAGGAATATTCTTACGGGAATGCTTAGTCCTCATTATGGCTCCATCTCCTTGCTTATTCTATATTTTCTTCCCCCTCCATCTTCTCTTTCCCTCAGCTCTCCAGTTTTCTTTCTCTCTGATTCCGGTTTGTTTTTCACACAGAGCCTACTGCTTTTGTACTTGCAGGCCAGGAAAAGTGTTCCTATTACCTCTGCTTCCAGAGTAACTGTAATTACAGCCATGAGCCACCATACCTAGTCCTTGCTTGGTATTTCTACTTTTGTATTTCTTTACTCTGTTAACTTTTCTGTGGTTGATTTCCATCATTATATATCATCACCTCATTTTGGTTGTCATCTTCACAGGCCTACATAGGCAGTAAGCGCTAAAGAATGTAAGGTGATTGATATCTTTATAATATTTTGTGATGAATAAACATCCTACAAGTACATTTGAGACTTATTTCTATAATTGTATACATACAATTTTATAGTTATCTCTATAAAGAATTTATGCATTTCTCTTTGATTTTTATTCTTGTGCCAGTTAGTTACTGATTTTTCCCTGACTAGGCTCCTGATTTGCTATAGTCTTTTTATATCAGTTCTCTGAAGTTTCTTACTGAAATATTTTTATACCTATTACTTTTTTGTAAACATGCACATTTTCATTAAGATTATTTCTACTATATACAAATTTGTACAGAGTAATAGGTTTCAAGTTTATATTTTTTTCTGGTGCTGGCCTGGATTCTGTCCCTGAGAATTTGTGCTCAAGGCTAGAACTCTTCCACTTGAGCCACAGCTCCACTTCTTGATTTTTGTAGCTAATTGGAGATAAGAATCTCATGAACTTTCCTGCCTGGAGTGGCTTCAAACTGCGATCCTCAGATCTCAGATTCCTAATGAACTAGGATTACAGATGTGAGTAACCAGTAACTGGCCAAGTTTACATTTATATATATGTGCATATGTGTGTATAATATACCCTCCCCCTTTACCCTTTCATATAACTAATTGTCCTACTTTTACTTTCAAGTTCACTTTTTTCTTAATTCTATATGAGAAAAAAATGCAGTGTTACTGATTCTAACTTATTTGATCTAATATGATGATCTCCAGTTCCATCAATTTTCTTGCAGACGGCATAATTTCATCATTTTATGGCTGAATAAAATCTGTTTATTCAGTCATCTGTTAGTGGGACCCTAGACTGATTGCATAAATTGATTCTTATGAATGTGCTATGCTAGATGCTGGGTATGTATGTAGATATCTCTATTATATGACTCTGAATTTATTTTTTCATTTAAAGTTTTATCAGCAAATATGAAATGTAAAATAAGATGCCATTTTGCTATTTTTGTATGTATGTCAAATTCACTGTTTCATGTTCTTTCTCACCCAACATCCCTTTTAAAGGAATAAGTTTTAGTAGGCTTCATTATTGTATTTCAATACATCTCTAAAGTTTTGAGTATATTTTTCCCTCATATATCTTCTTTCCCTCTGTATACTATTTTTTCAATTCTTTTCCATATTTGCACAGATCTTATAGGAGTTGCATGTTTAGTAATTTGAGAAACCTATATAGTTGTTTTCATATAGGTGAACTAGATTACATTCTAACCAACAGTTTATAAGTGTGAGTTGACAGATACATACGTATTGTAAAATAGTTATGATATGAGAACAGATTAGTTTCCTTTTTGGCCTAACTTTAGAGCTCTAAATAAAGTGCCAACATGGGAGCCATAAATAGAATAGCAAAGCTTAGGCTGAACCTTGTAAAAAATGACCAAAACTCTATCTCAAAAAGCAACTAGGAGCCAGGCAACAGTGACTCAGGCTACTCAGGAGGCCAAACTCTGAGGATGGCAGTTTAAAGTCAGCAGGAAAGTCCGTGAAACTTATTTCTAATTAACTACAAAAAGCCAGAAGTAGAGCTTTGGCTCAAGTGGTAGAGTGCTAGCTTTGAGCAGAGAAGCTCAGGGACAGCACCCAGACCCAGAGTTCAAGCCCCTGCACCAGCACAAAAAAATAAAAAAGAAAGAATAAAGAAGGAAAAGAAAAAAGAAAAATCTGAAGCCTGGGCCATAGTTCCTGCAGAAGAGAACCGACCCAGCAGTCATGAGGTGCAGTACTACCACAATAAATAAATAAATAAATAAATAAATAAATAAATAAATAAATAAAGATAGCTAGCTAGCTAGATAGGTAGGTAGATAGATAGATAATTACCTGCCAGTATGGTGATGCATGTCTCTAAGATATTGGGAGGCAGAGGTAGAAAGATTGAAGCGCAAGATCAGTTCTGGAAAAATGTATAGAACCTAACCTAAAAAATAAATGGAAGGAAAAAGGGAAAGGTAAAAGAAAGAATAAAGAAGGAAAAGAAAAAAGAAAAATCTGAAGCCTGGGCCATAGTTCCTGCAGAAGAGAACCGACCCAGCAGTCATGAGGTGCAGTACTACCACAATAAATAAATAAATAAATAAATAAATAAATAAATAAATAAATAAAGATAGCTAGCTAGCTAGATAGGTAGGTAGATAGATAGATAATTACCTGCCAGTATGGTGATGCATGTCTCTAAGATATTGGGAGGCAGAGGTAGAAAGATTGAAGCGCAAGATCAGTTCTGGAAAAATGTATAGAACCTAACCTAAAAAATAAATGGAAGGAAAAAGGGAAAGGAGGTGTAGTGCCTTTCAAAAAGCACAAGGCTCAGGGTTAAAAATCAATATTACAGAAGAAAGAGGAGGGTAGTGAGGGAGAAAAGTAAAAAAAGGAAAGAAAACTTGTTCCTTTCAAAACAAAAACACTTTGCTTTTCAAGAAATTGTGTTAAAGATAGATGATAAAACATAAATGCAGAGTAAATATTTATAATTTCATATTTTGTGTGGCTGAGTAAAACTTTGATTAATATATACATATATGTATATTATCCTCTCATCTCTTGTTGAGTACTTAGCCTAATTCCATTAATTATTGTGAATGGTACCATGAAAAGAATGTGTATTAGGTATGCTTTTCTATTTTCAGCTGACTTATTTTGGGTATATACCCAGGAGTGGATCTTATGAAAGTTGTATTTTTTGTTTTATGAGGAGCCACCATACAGATTTTTATGTGCTAGACTAATTTACATACCTGTGAACACTGTGTATGGGAGTTTGGTGAAGCAGCTCTATAAGTGACAGAGTGCCAGCAGAACAAGAACAAATCCCTGAGTTCAAACCCAGAAACTACCAGAAAAGAAAAAAAAAGTGTACAACAACATGGCATCTGGTAGGAAGTTTTTCATGAGGAAGACCTAGATAAATATCCAGTATGTGCACCTTAAATGGAAACAATCACAGATTCCCTTAGCCTGCTCATAAAAATACTGGTATAACTTGAAAGCTGATTTCTGGACTTGGAAAGGGAATGCTAGCCCAAGTAACTGCTACCCCAGAGGTAGCTCTGCTTGCTTCTCCCTAAGTTTAGGGTTATTTTCCCCCACTGGTTGAAACTCAAGCTGCTAGAATTGATGTCATCATAAGCTCTCCCAACTCTCCCACATATCATTCTACCCAGTGTTTCTATTTATTATCATTATAGCCTTGACAATATCTAGTTTTCACTTAAAGTTTGCCAAATGACAGTCAAGATAACCTAATGTTAAATTCCATTTTAACATAACTCTCCCAGTTCAAGGCCAAATGTGCCAGTGTAGTGGCTTTCACACATCTCATTCTAAGGGTTATGCATATTTCTCAGAAACTTCTTATAGAAAATTTGCATTATTGCTGGGCATTGGTGTCTCACACCTCTAATCCTAGCCCCTATGTTTGTTTGATTTGTGTCCCCTACAACAAATGAAGAAACACTAAAATTTTTCTTTCTTCTTCCAGTCCCATTTGTTTACTATTTCTTCTTCTCCTTTCCCTTTCCCTTCCCCTTTCCTGCCCACCTCTGCTATATGTTCTACCAGAGTAAGCAAACCAGCCAGCAGGCTAACTTAATCAGGAATATAATCTAGTGATCCCTGATCTGGGACTTCTCAGCCTCCAGACTGCTGAGAATTAAATATTGGTTACATTTAGGTGTATCTCTGTGCTATGCACCCCATCATTGATCAAAAGAATTTAGTTATAGTTCCCCAAGCAAGACTTACAGAATTTCATCTCTTGACTCTGAGGCACCTTCTAAGGGCATGGAATTTATTCACTGCCACAACTTCGAGTAGTCCACCACCAAGATTACATGTAAGTTCAAACAAAGTGGGGACTTGCAGTTTTAAAGTTTGAAAGGCATTGCACTGCAAATTTCTACTTGATTATTATAAGAAACAACCTCATGCACACTCACTTTTTAAACTTTAGCTCTAAGTCACGGAAGGCAGTTGAACATTTTACTTTTATAATTATTTCTCATTGACTCAAAAATTCATCAGGGGCTAGGTATCTACCATAACATCACGGGAATATCCTTAGCCCTTCCAAAAACTATATTCTCAGTGTATGCTGGATGAATAAAAGAAAAGAAACACAGTTGAAACTATAAAGATTTAATTTCAACAGTTTTTGAAAATGCTAAGAAAAACTGAACATTTAATTTTATCAAACAAAGTAAAAACAACAGAAGAAAACAAGGATTATGTAAACCATTTTCCTTACATTTCTAACTTTCACATTTTTCAAGACATGACTACTTTGATGTTTTACTTTTTCCCCTGGATAACTTTAAAGATTTAGATTCAACTGGATGAACACCCTGAGCAGCCTTAGGAAATATATGAGCTATGCCAGTGGCGCCAGGTTTGACTCCCTGTAGTTTCAGGGCTCGCTCCTTTTCCTCTTCCAAAGCTTCTTCATAAAGGGAAGCAAAGAAACTAGGTGAAGTTTCATTGACATTAGCCAAAAATTGCAGGACTTCCATTTTGCTGGTTTCAGCGAAGGCTTGAGGACCCCACAGGAACTCATAGCGTGTAGGATCACTGTTGGACACCTGCCGGTACTCCAGGTACTTCAGCCTCACCAAATCTTGAGTGATGAGCTTCTTGGGCTCTCCAAATATGTAGTGCTTCTTCCCAGGATAGACACGCATCAACTTCAGGAATTTCCAGATGTCTTCCTCAGTGGCACAGTTGCCCTTCAAGAATATCATAGCCAGGACATTCATCACAAAACCAGCCTTGGGGTAGCCCCTACCAGAACGAACTCTCCCATTGTTGGGGAGTTTCAGTTTGGTCACAAGATTGTATGTTTCAGGACTCACTTCTCTTACTTCAACTGCAAAGACGGCAGAGAGATGCTCACAGGCTTTCCTGAAGATCTCCTCAAAGTCCTTTTTATACTTCTGGCTGGTGATCCTGATCATGTCTTCCTTGGTAGTAAGCCGCTTCAGATTAAACCTGTAGAGTATGAACTGCTCTAGAAACCGAACCTCTCTGGACATAAGATCAAGGTGTGAAAACTCACTGGTGACATCTTTCTGAATAGCACCCTTCTTTAACTTTCGTTGGAATTTGGCACCTTTAAATGGCCTGGTGCTAGACATACCCACAGCAATAGCAGCAGTAGACAGTGCTGCAGAAACATCATCATCGGGCAAGGTAGATGGTGCTGAAGAAACAGCCTCATCAGTAGAGACAGCAGACGGCACTTTGAAAGCACCCATACAAGTGCTAGTAGCTTGTGAAGCAGAAATATCTGGATCAGAATTGCCAGTAGATGATGCTGCCAAAGCAGCCTCAGTAGTAGAAGCTGGAGACAGAGTTGGATCTACATCAGTAGAGCCAATAGATGGTGTTGTAGACATGGTATCATCATTAGGAGCTGTAATTTGTGCCACAGAAACACTAGTATCAATAGAGGTAGTAGACAATACTGTATGAGCTGGTACAACAGAAGCTGATGTTTTTTTCTGGGACTCTTTTGGAGTGCTACGTGACTTAGCCCTGGGCATAGTCTTAGAGGTTGGAGTAGACTCTTTTACCATTGCTGCTGTTTCCTTAGCATTCTCACCACCTTGGGCATTACTTCGGGCCTGGTTGCGTTTTTTACGGGCATGGAGCTTACTTTTCTGACCTCGAGGCATGATGATTCTTGGTAGAACCAATAGGAAGTAGTGTGGACAGGAAAGCTTTTATTTACAGCCACCTAGACAAGCGACAGTGAAATTGTTTTAGCACCTTCAATTCTCCATGAGAGTACTACTCTAGAAACTCACAAGGCTGCTGTTCTAATCATCCTGTCCCTGTGAAGGAAGGCAGAGAGGTTCTGAGGCTATACCTATCCATGACTGTGTGGGCTGGATGGGATTTTGTCAGGAGCTGATACCAAGTCCACCTTGTTTCAAGATGTAGGGATCCTCCAATGTTATAGGGGTCTACTTTATAGCAACAATTTTCTGTTGCTGTAGACTCATTAAACAAAAATCAAATATGCCACTGGGACCCTAGGTAAAAAGTTAAGGAGCTTCTCTGCCTGCCATCCCTGTCATGAAGAACTTTTTGGAGTTATGTGGAACCCTCTGTCATGGGCAACATGACTGTGCAGAACTCATTTAGGGAACTCCCCTCAATTCCAGATACTACCTGATTCTTTTAGCTCCCTTCTACTGACTGGTCACTATCTCCTTACACCAGTTCTCATGTATCTTAGATTTGATATAAAGAAGTAATAGGAAACCTGGGACTTCCAGGGGTGAATGCATCAATGGGCATCCTATTTATTATCTATTCAATGGTGAATGGCCCTCTTAAATTTTTCATTGTTCTCTGAATGCTTCCTTAAGACATTTTTCTGCTGATATCTCCAGATATCTCCTCACAGTATATAATAACCACCTCTGTAATCCATGACCTCACAAGGCGAAAAAGACAGGATGAGTGGGTGCTAACCTCTTGTGGCTATATACTTAGTGCAGAGAAAAAAACCTATAAATCTTCCTAATGTGTACTTTAGGCCATCTCATTTACATTAAAGTCCTCCCCACAGTTTCTACATGTCCCCCTTCCCCCTTCCCATCCCCAATACTGTGGAAGGAAATGAGTATCAGTCACTTCCAACAGGGTGGTATTTCTCTCATTCCTCCCACGGGGTCCTTAGTTATATCCCTGGTGGTTGGTCATACCTGGGATACTCACCTAAGCTGACTTGAGAACCTCTCCCCATGGTTGAGGGCCTCCTCTCCTAGAACCCCTTTTGCAAAAGTTAGCTTTATAGCCTTATTTGGGGTCTCCCATAATGGAAGGCAGTGGCCGGTTGTGTGCTATCTCACTCTTCTGGAACCAGTGATCCCCTCTAGTGTTCTGCCTTTGAATCCCTATGATAGAATACGCGTTTGTGTGGGGGGTTTTTTCATCATTATTTTATTTGTGCTGATCCTGGAACTTGAACGCAGGGCCTGGGTGATGTCCTTGAGCTTTTGTGGTCAATGTGAGTGCCATTGGAGATAAGTTTCATAGACTCTCTCTCGTCCGGCTTTGAACCACAATCCACAGATCTCAGTCTCCTGAGTACCTAGGATTACAGGCGTGAGCCACCAGCACCTGGGTTCCCTCTCCCCCTCCCCTTCTTAGTACCAGGATTTCAACTCAGAATCATATTCTTTCTAGGTACATCCACCACTTGAGCTAGCCTCCAGTCCTGGTTACTCCTTTTTCTGACTTGAGCTCCCACTCCACCCATTCCTCCACTACTTGGCTTCAGGCAAAAGTCCTTCCTTGGCTTTCTGTACCATTATGTAGGAAAAACAGGCTCACATTCATTGACTTCTATGTCTTGGTCTACTGCAAGCTGCAAACACAGTAGTATCCGTACTTATGCCCTAAGGTTCCTCGCCATTGCTATGCTACTTTCAACATTTCCTGTTTGGAAATGGGCCCTATCACTTTCCTGAGACCCTTGAGGCAGAAATGCGCAAGCACAGAAGCTTCTATTTCCTCCCAATGGTTTCTTCTCCTAACTGGGAACACGAATAACGGTTTTGTAAGGAATGGAAGGGGCACTTTTCTAACGTAGAATTTATATTAGTCACTCTTAAGTTCCTCACCTTTACTTCTCACAGAAATTGGAATTTTCTCTTCTTGCTTTCTGCTCTCTGCTTAACTGGAAACCGCAGTCTAGAACCTTCCTGAACTCCACCCCCTAAACCGGAAGGGGATTTGGCCACCACCACCCTTAGGAGGGGCCAACACATAGTGAGCAGTATCTGTGGTCTCCCCCACTACATGGAGATTGTTGGCTAGACCAGTCATGGTGCATTCTAGATTTGATTGGTCCTTACTGTTAGGATCCGCCCTCTGCCACGCCCCCTTAAAGTGACATCCTTACATTTTGAAGCTCCTCCTTCGGGAAGTCATGCTTACAGCTGAGGGTGTGCCTCCAGATGTCCCTTTTTGGCAAGCACAAAGTTACCACCTCATACCCTCATACACACCAAAGGAAAAAAAGCAAGAAATCTATATAGCAACTATTTCATTATGTATAAAAGCTCGTTAAGGTATGGCTGTGACTGTACCCCATTTTTTAAATTACATGCTCTGAGCGTTTACCTCCGTCCGCATCATGGTTCCTGTCTCCTTAATGAAATGCTTCCAGCCAAATGCTTCATCCCTCCATGCTGGTTTCTCCTCCAGAAGTATGGAGATTTGAATTCAGGGCTTTTCTCTTGCTTGACTGTGCTCTACCACTGGAGTCTAGCACCTAGCTTTTTGCTGACTCTATTGGAGGAGGAATCTTCCAAACTTTTCTGCCTGCCTGAGTTAGCTTTGAACCAAGATCCTCCTATCTCAACCTCCTGAGTAGTTAGGATCACTGTCACCTGACCCTTACAAACTTGAGTAGTGTCCTTATTTCATGTAGTGGAAACAACAGTTCTTAGTCTGCATAGTGATGTAGCATAGGCAAGCTGAGGAAAAAAGTTGAGGCTTGTACTAGGAAATAGCTGTAAGGAGAATCTTGGTGGTCTATTCTTTCTGTTGACACATACTCAATCCTTATTTGTTCTGAATAATGCAATTAGTAGAATAAACAATCTAAACTGCTTGACTGTGTGACATCCCATCTTTAAAAGTTAACTGATAATACGGATGTAGACATTATTGTTCCCACCAAATACAATTTTCTCCTTTTTGATTTTCAAAACTCTCATTTATTTTGGTATTCATAGTGTTCTTTCTTGCTATAGGTACTAATCCTGTATTGTGAGCACACCATTTAAAAAGTCATCTAAAATAATTTTTTGAGTAGTGATTAGGAAAGTGAGTATTGTATTTTTGAAGATTATTGGTTTTTCTTTTTCTTTTTTGGGGGTATATTGAGATCAGTGGAATGTTATTGTTTTTATGAATCATTTCTCATTTAAATTTTTCTAATGATGTTCTATTTATTTTGTATTTTATGTTTAAAGGCATGATATTTCTAATAAAAACCTCTTAGTGCAAAAATCCTCATAATTTGAATTACAAAGAATTATCTTTGTCCTCAAGTTTATCTGCTTGTTTATTGGTGGTAAAATTGCATAGGTCCAACTGTGTACTTCCTCAGAAGGTACATAATGTCTTTTGCATCCTCTGTTGTGATGTTGGCAGCTGTCATCTATATCCATTAATTTCTTAGGTTTTTACAGTATATTAGTTCTCTTATTCTTAATTTTCTTCATCTTTATTACCTGAAATTATTTTGTGAGAAATTTTCATTGGCATGTTAGTGATAGTTATACCATTTCCTTATTAGTATTAATTATTAGTAATATGTAGATATATAGATATGTGGATATAAAACTTGTCTAGCCTAATATCATTAATTTCAACCTCTTTCATTTGTAATTAATAATATATATGGTTGTCCATATACATTTTTCAATGAACTGGCTTTTAATAGTTGGTTCTTAATTTCCTAATTCATCAGTGTTGCATTTGTCTTTATCATTAGTACCTTTTTTCTTCTGGTATCTGTATCGTTTTATATATGGTATTTATTTTCCAGATTCTTGAATTGTTTGGAAATTTTTCATATTTATTTTCTTATGAATAAATATATTCACTGATATTACAATAGTAGCTGTATTAAGGGCCTTGAATTTTATATTCAGGTGCTCTACCAATTGATCCATTCCTCAACCCCATTTTGCTTTAGTTATTTTTGAGATTTGGTCTTGCATTTTTGCAAGGGTCAGCCTATTTCAAGGTCCTTCTACTTTCCTGGCTAGGTAGGATGTCAGGCATATAGAACTTATAATATTGGTTGAGATGTGGGTCTCACTACCATTACACCAAAGCAAGCCTTGAACCCTCATCCTCACATTTCCAATTTCAGAGTAACAGGAATTAACAGGTGGGAGATATTATATCTGGCTAAATATTTATCATGAAATAAATATTACTGTTAGCACTACTTTGGATAACTGTTAACAGTATGCTGACAAAACATTTTATGTAGAGCTCAATTCTTTAGAAGTTGAATGTATCATAGAGCCTTCTAGTCTGAGTATAAAAGCTGTAACTTTGGGCAGAAATAAAAATTTTAAAAGAGGTTTGAGGAAAATGATACCTTTGATGTTTTATATTTACCTTATTAGTGATAGAACTCACTTGAATAAATTTAAATTCTAATGATAAGCCTTTTCTTTTTCAAGAAAAAGGAGTTTACATGATGAAATTGATGAAAAGATACCAGAAGTAAACATCTGTGGGTACACATAGAAACACAAACTATAACTTGGGTGTGGGAGGTGGGGGAGGAAAGTAGGAGAAAATTGAGGGAAGGGGTAACAAGTTTGACAAGAAATGTACTTATTACCTTAAGTAACTCTAGAACCTCTGTATATCATCTTGACAATAAATTTTTTTTAAAAAAATAAAAAACACAAACTAAAAATACGTCTCAAGGGAGATATTTTTAATTGATAAACTTTACATTTGTACTTTTGACATTACTTGGGATTAAACCCAGGGCATTCTATTTGTTAGTCAGGTGTTCTACCTTTTGAGGCATGCCTCAGTGCCTTTTGCTTTATTGATTGAGAAAGATTTTTTATTTAGAAAGATATATAAGGAGTGTGATCTCCTATTAATGATTCTCACATAGTTGGAATGACAGTTGTATACCATCATGCCCAGTTTTATTGATTGGGATGGGGTCTGACGAATTTTTTACCCTTCCTGGCCTCATACAGTGATCTTCCTGATCTCTGACTACCTAGTAGCTAAGGATTACAAGTGTGAGACATGATATTTGTGCATATTCTTTATTTTTCAGATTTATTTCAGGTTTAAAGTAAAAATTTGGGTGAAAATTTTAGTTCCATAAACTGTCAAATCCTACTCAATAATGTTTCTTTTGGTGCTAACACCTAGAATTACTGTGTTAAAATCTTATATTAAATGAGTTAATATTAATGCTCTATTTTAGCTAAAATCCATAGATCATATTATCATTTACTCTTTGTTATATGGGAATTATATAAAACAAACTATTTTCAGTACACTAAAAGATTCCTCTGAGCTTCCTTATTCATCCCTTCCTGCATAGCTTTGACAATCTTCTTTAAAATACTTTCCATAATTTTTCTTTTATTTCCCAAATGTTAAGTAATTGGAATCATACAATATGTAGTCATATTTAAATAGAAAAAATGTCATTTAAAATACATGACTTACTCAATCGTAGACTATATTTTTATATGCTGAACAACAACTTGTTTTTTTTTCCAGTACTTTACAACTGTGCACAAAACTGCTTTGAATATTTTTTGTGTAGGATTTTTGTTGTTGTTGTCGGTCATGGGGCTTGAACTCAGGGCCTGGGCACTGCCCCTGAGCTTTTTCACTCAAGGCTATCACTCTACCACTTTGAGCCACAGTGCCACTTCCAGTTTTCTGGTGGTAAATTGTAAATAAGTATCTTATGAACTTTACCACCCGGGCTGGCTTTGAACATGATGCTCAGATCTCAGCCTCCAGAATAGCTAGGATTACAGATGTGAGCTACTGGCGCCCGGCTTGTGTAGGTTTTTTGTTGACATAATTAGGGTATAAACACCAAGAAGTATATATAACTGCAGGGTAATATAGTAAAAACATGTTTGTTTACTGTATAAAATACTTCTACATTGTCCTACAGTGAGGTCGTAACATTTCTCTTCCTCCAGAACTAAATCAGGAATCCTACTGATAGGTATTCTTTCCCTCATTGGATCTTGTCAAACATTTTCATAAATGGTGTTGGTATCTTGTTTTAAGTTATATTTCCCTAATATACATAGTTAAACATCTTTTCATGTGCTTTTGTTGTAGAGAAATTATACCACTTCTACCTAAATATTTAACAAAGTTCACCACTGAACCAATTTCAGATAATTAGTTTTTTGGTAGGAAAGATTATTGTTTTTAATGATTTCAAAGTTATAGAACTATATAGATGCTTTATCTCTGCATATATTTATCTAGATGTCTTGTAAGGAATTGAACCATTTCATATAGGTTACCAAATTTATGAGCAGAAAGTTGCTTGTAACATTCATTTAATACATTTTTACTGATCATGAAGTTTGCTAGATAACTTAATTTTAAATGCCATTTTATTTTCTTTTTGTACTGATCGTGGGGCTTGAACTGCCGGACTAAGTGCTGTCCCTGAGTATTTTTGCTCAAGGCTAGCACTAACTCTACCACTGGAGTTCAGCACCACTTCTGGCTTTTTGGTGGTTAATTGGAGATAAGAGTCTTGTGGACTTTCCTGCCTGGACTGGCTTCAAACTAGATCCTCAGGTCTCAGTTTGCTGAGTAGCTAGGATTACAGGCATGAGCAAACAATGCTGGATTTCAGTGCTACTTTAATGCAATGCATATAGCTATTTCAGTATAATGCCCAAAGTGCCAATATAGTGGTTTCTGCACAATTTACCCATAGGGATTGTAATAGATAATTCTCAGAAACTCTTTATAAAAAAACTGCCCCCCCACACAAAAATAATATAGTGTAAAAGTGTGTTTCTCTACATGGGAAAGTCCAGTACTCCTTCATTTCTGACAAATTTGCATTTGTGTTTTAGTTTACCCTCAGTCCAAATATAACTTTTCAGAAGTTTTCCATTATGAATCTAATTCTTTTATTTTTACCCCCTACCATTCCCATACACCAGATACATAGGCTGAAACCTAGGCCCCCATATGATTATATTGGAAGGAAAGGCTTTGGAAAAGTAATTAGGGTTAGATTCTTCCTCATCAGAGTAGGCCACCATGTCCTGACTACTATCTCTGTAAACAAAGGAAAACAGACTAGAGTTCTTCTTTCTTTTCCTTGTCATTTTGCCCACTATTCCTTATCCTTTTCTCTCCGCCCTTTCCCTCCCAATACTGCATGCAAGGCCAATATAAGTAAGGAAGCCATGAATAGCCACCTCATCATGAACTAAATTTGTTAGCACCTGGATCTGGGGCTTCTCAACATCTAGAAGTGTGAGAGTTAAATGACCATTAGATTCCAGAGTGCAATGGCCACCATCAGGCATCAGTATTTTATCATGGCATTTATAAGCAAAATATAGGATTTTTTTATAGATAGGAATTTTGTCTCTTAACAATGAGACAACTTTTTTTGTCAGGTGTAAGGCTTGAACCCCGGGCCTGAGAACTGTCTCTCAGCTCTTCATCTCAAGGCTAATGCTCTACCACTTGAGCCGCAGCACCACTTCCAGTTTTCTGGTGGTTTATTAGAGATAGGAGTCTCATGGACTTTCCTGTCTGGGCTGGATTTGAACCATGATCCTGAGATCTCAGCCTCCTGAGTAGCTAAGATTATAGGCACGAGCCACTGGCCCCTGGCTCAACAATGAGACAACCTTTGAGGACATGGAATTTACTGCTTCTATGACTTGGGTTGGCCCACCACACCGATTATATGAAAATTCAAGAAAACTGGGAACTTGAAGTTTCCCAATTTCTGTAAGGCCTTGCACTACACATTTCAATTTGATTGGTCTCATACGAAGCACCTTCATGATCATTCATTCTTTTTATTTTACCTCCAAGTCATTAAAACATAGTTGAATATTTTCCATGTAGAGCTGCAACTAATGGGCTAAAAATTATATGCAAGCATTGAGTCAAATAGTTGAGTTTCCCATTAGTATTCCAAACCCTTCTAAAGACTATACTCCCAAGAAATGTTTGATAAATAAGATTGAAATAATACAGCATATTTTATAAACATTTTAGTTGAACTTTTTAAAGAATTTTTTTTTTTTTGGTCCGGTCGTTGGGCCTGAACTCTGGGCCTGGGCGCTGTCCCTCAGCTCTTCAGCTCAAGGCTAGCGCTCTACCACTTGAGCCACAGCGCCACTTCCGGTTTTTTTCTTATGTGGTGCTGAGGAATCGAACCCAGGGCCTCAGGGCTTCAGGCATGCAAGGCAAGCGCTCTACCACTGAGCCACCTTCCCAGCCCTTTAGTTGAACTTTTTTTGAAAAAGGCAAGAAAAAGCTGGAAATATTTATTTTAATGAGACAACAGTAAAAACAAGAAGAAAAAAACAAGGATGGATATGTTTAAATTTATACCACAACAACATTTTCTATCTTATGGTTATTGTTTTATTTTCTTATTTAGACAATTTTACAGCTTCAAATCCAACCAAGTTGGAGAATGCTTGATGAAGGACATTAGAAACTGTACAAGCTTTGGCAGTAGTGCTAGGCTTCTGTGTCTCTGGGTTCAGGGCTCCTTTCTAATTTCTCACAGCATCCTTATAAAGGGAAGTAAAGAAAGAAGGGGCACGTTCATTAATCTTTGCCAAAAACTTCAAGACTTCCATCTCGCTGGTTTCAGCATAAACTTGAGGAAGCCACAGGAATTCAAAGCATGGAGTTTCACTGTTGGGCAACTGCCGGGACTCCAGGTACTTCAGCCTCACCAAATCTTGCATGATAAGCTTCCTGGGCTCTCCAAAGACATAGTGCTTCTTCCCATGGTATACTTGCATCAAGTTAAGGATTTTCCAGGTGTCTCACTCAGAGGCACAGTTGCCCCTCAGGAATACCATACCCAAAACATTCATCATGAAACCGGTCTTGGGGTAGCCTCGCCAGGATGAATTCTCCCATGTGTGGTGGAGTTTCAGTTTGGTCAGAAGAAAGTATATGTCATGGCTCACTTCACTTACTTCACCTGTAAAGACAACTCATAGGTTTTCCTGAAGATCTCATCAAAATCCTTTCTGTAGTTTGGGTTGATAGCACTCAACATATCTTCCTGGGTAATGAGCTTTTTCAGATTAAACTTGGAGAGTATGAACTTCTCCAGGAACTGAACCTCTCTGAATACAAGATCTAGGTATGAAAACTCTGTACAGGAATATTTCTTAGAAGGGCTCTTTTAAAACTCTTCGTGGAGTTGAGAACTAGATTTACCCATAGTAATAGCAGCAGTAGACAGTGCTACAGAAACATCCTTATCTGTTGACAAGGTATATGATGCTTCAAAAACATCTACATTGGTAGGAGCCATACATGGTATTGAAGAGGCACACACATCATTAGAGGTAGAAGATTGTATAGCAGAAACACCTATATAAGTATTATCAGTAGATTATAGTATTGAAACAGCATCTGCAGGAGCTGTGGTTGATGGTGCTTCCCTACATGACTCAATATCAAGCACACTCTTAGAGGATAGACTCTTTTTCTGCCAATAATTTTTCTTTTAATACCACTACAACCCTGAGTATCACCACAGGTCTGGAGGCATTTCTCATAGGCATTGAGCTTAATTTTCTGAACTTAAGGCATAAAGAGTCTTATAGGGACAAGAGGAAAAAGAGTATGCCAGAGAAGTTCTGATACAGGAACCTGGAGAAAGGAGAAAGAAATTTACCTTCAGTAAAGAGATAGCATATGGCATTGACCAAGGGTCCCTCTGCAATTTTCTATGACATCCGTTTTCTAGCAACTCCCAAAGCTCCTATTCTGGTCAGCTTGTTTCCTTTGAAACAAGTTAGAATATTCTTAGGCTATACTCTCCATGTGTTGGTGGGCTGGATAGGATATAACATGGTAGTGATACTCTTCTGATTTGAGGTATGGCTATCCTCTGGGGTCTTTATAAGAACCATTGCCTTAACTGTGGGAAGCAGTTATTCTGAACCTAAGTCAGCAAAGAAAAATGTAAGATGTATGTGAGATCCTACAGGTGGAATTAAGGGAGCTTCTTAGACTGCCATTCCTTTCATAGACAGCCAATTATGTATATGTGGAACCCTCTCTGTTAGGTACTTGTTGAGCATGCAAGACTCAATCAGGAAAATCACTTGAATTCCATGAAGTACTTGGTATACTTCTTTCAATTCTAGTGACCCTCATGAGATTTAGTTCATACCTCTTAGATTTGCTATTCCTCAGGCTGATAGTACTGATCTTGGCTTTCTATGATTTAATGTATAAAATGAGTAGGCCTCTAGTTCTTTGTTATGTGCTCAGTGATGCTTCATTCTCAAAATGTTCCCCTTACCACTGAACCGTCACTTTACCTAGAATGTCTTTCTTCTTGCTGGTTTTCCTGAGAACCCTTCATAGGAAATGATGGCCACTTTACCAGCCACTGATATCCTACGGCTGAGAATATAGGGTTCATTGAATGCTAACCTCCTACCTAATATATTCTTCCATGATTATCCTCATCTTACTGCTACAAAATACCTATAAATCCTCTATTCTGGCCCTTAGACTATTCTCTTTAGATTATATTCCTCAGAACTATTACCAACACCCCATGCCATAGGAGGAAAATACTAATCATATTATCTTTGAACTGACAAACAGAATGATGGTTCCTTCAGTCTTCCATTGGGTCCTTAGCTGCATTTCTGGCTGTTCCTGAGGAACTTCCCTATACTGACTTGAGGATGTAACATTGCCCAAAACCTGCATGTCCCTGAGCTCCTTCTTGATGAAGTTATTCTGTTTGGGGAATGGCACAGTCTAGCTGGGTAGAATCTCATTGTTCTGGAGCTAGTGATTTCCTCAGAAATCAAGCAAGGCTATCCCATTCTGGAATCCATGTGAACACAGTACTCCTTATATTCATTTTTAAAATGTTTTTTATTGTAAAAATCGTGTACAGAGGGGTTACAGTTACATGAGTAAGGTAATGAGTACATTTCCAATCGAGCATGGTTACCTCCTTCTTTGATTTTCCCCCTACCATCCCTTCCCTCCCTACCTCCCCAACTCCCCCTCCCGCCTGCAAGTTGTAAAGTTCATTTTCAACATAGTGTCTTGTATATCTCATTTTTACAATGGGTCATCCTTGTTTCAGCATTTTATTGTTTCCCTTCCCCTCCCCAAATTAGGAAAAAAATGTACATACCAGATTCAGGGCACCAACATCAAATACAGTGAAAACAGGGGCATTCCTCAATATAATAAAGGCTGTGTATGACAGATCGACAGACAGCATTATACTTAATGGTGGAAAGCTAAAGCCATTTCCTCTAAACTCAAGAATAAGATAAGGATCTCCACTCTTCACTTCTCTTCAATTTAGTATTAGAATGCCTAGCTACAGCAGTAAGAAAAGACGCAAATATAAAGGGGATCCAAATAGGGAAAGATGGAAGTACAACTCTCACTCTTTGCAGATGACAGGGTCTTGTATTTAAAGAATCCCATGGACTTCACTCCCAAATTACTCGAGCTGATCTGAAATTTTGGCAAAGTAGCAGCCTATAAAATTATTCTTTTTTGTGTGAAATTTTGTTTTGTTTTCAAAAATACTGGGTTTAGATCTTGGTTTAGATTTTCATGACCAAGCCTCAACTTCCTTGTTATTCTTGTCTCTGACTGGAACCAACACTGTACTATCTCCCTCTCCTCCCACTCAATTCATTCAACTAGGGCCTTCAGATTTCTATACTATCACATAGTAAAATTGGGCTCACAACTTCCCAACATCATCTCACTCTCACACCCTAAGTGCCCTTCTTCCTCCCCTGTACTCTTTCCTTCTCACCTCACTTTTCTGCCCCCACCT
Source organism: Dipodomys merriami (assembly GCF_024711535.1). Classification (NCBI taxonomy): domain Eukaryota; kingdom Metazoa; phylum Chordata; class Mammalia; order Rodentia; family Heteromyidae; genus Dipodomys; species Dipodomys merriami. The sequence continues at coordinate 104,505,351 of NW_027204492.1, forward strand.
CTTTGTTCATTGCTCATTTTCCCTTTCTCCCCATGTAATCCTTCAGGAAAAAGCCCTTTGCTTCCCATACCATCACATGGGAAACCAATCTAACATTCACCTACTTCCTTGAAAACTTCTTTATTTTTTTCTTTTCTAGTAGACCATGGTTTGAACTAATCGACTTGCAACTGCTCAACTTACTATCACATAAACAGCAGACACACAAAGCCCCTCACAACCTTGAAGCCCCTAGCACCAGGAAAGAAAAGTTAATAACAAGTATCCCTTCCTTTCTGGGATACGTAATTGTATCAGTTTCAGAACATTTTAGTTTGATTGGTCCTGGCACTTTAGGCTCCTCCCTCTGCTACTACCCTTTACTGTGAGGTCTTTGCAATTCTGAGCTACTCTTTCCAAAAATTAGCCGAACACCTGGGGTATGGCTCAAGTTGAGCTTCACTTGCCTATCAAGCCATGGCCCTAAACTCAAACTCTAATACCAGAATAGAAAAAAATAAGAAAAAAGAAATCAGTCTGGAAATTATCACATTATGACTAAGAACTGACTATGAGATTTCTGACTGTACCCTTTTGTTTTTCTAAATCATCACTGTGGTTCTTGTATTTTTAATGAAAGCCCTCTTCTAAATTCATCAGCTCTCCAAACTCCTTTTGTTTCCTGGAAATATTGAGGTTAAGCTCCAGAGTTAGCTCACCATGTGTTCTTCCACTTGAGCCAAGCCTCCAGTACTACTTTTTTATAGTAACTTTATTGAAAGACTCTGATATATTTTTCTGCCTGGGTTTGGATTTTAAACAGGAGAATTATCTTAGGCTCTTCAGTACATATAATTACAAATGTGAGTCACTGTTAATTCACCCCTGCAAACTCTTGAGTAGTAAGTTCCATTACTTCATGTAGTGGAAATAACAGCTCTTAGTCTCCAGACTGATGAAACATGAAGAACAGGGCTGAGGTTTGTAATAGGAGATGAATATAAGAGAAAACCCACCATATTCCATTCCTTTCTTTCACTGCACAAGCTCAATCCTTTTAATTAATCTTCTTCTGAGTTATATAATTAGTGTAGAAAAGAGGCTGTAATTTTTTAGTAAAATTATAGTATTAAAAATAAGTTCTATGATGGTTTTTGATGTGTCACATTTACTTAATGATTGAATCTACATTAACAAATTTTAAAAGCTACCGATTAAATAATGTTCCTTGTTTCTTAGCAATGCTTGTGTTTTCCATGAGAATATAGATAAAAATAAATAATTGACTGGCTGCTAATATTTATTGATAACTGAGGATAACAGAAACTACTCTCAATATACAAGTGCAGACTATTCATGAGTATAAGTATTGTGAATAATTTCAGATTAACAGAAATTTGAGATAGCAGGACAGAAAGTCTGTGTAAACTTTTACATTTCTTCCCTCCACAGTGTCTATTGGTACTGACATCTAGCATTAGTATGCTGTTTGTTGCCATAAATAAGTCAATAATGATGCATTCCTATAATATAGCTTAAGTCTATAGTTAACATTGCTATTTACTCTGTTGTAAATTCTATTAATTTTATTGAAAACGCATACATTGACAAGTAGAGATCATCAATCAGCATAGAATCATAAAAATATTTTCACTATACTAAGGATTCTAAAATATTTTAGCTATACTAAGAATTCTGTTTTCCACTTATTCATTCCTCTCTTCCTCATGAGCACCTCTTCTGTTTTCTATTGATTCTTGATCTGCCTTTTTGCAGAATGTTGTATAGTTCGTAGCATACAATATATTCTTGTCTAAGCTAATTTTGCTAATAAATGAACATTTTGGTTTTCATAGCTTAATAGCTTATTGATCTTTATCATTAAATATTATTCTACTGCATAAGTTTACCACAATTTGTATATCCATTAATCTATTGAAAAACTTCTATGGTTTTTATCTCTTTGATAACTACTCGTAAAGATGATATGAATATTTTTGTGCAGGTTTTAAAGCACACATTATTTTCAAGATATTTGGGTAAAAATCAGAATGTGAAATTGCTGGATAACATGGTAAGAGCATGTTCACTTGTATAAAATACTGCCCGAGTATCCCTTTATCAAATAGTGCTAAATTACTGGAACATTCCTACTAGCAATAAATCAAGGATACTCATGCTGTACAGTATCAGGCCTACTTTACACTGATTATTTTGGAGATAGAATCTCATGGTCTTTTCTGCCTAAGCTAGCTTTGAGCTATGATCCTACAGATTACCACCTCCTAGCTCCAACATATGATCTTATCAGTGGTTTGAACTTTGTTCTAATTACTGTGTCCAGATAACTCATTGTTTAATTTGAAATTCTCTTATGATATGTGGTATTAAAAATCTATTCATGTTCTTATTTATAGGGAACTGGTATGATTTTTTTCCCTAAATATTACAATTTACCACAAGCTTTTTTAAAAATTTTAATTAATTTTAATTTTAATTTCAGGCTTTTTTCTGTTAAGGTTTTAATTTTTCTCATTCATGCAAATCTATAGGAGGCTCAAGCTCTAATTTTTCCAAGTGCCTTTGAAACAGTTGATTCACTTTATTTAGTTGCCAAATTTTTGTACATAGAGTTAACAATTTTCTTTAATATACTTTTTAAAATTCCATGTTTTGCTGGGTTACATTAATTATATAGGGAAGGGTTTCATTATTACAACTTCACACATGTGCATACTGTATTCCAATCAATAATACCAACTCTATCACTTTCCCTGCCTCCTTCCTCCAAATAAAATCCCCAACAGGTTTCATTACTTCATTTTCATAGTTCCAATCAATCATTTCATCAGCATTCAGACTCTTTCATCCTCTTACCCACCAGATGTCTCTTCCTAGTACTCACTCACCATACCCACACATCAGAAGATATTTCTTTCTCCCCAACCCATACATATTTATTGTTGTCCTCATGTATATTTGTAATATATTAGTTATTGACTATCTTTGTTTCCTTTGTCTCTTCCCTTTCTCCTCCCCTAAGAAGTCCCTTAATTTGATTCATATTGTAGGTTTAACTTCCCAAATTTTATGAATATATATGTCTTTTAGTTCTAGGTTCCACATATGAGTGAAAACATAGGACTGCTTTTTGAACTAGTCTTGCTCAGTATGATGTTCTCTAGTTGTTTTCCTGAAACTGGCACAATTTTCATTATGCCTATGTAATATTCATATATACACATATATGTACACACACATATATATATATATAAACATACTATACATTTTTTATCTCTTCATTTATTATTAGCATCTAGGTTGCTTCCATAGTTTTTCTTTTTTCTTTTTTGGCAGTTGTGGGGCTTGAACTCAGGGCTTGGGCACTATCCCTGAGCCTCTTTGTGCTCAAGGCTAGTGCTCTACCACTTGAGCTACTGTGCCACTTATGACTTTGAGTGGTTAATTGGAAATAAGAATCTCGCAGGGACTTGTCTACTCAGGCTGGCTTCGAACTATGGGTCTCAGATCTTAGCCTCCTGAGTAGCTAGGATTACAGGTATATGCCACTGGTACCTGGTTTCCGAAGTTTTTCTATTATGAATAGTGAGTGCTGCAATAAACATAAATATGAAAATGTCTTTCTTTTAAATATATGCCTGAGAGTGGTATGGTATGGCTCGGTCATAAGGAAGGTCTTTAGCCTTTTGGACCTTCTATATACGTTTCCACAGAGTCTACCCTAGTTTGTATTTCCAATAGTTTATGAAGGTTTATAATTTGGATGCAAATGGTTATTCTTCACCTATATATAGCCCAAATGGCCTAGAATTTTTTCAGTATCAAACATGTTTGCTACATGCCATCTACCTTTAAATCAAAATGGCATGTATTTTTATTTATTCACCCCCTCCACAAATTTAGCTCTCAAAATTTCCCAAATTTCCCTTAATATAACATAGTTAGAATGCCTTTTACTTGAAATAGGATTATGTTCCTGTTTGAGGTGAAACATAACAGTGACTTCTGTGCATCTCACCCAGATGGAATATTGTCTTTGTTTGAATCCAGAAACTTCAGGACACACTGTGCATAGCACAGCTGAATTGTGTGCTAGAGCATTGAGATATAGGCTATGACACCATCTCTTTTTACCTGTTATGGGCTAAATTGTATACTCATTGCCCCCAAATTCTTATGTTTATGTTCTTATGTTCACAAAGTCACAATCTGATTGTATTTGGATACAGATATTGAAAAGGGTGATTGTATAAATGAAGGGGCTAGGGTATGCCATAATGTCTGACTGATTTGTCCTTCTATGAAATGTAAGGACACTCCAAAGATGTACACATACACAGAGTGCTCCTTGTAAGGAGGCAGCAAGATTGAGACTTCTTGAAAACCCCTGAGAGGTCTCAGTGAAACAATCATGGTAGGATTTTAATCTTGTATTTGTAGTTTACAGAACTGTGAGAAAATGCAGAAATACATTTCTTCTTTTGAACTACTCACACATTATTGTGTGTGTGTTTGTGTGTGTGTATATGTGTGTATGTGTGTGTGTGCTGGTCTTGGGGCTTGAACTTAGGACCTGGGCATTATCCTGGAGCTATATTGTACAAGGTTACTGCTCTACCACTTGAGCCACAATGCCACTTCTAGCTTCTTCTTAGTAGTTATTTGAGATAAGAGTCTCATGGACTTTCCTGCCCAGATTGAACTCAAACTGCAATTCTCAGATCTCAACCTCCCAAGTAGCTAGGATTATAGGTGTGAACCACCAGCATCCAGCGTCATACTTTTTTTTAAGGGTTGCACAGATAAATTAATAATAATAATAGTGTGTTTTATATACAGATTTTTCTGAATTATGTGTGATATAAACAATTTGTAAGAGAATACTTCATGTCCTGTTTACATCAGTAGAGGGGAAGGAATTTCAATAGTATATTTCCAAGTTATCCAAATATACAATAGAAGACACTGTGCAGATTAGATCAACACCAGTTAATTATTCACATATACATCTATTTTCACAGCTGGGCAAAAAGGACAATAAACAGAGCAATAAATGAACAGGTTCTCTGGGAGAGAGGGTTTGTTTATCAAAAGGCAGTGACCTCTAATTCCTGGGAGATATGATATTCTTGCTTCAATAGTGCAGACACAGAGAGAGAAGGAAAGCCTGAGAATTAGGAATAAACAAGATCTAGGTCTCACCCTACTGATCCATATGGGTAAATGAGAAGGGAATCTGATCTTCAAGTAGAGTCTAGAGAGGAACATATAGTTGTGACATAATATCTTTGTGCCTGGCCTTTCCTCCCATTCCCACAGCCTCATATAGCCAACCTGGAGTTTCAAGTATAAAATTACATCACATTGATTTGCAGGAAGCTTCCAAAAATTCATAATGCTTTGATGAAAGTAAATTTCCCTCTATCCAAAAGTTCTACTTCCCTTCAATTAGTATAAGGTATTTTAATCAATTCTTGAAATGACTACATTGGCCAGATTCTAAAATTCTTTAAGGTAGATAGATCTTGGTCTGAGTATCTCTAGTACTAGCACAGAGCCTTCTAATGAGCAAGTCCTCAAATGGTGTTTGAGCAAAAGGAACAATGAATAAGTAGTCTAACTTATGAAGAATTTCTCCTACTTTAATTGCCTTTGTCTTCTTAATGTGACTAAAGATTAGTAATCCTATTAAAAATAATTATTTTAAATTTATCATATCAATGTTTTAATTTTATTGATTTCTGGTATAGCATATATTGCCTTTTCTCTTTATACTCTAAATTTAATTTCCTATTTGTTTATATTTCCATAAGGTGGGAAGAAGTTTAGATTATTAATTGTTTCTTTTTTATTGTGAAAATACCGTATTGAGGGGTTACAATTACATGGGCAAGATAATGAGTACATTTCTTATCAAGCATTGTTGCTTCTTCCTTTGTTTCCCTTTCCCATCCCTTGCCATCGCCCCCACGCCCCACACACACCCCTCCGCCAAAGTTGTAAAGTTCGTTTTTTGACATAATGACTTGCACATCTCTTCTAATAGAGGCATCCAGTGATATGAATTTACTGCAAATACTGTTTTCACTGTGCATCAACTAATTTGTTTTCCTTAGTTCAAAATTTGTGTGTGTGCATGTACACATGTGTATATTCATCTCAGACCTTTCTTTTTCACACTAGTTTTCTACCAATATAGTCATACCTCCAACCCAGCATTTTTTCTAGTTATTTGGAGATGGAATCTCCCAGGTTATAATGCCTTGGCTGTGCTAGATCTGAAATCTTCCAGGTATCACCCCCTGAGTAGCTTGGAGAGCAGATGTGAGCCATCATCTTCCAGCTTTTCTTTATAAAATTTTAATTTCTCCTACTTTCTTGACAATCTAAGCATACAATTGTACATGAATGAAATGAAATGAGCAAAGCTATACAGATAATGCTTAATTGTATTTTATTCTCCATCCCAATTATTTCATGTGGAATGATTTTGAATTTCTATGTATACCTCCATTGTAATATTAGATGGAGGGATAAAAGGGAAAAGCTGCAGCTCCTGGTAAAGGCAGGAGCATGGCCATTTCATTAGTGCCAGGAATGGCTACCATTTCACTATTGGCATCCTCTTCATCCCTCCTGGCTTTTCCATATGTAGTTGTGGATTTGTTTGGAGCAATCACATTATCATTTGCTAAAAAATCTAGCACTTCCTTTTTCGTGGTTTCTTTCAAAGCTCTGCGTCCCCAGAGAAACTCATATTGAGGGGGATTACTATTTGGCACTTGTTGATATTTCAAATAATTCAGTCTCACCAGATCTTTGGTAATAAGATGCTTGGGTTCTCCATAGATGTAGTGTTTTTTACCAGGATATAATGCCTTTGTTTTTAGGAATTTCCATAGATTTTCTTCAGAAATGCTGTTACCCTTCAGGATAATAACACCTAGAATAGTCATAACTAACCCAGTTTTGGGTAAGCCCATACCGGAATGGATTCTCCCATTGTTCGGTAGCTTTAGTTTACTAACTAGTGCATACTTGTGACTAGTTGTGTCTGTTTCTTTGATGACAACTGCAAAGGCACTCTCAATGTTTTCATTGGCTTTCATGAGAATCTCAGTAAAACTGTCTTCATTTGAACAAGAGATAATTGTTAGCATATCTTTCTTGTACATAGGCTTCCTCTTTTCATACCTGTAAAGCAAGAACCCTGCCAATGTAATGGCCTTCTTAGCCACAAAATCAATGCAGGATATCTCAGCTGAATGCTTAATCTCAGAAGTTGTCTTTTCTTCTTCTTCTTCGCTCCCTTTGCCCTCATTCAATCTTGTATTAACAGCATCATTGTAAGTAGTGGTAGGTAATTGAGTAGTACATGGCTCCTGGAGAATGTCAATTAATTCAAGAGTAGAAGGAGTTTTTATAGCATTATACAGAACAACTTGAGGATTATACATAGGTGATGTAAGCGCAAGCCTTGCCAGGGAGATTTGGGCGGCTTTGAAATGTTTCCCACACCTTAGCATCTTAATTTACTTCTTCCAAGGTAAGATGGTTTCAGGAGGGAGAGAATGCCTGATGGCTGGCCCAGTGGAAGAGAGATGATGTGTGGGGGCAGGCGTGTACACATTCACTGGTCAATTTCTACCATAACTATGTGGTCCTCCAAGAAGGATCTCGATGCAATGTAAGAGCTTTCTGTAGTCTTGACTGCCAGATACTTTGGGAAACCTGGGGAGGAAGATAGAGTAAGTGTGAGCCTGCTAGCCTGCCTCCTGCATAAACTAGTGACAGGTTATTGTTTTGGTATCTGCCCAGCCTAAACTACCCACACTTTCTTGTCATGAGTTCTCTGCCTTCATGGTAATGGCCCCCAAACCCTGAAATCCCTCAGCTGGAAAAGAAAATCTCATCTGCTAGAGGGGTAGTTACCTTAGTGCTCAGAGTATTCACTGTCCTCCCAATTATCCCGCAAGTCTTCCAACTACTCTCTGCTTAAGGCTTCAAGCAAGGCCTCTACCTCTAACCGACATCCTAGAAATTATTACATCACAAGATCTTAGCAACAGTGAGGTATCCAAGGGCTGCTAGCAAGGGTGGGGCTTTGTGTGCTCCTCTGAGTTCTAAGACTGGAATTTTAATTGTTAAGTCCTAACTTATCACTCTACTTTAATCCTTGGTAATGACTGAGACAAATAAATGTGTTTCTTTTGTGTAGCCAGAGAAATGAGGCTAACTTGAGGGTATTTCTAAGAAGTGAGAATAAAAATGAGCATATACCTGATTATCTTAAAGCACTTAGTGCTAAATAATCAATTTAGGAAAATATTAATGTGACTTCTCTAAAGGACACTTCAAGTATTGGTACCCACTACCCATAGCTGCCTTTTTTTCATTTTTAATGTTTCTTCTTGATACACTCTAGTTTTTTTTGGGGGGGGTGCTTTAGGCATAATTATAATCTCCAAATCCAAAGATCTGTGGTCAAATTCCATCCATAATTTAATACGTTCCTTACAGGGAACACATAGGTACGGGATGATAGCTAACAGGGTGGTTCAAAGGTACGGGTTTGATAGCTTCCCAGGGAAGGCCAAGGGCACTCAAATCACCTACTCTCTCAGAAGTTTCAGAATGTCCCATTCCATCCCTGCAGTCCTACCCATACAACCCTGTCCCTTAATACATTCATCAAGATTAGTGCTGGTTTTGTTTGAACTAATATTTCTGTATGAAATTTAAGGAGAAATGAGAAAAAGGGTTGTATCCAAGAGGTACCTTTTTCACTTGTTAAAAAATAAATCATGCCCCTGTTATTCCAAGTAGTTAAAGGGCAAAAATGGGATAGGGGAAGCTATTTGAAAGAAACAGGTATACTCTTGAAATATGATCCATCTTGAGCTCCATTCTTTCAGTAAATACTTGCTGTTGAGAAGATGCTAGGAGTCATCTAGCATCTCGAAAAGACAAGGCTTTGATTGCTTAGGGACATATGGAAAAGTGTAAGTATAAAGGAAAGAATCTCTAATCCTATAACTGAAAATGCTTCTAGAAAACCTATTTTCTGAACTTCACAGAACTTTTCTGGGTGTCCAATAGTATTTTTTTGTTTTATATGTAGAAATAGTTTTTTACACAGTCAAAGGAAGCTTGAAGCACAGTTGAAGAGTTTTATATGTATAAACATATTTCATTCAGGCTTTGAAAATTACATATGAGCTTTGAATCAAGCTGAGAGTTAAAAAACTAGTAAATGCATCAATGGAATAACATTTAAAAAATTTTAAAACCTTGGTTACTCATCTAGAATACAAACTCAAATACATACACCAAATTGCATCCAGTTCCATGTTGTACTTCTGAAACATTTACTGCATTTTTTAGTGAATGATTGGAGACTTTCTGTCACCTTTACTTGACATGAAGGAAACTAGATGTGAATCATGAAGATATGCTAAGCTGCCTTGTAAAACCTGGCCTCTTCTAGTCCTTAGTCCTTCTGTTCCTTATTTCTTAAAATCTGTTAATTGTAGTCTATAAATACATTGGGGTTCTTGTCATTTCCTTTTTACAAAATTCATTGGCCTTTTATCATTCTGGTTTCAGCAAGGTCTCTTCGACCTTTCAAGCATTCATAGTGTGAATGATCTTTTGAGGTTACCTGACAGTACTCCAGGCATTTTATTGTTCTATCTGGTTGAGTCCCAAGAGTAAACCGTAAATTTACGCAGGAAATATCAAAGCTCTTCTGTGACAGAAATGTCCTTAATGAAGACCATCTCCAATTCTAGTAAAATGGGAAAGGAAAAAGTAAACATAAGGAAGAAATAGCTGAGAAAATGCATATATAGCTGTCATTGAAAACTTGCTTCAGTGGTAAAAATAAGAAAAGCTTCCTAACTTTCTTCTGGGTCTCTTTCTAGTCATTGGAGCCATGACAGAAAAGGAGTTTGAATTTTGTATGTAGAAAATTAAGGCTTCCTGCCTACTTCCTTTATGAGTTCCCACAATATTAAAAGAATAGTGCTAGAGGAATATCAATACCAAATTTCAATCTCTACCACAAAGCCATAGTAATCAAAACAGCTTGGTACTGGCACAAGAACAGACCTGAAGACCAGTGGAATAAAATTGAAAACCCAGAAATGAACCCACAGGCCTATAGCCACCTAAACTTTGATAAGGGAGCTAAAAATAGAATGGAAGAAAGCCTCTTCAGTAAATGGTGCTGGCAAAACTGGTTAATCACCTGTAGAAAACCAAAGCTAGATCCTTATATATCACCCTGCACCAGAATCAACTCCAAATGGATCAAAGACCTCGAAGTCAAAGCAGACACCCTGAAAACATTACAGGAAGAAACAGGAAAAACCCTAAGTCTCCTAGGCCCAGGCCAAAATGTTCTCAATAGAGACCCAGCAACACAACAAATCAAAGAAAGGTTGGACAAATGGGATTTTTTTTAACTTTTATAGTTGAATTGTGATGGAGAAAAGAGAGGAAGTATTTTAATCAATCCTACGAAGTATCTTTAATTATGAAACTGAGAATTCATGTGGAAACATTTTTACTTTTAATTTTTTAATACATGGGACTTCTAATCTGAACAGATTTTAAATGTCCAAACAGTTTTGTACTCGGGGGTCCTTTCTCTGACTCCTGGTAAGAGCTAATGTTTTTCTGAGCTGAGTCATCCTACATAAAGCTAAAGTCCTCACTAACCCCACTCCCCAGAGGCAGATGTCAGAGTAAAACACTCTGGCTATAGTTTCTGAGAATCAACAGCAGTGTTCTAAAGAAGTGACTGATTTAGTCTTACTCAGAAACTGAGACTTTCCCTCTAGTAACTTGAATCTGTCAGGGTTAAATTGAGTGAATGAATGTTTGCAGCATCCCAGGGCTGATAGGGCCAGAACTTGGTGTGTTGCTTTCTTTTGGGCTAGATGCCCTCCTTATTCCTAATTTAGGTCCTCATCCTGAATATGCCTATGGCCAAAAGATCTATTTCTTCCTATGACAGGCTTTAATTCCTGAGACCACCTACAGGGATGATACAGTTCCCTCATCTGGACACATCTGTCTAATGTCAGGCCTGGCTGACAGGAGGGTAAGGATTCTCTGATGAGTAGGATTTGAATGGCTCCTTCAGTCCTCAGGGTCCTTACTTGGATGCTTCACCTAATATGTACTTCTTCCTTGTGTTCATGAGAAGCTAGTCCTTCAAGAAAAAAAATCCAGTCAGAAGTTTTGTTTGCTGTTTATTTAAAGTTATTTTTTAGCACAGGAGATAGTAGGGAATATCCACAGAAATGTGAGAAAACAAACTTCTTTCATACATGAACTAAATAAATGCAGGGGTGTTTTATTTATTCTAAAATATATACAACAAAGAAAGGGGCAAGATAAAAATTAAACATTTGTGACCTTTATTTTTTTTGCTTTTTTTCTCTTCTGCATTAACTTTGAGGCTGTTTCCCATTACCATTATACTATTATTTGTTATCTGGTTTTAGATCATAAAGAAAATATAGATTTTGAATTTGTATATACAAATGCCAATACTACCTTTCAAACTGACTTAAAAAGCAGTGAATGTGAGAACAAACTAACTGACAAGAACACATTCTGAAATAACAATAATCTTCAATTAAAACTGAAGCCTTGCAATAGACACATGAAGAAATGTTCAACATTCCTAGCCATAAAAGAAATGCAAATCAAAACAACATTGAGATATCACCTCACCCCAGTTAGAACAGCAAAAATCAAGAACTCTAACACCAATAGATGCTGGAGGGGATGTGGACAGAAAGGAACCTTACTTCATTGTTGGTGGGAATGTAAACTTGTTCAACCACTTTGGAAAGCAGTATGGAGGTTCCTCAAAAGACTTCACATAGAACTCCCCTATGACCCAGCAATCCCACTTTTGGGCATTTACCCAAATGTTTACAAACAAGACCACACTAAAGCTACCAGCACAACAATGTTTATTGCAGCATTATTTCCCATAGCTAAGATATGGAACCAACCCAGATGCCCCTCAGTAGATGAATGGATCAAGAAAATGTGGTATATATACACAATGGAATTCTATGCCTCCATCAGAAAGAATGACATTGCCCCATTTGTTAGGAAATGGAAAAACTTGGAAAAAATTATATTAAGTGAAGTAAGCCAGGCCCAAAGAAACATAGGTCCCATGGTTTCCCCTGTTTGCAATATCTAGTATATGCATGAGTCAAGCGGAAAAGGTCAGATAATGTGATGTCAGGAAAATGAACCCTTAGATATGTATTTTAATGTTTTTTTTCTTTCATGCATGTGTTTCTAATGCATTTATAAGATTATCTCTTTGTTGCTTTGTATGTCCCTCCCCCACAGTATAACCCCTGCTTTCACTGTATTTGATGTCAGTATAACTTGAGGAGGAGATGGGGAAAAACCAGTTGTTTAAGGATACAGGTGGACCTGTTGCAACAATGAGAAGTACAAGTTGTCATGTCCAAAACAAGCTTTACAACGTCGGTGGGGTGGGGGGGAATGGGGGGGAAGGAGAAGGATTGGGATTGGGGGGAGGGGGAAGGCTGGGAAGGGACGTGAAGGGTAAACAAAAGGAGGAGGCTGCAATGCTTGGTAAGAAATGTATGCAGTATCCTGCCCGTGTAATTGTAACCCCTCTGTACAGTATGTTCACAAATAAAATTAAATTAAATTAAATTAAAAAAAAACTGAAGCCTTGAAAAATAACAAAAGCAAGTACAAGGATATTTCAACAATGTTACTGGAAAGGAACACTTATTTTTTTCCCTTGATCCCATATCTTCACTACTACTTAGACGACTGACTTTTCTTCAAACACAGAGTGAAAACTTCGATGTCAGACTCAACAAGATGTGGAAAGAGCTTGGGATTTGTTAATACACATTTGGAATTTTTAAAAGAAACACTAAAACTTTATCTTTAAACCCCTTTAAAAAAAAAAAAGCAATGAAGTGAAGTTGGGTGCTGATGGCTCACACATGTGATCCTAACTAGAGGGGACTGAGATATGAGGATTGTGATTTGAAGCTAGCTTGGGCAGGAAAGTCCGTGAGACTCCAATAAACTACTCAAGCCACACGTGTCACTGTGGCTCAAGCAGTAGAGTGCTCACCTTGAGCAAAAGAAGCTCAAGAGACAGCATCCAACCCCAGAGCTCAAGCCCCAGGACAGGCAAAAAAAAAAAAAATAATGGAGAATGCAATAATTGACAGATGATAAATATGAAGTAAAATAAATATTCAGTTAAATGATAAGCCTTGAGAAAATCAGAGCTACAATCTTAAAACAATGTTATAACCATATTATATAATAAGAATATGGAAATTAAGCTTTGCTGCCTCCAGCCCATACTTTACTACTTAGAAGATTCACTGATCTTCAAGTACACAATGAAAACTACCTCAGTCCCAACAAAATATGGGAAGAGCTGAGGAATGGAACATGGGAAGAGAGCCTGGCCTGGGCAACAGTGCAGGCCCCAGCTGCTGCTCTCTCTTGCTCTCCCTTCTTTATTCTTCAAAGGCACAAAATACAGCATAAGGAAAGCCCTACAAACAGTAGCACTGATCTTGGCCAAGACCACTAGAGCTTTCATTTTGGTGGTTTTAGCTTGGGTTCTGATTTATGGTGACGATAACTACCAGGTCACCATCCAGGTGCCTAGCGGTACCTATCTGACACCAAATCTTTGATGACCTTTCCAGGCTCCCCAAAGATTAAGTGCCTCATCCCAGCATGTATCTCCAGTGCATTCAGGAACTCCCAGATCTCTTCCTCAGTGCCACTTTTGCCCTTCATGAAAATCACATCCAGGAATGTTATCACTAGGCCTGTCTTGGGCAAACTCCTAGTAACACTCAGACTGTTCTCACTAGAGTGACCCCATTTATGAGCAAAGCCATAGAATTAACTATTGGGCTTTATTTCTCGTAACTCATTACCAAAGATCAGCTCCATGTGCTGGAATGCTTTTTTGAAGATCTTAGGGAAGTGCTGCTTGTACTTGCATTGGATGAACATCCTATCTACCTGTGTAATGGGTTCTTGCGTTTTAAAATTCTCTAGTGGGTACTGCACCAGCATACTGGTCTTCCTAGAGTTGGATCGCTACAAGTGCTCTGACTAGATACTGTCAGTTGGAGGGTGCTACAACTGTATCGGGACTATGGGACTATCAACTCCCACAACACAGCTCATGCAGGAGGCTCCTGCAGCAAGGAAGCCAAAGTACACAATGCATGGCTACCAGAGACTGCTGGGGAACTCAGACAGCAGTGGTCTTGGTGTGAGCACCCTTGCTAACAGGAATAGAGGAGGAAGGGGATTCTACCTCTGCCTCTGCATTACGCTGCTCATCCTGCTGATCTTGTGTGCCTGTTGATGTTTGATGCTTGCTCTTCTGCACTGCTCCCCCACCGCCCCTCACAGCAAACTTGTGATCCCCATCATGAGGGAGAGAACAATTTAACTTTATCCTAGGCCTCCTCTGAAGGTTTTCTTGCAGGCGGTGCTTGTTACCTACTGGATTCTTCTGGTTAGTCTGTGACCTGAGAATCTTGTGTAGAAAGGTGGAGAGTTCTGGGTCACTGTAGGACAGTGGAATAGCCACAGTGACTGGCAGTGGTATGCCTATTGTGAAGCCCTTGAGTCCTGTCAATTTACGTTCAGACTCTCATATCCTTTTTTGGTAAGGTCTAGATTTCCCTGCACACACCTCTCTCTGCTGCTTCGAAAGGAACAGTAACAACATCCCTAGTATCAAGAAGGATGCAATAAGAAACCACTTTGTCCCACCACTTCATTCTGAGACACTCAGCATTCTTTGACAGGAGGTGGGATATTTAGAGAAGCTTATTTCTACCCAGAGTGATCACATCCCTCACCTGTGACCTGGGAATCCTGCTTGGATAGCATGCTGCCATCTTCTTAGACTAAATCTCCTTCCTCCCTTATTCTGCAGAGGATCAAGTGAGTGAGCATTGTATAGCCTTTAGCTTCCAGGCACTAGGCTGAGACAGTATGAAGTGGGGTTCCTTATGTCTACCCTCACACAACGCATTGTCCCTGTAGTTTTCATGATCAGACTCCCTGGTTAACTGCATAGTCCATTGATTTGACCCTCTGCAGACTCTAATCCACCTTCCTAATTTGAAGGTCTTCATTTCATAAGGCCAGGAGTAATGGCCTTTGGGCCTAACTGCTATAGCTGGGAATTCCAAAGGCCTTAGTGGGAACGGGGCTCAATGTGACCAATTCTTTTTGTGTGTGTGAGTGGCCAAGGCAGCAACTTTTACTGATTCACTAGAATTTAGTTTTAACTCAGTTTACCCATCAAGACCTCTAATAGCACCCAAGAAGTCTTTCTCACCTGAATTGAGGCCATTCCTCAATTGATGTTATACCTCCTGCAGCCAGAAAGTCTAAAGTTGTTTCCAATTCCACTTGGGAATGTGGTCCTGGGGAATACAACCTTGGGGTGCTGCTGTCAGTGTTCCTTTGTTCCAGAGAGGACTATTCCAAAGAATTTATAAAAAAAATCTCTTTCATCAACTGCAGATACATCTTCCTCTTCTAAAATGAGTCAAAGACTTTCAGAGTAAAGAGATCATTTTTCTGAGAGACTTAAATAGGAAGTAAGAAGGGGCTCAAGCCAAGCATTTCTAGAACCTTCTAAGAAAGTACTGATAGGGCTCTGTGGTATCCTCTTTTTGTGGATAGGGCCCTAAACATTTATTATTTTACTTTGAGGACTACTACTACTACTACCACTGTTACTACTTCTACTACTACCACCGGTTTTTTTTTCTTTTTGTCTTTCCTTTGGAGGATAATGAATTTTGAGCTTAGGGCAACTGCTTGACCATTTAAGATATGCCCCAAGTGTCTCTTACTTTATTTTTCACATAGAGCCTGCTTTTGTGCAGTCTGACCTATGACAGTGATAGTACTACCTTGATCTCCAGAGTAGTTCAGTTTATAAGTGTAGGCCACCATCTTCTGTCTTACCGAAAATTCTTGTTTAAAAAAAATCTTTTAAGTAGTTATACAAAAGAGTTGCTATTTAAAAAAGCAGTTATGAATATATTTTGATCAATGTCACCCCTTTCAACATTCTTATTCATCCCACCCCCAACCCTCTCCTTTCTTTACTCTTCTTAATCTTCTTAATTTTATAGGAATACATTGAATTCTTGACTTCATTCTCCTCCTCTTTTCCTCTTCATTCTTAGTCTTTCCCCTTGGCCCCTATTGTCACTTTTTTAAATTTATTGGCATATATTAGTTTTACAAAGAAATATAAATGTACTTGAGATATTTTGCCTCTGTAAATAAGCTGCCTCAAGTATTATTTAATTGGGGTATTCTGATCTGTAGGTAGAAGTTCCAGCCTTGTCTGTTAAAAATGGTCGCTAATTTCCATCCTTTTATTTGTTTTGGAGTTGAGCTGGCAGTTTGTTTTATCATCAAATTTTATGTAATTGGCCTCCAAACTTGGGTGGTCCTAGTACATTTTGATGTACTTGCATTTAGACTACACTTTAAGTTTCAATTGTGCAGTTGGACATTATTCTTTCTAAGTGGATCTTTTTCTTCATTTACAATTGAAACTGTAATCCTCCAGATTTCATCCTCCTGAGTACTTTGGGTTACATCCATAACTACCAGTACCTGGCTAATACATTAATACATACTACTCAATACCTACTATAATTTATGAACCAGCTTTTCCTTGTTGGCTCCACTATTTTGTGATTCATTAGTTTTGCATATCTCTTTGTAATTATTTACCTTCTGTTTTTTTTATTAAGTATGATATATATTCTTGAATTATATGGATATTGTTGGGTAACATTTATCATATTTTTCACAGCTTATGTTTTTGGTCCTGAGTTTTGAATTCAGAGCCTTGCACTTACTAAGCTGGTGTTCTGCCCACCTGATCCATGCCTCCAGACCTGTTTTATGATGGATATTTTTAGAGATGGAATCTGAAGAACTTTTTCTGCCTAGACGAGCCTCAAGCCACAGGAGTGTAGTTTCAGATTTCAGCTTCCTGATTAGCTAGGATTACAGTCCAAAGCTATGGACAATTAGATACTCCAGTTTCTTTGATATAAACAGTTTATTCCATAATACATCAACAAATTGCTATACAATAGGACACCAGAGTTTATTAATCCTATCTAAGAAACACACATTGACCAATTCTTTTCTCCTCTTCTTATCCAGCATTATATACAAGTGCTTGTAATTTCTTACTAAAAGTCTATTTTTTAAGTTTACTTTTAAAAGAGATAACATTAGAGCACACAACTTTCTTAATGACAGTGGACCTGGTTGCAAATTGGAATAAGATGGATTTCTGGAGAAAGTCCAGATTTCTGCTTGAACTGGAATGTGTACAGATTCAAAGTGTGAAGAAAAACATGGTCATAGCCCTCCAGGTCCTATTTTTTGGTGGTTTAGGGGATTGATATCAGATTTTTACATTTGCTAGGTAGACTTTATATCATGTGAGACAGATAGCAAACACTTTTGATTTTGTTATTTTTTCAAATAAGGTCTTCTAGTTATGGCTAAGCAGGCATGGGAAACAAGCCTCCTAGTTACACTTCCCATGTAGCTGGAATGACTGGCAAATGCCACTATGCCTTCTTTATATTGGCTAAGATTATGCTCTCACAAACCTTTTTCTGGGGCTCTCTGTGAACTATAATCCTCCTAATCTCTTCATCCCAAATATCTATGGTTACAAGTGGGAGACATCACCTTTGGCTTTATCTTTTAGAGCAATTTCAGTTTTATAGTAAATTTGGGTGAATAGGACAGAAAAATCTCCATAAACTGTCACATCATTTCTGCCATGTAGTTTTCCTTGATACTGAAATCTACTATGGTATATTTATTGCAATAAGTGAGTCAATATTGATGTGTTATTTCTAACTGAATCTATAGTTAATATTAACATTTACTCTTTCTGCTTTATATTTCTATGATCTTTTGTAAAGTATCCACAAGTACAGTATTATACAAAATAGTTCAACCACACTAAAAGTTTTCTCATTCTACTTATTCTTCTTTACCTTTGGTCTCCCTAAGCCTCTCATCTTTTTTTATGCCATTCCTGGCGCTTGAACTCAGCACCTGGGCACTCTACCTGAGCTTTTTTACTCAAGGCTAGTGCCCTACTACTTGAGCCACAAATCCATTTCTGGCTCTTTGGTGGTTTATTGCAGGTAAGAGTCTCATAGACTTTCCTGCCTGGGCTGGCTTTGAACCATGATCCTCAGATGTCAATAGCTAATGTTATAGGCATGAACCACACTAGTAACAGAATCTAATCTTTTGTGTGTGTGTGTGTGTGTGTGTGTGGAATTAAATCTTTACTCTTCCTATGGAACATAGGCATCAACCTTATTTACATTCCTAACATTGAACTCATCTCTTTCAATGTTCCTATTTCACCCATCTTCTCTAAGTAACATCAGTTAAGCATATTTTAGCTCTTCTGCTTCATCTTGCCTTTTTTTTTAAATTTTTTTATTGTAAAGATACTATACAGAGGGTTACAGTTACATGAGTGAGGTAATGAGTACACTTCCTCTTGAACATTGTTACCCCCTCCATTGTTTTCCCCCTACCATCCCCTCCCTCCCTCCCTTCCCCAAGGTTCTTTTTTTTTTTTTTTTTGATTGTGATTAAGTGATTACTTAATTTCCGGAAATTCACAGTATTGTGGAATAATGATGCTCATTTAAAGTCACAAGTTCATTCTAACTTTCCTGGAGCAAATTGTCTATCACAGTCTGTAATATATAACGGTGCTCATATGTTATATGTGATCAGCAGCATGGGGATATTTAGTAGTGGTTCAACCAGATGAGTGGGAGTTAAGTCCTGTTAGTTTTGTCATATCACCTAACATTTTGGATTCATCATCCACTTATCAGGGAGACCATGTACTGTTTGTCTCTTCGTTCTTGGCTTATCTCGCTCAACATGATTCCTTCTAGCTCCATCCATTTCCCTGCAAATGCCATTATTTTGTCATTTCTAATGGCTGCATAATATTCCATTGTGTATAGATACCACACAGTTTTTGGATCCATTCATCTGTGGTGGGGCATCTAGGTTGTTTCCATATCCTAGCTATTGCGAACAGTGCTGCAATAAACATGGAGGTACACGTGTCCTGTTGTTCAGGGTAGATGCCTAGAAGTGGTATGACTGGGTCGTAAGGGAGGTCAATCTTTAGCTTTCTAAGGACCCTCCAGACTGCTTTCCAAAGTGGTTGTATGAGTGTATATTCCCACCAGCAGTGTAATAGCGTTCCTCGTTCTCCACATCCCCTCCAGCATTTGTCGTTGGCTGATTTGTGGATGTGGGACATTCTGACTGGGGTAAGGTGGTATCTCAGGGTTGTCTTTATTTGCATTTCCTTCACCACCAGGGATGATGAACATTTCCTCATGTGTTTCTTTGCCATTTTTATTTCTTCATTTGAGAAGTCCCTCTTTAGTTCCCTTGCCCATTTAGTAATTGGTTTGTTGGGTTTGGGAGGGATTAGTTTCTTGAGTTCCCTGTATATACAGGATGTTAACCCCTTGTCTGATATATTGCTGGTAAATATTTTTTCCCAATTAGTTGGTTGTCTTTCTAGCTTGGTTGCGATAGCTTTATCTGTGCAGAAGCTTTTTATTTTAAGGTAGTCCCATTTGTCGAGTCTCTCTCCAATTTGTTGTGACCCTGGGACTCTGTTCAGGAAGTTCCTTCCTGTGCCTATTAGTTCAAGTGTCTCTCCTACTCTGTCCTGCAGTAGTTTCAGAGATTCAGGTTTAATGTTAAGGTCTTTAATCCATTTTGAGTTGATGTTGGTGCATGGTGATAGGCTGGGGTCCACTTTTAGTTTTCTGCATGTGGCTGCCCAGTTTTCCTAGCACCAGCGGTTGAAGAGGCTGTGTTTCTTCCATTGTATGTCTTTGGCTCCTTTGTCGAATATCAGCTGGCTGTAGGCCTGTGGATTTATTTCTGGATCTTCTATTCTGTTCCATTGGTCTTCGGGTCTGTTTTTGTGCCAATACCATGCTGTCTTTGTTATTATAGCTCTGTAGTAGAGTTTGAAGTTCGGCATGGATAGCCCTCCCATATTGTCTTTATCCCCTAGAATTGTTATGGCTATTCTAGGTCTTTTGTTGTTCCATATGAATTTTTGGACTGTTTTCTGTATTTCAGTGATGTACGTCATTGGGATTTTAATAGGAATTGCGTTGAATTTGTATATTAGTTTTGGAAGTATTACCATCTTTACTATATTAAGTCGGCCTATCCAGGAGCATGGGAGGTCTTTCCTTTTCCTAGTGTCTTCTGCAATTTCTTTCTTTAACTTTTTATAGTTCTCATTAAATAGTTCTTTTACATCTTTGGTTAGGTTAATGCCTAAATATTTTATTTTTGGGGAGGTTATTGTGAATGGGGTTGCTCCCTTTATTTCCCTCTCTTCCTGTACATTATCAGTGTATAGGAAGGCAACTGATTTTTGTGGGTTTATTTTGTATCCTGCTATTTTGCCGAAGTGATTTATGCAGAATCTAATCTTTTTTAATGGCTTTAATGCTTTTACTTTGTGTACAGTGTCAGATAGCTGGAAATACAAAGCCCATATCATCATCTTCAGATAGGTTTACTTCAATTAGAAGGGTCCCTCTGTGTCTTTCCATGGCCTAATAGCACATTTTTCTTTATTAGCTAGCATTATTCCATTGTTTGGATTTATAACTTTTTAAAAATTCCATTCTTCATTTTGGCAACATCTTGATTGGTCTTTTTTCTATTTGACAACTGTGCTTAACAGTACTATGAACTTTTTTTTTTGGTTGTGGGGCTTGATCTCTGGGCCTGGGCGCTGTCCCTCAGCTCTTCAGCTCAAGGCTAGTGCTCTACCACTTGAGCCACAGCACCACTTCCAGTTTTCTGAGTGATTATTGGAGTAAGAGTCTTATGGCCTTTCCTATCCGAGCTGGCTTTGAACCGCTATCCTCAGATCTCAGCCTCCTGAGTAGCTAGGATTACAGGCATGAGCCATTGGCGCCCAGCACACTATGAACATTTTGTGTAGGTTTTTGTGTGGACATTTTTTTGATGCAGTTAGGAAAATTTCAGAATCATACAGTTAGAGTATGTGTGTTTTTATGGAAACTGGCAATGTGTCTTCCAAGGAAGCTGTACCATTTGAATCCCTGCCAGCACTAAATCAGGTACCTGATGTTCATATCCTATCATTTGATCTTGTCAGTGTTTTGAAATTTAGCCATTCTGATAGTTGCTTGCTGATCTCTCATCATTTTAATTTGCATGAAGGTCTAAGTTAAATCTCCAGGATCACCCCAAAATGAAGCAAGTTTATATCCCCTGTTGTCACTGTATTTGATTTAGGCACTCTGGTATTGTATATACAATTATCTGAATTAGGGAAGGGAAGGGGATCAACAGAATGGTGAGACAAAGGACAAGGGGGGAACCAATGCAACAGGGACATACACAAGACAATATGTTGGAAATGAGCTGTACAAGTTAGGGGAAGGTTGGGGGGTGGAAAATAGGAGAAAAATGAGGGAAGGAGTAACAAGTTTGACAATAAATGTACTTATTACCTTATTTACTTAACTGTAACCCCTCTATACTTCAGCTTGACAATAAATAATGAAAAAATAAAATAAAATTACTCTCCTCTGGTCGGGGGGGGGGGAGAGAGAGAGACTTTTCTCCACTCTTCTTTTTTCCCTGAAAGCATTTGCTTTAGAAAACTTGTAAAGGCAACATTCTTTTCTTTTAAAATGCTGAGTAAGTCTTCCCACTTTTACAGTCCTTTGAGTGAAGCAATTATCTATCTAACAGGTTTCCTCAATTACTAATTGAATTGAGGAATAACCACGGGTGACAAATGGTGTCATCAATTTCCTTTACTTAAAGACTACTTATCTTTTATCTTAGAAAGTACATTTAATAAATTGTCTGCTTGGCTATATAAATGCAAGGCAGTCATGTTGTTTCTGTCTCCTTGGCAGATTGCCCATAATGTACATCATATTCCAATGTAATGATTATGCAGCAATGTATCTTTTATGTGATAATGTTGATTTTTTTAATTAAGTCTTACAATACTGGAATAGGGTAAAAATTAAGAATATCCTGTGTCCCCACATTATTTCAGAAAACATTACACTGAAGCAAACCACCCTTGCTCATATGAATTAAATAAGTCATGGGTAACTCCCTTGGTGATCTAGGACAAGCTCAATGTTTTATTTCTTAGCCTTGTAAATAGTCAGCTGAACTTCTTGTCCTCATTGATAAATGAAAACAAAATGCTTGTTGACTAAACTTTGGCAAATCTTTCCCTCTAGGCTTCTTAACTTTGTTCCAACCTCATTTGAACCAACATAAAATCCCTGTTCATAATAGAATGACCTCAGAATATAACATTCTTTGATCTACTTTAAATGACACTACCTATTCTCACTTCTTCAATCCTTAGTTTTAGTTTTGCTTTGCTTGTATATCTCTGTAAAATACCTTCCAATGTTCTATGACACAGTAGAATAGCTAGAACTGATAATTAGCTAAATATATTAAAGAAAGTAATGAAGAGCACTTTGACTGTCCTCACATGAAGAAATGACATGTATCTGAAGTGATAATTAAAACAACCTGTATACATATATTGAAATGTCATATGGTATCACGTAAATTGTACATACAATCACTATGTCAATTCAAAACAGAATAAGAAAGCTTCAGAAAGACAAACAACTTTTGCCTAATTTTTGGAATACTTCCTGATTTTATACCACTGTGTTCTATTATAATAGTCACCTTCTACCCTTTAAAAAGAAGCTCAAATCCTTAACTCTAGCAATAATTTTTCAAAGAAAAATTCTCTTTACTGAGCTTGAATTTATTTTTTACATTTTTTTGTGATGATATAATTTTTTTCATCATGGGGCTTGAACTCAGGGCCTGGGTACTGTCCCTGATGTTTTCCTTTCTTCAAAGATAGTTCCCCACCACATTGAGCCACAGCTCCACATCCAGTTTTTGAGTGGGAAATTAGAGATAAGAGTGAGTCTCACATTTACCTGCCCAGGCTGTCTGTGAACAGCTGTCCTCAGATTTCAGTCTCCTAAGTAGCTAGGATTACAGGTGTGAACCACCAATGCCCAGTGTAATGATGCAGTTTTTATACTCAGAAGGATATTTTTATTTTTAATTATGTCTTCAACAAATATAATATAACCATGGGGGTGATATCTCATTACTTTGACCATAATATGATGATATAAACCAAATTACAGGCCTAACCACACTCAGAAATAGGAGCACACATAGAGATGTGGACATAACTGGATGGTGCCCAGGAAAACTCCATGGGATACTGTCAGCCACAGTGTCTTTTGTCAGCCCCAATATTGTGTGTCTCTATCTTATGCCAAATGAATTCACCTTCCTCCAAGGTTTCCAGAAGTCTGATTCAAATGTAACATCAGCTTATAATCAAAGCTTTTGATCTAAATTTCATTTATCTATAATGATGATAACCTTAGAGTAGAAGGTATTTCATTAGGCATACCACCTGGGCATAACAAATGCATGATGGGCTGTAAAACAAAAAGGACAAATCATCTGTCCTAATATGTCTAGTGTACAATGGTAGGATAGGAATAGGATAACATCTACAGACATTTTACTCATTTCTATCTATTTTTGTGCTTGAAGTCAATCTTGACTACTGAATTCTTTTGTATTTCCACCTAAAACTTACCCATGCTCTGTCATCCTGCTCCACATAATAACATAAGATGGAAAATTTCCAAACTTGGCTTTATAAATTAACATAACTCCTATTTTTAAACCTGATATGTGGTGACAGGTTGTATAATCAAAGTAGTGATTCATATATTCTAAAGATATTCTATCAAAAAGGACACTGCAGAAATGAGAAATTATTAAACATTGAACAAAATGATGAATGGAAGGAAGAATGTGTGGGAGGAGGGAGGGAGAGAAGGCATGAAGACAGGAAATCAGGAAGGCAGGAAGCAAGAAAGAAAGGATGTAAAGAAGGAAAATGTTCAAGTTACTACATAAAGCAAGAATTTCTACTTCCAGTTTCATACCAATCTTCCATTACTTAGAATGTTGACAATTACCTTCAACCACAAAGTGAAGAAATTATCTGAGTTATTATAGGTAGAAGCAGTTCGGTATATCCCTAGAATATGTACTGTCCTTGGCAAAAATACTAGTCTCACTCTTCATACAGAGTTTAGAAGGAACTAGGAATGATATCACTGGTCTTTTTGTGTTGTATGGTTAGGGTTTGTTTTTCTAGGTTTTATTAGTATCAATTGGATGTATAAGGGAAATTCACATTTCCATATAGGCACAAAATATTCCTGATCATTTATCTGCTCCATCATGCTTCCTTATCCCTTCCAATCTTAAAATTTCAGCAAGCTTAATTATTTCATTTTCATACTTGTACAGAAAATATTTGGGCCATATTCACTCTTCTTCACCTTTCCCATTTTCCTTTCCTCTCCCAGGAGTATCCTATCCCAGATAGGACCTATCTTATATTCCTGTTTGTTTTTTATTGTATGCTAATTGCCCAAAAGAGTTTTATTATGGTCTTTTACAAATACAGATTAATCAGATTGGTTCCCTCATTTACTCTCACTTTACTCATGCATACTACTGTCTATACCCAGTAGCAGGTTCCATTTTTCTATCTTCATTCATAGATGGCATATATTTCAATATTGTTACCTTTGTAAAATTCTCTTTCCCTCAATCCTCTCAGATTGTCCCACAATTACAAAAATGTTCTATTTACATCTATGTATGTATGTGTGTACATATATTCAATCCTGTGTGTGCTTCTGTGTATGTTTATCTTGTAGGTCTAGCGTCCACATGTGAGAGAAAGTGTGTGAATCTGAATTACTCTTGTAACATGATAGTCTCCAGTTCCATCCAATTCCCATTTCCTTACAAATAACAATTTCATTCTTCTCTGTGGCTGGATAATATTCCATTATGTTTATTACCACATTTTCTTGATACATGCATTAGTTCTAGGGTATCTGGTCTATTCCCATAGCTTGAGTATTTATTGTGAGCAGTGCTTCATTGAACATGAACATATAATTGCCATTTATGCTAGTCCAGAAAAAAATTGAGACCTTATCTCAATACTAACCAGAGCAAGCTAGGAACTGGTAACTCATGCTTTTAGTCCTTCCTGGAGAGTTGAGGTCTAAAGCCAGCACAAGACATAAAAGTCATGAGAGTCACATCTGTAACCAGCAAAAGGCAAGACTAGAGATATGCCTCAATAGGTAGAACATCAGCTGAGCAAGAAAGCAAAGCAAGTGAGACCACCTGAGTTCTTACCCTGATAGTGGGGGAAAAGCACGAAACAGAGCAAAAGCATGGCTCAAGTAGTAGAGTGCCTGCTTAGCAATGGCAAATCCCTAAGTTCAAACACTAATAGCAAAAGAAAAAAATCATATTATGAACTTGTTTGAAGAATTCATCCTCAGGAAATGTTTCTTTCCAGTGATTTTCATGCCTTTTTTCATCTCCAGGTTATGATAGAGGCTTGAATTTATTTTTGCTCCATGCATGTGTTTATTAAATACAACATCCCTAGAGAGCAGTGGAAGTTTTCTTCTCCCCTCCTCTCTTCTCCCCTCCCCTCCCCTCCTGGTACTAGGGCTCCAACTCAGGGCTTCATGCTCTCCCTTAGCTTTGTTGCTCAAAGCTGACTACTCCTTGAGCCCCAGCTCTCCTTCAAGCTTTTTTTTTGTGTGTGTGAAAATACCATACAGGGGGGAGGCAACAATGCTTGAGGCTTGATTTTTGATACTCTAAGTTCATCTATCTGTCTATTTGTTCAGGTATATTACTTATATAACATACACCTTTGAAATCTTCCTGACATATGAGTTGTTTACAAATTCTGTCTTGAACTTCAGTTATATGTTAAGAACCAATATATGTTAAGAACCAAATCAGACTTAAATCATCAATTTACTTAGAATTCATTTTGAACCTGTTGTAGAGATATAGGATGGTAAAGGGTTTCAGGTAACTGGATACCTAAATTCAATGTCAGTGGTCCCACAAAAAGACCCTGGTAAACGGTGGAACATTCTATGTCTATGGGTAGGCAGGTTTATCTGGAAACATTGGTATTATAGAAAGTAAGGGTACAGTCTTTAGAGGAAGCCATGAAGTGCTGCTGATTAGCAGATGAGGATTCAGTTTGGACTTGAAGGCACATTGAAAAATGTCCAGGAAAAAGGATCTATATTATGAGAAACAGTTGGTATTTGATTCATATACCTGCAGCATTTGGGCAAAATCTACTCACAAGATAACCTGAGACTAATAACAGAAGGATCCTTGGAAAATGATGCTCATAGGAATTCCTTATTATGGACTTTATTCTCAAACTCACCTTCCCTTAATTTTAGTACTTTTGCTGGATAGTCTTTTCAATTGTCTGTAGTACATTTTGGATTAGTGAGAAAAATAGTGAATTAAGAGACAAAAGATCTTCTAGTTAGGAAGCATGTAGAGGTGTGAGCTCCAGAAAATGTCAAGAGGTCTTTCCCCAAACTCTGTCACTTATTAGTCATGTAAATTTAAGAAAGTTCTGAAAATTATGTCTGATAAACCCGATTTTTTAGGACTACTAGAATATAGACAGTGAATATGAAGCACTTGACAGAGTGGAAAACTTTATCTTTAATGAATGAATCATATATAGATAATACCTCCTTCCCTTATGGAAGCATTTACTTTCCCCCTTACCCCTCAGAACAGGTAGCTTGTTTGCTTGCTTGCTTGCTTGCTTGCTTCTCTCTCTCTCTCTCTCTCTCTCTCTCTCTCTCTCTCTCTCTCTCTCTCTCTCTCTCTCTCTCTCTCTCTCTCTCTCTCTCTCTCTCTCTCTCTCTCTCTCTCTCTCTCTCTCTCTCTCTCTCATACTCTCTCCTTTTATTTTTATGGTACCAGTCTCAGGGCTTAAATTTAAGGCCTGGGCACTATCCCCGAGCTTTTGTGCTCAAGGCCAGTGTTTTGCCATTTGAGCTACAGCTTCACTTCTGGTTAATTGGAAATAAGTCTCACAGACTTTCCTGCCCTGGCTGGCTTCGAACTGTGATCCTCAGTTATCAGCCTCCTGAGAAGCTAGGATTACAGAGTAAGTCCCTGGCACTTGGCTATAGATAGCTTTCTAAGACAATATCAAATTTTCCTATAATAATACTTAGTAAATACATATAAAACCTCCTTCACCCAATTGGGTAAACAAAGGAGGAGGCTGCAATGCTTGGTAAGAAATGTATGCATTATCCTGCCCATGTAATTGTAGCCCCTCTGTACAGTATGTTCTCAAATAAAATAAAATACAATTAAAAAAAAAAAAAACCTCCTTCACTTGAGGCCAAATGAATTTGAAATTTGACAAAATCTTCCTCAGCTCAATGCAACTTAGATTTCTAGAATCTATATCAAGGACCAGTGTCCCTCCCAGATACTTTTCTACCTCTATTTTCATTCATTTAATCATTGTTAAATAGAGTGCTTTACACTCATATTAACTTAGTTTAAATGCACCTTTAAAGCATTGTGATCTAGCTCTGTCAGAGAGCCAGGACAACAGTTTCTGCACATACTAACTTCAAGTGAATTTTACCCTTATTTCTCAGAAATTCCTGGAAGATATTATGCATAAAACCCCTAGTTGGTTAATGTGTTCAACTGGATATGGAAAAGAGCTTAGGACATTATGCATTTCTGCTCTAGGAGAAGGCTTTCCTCTAGTTTATTGAGGTCATCAAAATAAGTCTGCCTCATACTCTTGCTTGACTTTTTTGCTCAAGGCTGGTACTTTACCATTTGAGCCACATTTCTACTTTTGACTTTGTGCTGACTATATGGGGGTAAAAGTCATACAGACTTTCCCAAGTCTGGCCTAGAACCTTGGTCCTTAGTCTTAGTAGTTCAGATATAAGCCACCAGTGCCCAGCTACCAAAGTAATTCTTTAAGGCAAGATTTTGCCCTTTCATACCTGTCATTTGAAGACAATCCTTGAGTATCTTATGACTTCATTTAGATCACTTCCTAGCTTAAAGGTAGTCATCCTTCAGTATTCTTGATGATTGGTGCCAACACCTACTTAGGATAGCAAAACTCACTCATGTCCCTTAAACAAAATAGTATGGTATTTGCATGTAATCTGTGCACCATCTCATGAAATACTTCATCTCCAAATTACTTAAGCCTAATTGTGAGTGATATGTCAACAGTTTGATTATGCTGCATTGTTTATGGAATAAGAAGAGGAAAACAATATGTAAATCAAAACTATGTTTATTGCAGCATTATTTACTATAGCTAAGATATGGAACCAACCCAGATGCCCCTCAGTAGATGAATAGATCAAGAAAATGTGGTATATATACACAATGGAATTCTATGCCTCCATCAGAAAGAATGACATTGCCCCATTTGTTAGGAAATGGAAAGGCTTGGAAAAAATTATATTAAGTGAAGTAAGCCAGGCCCAAAGAAACATAGGTTCTATGGTTTCCCTTATTTGCAATATCTAGTATATGTCTGAGTCAAGCAGAAAAGGTCAGATAAGGTGATGTTAGGGAAATGACCCCTAAGATATGTATTCAAATGTTTTTTTTTTCTTTCATGCGGTTGTTTCTAACGCATTTATATGATAATTTCTTTGTTGCTTTGCATGTCCCTCCCCCACAGTATAACCCGTGCTTTTACTGTATTTGATGTCTGTATAATTTGTGGAGGGGAAGGGGTAAAACAAGTCATTTAGAGATACAGGTGGACCCATTGCAACAATGAGAAGTACAAGTCGTTATGTGGAAAACGAACTTTACAACTTTGGTGGGGGGGACGGGGAGGATTGGGTGGGGGGGGGGTCTGAGGGGAGGATGGGAAGGGATGGGAAGGGGAAACAAAGGAGGAGGCTACAATGCTTGATAAGAAATGTACTCATTATCTTGCCCATGTAATTGTAGCCCCTCTGTAGTATTTTCACAATAAAAAATAATAAAAATTTAAAAAAGTTAACTTGGAGACTTGTAATTTCTGAAAAACTGCAAAGGATGTCTTCACTGAATTTTCATCTGTTTTTAGCTGGGCACACTTGCCTTTACTTTTCCCAAATCCCTTCCTACTTCCTTTTTATTACTTGTCCTATAGGTCTTTGAAGGTCTTTAACTATCTTTATTATATGTTTATTATTTATTCTAAAATTCTAAGCAGGAGGTGACTGTCTTGTATCTTACTTTCTTCTTTTCAAATGATGACTTTTAAAGACCAGATGCTAATTTGGAAAACGAATAAGCCATTGAACACAAAATTTTGTTTATAAATGCTTTATTGTTGTATATTTTACTTAGTAAGCTAATGAATCTAGTTAGTATCTTTTACTCTTAAAGAAAAAAATGAATACAGTAAACCAAGAAACGAAATTGTATACTTCCCCCTCTCTTGATCTCCAAAGTTGCTGCCAAATTTTTCCCACTTTCAAGGAATGCTTATATCATATCCATGTTTCCTCATCAATATTCACTAAATATAAATGGCTTACTACTGTCCTACAAAATAATAAAGATAACAAACATGTTAATAAAGTTCTTACTCTTAAAACTATTAAGCAGTAATATGTGTGCAAATATATTTCTTACTAATTTTAGACTTATTGAAATGTATTGAGCAAACTATTTCAAAGATAATACAAAACAGGAAAATATTAATCAAAATTATGAATGTATATTAGAAACCTAAAGTTAACACTTTCTCCCCAGATCCATTCCATTTAGAATAACCACTTGCACATTTTGCCCACGAAGAAAATGATCTTGAGACTTCAATCTTTGAAAGATAACCTGGAAAAAAAAGGGAAAAAGGTAACTACAAGTTAGCAATATATAATAGAAATACAAAGATAATATGCATTTTTCCCTTCAGGCCCCACAGTGACCCTCCCCTATGAAGAACTGACAGACCTTAGCAATGAAAACATGAAGAATCTTCCTCAGATTTTATTTAGTCTGGGAGAAACTGCTAGAAGAGGCTTTGGAATCTGCTCTTGTCATCACAGCAGTGTTGCGAGCCCTGGCTGCAATTCTAGCTTGAGCTCGTTCTTCCTCATCTTTCAAAGCTTCTTCATACCAGTATGGGAAGGCGCTGGGACTAGAATCGTGGATCTTAGCCAAAAACTCCAGGATTTTCATTTTGCTGACTTCAGCTAGGGATCTCGGACCCCAAGTGAATTCATACCGTGGAGGATCACTATTGGGTACTTGCTGGTACTTCAGGTATTGCAGCTCCACCAAATCTTGAGTGAGAACTTTTTTGGGGTTCCCATAGATGAAGTGTCTTCTGTTAGCATATACACCCATCAGATTCAGCACTTCCCAGACCTCTTCTTCTGGGGCATAATTCTCATTCATGAAGATCAGACCAAGCACAATCATTAGGAGGCCCGTCTTGGGTATGTTGTCTTCTTCACTCATTGGCCCATCAATGGAATGATCTAACTTGTTGACAAGCGTGTAGCAGTGCCTCACGGGATCCACTTCCTTCAAATCGACACCAAAAGCCAGCTCCATGTGCTCTGAGGCTCTCTTGAGGATTTCATTGAACTGAGGCTTGTGCTTTTTGATAACAAGCTTGAGCATCTCGGACTTCATGATCGTTTCCTTGTTTTGATACTTGTCGATCAGAAACTGCACCAGTAAAACCACCATTCTGTTTAAAGGATCTCTGCGCCAGCTATCAGTGATTCTTGAGAGATCTGGAGTCATATCTTCTTGGCTTTGGGCCCCTTCTTCGGCATCGTTATTTGAAATGTCTTCAGCAGTATCAGTAACAGCTGCAGCTGCCTCTGGCACCTCAGAAGAGCTTGGTATGTCATCAGTAGAAACACTCTCAGGTTGATTCTCAACAGGGGAAGATGCAGCAAAAGGATCCTCTTCTGTCTCTATTGTAGTAGTCTCATTATCCATCGGACTGCCATTTTCAACCGGGATATTGCGGCGTTTCCCACGGGAACGCTGCTTACTCCTTTGACCTCTAGGCATGATGACCGTAGGAGGAACAGTAGGAGTTGGGCTGGAGAAGTGGTCAACCTAGAAGAGACAGAGAAGATGAGCTTTGTGAGCAGCCTCAGTATAGAGTGTTTTCCTTAACAACAAGAGTAATGGCCGATTCTCTTTTTTTTCCTTTTTTTTTTTTTTTTGGTTGTGGGGCTTGAACTCTGGGCCTGGGCGCTGTCCTTGAGCTCTTCAGCTCAAGGCGAGCACTCTACCACTTGAGCCACAGTGCCACTTCTGGTTTTCTATTTGTTAATTGGAGATAAGAGTCTCATGGACCTTCTTGCCCAGGCTGGCTTTGAACATCAGATTTCAGCCTCCTGAGTAGCTAGGATTACAGCGTGAGCCACTGCCGCCAGGCTCTTTCTTTTTTTCCCCCAGGCCAGGACTCGAACTTGGTACCTGCTGATTTCACTTATTGATTAGCACTCTACCAACTAAGCCAGCCTCCAACCCCAAATAGTTACCTTGCACTCTTGGTTACCTTGACAATACTGTTTTAGGAAAAGACAGGCATGTATATTTTATTGGACCTTGTCATCTCAGGTTTAACTCAAGTTATTTCTGATCAGTCCTATGACTCTTCCTTCTGTTAGCAAAAGGTCACTTCTTTCATACTATTCTTTTCCAGCCCCGATTTCCAAAAAAAGAAGTTTGCAGTGTTAGGCCTAACGGTTGGGAAGAATAGAGTGGGTCTCATGAGGCTGCCTCTGATGAGGAAGGGAGAATACTCCAGATACCTTGGTACATTCTGGTTCCTATGAGTTTTCCTCAGCAGCAGCACACCTTTCAAGTGTAGGCTTAATGGGGAAAATGGAAAACCGGAAAACCAGGAAACTGGGAAACTGGCCAACCAGAAGCAGGAAGTCGTTGAAGAGGAAGTTGGGGATGGGGAGGGTCTTATAGTTGCTCCGGCAACTGGTCCATTGGAACATAATCATAGGGGAGGGGCTACCAATCCTCCCTGGGGGCGGGGCTTCCAATCATTTGCTCATTTGGAGGAAGGGGTTTCACAGAAAATTCTCATGTATTCTTTCATTCACTTAGCTTGAGGGCCAAGGCTTTTTCTTTTGAGGTTAGTCAGTGGAATTCTCAAACCAGTTTCGTTGCCCGAAAATCCTGAGTTATAAAAAGGTAGAGCCTAAGCATAGCAGTTATGCCCAGAACTTCTTGAAACTGACAGCATGGGCAGAGCTTTATGACTGAAGGCTAACCACATCAAAAGGGTATTAACTCTATAAATAATTCAAGATAAGTTGATATATATATATATATACAATATTTTATTCATCATGAATAAATATTTTTATTTAAGAAAATCTTTACTAAGTCTATTAGTGTATTTTTATATTTGCTTTGATAAATATTATGTATTTAATTCTCTTCATAGAGGTATTTTGAATGTCGCTCTTGTTTAAGCTATTTTTGACTGGTACATAAAAAATGAAAATATACCAGCCGGGCGCTGGTGGCTCATGCCTGTAATCCTTGCTACTCAGGAGGCTGAGATCTGAGGATCGCGGTTCAAAGCCAGCCCATGCAGGAGAGACCGTGAGACTCCTATCTCCAATAAACCACCAGAAAACCGGAAGTGGCGCTGTAGCTCAAGTGGTAGAGCGCTCTCCTTGAGCTGAAGAGCTGAGGGACAGCACCTAGGCCCAGAGTTTAAGCCCCACGACCGACCCCCCCCCCATATATATATATACCTTCGGTACTATGTGATGATTTGATGTATGCATTGTTTTAGTTAAATCAGTATACACATATTTATTTCCCCATATACTAATTGTTTCTTCATGATGAAGCATTCAAAACTTAGCTCTTTGAAGTATATACTATATAGAATTTCTTATTCCTACCTAAATATGACAATACAAATCATTTCCCTTCCATCCCTCCCTCTTGCTCTTCCCATCCTCCAGTAACTGCTGTTCTATTCTCAATTTCCATGATATCATTATTTTAAAATAAATATTCCACATGTGGATGGGATCATGTAATAATTGTTTTCCTTTGCCTAGCTTATTTTATTTACCACAATGATCTCTAGTTCCATGTATGGATTTCTTTTTGCAAATGATTGGATTTAATTGTTTGTGTAGCTAAAAATAATTCTCTTGTGTATATGTACCACATTTGCTTTATCTACTTATTACCATGCTTAAGTTGTTTGCATTCTTTAGCTATTGTGAGTTTTACTGAAGATGTCTCTTTGAGATCCTGATTTTCTTTCTTTCCAATATGTACTTGGAAGTGGATCCTAGTTCATTTAAGTGTTCTAGTTTTAAATTCTCAAGCAACCTTTGTACTGTTGTCTGTAATACAATTTTATACTCCAAAGAACAATATGCAAAGTTTATATCTTCAGTCTTTTGATTAGTTCCTTTGCTGAGCAGAAGTGTTTCAGTTTGATGTAATCCATTTGTCTATTTTTACTTTGTTTTCTGTACTTTTGAGATACTATCTTCCCACAAATTCTTTATTCATTCTGATGTTCTAAAGCATTCTCTTTGTGTTTTCCAGAGGTTTCATAGATTTAGATCTTGCATTTAAGTCATGGATCCATTTTGAGGTGACTTTTATGGAGGAGATGGCAGTCTAGATTCATTCTTCTGCATGAGAATATCCAGATTTCCCAGCAGCATTTACTGAAAAGACTTTCCTTCCTCCAAAGTATGTTCTTACCACCTTAATTAATTGGCTGTAGATGTATAAATGTTCTTCTAGGTTTTCTGTTCTGATACATTGTGCTATAGCTATATTATATCTATGTTTACTATGTCTTTGTAGTTTTTAATAGGCAAGGTGATGTCTCCTTTTTGTTCTTTTTGCTCAATATGGATTGAGCTATTGAGAATTTTAGGTGTTCAATACAAATTATAAATTTTTTTACTAATAAAAAGAATGCCATTAATTGCTACTATTGAGAATGATATATATTTTCCATGATGTATTGTATTTATTTATTTTGTATGGCTAGATTTCTAATTTTATTATACTAATTCTCTACAACTGATTTTGAAGTTCATTATATATTTGAATTATTTGTGTTACAATCTTTTTGGAATTTTTAATTTGTTTTCCAACATAGCTTGCAATGGGTCAACCTGTATCCCTGTTTAAACAATTTGTTTTTTCCCTTCCCCTCCACAAATTATACCAACATCAGATACAGTGAATATGGGTTATACCGTGGGGGAGGGACATACAAAGCAACAAAAAAAATCATGTGGTCCCCTTACATGTAAGTGATTAAATGTTTTGTCTTCTCCAGTAACATAGCAAACTCTAATTCATAAGTTTTCTTTTTTTTTTTTTAAAACTTTTTTTTTTTTTGTCGGTCGTGGGGCTTGAACTCTGGGCCTGGGCGTTGTCCCTCAGCTCTTCAGCTCAAGGCGAGCGCTCTACCACTTGAGCTACAGCGCCACTTCCTAATTCATAAGTTTTCTAATGTGAAATGAATTTTACATTTCTTGGATACAACCCATTTCCTTATTTGTTAATTTAACTCACTGTTATGTTACATGTGCTATAACTTTATATGTTATAGCATATTGTACTGTCATGAACTAGTCACCTCTCCATTTTCCTTACCTTTGAATACTATTGTATCAAAGATGGAAGCCTTCAAAACACCAGTTTGGGGGCAGGGGGAACACTTAATATTCAAACTATAGCACTAGTATTTACTACAAACAAAATCATTATATCCTGGAAGAAACATCTGTAATATGAAAGAAACTTTCAAGTGAGAGGCATTGATTTGCTTGGAAAGGAATAATTTTCCAAACAAATATAATAGTACCTGTAAATAATAATAATAATAATAATAATAATAATAATAATAATAATAATAGTTGTGAGTAGATAGTTGCTAGAATTTTCATGAGATGAAAAAGGAAAAAAAATACAGAAATTTAAGGGGAAGTAGATAATGGCAATTGACCAAAGAGAGACATTAAATTAAGTTGCACCTATATTTGTAATATGAATTATGAAGTATAAATAGAAAACTTCAAACAAATTTTTAAAATATAAGTGACTTCTACCAAGCAAGGTAAATTTCAATTAACTCAAAGTATTATTTGAAACTGAATCAATACTATGATATTCAGGGCTTTTAAAATCAAATCATATAAAATGTTTTAATTTGCTATTTGTTTATTTTATATTTATACTTACAGTGGTTTAGTACTTCCTGGTTCTATATTTACACACTCATGAGGCAAGTAAGAGAAAATGGGGAGACATGTTAGTAACTGCCATAAGACAAAATGAGTCCTAAGAAAGAATATTTCAATTGGCCTAGTGTTGCAGACTACTTTATAGAACTACAGTGTGACTCAATTATGGAAGAGTGCCCACAGCTATACTCATTTTATTCTGAAAATATCTGCCTGTCATTGGGATAACTGAATATGAAGGAAAAGAAGTAGAAAATGTGGGCTGGGAAGTTGGCTCAGTGGTGGAGCGCTTGCCTTGCATGCCTGAGGCCCTGGGTTCAATTCCTCAGCACCACATAAGCAAAAAGAAAAAAGCCGGAAGTGGTGCTGTGGCTCAAGTGGTGGAGCGCTAGCCTTGAGCTGAAGAGCTGAGGGACAGCGCCCAGGCCCAGAGTTCAGGCCCCACGACCGGACCCAAAATAATAAAAAAGAAGTAGAAAATGTAATATGCATGGAAGTGTGTTATATGTATTTCCCTACTTAGTCTGTGGTGTGGGTCTCATTAACTGGATTATAGCAACAAAAAATTTAGTCTAATAAAGATAAGAAGTTTTTATTTATCCATGTAGTTTAAAACTTACTGAACATGAGTTAGAGAAGTAGGATGTCAAAAGTAGAGTCCTTAGTGATATCTGTTCAACTTTTAATTTCATATATTTTACTCAACTGTCTTTAGTGCTTTCTGTTTAAGAATTTTTCATGATCATTCATTTTAATTATAAAATAATGGTTAAAATCAAGACCAATTATAAATTAAGCATTATAGCCATTCTAATGAAAATAATGTGATATGTTTTGTAAGGATGTTTTTCATGATCATCATAAGCATTCAGTTGGAAAAGCCCTATATATATATAGTCTTATCTTCATAGATATACTTCTGAGAAATTCTATTTTGGGGGGGGGGGTCCAGTCATGGGGCTTGACCTCGGCCTGGGCACTGTCCTTCAGCTCTTCAGCTCAAGGCTTGCGCTCTACCACTTGAGCCACAGCGCCACTTTTCAGCTTTTTTTCTTTTTGCTTATGTGGTGCTGAGGAATTGAACCCAGGGCCTCATGCATGCAAGGCAAGCGCTCTACTACTGAGCCACTTTCCCAGCCCAATTTCTATTGTTTCTTTGTGGTAGAAAATTGACCATTTTATTTAAGTTGGATGAAACTCTCAAGGTCAGATTTATTCCTATATATAGTGAACACAATCTTAATCTGTGTACTTTGAAAAACAGTTTAGCTCCATATATTTTGCTCACCTTTTAACATTTCCCTGAATAGAAAATAAAATGATTCATGTTGATTTTTTGTCATGTAATTTGGCTATGCCCTGGGCAAGGAGATGATGATAACATAATGAATCCTAGTGCAGGTGCCTCACAACTGAAATCCTAGCTACTCAGGAGGCGGAGATCTGAGGAATACAGTTTGGAGCCAGCCCAGGCAGACAAAACCGTCAGGATCTTCCCTCCAATTAACCAGTAAAGGGCCAGAAATGGAGGCATTACTGAACAGGTAGAGTACCAGATATGAATTTTAAAAAGTCAAGAGACAGCAAGATATGAGTTACAATCTAATTCAACATCAAACCACTATGAATTACTGGGCTAAGAACATCAAAGAGGGATTCAGCCGAAATCATCTCATATCTAAAATATACTTGGAACTCCAAAAATTAAATCCCCCAACAACAAATCCTCAAAGAAACAACTGCCCAATAAATAAGTGAGCTAAAGATTTACAGAGAAACTTCTCTGAAGAGGAAAGAAGGATGGCCAATAGACATATGAAGAAATAAATGCTCAACCTCCCTAGCCATAAAAGAAATGAAAATCAAAACAACATTGAGATCCCACCTCACCCCAGTTAGAATGGCTATAATCAAGAACTCTCTAATAACAACAGATGCTGGAGGGGATGTGGACAGAAGGGAACCCTACTGCATTGTTGGTGGGAGTGTAAATTTGTTCAACCACTTTGGAAAGTAGTATGGAGGTTCCTCAAAAGACTCCACATAGAGCTCCCCTATGACCCAGCAATCCCACTTTTGGGCATTTACCTAAATGATCACAAACAAGGCCATACTAAAGCTACCAGCACAACTATGTTTATCACAGCATTATTTACCATAGCTAATATATGGAACCAACCCAGATGCCCCTCAATAGATGAATGGATCAAGAAAATGTGGCATACACACACACACACACACACACACACACACACACACACACACACACACACACACACACACACACACACACACAATGGAATTCTGTGGCTCCATCAGAAAAATGGCATTGCCCCATTTGTTAGGAAGTGAAAAGATTTGGAAAAAATTATATTAAGTGAAGTAAGCCAGGCACAAAGAAACATAGGTCCCATGTTTTCCCTTATTGCAATAACTAGTATGTCTGAGAAAAGCAGAAAAGGCCAAAAGCTATGTACATAGGATCATATAAGATGATGTTAAGCAAAATGAACCCCAAGATAGGGACACAAGTGTTTTTCCTTGCTTGCTATTGTTTCTAATGTATTTATCATGTACCATGTGATTTTTTGTTGTTGCTTTGTATGTTCCTCCCCCATGATAGAACCCCTGTTTTCACTGTATTTGATGTTGGTGCCCTACATCTTGTATATACACTTCTCTAATTCAGGGAAGGGAAGGGAAAAAACAAAATGCTTAAATAAGGATACAGGTTCACCCACTGTAACAATGAGATGTACAAAACACTATGTTGAAAACGAACTTTATAACTTCGGTGGGGGGGTAGTTGTGGAGGTGGGAGGGAAGGGATGGTAAGGGAAAAACAAAGGAGGAGGCAACAATGCTCAATAGGAAATGTACCCATTACCTTGCTCATGTAACTGTAACTCCTCCATACAGAATTCTTACAAGAAAAAAGTACGAAAGATAATTTTAAAATTAAAATAAAAAAATAAAAGAGAGAGAAAGCAAGAGGCCATGAGTATAATCCCTAGAATTAGCTCAAAAACGGAGGAAGAATATGATATATAGTTTGTAAAATAGAGGTGGAAAATGTGTTACCAAGCTCCCAGAAGAATTTTCCTTTATGTGCCTGTTGGGCTATTGAACAGTTAGCAAATAAGCATTGGTAAATATCTGTTGGATATTGAGATTAAACACGTAGTTAATAATATTATGAGCATTCTCCATACAAACATAATCAATAAGAGAGGAGGAGGAGGAGAGAATATGGAAGACATGATAAGCCAGGCCCAGGTGGCTCACTCTTGTAATCCTAGCTACTCAGGAAACTGAGATCTGAGAATTTTGCTTTAAAGCCAGCCAAAGCAGGAAAATCCATGAGAATATTACCTCCAATTAACCACTGAAAGTTGGAAGTGGAGCTGTGGTTCAAGTGGTAGTGATAGAGTGGTAGCCTTGAGCACAAAAACTCAGGAACAGTATTCAGCCTCAGAGTTCGAGCTCTAGCATGAGCAAAACAAAAATAAAAATGAAAGTGAGAAAGGGGCAAGGGAGAGAGAGGGAGAGAGAGAGAGGAAAGAAGGAAGGAAGGAAGGAAGAGGAAGGAAGGAAGGAAGGAAGGAAGGAAGGAAGGAAGGAAGGAAGGAAGGAAGGAAGGAAGAGGAAGGAAGGAAGGAAGGAAGGAAGGAAGGAAGGAAGGAAGGAAGGAAGGAAGGAAGGAAGGAAGAGGAAGGAAGGAAGGAAGGAAGGAAGGAAGGAAGGAAAGGAAGGAAGGAAGGAAGGAAGGAGGAGGAAGGAAAGAAGGAAGGAAGGAAGGAAGGAAGGAAGGAAGGAAGGAAGGAAGGAAGGAAGAAAGGAAGGGAGGGAGGGAGGAAGGAAGGAAAGGAAGGGAAGGGAGGGAGGGAGAAAGAAAAGAAAGGAAGAAAGGAAGAAAGAAAAAGAAAGACAGAAAGAAAGAAAGTAAGACAGACAGACAGAAAGACAGACAGACAGACAGACAGAAAGAAAGAAAGAAAGAAAGAAAGAAAGAAAGAAAGAAAGAAAGAAAGAAAGAAAGAAAGAAAGAAAGAAAGAAAGTGATCTTGTTGTCCTGTGACTTCATGACTGCAGAAAGAAGAAGCAGGAAAGCAGTGGTGTAATGTAGGCTAGTACTGAAAGCCTAAGGATGGGCAACGTATAGATTGTTGATGGTACAAGTTTAATTTAGACCTTACTCTGGAGACTAAGGATCTAGGAGTTCTGATGTATGAGATAAAGAGAAAATGGATATCTTACAGCAAGTAGAAGAAGAAAACAAACTTTCCCTTCCTCTGTCTTTTATATTTGAGCCTTTGGTAGATTAGATATTACCTACCCACATTGATCAGGGAAATTATTTTTACTCAATATGCTAATGCAAATTCTAGTCACTTCTCGAATTATCTGTATACCTAGAAATAATGTTTTACCACCTATCTGATTATTCCTTTACCTAGGCAAGTTGACACATGGAATGATCCATTATAGGACAAATTTAGATATATTTTAATATCGATGCTAATAATTTTACATAAATCAAAGTTGTATAGACTTTTATTTTCAAGTAGTTTTATATTATTATAAGTCTCAGTTTAATTCTAGCAATGAGCCTCATGTACACTGAACAGATATTGAACTAACATTGATTTTTAAGACTTTCAAAATAGTTGTGTAGATTTATGATTTTTTTTCATACAATTTGCTGTTGTTGGGTAGTATTTTGTGATCTTCATTGAGTTTGTTTGCGCTTGGCTGCAAATGGGTCCCAAATGCAGTTAGTCCAAACCTTCTACATATGTCTCTGATGTACTTTGCTACCTGTGACAACTATTTCTTATGGCAATAGTAAGATACAAGTGGGATCAAGCTCAAGCTACCATCATAAATGTACATTTCACATTTCCTGTCATACACACTAACAATTTACTAAAGCAAATTGAACTTAACACAAGGATTGTGTGGATAAACACTCTTTTTACATAGGTAGGGGTGAGAGATACACGAAGTATCTGTTCAACAATAATCTCAAGAGGCTTCCATACCTTATGCAAAATGCAATCTGCCTTTGAGTTTTAATTGTAGATTCCCAGAACTCATCTTATTCCCTGTTTTTTGTTACAGTAAGAGGATAGTAATTAAAAGTACTTTAATGTCAGCAAAATATTAGGAATTCAAATTCATAAATAATGCAGAGGTCTGAGTGTGTGTGTACACAATGATCAGATGTCAACAAGGTTCTGTACAAATGTAGAAACATTTTGCTCACAGTTTTGCTGGTAGTTCTTTATCAATATTTGTGAAAGGTAGGCCTGACTCTAGATGCTTTAATTTCATATTAATATTTTGACACAAGAAGGCATAAACTGTTATCCACTGCCTTCATATGATATTTAAATTATTGTATTTTTAATTAGAGATTTGTCAGAGAGATGCAAATATAGAACCCAAACTCTACATTTGTTGATTGAACTTAATAAAGACTTGGGCTTTCTGAATAAGATGAAGATTGGCAATTATCTTACCAGGGCCATCATTACACAGAAACAAACATTTGATGATCCCAGTTCTGTGCGAGTGACTGAACTATCATGATGCTTTCTTTGAGAACACAATGAATGTTGATTTACTATATATTTTGAAACCCATTGAGAACCAAGAAACCTCACTTACTATCATAGCCTCTAATGCTTACTGTAATCATATGCTTAGATTTTATCTTTTAAAGTTTTCAAGTATGAAAGTTCTTGGTGCTCACTTTTTATATCAAAGTGTTTCTATGTAAAGAACTAATTTGTGGGGGCTGGGAAGGTGGCTCAGTGGTAGAGCGCTTGCCTTGCATGCCTGAGGCCCCGGGTTCGATTCCTCAGCACCACATAAGCAAAAAAGAAAACAGCTGGAAGTGGTGCTGTGGCTCAAGTGGTAGAGCGCTAGCCTTGAGCTGAAGAGCTGAGGGACATCGCCCAGGCCCAGAGTTCAGGCCCCATGACCAGACCCAAAAAAAAAAAGAAAAAGAACTAATTTGTTAGCCGAAGTAAATCTAAAAACATACAAATTCATTCTCAGTGCTCACCTTACTACCATTTGTCTTAATTTTTATTTGTACAAAGAAACAAAAAAAAGTTGTTTCTTTGGTATTGCTTTTGACAGGCAAATCACTTCACTATGCATAATGAAAGTGGCTTTTCTGACAATGGATGGAAGGTATGTTAGCTAAATGAACACCTAGAGAGCTGAGGTGACTGCTTAATGAAGATAAGAGGCCTCAGGATTAACATTTGCAAAGAAAGTTCTATACATCATGGAGTCTCTCTGAATTTTCAAAGAAGAGATATACTTTAAGGCTGGGGATATATATAGCTAGTGGTAAAATACTTGCCTAATATTTCTAAGGTCCTGAGTTTGATCTTCACAACTAAAATAAAACAAAATTCTCTAGTATATCTGTCTCAGGAGGCACA
Organism: Dipodomys merriami; assembly: GCF_024711535.1. NCBI lineage: Eukaryota > Metazoa > Chordata > Mammalia > Rodentia > Heteromyidae > Dipodomys > Dipodomys merriami. Next base: position 104,547,232 of record NW_027204492.1, read on the forward strand.
GCATTTTGATTTTTCTTTCTTTCTGATAAAATAATATATATTTATATGGTAATTAATAAGATAATAATGCATTACATTCTTAGTAAGTATCTAATTCTGCCTTAATATTTACTTGTTAAAGGATTGAGTAGCATGCTATCCATTAATTGTCCATGTATTTGTATTCATATACACAATGAAAGTACAAATATTATCAGATTATAATAAAATTCTTTATCATTTCATACTTAAATATATGTTTAAATTAGCGCTAACTATATAATTTTCTAGGCCCAGTAAAAAAAAATGAAAATGTAGAGTTCTTGCTCACGCACCATTAAGGATTTCAATTTGGTGACAGCAGGGCTTTAAAGGAAGCATGAAGCCTTGTAAATTTTAGCACCGCTAGTCTATCCATTAATTTGGTCCCAATCTATGCATGTTTTTATTTCATATAATAACAATCATTGTGTCTCCGAATGTTAACAAAACCCATTTGCTTGTTTGTTTGCTAGTACTGGGCTTGAACTCAACCCTTGCCGCTCATGCTCAGTTTTCTTGCTCACAGCTGGTACCTGGCATTTTCCTGATTATTTTGGAGATGAGAGTTTCATAGTTTTTCTGCCTTAGGCTGGCTTTGAACTGCAACTTTCCACATCTGAGCCTGCTGAGTAGCTAGGATTACAGTCATGAGCCACTGGAGCCCAGCTTCAAAATGCATCTTTTTGAACAAATGTATATATAAATGTGGGTGTAGTCTTTCCCATCTCTCTTTCCCAGCTATCTCTTTCCCAGCTCTCTCTTCTCTTTCCCAGTTCTCTCTTCTCTTTCCCACCTCTCTTTCCCAGCTCTCTCTTTTCTAGCTCTCTCTCCCACCTCTCTCTTTTCCACCGCTTTCTTTCCCACCTCTCTTTCCCAGCTCTCTCTATTTCACAGCTCTCTTTCCCAGCTCTTTCCCAGGTCTTTAACAGCCATGTGGAGGGCCAACCTGGCCTGGTCCCAGCAGGTCTACTGAATAAATTATTAAAAAAAGTTAAAAAAAGATAAATGTGGGTATATATATATATATATATATATATATATATGTGTGTGTGTGTGTGTGTGTGTGTGTGTAAAATATGCATATATACATGTATACATATATATGTACACATATACATATATATCAGGAATATGTTATACTTATTTATTATATATTTGCACATGAATAGTTAATTTTATGTAATTTATTACTATCATGAAATATATTACTAGTATATATAAATATATTTCCATTATATGATCAAAGCATTTGGTAAGATTTCTATGGTATACTGTCCTACATCTTTACTCTTAAAACCTTGATCCATTCTCAGGTTGAAAGAAGGTGATGACTAGCATCTCCTTCAGGATGAAATTCTCTGAGGTTTCCTTTAATTTAAGAGATCCCTGACATAAAAAGACTAGAATGTTCACAGTCATTTGAAATCTTTCAGGAAAGCATCAGAGTTTTCATCTAGTCATTCAATTCCCCTTTTGACTGTTTCTAGTGAAAAGGAAATTTTATATTCTAGAAAGATATTCTCTATTATTTATATAATGTTGTCAAATAATAATACTAACAATGGCTATATATATATATATAAACACTTCATATATACTTTATATATAGTTCTACCTAAGGTACTATTATCCTAAGGTACTATTATCACAGTTTCATAAATTTGGTAACTGATATGTAGTTTAATTATACTGTCCTATTATACTTAGCAGAATTAGGACCATGATTCAACTCAAGATATGCTCAAAGCCCAATGTGATGGATCATGCCTATAATCCTAGCTACTCAGGAGTCTGAGATCTGAGGATCACGACTTGAAGCAAGCCCAAGCAGAAAAGTCTGTAAGATTCTTATCTCCAATTAATTACCCCCCCCCCAAAGAAAAGTGGAGCTCAAGTGGTAAAACACTAGCCTTGAGCAAAAAAGATCAGGCCCAGGCTCTGAGTTCAAGCTTTAGGACTGACAACCCACACAAAGATATTTGTCCAAGTATAAATTTCTACCTTGCCTGTATTTGTTTATATCACTTTAAGAGAAAGGTTTCTATAAGGAATTCATTTGGTAAGAGTAGTCTCAGGGTGAATCTGCCTATGAGGAAGGCAAATGCGGATTTCAGGGTCCCAAATACTTATTAATTTGAAAGTCCTCAAAATAAAAGTAATTTGAACATAATTATAGGGCAAATATACATATCTGAAGCTTAAACTTTATTAGTTTTACCATAAACTAAACTATACTTGGAGAACAGTAGCTTCATGAGCCTTGTATCCCAAAGGGAGTCACAGAAATTAATCAAGTGACTAAGTAGAATATATACAAAAATTCTAAGTACTATGAGGGAAAGTTATATAAGAATAAAATTATATAAGAATAATAATAATGATATGATAATAATAATTGGGAGGATAATGGAAGCACTGAATCAGAGAGGGCTTTCAGAAGGTATTCATGAAGCAGAAGAATTAACTTATAGTTCTTTATTTTTTAAAATTATATTTTAAGTAGTTGTGCAAAGGAATTGCCAATTAACAAAGCAGTTTATAAATATCCTATAATTAAATCAATGTCACCCCTTTTAATATTTTTATCCATCCTTCTCCTATCCACCCCTTCCCTCACTCTTCTTAATTTTGTAGGAAATTCATTGGATTCTTAACTGAATTTGCCCCCACTTCTCCTCTTCATTTGTCCACCTTTTTCCCCTCAACCTCACTCTACCCCTTTCCAGTACCTGTTTCCTGATGTTTTATTTTGCTGTTTTGTTTTACTTTGTCTTTCTTACACTATTTGAGTTCTCTATTGAATCTACCTCCTGTCAACTAATATATTTGTACACAACTGCATACCACCCAATGTATTATAAGTATTATAAGTAAGTCAGGCCCAGAAAGACAAAGGATGCATGTTTTCCATTGTGTTTTAAAATTTAAGAAAATTCAAGTATAGAAGTTTTTCAAGTAAAGCATATAGGTGCTTATTTTTTTCTTCATTTCCTAAGGTTTCTGAAAATTCTTCTGTGCTGTGCACTTAATATAGCCTTGGGATTAAATAACTTTATTCTCTGTTTATGAGTAACATTTTAGTACATAAACTTAAGTTCTCAGAAATATGATGGACATGGATATGTACAAATATTGCCCATATTTTACTTTATCATTGATAATGCTTGTTCTCTGTGGGAGGATTCTGACTACTCTAAGAAGTACATTATTTAAATAAGGCTGCATAGTTATTTTTGGACTTTCTCTAACTACATTTATATCCAAGAGGATTAAAAAAGATTTGAGTCTTTGCTCACTTTGAAGTATATGTTTTTAATTTTCCCTTTGATTCTTTTAGGCTTACTAGTGATTCATAAGCCAGGAAGTAAATCGATAACTCTTCAAGGAAGACTGAGTTTATGGGAAAATCTGGGCTCAAAAAATAATTTGTTCATTCAGGCGAGAATGTTCTTTTTTACCAACACCAAATTTTCAAGAAAGATTCTCTGTTAAAATGATGCCTAACAGAAAGCACTTCATAATTCACTTCCTATGTACAATAAATCTATTTTAATCCTCTTTATGATGAAGCCTGGGAGTTTCAGAAGGTCCCTGGCTCCTCGGAAGAGCACTACAGTACCAGTAAAGTGTTATAGATCCATTCAGAGCTTTACAGTGGAAAACACAAGGAAAATGGGAATTCAGAAATGAAGTTTCACTTCAAAAAACTCTGCACTATATTAAGTAGCTTATCAAGAACTTGGGGACAGCAATATTGTTTTGGTGCTTGCACTGAAAAGAATTTCTGAAAGTGCCAACATGGCTCAGAAAATTTGTCATGCATAGAAAAAAGAATTTTGCAATGTAAAGTTTATGTAATGCACTACTCTGTTCTTTACCAAATTGAGTGTTAAATTCTTTTGTCTCTTTCTCTTGGTAGAGCAACATGAAGCTTGTCAAAAGTAGAAACAACTCAGGAGTCTAAGATTTGAAGATCAGGGTTCCAAGCCAATCTGGGTAGAAAAATATGAGCCTCAAATCTCCAATTAGCCAGAAAAAAAAAGCTGGAAGTTGAGATGTGGCTCAAGTGATAGTGCCAATTTGGGGCTGAAAACCTAAGAGAACGGGGTTTGCTCAAGGCCCCGAGTTCAAGCTCCAATACAAATATGGATATACGTACACAAAGGCACACTTAGTAAAAACAACAGACACTTACTTGGACACGTTTGAGTATAGATGGTAGTGTTAACTATGACGAGATAGAGACATTTCTCTTAGCATGATGTCACTGGATTTGATCCTACCTTACTCTTTATGGTTAGACTGTGATTGATTAAATGTTAGAGGTAAAGGATGTATCACAGTACTACAGTCTTTGCTTAGCATATGTAAGGTCTTAGGTTTAACATCCAACACTTAGAAATAAGATCTGGTTAAAAGTTAATTTACAAAGTTAGAAAAGCGGGAAAAGGCAGCTTCTACCCTTATTTCTTCCTGCTTATCCTGCTTCATTAAATAAACCTTTGCTAAATCTTTGAAAAATAAAAATAAAAAGAAGATACTACGATGGAATAAAAAGAATTTCTTTTCATTAAAAATGATCATGTACTGGATGCTGATGGCTCACACCTTTAATCCTAGATACTTAGAAGGCCAAGATCTGAGGATTGTGGTTTAAAGCCAGCCTAGGCAGGAAAGTCTGTGAGAATCTTATCTCCAATTAACCACCAGAAGTGGAGCTGTGGCTCTAAGTAGTAGGGCACTAGCCTTAAGCAAATGACCTGAGGGATAGTACCCAGGCCCTGAGTTCAAGCCCCATGACCTAAAATTTAACACCCAGGGAAAACACAATTGTTTTATTACATTTGTGTATCTGATTTTCAAACAAAAAATATTATATATACAAAAACAAGTATATGTTTATATACATGTATATATGTTTGTATGTATATATATACATATATTTATGTTTCCAGTTCTCTTATTCTCACATACACTCTAAAGCATCGTCAATAATTGACAACACTATATGTTTGTTACCCTGTAATGGAAAATTAATAGCTATGAACATTTTCTAATGAACAAGTTGTATCATCCTTCTGAATGCTGTATGGGAAAGGTGTCACTTTATATATGAACTACAAAGTAAGTATATGTATGTACACTCATATATACATGTACATGTGTATATAACACATATGTAATCTAAATATGGCAAAAAATCTCATGTATAGGTAAAATAATTTTACATCAAGGATTGTGCTATTACACAGTACCCTGTTATAGGAGCACAGAATAATTTCTCCAATCGCCTTTTGTTTGGTACTTACATTGTTTCAGTTTTTCAAAATTTTAAGCACTGCTGTGTATCTATATCTCTATCTATGAATGTGCATGTACAAATATAAACATATTACTAAATGAATTTGATATATTTTAACTAATTATATTCAGAGTTCCCAGTAGATTACAAAATACTCTTTCCAAGCATTCAGTTCACATTTGCTTTTTTTTCCTTTTTGTCTGCTGTGGGGCTTGAACTCTGGGCCTGGGCACTGTCCCTCAGCTCTTCAGCTCAAGGCTAGCACCCTACCACTTCAGCCAAAATACCATTTCAGCTTTTTTCTGCTTATATGGTGCTGAGGAATTGAAACCAGGGCCTCATACATGCGAAGCAAGCAAGCACTCTACTACTGAGCCAACTTCCCTGTCCTCACATTTGCTATTTTATCATGAAATGTGATCAGTTGAAAATTTTATTTTATGGTTGTTTCTATTTGCATTTCTTTAGACATATGTAAAGCTTTATTTTGACATTTGTTGACCATTAATATTTTTCCACTGTGTTATAAACTTTCTGAAGGCTTCCAACTTGTTGTGAGCTTCAAATATTCTTCATTATTCTCGATACCACTATGCAAGTAGTGCTAAGTACATACTTATGTGTGTGTTACAAAATGCTAACACTTACTTTTTGTATTTTTTATTGAGAATTTTAAATTTTGAAATTTTAAGTTAATTCTAAAGAGACTTCAGCATGGAATATGTTAATATCATATAAACATATCATTTGCCATATGTTCATATACAAAATGCATTACCACTTTGTTATATATGAATAGATATTAATCTTATATACACAAATATAAGTACATGTATATTATACCAAAATATATAATATTTTTCATTTGTCACTCGTAGTTTGAATTATTATATGTTTTTCCAAAAATATTTCCATTTGTTATTTGGGATAAGCTTTCTACAAATACATTTTGATGTAATGCTTTGAAAAGGGTTTTACAACATTAAATTATGTGAATATGTATTCATGCTTTATCCTAGTAATTGCAAGATTTAACGTTGAATAGTACTTATGTTTCATCTATTATTTGTTTTCAGATGTGAGGAGGATTTTGAGTAAATCAAGACAAATTCATCTTTGTCATTTTGCTTTTCACAACAAGAACACATAAACCCCTTGGGCTTGATCAACCTGTAGAGCATCATTAGCAAAGAAATTAGCCCATCATTGGAGCCAAAGGTAAGACAAATATAGCCCTTGCCAAATCATTATGTGACCTGGTAGAATAATTACTCACTTGGTCTCCTTGATGTAGTCTGACCTCCTGTGACAATGTAATATTCCATGTAAGGAAGAATCATGTTTTTGTTTCCAGTTCTCTTTTTTCCCCCCACATACACTCTAATGCATCATCAGCAATGGACAATCACTGTATGTCTATTACCCGCCAGTGGAAAATTAATAGCTATGAACATTTTCTAGTGGACAAGATGTGCCATCCTTCTAATGCTGTATGGGAAAGGTATCACTTTACATATGCACTACAAAACTGAGCTATGTTAAGCACTTTGAGAGTATCTCTGGTAAGAAATGAGGCCTTATGTCTACTTTTGATTTGGCCTTTTACTCCCAAATACACAGAGTAAGACCTAGAGATTTCAAGGATAGATATTAGAAGGGAACATCTGGAGAAAGCCAAGACATGAAAGGTATTACTCACTTGACATTGTATTGTGCTGCATACTTGTTGGAAAAAGATTATATACTGTTTCTGTTGGTGTAAGTTCTAGAAATTATGAAATTATAAAGTTAGCATAATGTGGCTGCCAGTAGATAGGAAAAAGGGAGTATACTACTTAAAAGTATAACATGAGGAAGTTCCTTTTTGATTCTGAAACAGTTTGATATCTACAACATGGTTGTGGTTACATAGATATGTGCATGTGGTAATAAAGGACAGAACTGCCAGGCATTGTACTACACTCATTCTGTAATCCTAGTTACTCAGGAGATTGAGATCTGAAGATCATTGTTCAAAGCCAGCCCCAGCGGGCAGGAAAGCCTGTGTTTTCCTTCTCTCCAACCAGCCACCAAAAAGCCAAAAGTGGAGCTGTGGCTAAAGTGATAGAGTACTAGCTTTGAGTAAAGAAGCTCAGGGACAGTGCTCAGGCCTCGAGTTCAAGCTCTGGGACTGGCACCAAAAAGAAAGAACTACAATTGGACAGGATTACACACATGTGCACATATATTCATGCATGTAAACCTCACATGATACCAGAATTGCTAAATAGTTCTGATTTTGACATTTTATTATAATTATATACATTGTCATTATTAAAGGAAGCTGGATGAAGGGTAGAGGGACTTCTCTGTACTATTTTTATATTTCTTTGTTTCTATGATTAAAAATTCCATATTTTGTGATACAAAATGGTAAACCTTTATGGGAAATACATACACATTTACATATCATCTAATAATCAAATCAGGGGGAAAAAGCACTTCTATCTCTTTATACATCAAAGTTTTTATGTTTTGGGAATTCTGTACCTTTCTGGTCATTCTAAAAGACATCATAGATTGTTTTAAATGGTTAGTTAGCCTTCTGTGCTACAGACAAATCGGAAGTAATAGTTACTTTCTACTGTATTTTGATACGTGTTACTGAGGCTCATTTCCTCTACCCTCCCCTTCCCCCATCCAGACCACTATCCTATTGTGTTCTTCTAACAAGATCAACATATTAGATTTCATAAAGAGGTGAAAATACATAGTATTTGTTTTTTCTGAATATGGCTTGTTTCATGTAACACAATAACTCCTGTTCTGTCCGTATTGATACAAATGACATGATTTTATTTTTATTGATGAATTCATTGTAGGTTTATACATTTTCTTTATCCATCCATTTGCAGGTAAACATCTAGGTTGAGTCCATATTATAGCTAGTGCTACAGTAAACATAGGAGTACAAGTATCTTTTTTGCATAATAATTTCATCTTCTTTGAATATATATATACACACACACACATACACACAATATAGAGTTGCTGGATTTGTAGGAGTTCCAGTGTTTATTTATTTATTTGCAGTACTGGAGTTTGAACTCAGGGTCTTATACTTATTAGGTAGGCACACAATATTTGAACCACTTTGGCAGTCCTTTTTGGTTATTTTTGACATATGATCTTACTTTATACCTGGGCCAGCCCACACTGCAATCCCGTTTTTGCTTTCTTGTATTTCTGAGATGGTAATTGTGTGCTATTACACCCAACCATTGTGCTTCCCCCAGAGCTGGGATGACAGGTGATAACCACCACACACTCAGCCACCATTGGTTGAAATGGAGTCTCACAAACTTATATTTTGCTTGGGCTAGGCCTCAAACTGTGATCTACTGATCGCTTCTTCTCAGCTAAGTTTAAAGTTGAGCTACTATATCCAGCTCAATTTTTAATATTATTTTATTTTATTGTAAAGGTGATGTACAGAGGGGTTACAGTTACATAAGTAAGGTAATGAGTATATTTCTTGTCAAACAAACTCATTTTTTCCCACTTTCCCTCCCTTCTAGCTCCCCTCCACCCAAAGTTGTAAAGTTCATTTCCAACATAGTGTACCGTAGTATCTCTGTTGCATTGGTTCCTCCTTTGTTCTTTGTCTTACCATTTTGTTATTCCCCTTACCTCTCTCAAATCAGAAAAACATACATATAAGACACAGGGTACCAAAATGAAAAACAGTGACAGCAGGGGCTAGACCAAGAAGGGGGGTGGGGGGGGCAATAAAAGAAAACAGAAACCAATTCACACAGTACATAAAAAACTCTTGTTTCCATATCTTAGAGTTCATTTCAATTAGCATCCTTTTATATAGCCATATGTACATAGCTATTGAACTATTGTGATCCTCTGCTGGGACTATCCTAGATATATACTAATTATTACAAATGAGGGAAATCCTGGAACCTATGTTTCTTTGGGTCTGGCTTATTTTGCTTAATATGATTTTTTCCCCAAGTCTTTCCATTTTTATATGAAAGGGGCATGTCATTCTTTCTGATGGAAGCATAGAATGCCATTGTGGACATTTTCTTGATCCATTCATCTACTGAGGGGCAGATTCTGTGTTAGTTACATATCTTAGCCATGGTAAATAATACTACAATGAACCAGTTGTGCCGGTACCTTTCATGTGGCCTTGTTGTGATCATTTGGGTAAATGCCCAGGAGTGGGATTGCTGGATCATAGTGGAGCTCTGTGTTTAGTCTTTTGAGGAACTTCTGCATGGCAAAGGATATAGCTAGCAAGATGAATAGAGAGCCCACACATTGGGAGAAGATCTTCACTAGCCATACAACAGACATGGGCCTCATATCTAAAATATACCTAAAGCTCAAAATATTAAACTTCCCAATAACAAATACTCAAAGAATCAGGCAACCCATTAATAAGTGGGCTACAGAAATAAAAAGAGACTTCTCTGGAGAGGAAATAAGAATAGCCAATAGACACATGAAGAAAATGTTCAACATCTCTGACAATAATCGAAATGCAAATCAAAACAACATTGAGATTCCACCTCACCCCAGTTAGAATGGCCATATCAAGAAAACAAATAACAAAATATTCTCATGGGATATAAATGGGATGAAATAAAGTTGTATGCTTTTCTTCAAAACAAAAAAGAAAGAAAACAATAGATGCTGGGGATGTGGCCAGTAAGGATGCTACTACACTGTTGGTGGGAATATAAACTCGTTCAACCAGCTCAATTTTTAAGCTCAGATTTTATTTACTTGGATCTTCTCTTTTTCCTTGGTTCAATTGGCTAAAGATTTGTCCATATTCTACCCTTTCAAAACACCAACTTTTTGATTAATTAATCATTTTTATTTTTTAGTTTTGATTTTTCTTTGTTTCTATTTGGTTTTTGTTATTTTTCTCCTATGAATTTTGTATTTGATTTATTCATGTTTTCTAAGTCCTTCAGTTCTACCATTAAGTTGTTTATTGAAAGTCCTATGATTATTTCAGTATATAAAAGATTAAAAAAAGATTTAAAAAGCCAATATAAAGCTCTTCTATTGAATGATGGCATTTTTGCTGTAGTTGTTTATAAAGCTTTATATGTGAAGAAGGGATTTTTGTTTTATTATAACCTCAAGCAAAAAATATATAACACCACAAGATCTGTAGAAGGCACCATATTTTTCTAGCATCATTCATGATCCAAAAAGTAACTAGATTCTAAAACTATAAGATATTAAACAATTAGTTTTCAGTTCATATTTTACATCATCTTGGAAAAATCTGTAATCCCTCGCATAAATATATGGATTTTCCCTCTATATCCTCCCATAGAACCTTGTTCTTTTTTCTAATTTTGAATGCACTACAGTGGCATTAATTTGCATAATTATCTGACTTTGCACTGTATTGAGAAGCAGAGAAAATCGCAATCTTGATACTATCTTCCTATGATATGACATCCCTGGAAAGCTTAATTACTAGTAAAATTTTAACTTAAAAACTAATGATAACTTGCTGGGTGCTAGTCGCTCATGCCTGCAATCTTAGCTACTCAGGAAGCTGAGATCTGAGGACTGTGGTTCAAAGCCAGCCTGGGCAGGAAAGTCTATGAGACTCTAATCTCCAATAAACCACCGGAAAACCAAAAGTGGCGCTGTGGCTCAAGTGATAGAGTGCTAGGCTTGAGATGAAGAGCTCAAGGACAGTGCCCAGATGCTGAGTTCAGTCCCCAAGACTAGCAAAAAACAAAAACAAAAACAAAAACCCAACCTAATGAAAACTGTAACCCCTCTGTACATCACTATTATAATAAAAAATTTTAAATAAAAATATACTAATGAAGACAGATGTGGTGGCTGAAGCTTATATTCCTAGCTACTTGTGAAGCAGAAATCAGGAGAATGCAGTTTGAGGTCAGAACAGGTACAAAACTTTGTGACTTCACCCCCCATTCAATTGCTAAACCTAATCTCATGTACCTGCCATCCTCAATGACACAGACAAGCACAAGGAGGATGGCAGCCCTGGCCTACTTGGGCATAAAGTGAAAGCCTATCTTGAAAATGGACGATACAAAAGGGTCTGGAGGTGTGGCTCATATATTACAATATGTGCCTAGCAAACAGGAGGCTCTGAATTAAAGAAAAACCTGTGTTAAAAAGCATAAAAGAGCAAGAACTATTTTAATTTGTGGAATACACACCTATGTCCAGTTGTTCCATAATATTATAATGTGATTATTGTTTCCCATTCCATATGTAAATTTGATGGGTATTTTTAGTGTTTCTTACATTTTATGAGACTTGTAGCAAAAAAAAATTGAGTAGAGGTGAGTTTAGGATTGAGCAATGAATGGAGGTTTGCATCAGGGAAATAAAGCAAATATGTCATTCATGTTAGCTAGGGTTCAGCTTTTTAACCGAGTGTGATAGATTGAATGAGCATATGTCAAGCATTTGGGTCTGGGAAGGTGGCTCAGTGGTAGAATGCTTGCTTTGCATGCATGAGGCCCTGGGCTCAATTCCTCAGCATCACATAAGCTGAAAAAGCCAGAAGTGGTGCTATGGCTCAAGTGGTAGAGCACTTGCCTTGAGCTAAAGAGCTGAGGGACAGTGGCCAGGCCCAGAGTTCAGGCCCCACAACCGACCAAAAAAAAAAAAGTCAAGCATTTGTTCTAAGACAAACAGTCTAGAAGTATGTTGCCTGAGATGATAAGACAGATTTGTTTTTCCACCAACACCAAATTCAATGATGAGGTCCATTCAATTTAGTTCCATTGTTCTTCTTTTGCATAGTAGACCTTGGTTACTGCCAAGGTTCTAATTCTAGTTTATAGAACGGAAGAAAGACAACCTAAGTCAAGTGCAGCTGGGTCACACCTCTGAACCTAGCTATTTAGGAGACTGAGATCTGTAAGGTTACAGTTTAAAGCTAGCTGGTGTAGAAAGTCCATGAGACTCTATCATCAACTGGAGGAATGGCTCAAATAGAAGGGTATTAGTCATAAGCAAAGCAACTGAGCAAGATTATGAGACCCTGAGCTCAAGCCCCAAGCAAGTCAGGCTTGAAGCCTAGCTCCGCAAACCTAGTGGGTACAAACACCCTTGAGTTCTAATGAACTCTATCCCAAGGGAAAGAAAACTAAGATAAAACAACTTTGCTTCTAGGGAGATGGCAAGAGTAGTTTCATGTCAGTCTTTTAATCCAGCCTAGCCACCAGGGAGTCTAGGCAGCACAGCATTGGCTATACCTGAAGAACATGATACTCAACTTAAACCTTGGAAGTACTAGACAGAAAATAACAAAAGACATTTTATACAACATTTAAATTACTGAATAGTGTATTCCATCCTAGTCGGGTATTTTTTCCCTTAGTCATTTGAACTGAAGGACTATTAGTCTCACTTGGCTGTTTTGCTCAAGACTCACACTTTACCACTTGAACCACACCTCTACTTGCAACTTTTTTTGTTAACTGGTAATAAGAGACTCATGGACTTTTCTGTCAGAGCTGGCTTCAAACCTTAGTTATCAGATCTCAGCCTCTTAAGTAGCTAGGATTACAGGTGTGAGCAACAAGGACTTTGCAAACCTAGCTTTTTTGGGGGCGGGGGGGTGGAGTGCTGGTCCTGGGGTTTGAATTCATGGTCTAAGCATTATCCCCGAGTTTTGCACTCCGGACTAGCTCTCTGCCACTTGAGCTACCGCTTCAGTTCTGCTTTTGAAGATAAGAGCCTCACAGGTAACTCCAGCCTGGGCTGACGTTGAACCATGATCCTCAGATATCAGACTTGTAAGTAGCTAGGATTATAGACGTGAACCACTGGTGCTTGGCTTAACCCGGGATATTTTTATAGAGGGCATAATTGAATTTAATTTCTAGCTCCACAATTTTCTACATGTGTTAACTTTGACTTTAAACTTGTTGGTTTTCATCAAGTAAAACACATTTTAGTGTTTCTGTGCGGCAGTTGTGATCATGAAATATCGAATCATGACAAATAGAAGTAGCTTGTCATTAAATTGTTTATCATGTGGTGACAAATATTTTTATCATAATTTCTGCCCTTTTAAGTGGTTGCTGTTATTTAATAGGTGGCCATAGCTGTGCACCAGTGGCTCATACCTGTAATCCTAGCTACTCAAGAGGCTGAGATCACAGTTCAAAGCCAGCCCTGGCAGAAAAGTCCTTGAGACTCATCTCCAATTAACCACCAGAAAGCTGGAAGTGGCACTGTGGCTCAAGTGGTAGAGTGCTCTTCTTGAGTTGAAGAGCCAAGGGACAGTGCCCAGGCCCAGAGTTCAAGGCAAATGACTAACACAAAAAAAGTGGTTATGTTGTTTCCTTGCAGTCATGTGTGTGTGTGTGTGTGTGTGTGTGTGTGTGTGTGTGTGTGTGTGTGTGTGTGTGTGTGTGTGTGTGGTGTGTATATGTGTATGTGTGTGTGTGCTGGTACTGAGGCTTGAACACACTAGGCACAGGTGCTGTCCTTTAGCTTTTTCCCTCAAGACGTGTGTTCTAGCAATTGAACCACAGCTCTACTGGCTTTTTGTTGGCAGGTTGGTGAAAAGATTCTCATGGAGTTTCCTGTCCAGGCTTTGAACCATCATCCTCAGATCTCAGCCTCCTGAGTAGTTAGGATTATAGGTGTGAGTCAATGGAGCCCAGCATTATTCCTGTTTTTTTAACCATTTAAAAATATTAAAAAGTTATTATTTCATGAGCCATACAAACATAGAAGGCCGAGTCAACATGTAATAGTTTGCTAACCTGTAGGCTAAGAATATGAAGGCAAAGAGATGAGACCCTTGCAGATCTGAATGAAATGTTTTAATGTTTTCAGTGGATAATACACGAATTTTACACAACCAAGGACTTTTTTAGTAAGAACCTTTTTCTGTAAACTAACATGGACTTAGTGTGTGTGTGTGTGTGTGTGTGTGTGTGTGTGTGTGTGTGTGTGTGTGTGTGTGTGTGTGTGTGTGTGTGTGTGTGTGTGTGTGTGTATTCAGTCTTGGTGCTTGAAAACAGGGCCTAGGAGCTAAACCTGAGCTTTCTTGCTCTAGGCTAGTATTCTACCACTTGAGCTACAGCTCCACTTCTGGCTTCTGGCTTTTTGGTAGTTAATTGGAGATAAGAGTTACACACACTTCCTTCCTAGGCTGTCTTTGAACTTCAGTACTTAGATCTGAGCTTCCTGAGTCGTTAAGATCACAGGTGTAAGCCACTGGTGTGCAGCTCTTCCTTGCAGTCTTTTAAAATATGCATTATATTTCCTAATTTGCAGAACTATTCCATGGCAAATGATTTTTGTAGCTTGATTTAGCTTATTTTTAGCTTGCCGGTTTTAAAAGAAGAGAGTTAAATCCTCCACCTACTGCAGAAAAATATCTTCTTACAGTCAGTTACTAGATGCAGAACCAAATGTTCCAGCAGTCAGTATATTTCAAATACAATAAAGACAGCCACATCTGAGAAATATTTTCCAGTAATTTTCAAAGGCTAATATATTCCTAGATTTTTTGTTTATCTGTTTGAATATATATGAGGCAGAGTATATTCTGGGAAATTTTAAAGCTATGCATTAATCATGTTGATAACTTTGTATTCTGCACTTTTATAAATATATGAGATATAAAACAAGTAAAATATGGACACATTTAGCATGTCACCTGTAAGCCAAGAGATAAAAGACTATTACAATATAGTAGTTCATGTGATTTTTGTGCTTTAATTGGCACATGTATGTTTCTGGAGTTAAATAAAGAGTTATCAGTTGTTTTAATAAAATTAATAATTTTCTTCATATTTACATTAAGGTTAAGTTCTAGAATATACACCATCACTAGATAAGGAATGAGAAATAAATTATATTGTATATGCCAAATTCTGATCAATGGCTAGTCATGGCCGGCTGGGTTGCATTGGTAATGATTCTGAGGTAATGTTTGGCTTGAGTGGGAAAGTGGTCTATGATCAATTGGTGATGCTTGTTACGGGCACAGCAGTGGGAGACAAAGACATATGTTTGGGATCCTGTCATGTCATTTTATAATGTAGGCTGACTATTCAGTGATTAATGAAGTTCCTGGAACAGATGTGATAATTGATGCCTGATCTTAATGAATAGAAAAATTAATGCTCTATTACTTATTCTAGTTTTTGCCCAGTAAATTATCATTAACATTTCATTTTACTAGCCAGGTTTTCATTTCTCTTTTCTAGGTCCTAAGATAATACATGTAAATTTGCAGTTACAAAACACCTATGCTAATTTGTAATGGTTAAATACTTAGAATTAGAAATAAAATTGCCTCTAATTCACTTATAAAATCAATTTTTGATCAGTGTTACCCCTTTTCTCACTCTCATCCATCCAAACCACCCATCCCTCAAAGTTCTTAGTTCCATTTTCACATATATACATTGAGTATTATGACTGTATTCTTTCAAAAGGAAAAGGACAGAAGAAGAATATTAAATTGTTAAAGTTTATGCACAGTTTTGCTCCATTCCATATTAACATTTGGCTTTATAATTTTAATTTGTGTGAAAAAGTTTAGATACTCTCCTAAGGGTTAAATGAGCTTGAAGTAGCATTTTATGCAAGCATAAATTAGAAAGTCAATACTCATACAAGCTGCTAGAGATAATGGAAAACATTCTATACCTCCATGGAATGATACAGCTATAAACTTATGGCTACCTTAAAGCTACTCCAAATCATGTTTCTTTAATCAGCTTTTTCTCTTTCTCACTCCCTCCTTTACAACAAAAGTTACTTCAAATCTTCCTTCCAAGTGTCTGTAATATTTTCAGCCACTGTCTTCTAAGCAGTTGTCACCTCTTTTTGACAAGCTCGTCCCAAAGGAACTCTCAGATATTTTCTTATACTAGCTATAGGTGAACATTTTGTCTCATACATAAGAGATGTATGGTTTGTCCTTTTGTCCCATCCCATACATAAACAAACCTCTCCCTCTCTTTCTTATGCAGTTTATTTTTCCTTTTCCTTTTTCTTTTTTGTGCCATTACTAGGGTTTGAACTCAGTTCCTTACACTAAAACTTAGTTTTTTTGTTTTTGTTTTTGTTTTATCTTTTTGTTGTTGTTGTCTGCCACTTATGCCACACCTTCACTTCTGTTTTTTTTTTTTTTTTCTGGTTAATCAGAGATAAGAATCTCTCGGATTTGTCTGCCTGGGCTGACTTTGAACTTAATTCTCCAATCTCAGCTTCCTGAGTAGCTATTACAGGTATATGCCACTAATGTTCCCCTTATATTTATTCTGTGGTATGTGCATGTGTGTATGTGTGTGTGTGTGTGTGTGTGTGTAATGCACACATGTGTGTTCAAATATTGAGGCTTAAAC
Organism: Dipodomys merriami; assembly: GCF_024711535.1. NCBI lineage: Eukaryota > Metazoa > Chordata > Mammalia > Rodentia > Heteromyidae > Dipodomys > Dipodomys merriami. The sequence continues at coordinate 104,563,942 of NW_027204492.1, forward strand.
TCAGGATCACATGCTACTACACAGCCTTTATCTGTTATCCTCAGCAATCTCACTCTATCAGTCATTCAGTGCCATCGGAATCATGAACATTTATCTACCCTTTATGGCTTCTTTCCCAAGTAAGCTTAAAAAGATCTCAGTGCTACTCCATCTTAAAAACTAATCTCCTTCTCCTACTTCTCTTGTCAGCTCAACACTATCCAATTCTTATTTCCCTGAAGCAAATTTCAAGAAAGTTTTTATTTTAACCCCTAAACCATTCCTCCTTTTTCCATATACTTCTTAGACCATAGTGACCTAGTTTTTAACACTATGAAATAACTGAAGGGGCTTTTCTAATATCATAGATGTCACCAGTGTTATAGTACAATAGAAACTCCAGTTTTTCTGCTTGGATGTTAGATATCATTTGTATTACTGGACACTCCTTTCTTTTGTTGGCCCCCTTGACATCCATATTCTCCTTAATTTTCTGACCATTCCTTACTAGTTTATGTACACTCTATTTTCTCAGCTAAACCTGATGTTTTCCAGGTATGATAGTGAGTGTCTATAATCCAGCACTTAGGAGATAGAATTAAAACATTAAGATTTTAGACCTAGACTACCAGGCCAGTGTATACTACTACATAATGAGGTTGACTCAAAATAAATAAACAAAACAAAACAAAAGCAACAATATTGATGTTTAATTTTTAAATAGTTGGTCCTTATTAGAGCTCTTACCACATGAAATCTACATGATTCCCCTGAACCTAGTGCAATAGATTGAAAGTCATTTAATTTGGGGCTTATTTTATTGCTTAATTAACAAGATACTCATCTTTATTTCATTCCTTGCCATCTCTCATTTTAAATGTAATAAAAACAGAAAGGAGACCAAGTGTTTTGGCTCATGCCTATAATATCAGCTAGGCAAGAGGCCAAGACGTTAAGGAACATAGTTCAAAGTTAACCTGGGAAGAAAAGTTCAAGAACTCCATCGGCAAACATCTCGATGGGAAGCATGGCTGAAGTTTAGAGTGCCAACTGAGCATGCAAGCTGAACAAGCATAAGGTCCTGAGTCCAAAGCCCAACACTAAAAATATACTCTAAAATCTAAGAGAAGGCTTTCAACAAAAGTAGAGTGAAATTTATGAGGACCATTTCTTCTCTTCTTATTTTTTGAATGTAGGCATGATGCCTGGACCTCTGGCAACCACATTATTACTAAGAGGAGATAATACATACATACATACATACATGCATACATAAAAACTCTCTCAGCTGAAAGTCTGTGGCTCACACCTGTAAGTCCTAGCTAATGAGCAGTCTGAGTGAGAGCCAGAGGTCCAGCCATAAAATTCCATGAAACCATGTCCAGTACATCAGCAGAATGCTAACTGGAGATGTACCTCAAGTGGTAAAGTATCAGCTGTGAGAAACTAAGCCAAGCAGGAGTATGAGTTTAGTTCCTGACTTCAAGCCCCCATACCTAAGCAGAAGAGAACAGAAACCCAAAATGAGGTGGAGATGTCACTAAATTATCCTTTTTGATTAACATATTAATTATACACATTAATGTGTTCATTGTGATTTTCCACACATGTATAATGGCATGTACTGATCTACCTTCCTCTTCTTCATCCTCGATTATAGTCTCTTCTCAATCTTTAGTAATTACTATTCTATTTTTTTTAAGCTTCTGTATATGAGTGAGTAAAGCAATGCCTGAAGCTACTTGTCTCTAGAATTGTTTTTCTATAGGAAAAGGAAACCCTTGTTTGATTTTAGTTACATTTTCTATTATATAATGTTAAAGTTTCAGGAGACAGAAAATGTGTTTTGCTTCCCTCAGTCCCCAAACTGAACTGTCTACCTCATATCTGCATTTGTATGTATCAGAAAAGCCTTAATCCCAGGAGTTTCCCTTCACTTTCTCGGCAAAGCTGCTCTTCCACCTTCTATTAGTGAATGGGAGAGGATAACAATGAAGTGTTATCCTTGCTGCCTCACTCCTGCTTTCGCATTCCCACATCAGGATCAATAAAGATTGTTAATACTGCATACTAAATAGCTCTGACATGGGTCGCCTCGTCCGTACTTCTGCTCTCTTATTTTAGAACATTCCATTGTATTTTTAAAAATGTGAAGCATAAAAATATACAGATGAAGACACATAGATGCATTTACAATCGAATGCCTTATTATAAAGCACAGGTCTCCAATTCTCTCCAACATCTTTGCCACGTGGCAGGCAGAGAAGTATTTCTAAATTGTAAGATTATGCTCTTGCCAATTTTAGTGTTTCAAAAGCTTCCCATTGTGTCATAATAAAGTTCATATTTATGTACTCCTTACATTGCACTTCTTGTACCCTGCTCTGTTAAACTTTTCTTGCCTTGTACTAGAAGTGCCTTTCTGTCTGCTTGACATTGCACTTAGCCCTTTAGCAAACAGCACTTAAACAAACTTGTCTTTACTTCATGTCCCCCTGGGAAACTCTGACCTTTAGTAGGTCAGAGATCATATTTCTTTTACTACTCTGTACTCAGGGCCTAACAATCATTTACAATAATCATAACTGTTTTAATATATATTTATATAAAATAAATGGAGAATCCTAAATGAATGACATTTTTAAAATGTGTTTTGCACTCAAAATTACTTTGTTAAATGCTGAATTAATAATTCTCACTATCAAAAAATTAAGTATAGAAGTCTAGAAAGACTTCATTTCAGTTTTTCTCTATATCAAAGTAACCACGCGATCAGTTTTGTTTGTGAAAAACTATTCTTTTATATGTATATATGCAATAGAATGATGAAATCCATTAAAACAAAAAGATAGTAGAGAGATAAGAAGGAGTAATAGAGGAGGCCAATTTTATTAAATGACATATGCATGTATGAGAAATCATAATGGAACACCTTTGTATAATATATATTTATATGTTAATAAAAATTCCTCTCATGATAGTTTTTTTGTGTACTATACATTGGGTGGCCCTATAATTTATTTCTTGCCATGAAATCCTACCACAAACTTAGTGACTGAAAACATGTTTATTAAACTCATATTTCTATAGATCAGCAATCTGACACAAAATGGATTGATGCTATAAGTAGACCTTCACAAGTTTATTTTCCAATTTAACAAAACAGTTTATGAATACAATGCAACTTGATAATGTCACCCCTTTCTACATTCTCACTCATCCCTCCCCTACCTACCCCTTTCCTCAATGTTGCCCAAGTATATTCTCACCTGAATCCATGGTGTTCTTTCAAGTTCATTTCTTTTCACTGGCAGAATTTAGTTCCTTACATTTTCTAATACTAAGATCTCTACTTGCTGGGTACCAGCTTCTTACAGCAGCTCAAGTCTATCTCATGAGTCTGTCTCATTAAGTCAACAATGATGAAGTACTATTTGTGAAGTCCTCCCCTTGTTTCAAATCTCCTTAACTCCTTCTGCCATTGTCTAGAGAAAGTTCTCAAAAGTGATTCCCAGTCCCAACTGGATAATCTTTACATATTAAGTTTACATCATATAACATAACTGCAGGAATGATATTTTGTATGTGTGTGTTGTTGGAGCTATTGAGACAAGTAGATAGGGTGATAGGTGACACTAAAATAATGGAAAAATAATATTAGAAAGAAGCCAGAGTCTGGAATTAAGACAGTGCCTGGAATCAAGATTATAACTCGCTAGAGCATCAAGGATGATTTAACTATTCAGGATTATAAACTCACTCTTAGACTAATGGTCTCCACTTTTGTATTACAACATCAAAATAGGAACTTTGCAAAATCTTTAAAGGTTGCAATGTGATCCATATCCCTCAGCCCAAGAGGGTATAAATACTCTAGTGCATAAGACTACCTTTTAAGCCTTTCAGATACCACACTGCTTGTAAAGGGATCTTCTTTTTGTTGTTGTTGTTGTTGTTTGTTTGTTTTTAATTTCTTATTTCTCTCTGACTTGTCCTGCTTTGCTAAATAAATACATGCTGGCTTTCCATCATATGGGTTTCATTGTGTGAAATCATGCATTCTTTCTTTTATTTTTCCACTTTTTTTTTAGCAACAATTAGTTGTGAAAGGGAGTTTCTTTGTGGTTTCTCCATATATGCATACAATGTACCTTGATCAGATTCATCCACTTGATCACTCACTCCCTTATCCCTACCACTTCCCAAGGCAATCTCAACAAGCTTCATAGTTCTGTTACACACATTCTTCTCAATGTTTATTGATTATCTCTATTTCTCCTTCTCTGTCATTGCCTAACTTTCTGTTAGTATCTACATACAATATATAGTTCCTTTCTACATTATGAAAATTCACATATGTTATTTGCTTTGTAAATGTTTTCTTTAGGTCTGAAAATTAAATATTAACTTCATTGTGCTTTTAAGGAAGTCCATGATAATATTGATGTAATTAAATTCATTAATATAAAAATTGTACTTATAGTTCTGGATCTAATATATTTGTTGAGATAATCTTTTTTACTCCAATAATGTATCTATTTTAAAACATTATAGAAATTTTAAATATAGTTAATAATATTAGATTATCTGAAAGTTATTTTATATAAAGGAAGGTGGCTTCATTATGGTATTGTAAACTCGATTTCATTCATTACATTGATACATTTTAAAATTCTCGTAAATTTACTACAGTATTTGAATGTTTCAAAGACAGCTACATTTTAAATTTGTATTAGTATTATTAATACCTAAGGATCAATATTATGAAAAAGAGAGGGGAGAGTTCAGTCACATTCTGAAAACAAAATAATCACAACAAAATTTTGACCAAGGACTCATGATTACTTTCTATAAAAATTCTGGTATTTAATTATGTGTGCTTACACTTACATTCTCTCCCTTTCTCTCCTTCATCCTCTTTCCCCCTTTACACACATGTGCGTATGTATTTATATCCATTCTCAGAATAACTTAAATAAGCCAGGCACAAGTGGCTTATACCTGTAACCTTGCTACTTAGGAGGGTCATATTTGAGGTTCTCTATTAGATGCCAACCTGAGAAGATAAATCCAGGAGATTTATCTCCATTTAACCTGCAGAAGACCAAAAGTGGAGGCATGGCTCAAGTGGTAGAGTGCCAGTAATGAGTAGAAAAGTCCAAGTGACAGTGTAAGGCCCTAAGTTCAAGCCTCTGTACAATACCAAAATTGAATAACATAAATCAATGTTTTATGTATAATATGCAAGATTATTTTTAATGATTAAAATATGAATAGAACTAGTGGCCTATTAATGTGGAGTGTTGGCAAGTTCAGCATAATTCAGAGTAAGTCATGAATTAAAAGGAAAGTTAGTGTCATCTCCTTTATTGTTTTGTTCGTCATTATCAACCATGATCCTTCCCTACCTAGAGGGCATTTTAGGCAGTTCCTTTAGACTTTCTGTACATATGAAACAACAATAATGTTCTTTGATATTTATTAATCACTTTCTGTTGTTGAATATGCAGCATCACTGAGAACCTTAATTTTACCTTGAAGTTAATATCCTTTTGTACTTCCATTTCAAACTTTGACAAGGCCACATTAGGAGAGATATATGATCTCTGTTTACACTCCTCCCTAATCTTATCTACTTCTATTTAGGGGTATTGTCATGGATAGAGTGAGGAAGAATCAGAGGAAGGGTGTAAAGGGCCTATTTAACTTGGGTTCTGTAATACTTCATTGACATAAGAAGACTGGCATGAACTCTGTTTTGGAAAGTAATATGAATAATTGATCTTCTGCTGGGCTTGAGATTTCTATGAGCATTTTATCCATGGGTATGTCCTAAATACATCCCTTTTATGAACTACATGCTTTTTGGCTTATTTTCTAATATTTCTAAATACTTGCCTATTGACTTTTTATTGCTGGAATCTCACCCTGTCCTATGGCCCTCTTATATAAAATTGCATTAAGGTAACTATACCATGGGTGTTAATTGTCCATTAGGAAGCTGGCATTTATCTAAGGGGTAGTAAAAATACTGTTGTGTTTTTAATTTCAAATTCCAGTTATCTATATTGATATTTAAGAAACAATTGACTTTTATATATTGATCCTATATCTTGCAACTGTGCAATATAATCACTTCTTAATTCCAGGAAGTTTATTGATTCTTTGGGATTTTCTACATAAATAATCATCTCTTCTGTGAACAAAGACAATTTGATTTCTTCCTTCCCAATCTTTATAGCTTTTATTTTCCTCTCTTATTGTACTGCATTAGATAGGACTTCTGGGGTTTATTGAATAGAAACTTCATTGCATTCAACATTTTCCATGAAAAAAGTCATGTGAACACTAGCTTTCTTCACATTTTCAAATCAGAGAATCAAAATCTATACATCATTATGTCTATTAGAAAGAAACTATATACATAGAAGTGTCTACAGAAGGATATCCTATTAACTCGGGCACATTATAGCATTGTTTTGTCAGGTAATATTGTGGCATAAAATACAGTATATTAATGGAATTAAGATAATTTATATTAGTGAAAAATCCACAGGAAGTATCGACTTATGTAAACAATCATAGTTTGCAACAGAATTGTATGCATCTTTTCTGGAAGAAACTTAGGAATGTTGGATCGGTTGGTTTCTCACATCTCACTCTTAAATTGTATCGCTCTCCTGAAGTCACTATCTTTTATTTCCTGGAGTCACTAAACTCTATTTCCAAGCACAGTAACCATCCTAACATAAGGTAAGAATATTACAAGGATTCTATAGTCAGTTTCTACAGATGTTAAGACATCATTATTCCCAGCAACTGAAATAATCACCCACCTCCATTGAAATAAAAATAGAAATAAAATATTAAACCTTGCTCATGTAATTGTAACCCCTCTGTATGGTATTTTCACAATAAAAAATAAAAAAATAAAAAATTAAGCCTAGAATTTTGCATATTTTTGAAAGACAAACATAATATACTGTATTAAATATTTGAATCAAATTAATGTATACATGAAGTATACAGTTCAGATTGGGAACACATGGCAACATCGAATGTAGTTAATAATTTGAAGCTCAGAATAAGAGTTCTTAATTTCTTTCTTTCTATTTTACCAAGTATAATTGTGTGTCATTTTCTGAGGAAGTATAGCCTTCAATAATGAATTATATTCTGCCGTAGACATTGTCTCATCTATAGTCATTAGACTATTTCAAGGTTATTATGGCTAGAAAATGGATGGCTGTAAAGTTAAAAAGAAGGGGATGGAATGGGAATATGGTGGAGAGAGTGACTCTGTTCAGAGTGCCTTGTGTACATATATGGAAATACCAGAGTGAAATCTCCTGGTATTATGAGTATATATTAACTCAAAAATAAAATAAAGAAATCTACCAGAAAATATAAAAAGCTCAATACTGTTCTATTCCAAATCTAGGAGGCTGTAAGCCTTTAATTTTCCACATCAGATAAACGAAACATAAAACCATAAAATGTTTATTTTATATACTGATATTCTTCAAAGTCTCTAAGGACAAAGTATGAAGTTAGCATAGCTTATTTTGTCATGATACTTTTTCTGAAGTTAACTACAACTGCAATAACATCCCTTTCTCCTTAGCCAGTGTGATAAAGTTTTGTATTTTCTCTTAGTAAGAAAAGAATGGGGGCTGGGAAGGTGGCTCTAGTGATAGAGTGCTTGCCTTGCATGTATGAGGCTCTGGGTTCAATTCCTCAGCACCGCATAAGCAAAAAGAAAAAAGCCGGAAGTGGCACTGTGGCTCAAGTGGTAGAGCGCTAGTCTTGAGCTTAAGAGCTGAGGGACAGCACCCAGGCCCAGAGTTCAGGCCCCACAACCAGACCAAAAAAGAAAAAGAAAAAGAAAAAGAAAAAGAGTGGTAATGATAAACAAATCCATATATATAAGATAATATAGATCCTTTATTACCAATGTGTATTCCAGGAAGCAATTGTCACAGAGCACCTTACTTGGGAAGAACTTGCGTTGTCATAGATTCCCCATTGTTTTGTTTACATTTTAATAAGATAACGTGAAGATTCAAAAGCACATTGAACTTTGCAAAACATTGGAGGAAATTTTGTTTTGGGGATCTCTAAATGAGCAGAATCAACATTAGGATCACTTACTAGGCACTTATTAAAGATGTAATTCTGTCTCTGCCCTGAAAACCACTGCTATGGTTTGGATATGGTTAGAGTATTTTCCTTAAGGCTTCTTAAGTCAGAATTTGAACCCCGTTGTGAAGTATTAAGAAGAAGGACTCTTAATTAATTATGGCATTTAAGGTGGAGCCTTTGGCAGGTGATTAGAATTAGATAAAGTCATTACAGTGGAGCCACTATGATTAAATCCACACTGTGATCAAATTTGGTTAGTGTTGAAAGTTTGAATTTCATAAGAAGAGAGACCAGAAAGGACACATATACTTTCACACTCTGTTTCATACCAGTTAATTTCCTATGTCACTTTTGGGCTCTAGTAGCAAAAAATCCATCTCCGAACATGAGCCCTCATTCTTGAACTTGTAGAATAGTGAGCCAAAAGATTCCTTTTTTCTTTAGAACTCACCTGATTTGTGGTCTGATTTGCCAACAGACTAATTAATATGCTCACTGCTTAGAAACTCATCTGGTGGGCTCTAGCCATCTGTGATTTAATAAGGTCTCCAGTGGATTCTGATTGATAAGAAAATATTCAAGACCACAATTCCAGAGCATTGACACATTAAGAATGGCTACTTACAGAAGTAAATTGTTCAGTGCACCTTAAAAACATGGAAAGGGGTATTTGTAACCGTAGAGCCTCTTGGCTTTCTTCCAACTTGTATAATCCAGAAATTCAAGAAGTTTCTAAACATGTCCTATGTGTGCTTTTCAGATTAGGTCATTAACTTGTTTCATGTCTTTTGACAGCAAATCCTTTGGTACCAATTGGCTTAATTAAAGAATTTTGCTCCATTACTTTAGCTATCCTAACCTGTGAAATTTCATACTACTAGGACATCAGGTTGTACAGTAATTTTAATTAGCTGCCTATAATATGAAGAAGATCATTGACTTACTGGAATTACTTCAGTAATTTAAAAGCTTCTGTGAAATTGAACTCTAGATCTTCTCTCCCCTACCCCAACTCAGTTCCCAGATGTCCCCTGTTTAACTGTTTGTATATATGAAGTGATGTGTATACTTTGGTTAAAAACTATGTTTGAGTGTGTGATTAATTGTTGCTTCAGACTATAGCATATCTGTTATTTAAAGAAAGTGTTTTCCAATGGTTTTTGTGTACTTTCCAGTTCAAGAAGGAACAGTTTTAAATGTCAAAGTAAAAATGTGTGTGTGTGTGTGTGTGTGTGTGTGTGTGTGTGTGTGTGTGTGTGTGTGTGTGTGTAAAGGTATGAGTGTTTGCCCATAATGATCATATGGTGAAATGAGATACTTTTAAAATCAAAGTAGTTACAATAGTTTTTGTTATTTTAAGATAGACTCTAGTGTTATTCAAAGAATAAACAATGAATTGAAGGAACAGCTAGGCAAGAATACTCAACTATTCAAATAACTTTTCTGCTGTTATTTAAAGCATTTTCTAGCCTTAAACAAAAGAAAATTGCTCTTTTCTGAAATTCCTTTCCAGCCATATAACTCATAGTTCATTTTGCTCTTACTGCATTAAATTATTTGCTTTTACTTTCAACAATATTTACTTTCGTTCAGACCATGAAATACTCATTCTTCCTTGTGTGTAGGTGTTGATAGTCTTGACACCTAAAATAAGTGATCAATTTTTGTACATTTGAGAAAATATTAAGCTTATTCAGTCTCACTAACCCACAAGAATCCCCTATTAGTTATGACACATTTTCTATATTCAACAGGGGAGCATATTAATGTGACTGTCTCAGAGTTAACAGCTTTATATGTGCCCTGAAGATGTGTCAAGACTTTTCTTCAAATTGTCCAAACAAAGTGAGAATCAGAAAGAAGAAAGGAAACCATTCCTCTGGGAATTTTTCTGTCACATTAAAAATATTTTTGGCACATTCTGAGCATGTGGAAACATTATAGTCATACTAAAATTTGAACTAATAGATGCAAACAGATAAGAGTTATTAATTAATATCTTTCATAACAGGGAAGTGTAATGAATCATTAAGCCAATCAAGAACCTACCTTTAGAAAAAAATCTTGTAGCGTAGAAATATTGATTGAATTAAAGAAATTACTGGAAACTAAAAGATGGGTACAATTCCATTTTAACAGAGCTGGTAAACAAATTCAGTTTACCTCATAAGCATGCAGCAGTGACTGTTATAAAATAAGAAACACTCAACTTGTAAATAAATGAAAGTGTACACATAACTCAAATAGTTAAGTCACAATTTAGAAAGTTAGGTTTTTTGTGCTATACTAAAAATATAAAGTTTTAAACACATCAGTAGATGTGTTTCTACATTTCTTATCTGTCATTTAAACTATGCATCAATCTTATTTCATTGGTAGAAGATGAAACTTCTTTTAGGTATTAGTAGGGACCATGAGACTAGCATGCATGCATATTTTCCTTTTATTTATTTTAACTTTTTACTACTAAAGTATAGCATAGCCACAGTAAAGGGGGACAGACATAAATGTAATAACTTGTTTAATTTTTACTAAGTGAATGCAGACTTGGAATTAGCACTCTTATCAAGAAACAGTGCTGGTATCATTGCCCCAGTTTTTTTTCCCTTTGTAATTGTTCCTCACCATTCTGTCACTTAATAATAACTGGCCTCTCTTCATTTTAACCATTTATTTTTGAGGATATGTTGCTGAATTTTGAAGTCAGAACTTCGAACTTGCAAAGGAAGGGCTCTACCATCTGAGCCATACCTTCAAACATTTTTTGCTTTATTTTTAAGTAAACAATGTCATTTTTGCCCCCGGAGCAGCCTTAGACTATGATCCTCTTATGTACACCTCTTGTGTAGCTAGAATCATAGGCATGTACCACCACACCTAGCTTGTTAGCAAGATAGTCTCCCTAACTTTTTGCTTGGCCTGATATCAAACTGTTATCTTCCTGCCTCTACTTTCTAAGTAGCTGTGATTGTAAGCAGGAGCCACTGCACCTGGATTTTACTAGCCTGTCTCTGACCAGCGAATAGTTTCATTTATTTTATTCTGATTTTAAAAAATTGAATAGAAGCTGGGTGCTGTTGGCTCAGGCCTCTAATCCTAGCTACTTAAGAGGCTGAGGTCTAAGGATCACAGTTGGAAGCCAGCCAGGAAGGAAAGTTTGTGAGACTCTTATCTCCAACTAACTACCAGAAAACCAAAAATGGAGCTGTGGCTCAAAGTGGTGGAGTGCTAGTCTTGAGCAGAAAAGCTCAGGGACCCTGCCTAGGCCCTGAGTTCAAGCCCTGCCACTGAAAAAAAAGAAGAAAAAATTAAATAGAAAAAAATCCTCAAAAGACTCCACATAGAGCTCTCCTATAACCCAGCAATCCCACATTTGGACATTTACCCAAATTATCACAAATAAGACCATACTAAAGCTACTAGCACAACTATGTTTATTGTAGCATTATTTACCATAGCTAAGATATGGAACTAACCCAGATGCCCCTCAGTACATGAATGGATCAAGAAAATGTGGTATATATACACAATGGAATTCTAAGCCTCCATCAGAAAGAATGACACTGCCCCATTTGTTAGGAACTGGAAAGACTTGGGAAAAATTATATTAAGTGAAATAAGCTAGGCCCAAAGAAACATAGGTCCCATGGTTTCCCTTATTTGCAATAACTAGTATATGTCTGAGACAAGCAGAAAAGGTTAGATAGTTGATGTTAGGTGAAATGAACCCCAAGATAAGTATTCAAATGTTTTTGTTTTCATGCAATTGTTTCTAACATATTTATAAGATGATTTCTTTTTTGCTTTGTATGTCCCTCCCCCACTGTATAACCCCTGCTTTCACTGTATTTGATGTTGGTATAATTTGTGGAGGGGAAGGAAAAAAACAAATGGTTTAAATTGGGACACAGGTGGACCCATTGCAACAATGAGATGTACAAATCGTTATGTCGAAAAACAAACTTTACAACTTTGGCTGGGGGAGGTGGAAGGTGGGGGAAGATGGGAAGGGATAGGAAGGGGAAACAAAGGAGGAGGCAACAATGCTTGATAAGAAACATACTCATTATTTTGCCCATGTAATTGTAACCCCTCTGTATGGTATTTTCACAATAAAAAAATCAAAGCAATCAGCAACCATGGTATTCAATCATGGTAATCTTGAATACCATGCTCATTTATATCAGTAGCAGTGTTTTCATGCTTTGTTTTGTAGTCTAGCCTAGCTACTAAAATATATCAAGATAACTTTTCATCTAACACTTCTCACAGGGTGATTCATGGACCATGAAAAAATGGCCAAGACACTTTTGGGAGAGGGTGGGTGAGTGGCAAGGTCAAATCTATTTCATACTAGTACTAAAACATTATTCACCTTTTTACTCACTCTTTGAAATGTTTATTGGGGTTTTCCAGAGGTTGTTCAGCCTGTAATAGAACAGTAGACTGAATGCAGAGGAAATATGAGAATCTAGTTGTCAATTATTAAGCCAAATATTAAGGAGATTTGCAAAATGCTGAGCAACACAACTCCTTTCACTATCTTCTTTAGGAAGTAGAATTTTGTAATATTATCTTTGTAAATGTAATAAATTTATCATTGTCATTCTACAATGACTTATAAATATTTTAAATGTCACTATCATTTACTAACACATGCATACTGATACATCCTACTCCAACAAAGGATTTTGGACAGTGTTATATCATTTTACATATGGAAAAAGGACCTATCTATGAATGCTAAACAGAATTAAAAATGTTGACTTTGTCTCCCCTTCTAGGTTATATGTGTCTTAGGTTAGAACATTATCCTATTTGACAAATACTATATCTCTTACAGTATTTATTACAGTATCTCATCCATAGTAAGAAAGAAAATTCATATTGAATGGTTACTAATCACTATGCAAAAATGTATTTTACATATCTATTATGTGCTAGACATAATAGTTATATACTTTCTATTGACATGTTTCATTTGTGTTTCTTAAGGTGGCTTCATGTAAAACCTTACATCCACCAGGCACCAGTGGCTCTTGCCTGTAATACTAGCTACTTAGGAGGCCATGATCTAAGGATTATGCTTGAAAGCCAGCACAGGCAGGAAAGGACCTGAGACTTATCTCCAATTAACTACCTAAAGGCTGCAAGTAGAACTGTAGCTGAAGTGGTAGAGTGCTAGCCTTGATCAAAAAAGCATCAGGGCACTACACTGGCCATAACAAAGAGATAAAGGAATGTAAAGAATCTCTAAAAATGTAAAAAGTAAGAGTAATGAACCAGCAAATACTTTAATCTTGTTATTCTAGGCCATTTGTAGGTTAGTACAAAATTTTTTGAACTCGCATCAATAATTACTGGTCTAAGAGTAAGAAGAAAGCCTCCAATGAATTTAAGCTTAGTCAATGGTCTGAAAGCAAGTATCCTGAAATTTCCATCTAATGATCTTACTCATTGCATAGAACAACAACTACTGGTCTAGACAGAATGCAGGTACGGCCCTGATTGCCCACATCAACATTAGGCAAACTCACAGGCTTTGAATGGATTTATAAAGAAAATTGAAATTACAGATAACAATTATTTTTATCTCTTAGTAGCTCATATAAATTTGAGGAAAATTATATTGTAAAAGAAAATAAAATGAATAAAAACTGAAGATTACTGTAAGTCAAATTTTGTTTTATAATTTATATTTGAAAACAATCATGAAATAAGTTCATTAAACATATTTCAGTGCTTCCTCTATATGAAGTACTGCTGTAAGAATTCAAATATAAATATTTGTTTTCTAATAATTTCAATAATTTCAATGACTCAATAATTCAATAATAATTTCAAAAATTTACAATATTATTCAGCAATACTATATTAAATTCACTACCTATTCTCTAATCCTTTAAAACAACCCTTCATTGTATGTTTTATTGTGCTTCTTTTACAGATGTTACAGGTTCAGAGAAATTAAGTTTAAGTAGAACAAATTTATAGAGCTAATAAGTGACAACAATTGGAGATAAAAATCCTCTTCTTTGTGACTCTGAAGCATTGCTTAGTTACAGTCTTACTATTGTATATTCAGTTCCTCTGAACTGTGTCTTTTAGACTTAAAAAAGAACTTACAAATGACACTTATGAAATATTAATAGAATAACCATATATAAGTTATTTGCCAAATCAGGATACTTTTGAAAATGGCAGCATGAAATAGTACCTTACAAGAGTGAACCAGAGGTAATGTTGGGTAAGTGAGCATCAACCCGCTGAGGATTGAAATGCAGCTGCATGAATAAACTAAACTGCATAGTGTCTACACATATTTTAGTGAAAAAATTTCTTTTGCCAAAAGTTAGAATCTAGGGCTGGGAAGGTGGCTCAGTGGTAGAGTGCTTGCCTGTCATGCATGAGGCCCTGGGTTCAATTCCTGAGCACCACATAAGCAGATAAGGCTGGAAGTAGGGCTGTGGCTCAAGTGGTAGAGCGCTAGCCTTGAGCTGAAGAGCTGAGGGACAGCACCCAGGCCCAGAGTTCAAGTCCCACAACCGACAAAAAAAATTAGAATCTATAGATACTAATTATTAGTTTTAATTGATCAATTTTAATTATTTTTGACATGTCATATAAGCATACAATATACTTTGATCAGACACACCCCTTACATCACTGTCCTTCTTCTTTCCTCCTTCCCAAACCAATCTCAATGAGCCTCATTGTTCCACTTTCACACATGTATATAAAGTATTTTGACCACATTTTCCCTCCTTTACTCTGTCCATTCAGCCCCCCCCCCCCAATCGTACTTGCAATCTCTAAAATGTGAGCCCAATTAAAGTCTTGCTCCTTTTAAAGTATTTCTTTCAGGTATTTTTGCAACACTGAAAAGCTGAGTAGTATATAATCTGTTCACATGTAAAGAAAATAATTAGTTGATAATTATCAGTGTTAGTAAAGACATTATCTCTGACAAAACCAAGAGGAAAATGATATAACAATCCCTAAGTATGTCTGAAATGTTCCATTTGTGATCTAGTTGTATCCTGGGTATTTTCATTTTTTATTTTTATTTTGCCAGTCCTAGGTATTGAACTAGGTGCCTGGGCACTTTGTCTGAGCTTGTTTAACTGAAAGGTAATGCTCTACCACCTGAACCACAGTGCCTCTTCAGGCTTTTTTGGTAATTTATTGGAAGTAAGAGTCTCATGGTCTTTTCTGCTTTGGCTGTCTTTAAACCATAATCTCAGATTTCAGCCCCTTGTTAAAATGGCTTTTTTATACTTGCTTTCTTTCATAAACTGTTTAACTATATAAAGTTTAATAATCACTAAAATGTAGCTAAAAATCATATAAAACATAAAGTGATGCTGGGTGCTGGTGGATCATGCCTAGCTAATCAGGAGGCTGAGATCTGAGGATTGTGGTTCAAAGCTCACCTGGGCAGTGAAGTGTGTAAGACTCTTCAATTAAGCAGAAATTGAGCTAGTCTTGAACAAAAATGTTCAGGGACTGTGCCCAGGTCCTGAGGTCAAGCCCCACAACTGACACATAGAAAAAAAATAAAGTGAAATAAATGGAATAAAAATAGAATTTGAATAAAACAATGAATGATAATAAAGAAGCTAAAACAAATTAAAAGAAATCATGTAAAGTAGAAAAAAATAGAATGACAAAATATATTTAAACAGGTAAGTTATTACCTTGAAGATATATAAGCTAATTTGTGTATTTAAAATATAGATTTAAAACAAGCAAACTCAGTTATATTTTATTATAAAGACACTCATAAGCTGAAACAATGGTAAAGACTGAAAATGCAGAGGACATTTTGTATTAGACATGTGTAAAAAGGAAAAAATATATAAATAAGGTAAAGCTGAAGTCAAGAACAAGAGGGAACAAAATTGATGAAAGTTGTTAAAAATTCTACAAGTGTCTTCAAGAGTAAAGAACTCCCAGAATGAATCCTGCATCTGTAAACTGCACAGCTGCGAAATATATAATGTAAAGGAGAAATAAAAAATATATAATGCAAATATGAGAAATTCTTCAAATTTAGGAGAGTTAAGCAATGTAAGAAACCAGTGTAACATATAGGAACAAGAGAGAATGGACCTAAAAATTGGCGATTATTACTTCTAAAACAAAGGTAATAACAACTAGTAGAAACAGTAAAGGATTTAAGAGAGCAATCTGTATGATCTTGAGCAAAACAATAGCAATAAAATCATGCAATTTCAAGGTTGAAAAAGGAATATAATATAAATATTCAATTGCGATATGACAAACAATAAAATAATTGCAAATACTTTTTCCTTGATGCTGAATAAGAAAGGCTAAATTTGGGGAGGAAAACATCTGACTTTTTACTTGTTATAAATAGGTAAAAATTCATCGTATGTTAACATGTCAATGCACTAAAAAGTTATCTTCTTGCAAAAAGGACTCAAAGCAATTGCTACTAGAGCAGTCTTCTATATAAAACTATCCTAGCGTTCAGGTGGTACTCAAAATTGTGATAGAAGTTTTTAACAGACAGAATAGAGCTGTACCTTGTTTCCACAGTTTTCCTTTCTTTTGTACAATTTAAGTTATTCTCAGTTAACTGTGATCTTCAAATATTAAATTAAAATTTCTTTTTTTCTATTTGTTTCTGTGCCCCTAATGGGACCTAAACTCAGGGCCTTGTTCTTGCTTAGCTTTTTCACTAATGGCTGGTGCCTTCTACACTTGAGCCATACCTCGATTTCCTAAATTGAACATTTTAGAAATAAATATTTTCTACATTTTAAATTGCATACTGATTTGAGTACTGCAGTCCATTTCCATGCTGTTGTGCTCTGTCCATCAAAAAACATGAGTCATCTTTTTTCCAGAGTATACACACTATACATTGTCTGCCATTTGTTGTTTTGTAGTTTGTCCAGGTTATCACATCAGTTGTTATGCTATAGCAGTGCTTGTGTTCTCATTACCCATCCTTAAAGTATTGTATCATCCCACGTCATCACAAAAAGAGGTGACTACAAGGTAGTGAGATATTTTGAGAAAGAAAGTGGTTTAAATCAGGGCTCAGCACGCTTCCTGGTTTTTGGAAATAGTGTTTATAAAACACAGTCATGACTGTGTTTGGCTAATTTCAGAAACAAAAACAGAGTTGAGTAATGGTGACAGGTATGTGTGGTGTTAAAAAGGAAACTATTTGTTACAGGATTTTTATTTTTTAACAGAAAACTTTTACCCACCCCTGCTCAAGGCATGAACACCATGCTTCCTTTTACCATTACAAAGTTTTCATTTTTATCCCACAGAAAATAAACTAAAAGCTATTAAAACCCTACTACAACACCTGGTTAACAAGGTTGGTTCTTTATTTTTAAAAGGTTAAAACAGAAATTGAATTAAGGAACACTGGGAAACCTTATTGAACAGCATTTCTTTGTAATGATTTCCTGCCTGTGGAGGCCAGGCTTGAACATATTTTATAGCTGTCTTTCAATTATAAATGTATGAATGCAAAGACAAATTTTCTATAAAATTACAGTTTTAGTCTTGGATATTTTTATGTCCTAGTGATAGAAATTTAAATCTTTGTAAACAGTTTGAAAAATAGGTTTCAAGGGCTTTTAAAATGGGGGATAAATCTTGCTGCTACCTGGGGCATGTTTTAAGTAGGCCTATTAGGAATTGTTGAAATAAAGCTTTGCATCTTCGAAAATACTCCTGCTTTCAATAATAAATCATAAAGTCCAATTGAGATGCAGCATACTGAGATGTTAACTTTCCATTATAATCAGATGTTTTAAAATTACTTCTAAATTTTGTTACTTTTAAAATATCTAAAAGAAAATATAATGGTAGAAACTTCCTTTCCACCTGATTTTTATATCCAAAAGATTAACCCCATTTAAAGGTAAAATTGTTCTAGTACTTAGGGCCAAGAAGAAGCCAGAAATGATACTTTAGTTTTCAAAGTCTTTGTACTTGTAAAACTTTAAATAATAATATGATGTTTGCCAATGACATCCTCAAAGTTACAATGAATTGTTTTTAATTCACATAGGGACACATGTATTTTACAATCTGTTAACAATTTACACTGAGATGAGAGTCTTTCCATTAAGTTGGCAGGTCATCTGTGCTTGGTTGCAGTGATGCAGTGATGTGCTCACTACATCCAGTCTTCGCTCTCATTAGAACTATATAGCAAGGAGTAAAAGGCAGGTATTAAATGGGTCTTCATAAATAAATTGCTTTATTGCCTACAGATTTCAGAGATTATCTCCTATGCCTTTTTGGCTCCCAGATGCTAATGTTTTGCTTCTGTGCATTCAGTGAGTTTATACGAATGGTTTGATAGGTCCATCGTATTATCCCAGTCATGTTATTAAAACTTTGTTAAAAACCTGGCTGATTTCTCCTTAAATTTAATTCATGGTAGATATAAATTCATGGTAGATATATACTCAATAAGGGTGAATGCATACATACCTTCTTCTAAGAATAGCTTTATGAAATTTCATCTATTTGGATTCATTTTCATTCTTTGTTCTCCAAAGGCTAACTTATGAATTGTGCATGCATAATTTATTCAACTTACTCTTTTTGTTAAAATAGAAACGATTGAGGCTGTGTGTGCACGTATATGTGTGTGCATGCACCCGCACGTGTGCAAATGCTCTGCTCTGGGAGCACTGCATTCTGCTTCTAGGCCTTGAACTCAGGGCCTGAGCACTGTCCCTGAGCTTTTTTGCTCAAAGCTAGCACTCTACCACTTAAACTACATCTCCACTTGTGGCATTTTGATGATTACCTTAAAATAAAGGTCTTATAGGCTTTCATGCCCAGGCTGGCTTTAAAATGAAATCCTCAAATCTCTGCCTGCTGAGTAGCTAGGATTTCAGATGTGAACTGCTGATGCCCAGAGTGATGCTTTTAAATACCTGTAGAATATAATATACTCTCATTTCAAACATTAATGGCCTATTCTAGCAGCTATCACTTATTTTTAATATTTTTATTATAAAGATACTGTACAAAGGAGTTACAGTTACATGAGTAAGGTAATGAGTACATTTCCTATTGAGCATTGTTACCCCCTTCTTTGTTTCTCCCCTACCCTCCCATTCCTCCCCAACTCCCCCCTCAAGTTGTAAAGTTTGTTTTCAACATAGTGTCTTGTACATATCATTGTTACAATTGTTCAACCTCTATTCTTGTTTCAGCATTTTGTTATTTCCCTTCTCCTCCCCAAATTAGAAATGTATATACAAGATGCAGGGCACTGGAATCAAATACAGTGAAAACGGGGGTTATACCATGGGGAAAGAACACACAAAAGAACAGAAAAATCACATAGTACATTAAAAATAACAGTGACAAAGAAAAAAACTTCTTGTGTCCCTATCTTGGGGTTCATTTTGCTTCGCATCATCTTATATGTTCATAAGTACATAGCTTTTGACCTTTTCTGCTTGTCTGGTAAGATTATCCTAGACATATACTAGTTATTGCAAATAAGGGAAACCATAGGGCCTATGTTTCTTTGGGTCTGGCTTACTTCATTTAATATAATTTTTCCCAAGTCTTTCCATTTCCTAACAAAGGGGGAGACATAGAATTCATATATATATATATATATATATATATATATATATATATATATATATGCCACATTTTCTTGATTCATTCATCTACTGAGGGGCATCTGGGTTGGTTCCATATCTTATCTATGTTGAATAATGCTGTGATAAACATCATTGTGCTGGTAGCTTTAGTATGGCCTTGTTTGTGATCATTTGGGTAAATGTCCAGAAGTGGGATTACTGGGTCATAGGGGAGCTCTACGTTTGGTCTTTTGAGGAACCTCCATACTGCTTTCCAGAGTGATTGAGCAAGTTTACACTCCCACCAACAATGCAGTAGGGTTCCCTTTTTGCCACATCCCCTCCAGCATCTGTTGTTATTAGAGTTCTTGATTATAGCCATTCTAACTGGAGTGAGGTGGAATCTCAATGTTGGTTCTTTGGGGATCTTTTACTGGGGGTTTAATTTTTTGAATTCTAAGTACATTTTAGAAATGAGGCCCTTGTCTGTTGTGTGGCCAGTGAAGATCTTCTCCTAATCCATGGAATTTCTATTGCTTTTGCCCAGCTATCACTTATAGAAGTATCAAATTTGTTCAAGTACTAAGGTATGTTCTTTGCCCATAACTTTAAAAGTGAGGGTTTAAAAAATATTTACAGTTCAGTGACTAACAGAAAGCAAAATTATGGTATGTTTTTAAAGAATTCTGTGGTTTAAAAATAACAAATTTAGTATGTTATGGTTGTATGGGTAATTAGATTAACACAGGTTTCATTGGCTTAAAGTCAGGGTGTCAGGAGGGCTGTGTTTCTTTAGAGGCTCTAGGGGAGAACCTGCTTCCAGCCTTTTCCACCTTTTAGATGCAACTTGCATTTCTTAGCCCATGGTCTGTTTCTCTATATTCAAAAGCATTAGTGCTGAGTTACTTTAATACCTTTTCATATAGGCACATTTCCTTCTCCGACTCTCCTCTTCTGCTACCCTCTTCCTTTCTAATGACTCTTGCATTACATTGCAGCTACATGAATTATACACAATAGTCTCTTTATCTAAGGATCATCTGGTTAAGATCCTTAATGCCATCTGAAACTTCAGTTCCCTCGTGCCATGTAATAGCATATTGACAGATTCTGGGGATTTTAACTTGGACATCTTTGGAAAGAAGCTCTTATTCTCCATGCCATCACACTTCTTACGAACTCTTATCCTTCAAAATTCTCATAAATTGGTATTCTTTCTCCAAGCATGTAATTCTAATCCTTCAAGCATTTATACATGCTATGATAAAGTTTTAATGCTACTTTTAGGGAAATTATTATGGAATTTTTTTCTTTTGTTTAATTTTATTGTAAAATTGAAGTACAGATCGGTTACAGTTATATAAGTAAGGTAATGAGTACATTTCTTGTTGAACATTGTTACCCTCTCCTTCGTTTTTCTCCTATTTTCCCTCCCCCTCGCTTTCCCCCACCCCAATGTAAAGTTCATTTCCAACATAGAATCTTGTGAGTATCACTGTTGCATTGGTTCCTCCTTTATTCTTTGTCTCACAGTTTTGTGATTCTTCTTCCCTTCCCCAAATCAGATAAACACAGATACAAGACATGGTGGACTAAAATAAAAGACAGTGACAACAGGGGATAAACAAAAGTAAAACAAATAAAGAGAAAAGAAATAACTTCACACAGTACATTAAAAACAAAACAAAAAAACTCTTGTTTCCATATCTTGGAGTTCATTTCAATTGGCGTCATTTTATATGGTTATATGTACTTGGCTATTGAGCTGTTATGATCCTTTGCTAGGACTATCCTAGACATATAGTAATCATTATAAATGAGGGAAATCATGGAGCCTATGTTTCTTTGGGTCTGGCTTACTTCACTTAATATGATTTTTTTTCCCAAGTTTCTCATCACCCTGTACTAGAAACAACTCCAAATGGATCAAAGACCTCTAAAGGTAAGAGTAGATACCCTGAAAATATTTCAGGAACAGATAGGAATATACTAGGGATCCTTGGCACAGGTTGAAACTTCCTAAATAAAGATCCAGAAATCTAACAAATCAAAGAAAGGCTGGATAAATGGAATTGCAGGAAACTGCAGAGCTTCTGCGTGGCAAAGGTCATAAATAGAAAGCCCACAGATTGTGAGAAGATCACTAGCTATGCAACAAACAAGGGCCTCACATCAAAAATATACCTAGAGCTCAAGAAATTAAACCCCCCAATAAAAATCCTCCAAGAAACAACCATTTCATTAATAAGTGGGCTAAAGAATTAAAAGAGACTTCTTTGAAGATGAAATAAGAATAGCCAATAGACACATGAAGAAAATGTTCAATATCTCTGGCAATAATAGAAATGCAAATCAAAACAACATTGAGATTCCACCTCACCCCAGTTAAAATGGCTATAATCAAAAAAAAACAAATATTAGTAGATGTGGTGTGAATGTTGCCAAAAGGGAAGGATACTACACTGCTGATGGGAATGTAAACCAGTTCAACCACTCTGGAAAGCAATAGGGAGGTTCTTCAAAAGATGAAACATAGAACTACTCTATGATCCAGCAATCCCACTCCTGGGTATTTACCCAAACAAATACAAACAAGGCCACATGAAAGCTACCAGCACAACTATAATGTTGGCAGCATTATTTACCATAGCTAAGATATGGCACCAACCCAAATGCCTCTCAGTAGATGAATGGATCAATAAAGTGTGATATTCATATACAATTGAATTCTATGCTTCCATCAAAAAGTATGGATTTTTTAAAAGCAAATACACCAAAGATAGTAGCAACCTCAAACTATAGTATTTACAATCTGTATTTTGGCTGGTGCATATCTGTAACCTTAGATACTCAGGAAACAGGGATAGGAAGATCATGGTCCAAGGCTGAACTGGGCAAAAGTTTGAGACTTTATATGAAAAACAAATTAAAAACAAAAGTACTAGAATCACGCATGGCTCAAGGGGTAGAGCGCTTACTTAACAACTGTATCGTCCTAAGTTCAGCTCTTAGTTTTGCTGTAATAATTACCAATGTTGATCAGTCATGGATTCCACACACCTCTTAACCTAGCTGCTCAGGAGGCTAAGATCTGAGGATCAAGGCTTGGAGCCAGCCAGGCAGACAAATCTTGAAACTGAGATACTTTTCTCCAATTAAACACAAAAAGCAAGAAGTGAGATGTGGTCCAAGTGGTAGTGGGCAAGTTGTGAGTGAAAAAAGATTGGCCAGAGTGTGAGTCCATGAGTTTAAGCCCCAGTAACAACACAAAAATGTTAGTAACGATAATAACTTTTACCAAAAAAGCATGTTTTATGTACTTTATTAGGAACTTATAAGTAAAATGCTTTTGAGTATATTTTATTAAATTAATGGAAAACTGCAAGGAAGTTACATGGTAAGCTCCTTATTTTATCAATGATTTTATTGGCATGTCCTAAATTGTTGAGGTATTATTATGTATCTCTCTGGTGAAAATAAAAATATGTTCTTCTAGAGACAAAATATTATGAAGTAAATAATATGCAGAATTGGCTGGCAGATAGCAAGTTGTGTTTTATAAAATTTCAGGCATTTTAATGGGGATCTATCACTTGCTATTTGAGCCATAAAAAGAATTAACTAGTAATAAGTGACCAAAAAATATACCTACACTTCCCCACCCTCAGCATGACTTTATGATGCTCAGTGGTCCAGGAAATATGTTAGCTGGGAGGGAAAAATAAAATATTAATGTTTTAAATATTGAATGTCTTTATGCTATTGGAATAGTGATTCAATAATGTGAGTCAGGCCTTGGGATTTAAAGGTGTTAGAGTCACACCTGAATAACATAGTAAATTTTTTTTCCAGCTCCAAGTATTCTGACTCAAAACTTTTACCTAAAACTATCCCTAAAATTCCTCACACGTTGGAAGGATAACATCAATAATATCATGCTCACTGGCCATAAAAATTAATAAAATAATTGTATACGGTATTTTTATGAGACCTTAACATATTTATATTTCTTAGTAATGAAATATTAAATTCTCAAAATAAACCACATGATTTTATATGTTTACCTATTTTTTATTTTACTACAATCTGGAGATTATTATATTTTCAGCTGTAACAAAATTCCCTGAAAAAACAAACACTGGAAAAATAACAAATCAGACATGACCCATAGAGAGAAATTAGAAAATTATACCAATTTAAATTAACCAAATAATTCTACTAAAGTACAAAAAGGTAGTTTTTTACCTATCTGAATATAGGGATATTTGACATAGACCTATGTTTATAAAGTTAAAGGTCAAATGTCAAGGGGCAGGAGAAGAAGGAGTAAAGGGACAAAAACATGTCTAGAATCACTTTTCAATCATGAGCACACAATATACTTTGAAGCTTTTTCTGTAGCCACATCCCAGTATTTTTTCTTTTTGCCTAATAAGGAGCAATTCAGGAAAATGCCTTTCATTTCTTTCCAATATATATTGTCTTCAGAGTTTTTGCATTCATTTCAAATTTCAGAGTCTGAGTCACAGAATACAGAAATAAAGGGTCACACATTTTTGGTGACTGTTAAAGGAGTCAAACTTGCACAGGTTTAATTAAACTGTCTTTGACTTTCAGTATATATCTCTAAAGTTCCACACAGACCAGTTGTTGTCATGTCTCTATATAGGGAAATTGAGCTCCAGTCAGAGGTGCCAGTAGTCTAGTTAAATGTGTCAATAGCTAAGAAAGAACACACTAAGTAGTAAGCATATGGAATATTATCATGATGAAGTAAATTATTTTACTTCTTGGGCAAAAATCAATTAAGTTGGGGATTAGCTGTTTTTTATTTTAAATATTTTATTTGGCCCTGTCTAAGTCTAGCACTTAAGAAAATACTTTCATACATCAAGAATCAACATACCAAAACAAATATAGAAACAATCATGAAAATGGTACCATTCTAAATTCAGGGAAAAGGGCATTGTACGTGAAAACAGGCTATATTCTGTTTACTCATATCTTTTAATCAATTATATGTAATCTTTAAATTACCTGTTAATGCAGATGTAATATATAGTCATAGTTTACTCCATTTCATGAACTACCTTAATGGTTTCATTCAACTTATATGGGATACAATGATGAATATGTGTTAAGTTAAAACACATGCTACAAATAGGAATTCGCATAAAGAAAAATTATGCTACAAATGTTATAAAAAAAGGCAGTTCTTAAAAATCTAAAAATTCATTCAGTATTCTTCAATATTCTAAAGTAATGATATGTTTCGGACTAGATGTGGGTCGTTATTAAAAACACATCTACTAATTTATTTAAAATATTTAATTCAACACCTATACTCCTCCACACATACATGCCAATTCATATTCAAGATATAAAAGGCATTTATGTTTTCATAGTAAGGATAATACTTTAATAATTGATTGAAATTTACAAACTATCTGTTTGAGATATTCCTCTGGCTGCACACCGGTGGCTCATGCCTGTAATCCTAGCTACTCAGGAACTGAGATCTGATGATCACCATTTGAAGCCAGCTCAGGCAGGAAAGTCCATGATACTCTTATCTCCAATTAAACACCAAAAAGCTGTGGAGCTGTGGCTCAAAAGAGCTCAGAGACGGTGCTCAGGCCTCAAAACCAGGAAAATAAAATCTCTCTAGTATCATTGAAAGTGTTTTTCTTTTAAGCAAAACTAGTATTTATTGTAATATAAAATGCAAAGGCTCTGACGTTCTAGTTGCAAGGATGATTATTCTCAGCTCTTTTAAAGTCACTTATAGTTTTGTTTTTTTCCCCCACAGTGACATAAGTAACAGAGTTTATCTTTCCATGCACAATGGAGGCATTGTCTATAGCCCCTCAACTGTGATTTTCTTTAGTTAAATGCCATGTTATGAAGTTAGTTATTTTTGTATATTATTTGCTTTTCTCTTACTATAAACACCGGCTTTCTACTCTGTCATTATTTTCCCTGCCAAATAATCAAGTTTTTCATTCTCCATTATGTTGAGGCTTTTGATATTTTAATCACATTTAATTTAAAATCAAACTTGTACACATTTTTTATCTTGTTGGTTTCTGTCACATCTCTCATAGCATTTTCAAATGCTAGGGGCAAAAAAACCACATTGCTTTGTCAATACATTCTGATTTGATGTTGAAACAAAAGAGCCAATTTTATTTTTATTGCTTTTAGTTTTAGTGAAATTACACAATTAAATACCCTGCCCTGTTATTTCCTTCCTTTTAAACACAAAATTCTCTAACACATCTAACATAATGTTCTCTACTCTGACATTTTCTAACTTGACGTGTGAAGCATTTTTGTATATAGCAAAAGCCAGATATATTTAGGTTAGATTCCTGTTTCTGATAACTAAGAGTTCTGTGAATTAAGGCAGGTTTTTAACTCTAAATCCCTAAGGCTTTTCTTCTGTACTGCAGAAAATATGCTCACTTTTGAGATTTTATGATGTTCAAGAAAGAAAAGTAATGAATTGAATAACATGAAAATTTTATCATTATGTAATAAACAAGATCTCAGAAATTCAATCCACACCTAAGCCACATGATGGAGTAATTGTGAAGTTAACGGAATGCTCACCAGCATAAGCTTGTACACTTAGCTGACCGAGTTTCTCTTACTTTCATACTTACATATCACTTGATGAAGTTTATATATTTTTGCTTAGATATCCATGGGAACTATTCTGTGACGAAGATGGTAAGATAAAGCACAGAATGCCTAGTTAAAATTTCAATTTCAGATAAACAGTAGTTTGATTTAATGCTTGTACCCTTCCCCAAGTATGTCATGGAAAAGAAAGAAAATTACAAAATAAAAAGAACTATATATATATATACCTCCACTGAATTTGAACAATATGGTGTTAGGCTCTGAAGCATTTGAGATGGTCTCCAAGCCCACACTGAAAGTGCTGCAAATGTTCAATAAAAATCCCACATCTTGGGCTCAAGGTGTGGCTCAAGTGGCATTACCTGACCTGTGTGAGGCCCTAAATTCAATCCCATGTATTGGAAAAGAAATAATAATCTTATCAGATCAGCAGAAAAGCTCAAAAGCTATGTACATGTGACCATGTACAATGATGCTAAGCTAAATGAACCCCAAGACATGGACACAAGAGGTCTTTCTTCTTGCTTTTTAATGAACGACGTGATTTTTTTGTTTCTATTGTATGTTCTTTCCCCTATGGTTTATCCTCTGTTGTCACTGCATTTGATTTGGTACCCTGCATCTTGTATATACATTTAGCTAATTTGGGGAGGGGAAGGATAATAACAATATGCTGAAATAAGGACACAAGATGACCCATTGCAACAATGACACTCACAAGACACTATGTTGGAAATGAACTTTACAACTTGGGGTGGGGAGTGGGGGAGGTGGGCGAAGGAAGGAATAGTAGGAGAAAAACAAAGGAGGGGGTAACAATGCTTGACAAGAAATGTGCTCATTATCTTACTCATGTAACTGTAACCCCTCTGTATAGCATCTTTACAATAAAATAAAATTAAAAAAATAATAATCCCATACATCCTGTGTACATTTGCTATGGTATGTACAGAAGGATAGGAAAGCATGACAAAAATCTATGAAGGAATGTTTAAGCATTTTTTGTGTCTCAGAGATAGTTTGGCAGCTATGGTTTTTTCATCAAAATGTGTTTTTAAATATGTAAAATGTAATATATGTGATTACTGGAGAAATTATAGTTAACAGTATTTTGAAAATAATTTTAAACTAACCATAATCTTATAAAATTATTTTAATTAAAACTAATTTAAAAAGCTGTTTTTAACTATTGCAAAAACCGAATTTAAATTAGTAAAAATTTATTATAACTAATATATAAAAATTATACAGGTTTATAGGGTATCGTGTTATATTTCAATACATACATATTTTATAAAATGCTTTCAGTAGGTTAAACATGTATATCCTCAATCACGCATCATTTCTTTATGGTGAAAACACGTCTAGCTATTTGAAATGTATCATTTTTATTTTTTCCCTGTGGTCCTCTTACTATCCAAAAAGTGCATCAGAACTTCTTATTTCTCTGTGATTATAACTTAGCTCCTTATCTTCCCCGAGCACTGCTACCCCATCCCCTGGGAACTACCATTCTACTCTAACCTTTTATGATATGAACTTTTCTAGAGATCGTATGATGATGTGGCCACGTGTCATTTGTCTTTCTGTCCTGGCTTATTTCCATTTGAAAACTTACGTCACTTCAAAACAATGGTAGATATGCTCAGTAATTTGAGGTATGGAATTAACTGTACTATAAGTTAAAATTTCTTTCAATTGATGAAAAACTCATAGGTATTATTAGAGCTATAATCATTGAAAGTAGCATTTAGATATTGTAAAAACTAAGATGGAGGTTATTTTTAATCCTATGGCATGGATTCTATAAGATATGACTATCCCATGTTAAAAGTTCACTGAGAGAGAGCCAGGAACTGGTGACTCCCACCTGTAATCCTAGCTACTTAGGAGGCTGAGATCTGAGGATCACAGTTCAAACCCAGCCCAGGCTGGAAAGTCTGTGAGATTCTTTTCTCCAATTAACCACCAAAATGCTGGAAGTGGAGCTGTGGCTCAGTGGTACAGTGCTAGCCTTGAGTAAAAAAAAAAAAAAAAAAAAAAAGCTCAGTTGACCCATTGCAACAATGAGATATACAAGTCGTTATGTCGAAAAACAAACTTTACAACTTTGGGGGCGGGGGAGGTTTGCGTAGGGGGGTGGGAAGGGGTTGGGAAGGGATGAGAAGGGGAAACAAAGGAGGAGGCAACAATGCTTGATAAGAAATATACTCATGAGGCTGGGAAGGTGGCTCAGTGGTAGAGCGCTTGCCTTGCATGCCTAAGGCTCTGGGTTCAATTCCTCAGCACCACATAAGCAAAAAGAAAAAAGCCGGAAGTGGCGCTGTGGCTCAAGTGGTAGATCGCTAGCCTTGAGCTGAAGAGCTGAGGGACAGCACCCAGGCCCAGAGTTCAGGCCCCATGACCAGACCCCCCCCCCAAAAAAAGAAATATACTCATTGGGGCTGGGAAGGTGGCTCAGTGGTAGAGCGCTTGCCTTGCATGCATGAGGCCCTGGGTTCGATCCCTCAGCACCACATAAGCAAAAAGGGAAGAAAAAAAAAGCCGGAAGTAGCCCACGACTGGACCAAAAAAAAAGAAATGTACTCATTATCTTGCCCATGTAATTGTAACCTCTCTATACAGTATTTTCACAATAAAAAAAAAAAAAAAAAGCTCAGGAACAGTGCCCAAACCCTGAGTTTGAGCCCTAGTACTGACACATATATACATACACATACACACACAAAGCAAGATTTATACTATTAATAATTTAATACATTAATGATTCACTTATATAAGTTTTGATTTACATTTTAGTTACTGATACATTGCAAAATAAATTTCAGGGTTTTGTACAATTCACCTCTAAATATTTTATAGGTATCTTTGTTGATACGGAAATAGTTTTCCTTTTGAGGCAAAACATGATAAATAATGAAGGGTACAAATTTTAAGTATAAAATTATTAAATTTTGTTAAATGTATATGCATGTATAGCCCACATTCCTTTCAAAATACAGGACAGAGTCATTTCTCCAACTGTCAGTCTCTGACATGGGCATGATTTTTATGTACAGATGATTTACAGGTTGCAATGTATCTTCCTCTCCCCCACTGATAAATAGTATAATGAAGAAGCTAAGAGGGTAGGTGAGCCATCCTAGTTCTTTCTTTTTTTGGGGGGGGAGTCCGGTCGTGGGGCCTGAACTCTGGGCCTGGGCGTTGTCCCTCAGCTCTTCAGCTCAAGGCTAGCACTCTACCACTTGAGCCACAGCGCCACTTTTTTCTTTTTGCTTATGTGGTGCTGAGGAATCGAACCCAGGGCCTCATACATGCAATACAAGCACTCTACCACTGAGCCACCTTCCCAGCCCCAGTTCTGGCAATTTAAAGAGAATTGTATAGAGATATTGATGCAGGATATAATCATAGTTTCATAGTTAGCAGCATGAGTTGATAGTGTTGGCTCAAAGAAGAGGTAATTTTCTTCAATTCAGAGAAAGCAAGGCACTGCCATCTTAAGGAAAACAGATGACATTTGACTTCCTTTCTCTCACCAAATTATGGCCTATGACTAAGGTAAGGCTAATATAATTGATAGATCTGGGTGGTAGTTAATGAATATCAAACACTGTAATTAATACATCCTGACAATCAAGAACTATGAAAACGTAACTTTGGATTACTCAAACTAACCTTTGCTCTTGTTCATATTACTTTTTACCACATAGTATGCATAATTTGTTTAGTTGTTTCTTTGTGATGATCTCCACTAGAATAGGTTTTGCCTGTTTTAATAACTGCCATGTTTTCTAATCTTGAATGAACAAAGTTTCCACTGATTGGAGAAAGATAAAGACTTTAGTCACATAAAATACCTTTTTCTTCTTTTTTTTTTTTATTGTGAGAATACCGTACAGAGGAGTTACAATTACATGGGCAAGATAATGAGTACATTTCTTATCAAGCATTGTTGCCTCCTCCTTTGTTTCCCCTTCCCATCCCTTCCCATACTCCCCCCTCCCTCCACCCGATCCTCCCCCCCACCCCTCCCCACCAAAGTTGTAAGGTTCGTTTTTCCACATAACGACTTGTATATCTCATTGATTTGTCCTAATAAATATGAAATTAGGTCGGCTGCTGTGGTGGCTTATACTGATAGTCACCAGGAAGCTGCAACCTTGAGGATCATAGTTCAAGGCCAACTCACAAGAAAAGTTTGTCAAAAGTTTGCCAGCTTAGGCAAGAAAGTCTGAGAGTCTCTTATCTCCAATAAACCACCAAAAAACCAGAAGTAGTGCTGTGGCTCAAAGTGGTGGAGGAAAAAAGCTCAAGGGCAGTGTCCAGGCCCTAACTTCAAGCCCCCTGGTAGAAAAACAAAAGCAAAAACATGGAGGGATGTATGGTTCAGGTGGTATATTGCCAGCTTAGCAAGTACAATTACTCTTTCTTTCTTTCTATCTTCCTTCCTTTCATCTTTCTTTCTGTCTCTTTCCTTCCTTCCTTCTTTCTTTCCTTCCTCCCTTCTTTCTTTCTTTTCTTCCTTCCTTCCTTCTTCCCTCCTTATTTCTCTTTCTTTCATTCTTTCATTCATTCTTTCCTTCCTTCCTACCTTCCTTCTTTCCTTCCTTCCTACCTTCCTTCCTTCTTTCCTTCCTTCCTTGCCTCCCTCCCTCCCTCCCTTCTTCCTTCCTTCTTTCTTTTTTGTTTCTTTCCCTCCTTCCTTCTTCTTTCTTTCCTTCCTTCCTTCTTTCCTTCCTTTCTTCTCTTTCTTTCTATCTTCCTTCCTTCTTTCTTTCTCTCTTTCCTTCCTTCTTTCTTTCCTTCCTTCCTTCTTTCTTTCCTTCCTTCCTTCTTTCCTTCCTTCCTTGCGTCCCTCCCTCCCTCTTTCTTTCTCTTTCTTCCTTTCGTTCTTTCATTCCTTCGTTCTTTCCTTCCTTCCTTCTTTCCTTCCTTCCTTGCTTCCCTCCCTCCCCCCTCCTTTCTCTTTCTTTCTTTCCTTCCTTCTTTCTTTTTCTTTCTTTCTTTCTTTCCTTCCTTCCTTTCTTCCTTCCTTCCTACCTTCCTTCCTTCCTTCCTACCTTCCTTCCTTGCCTCCCTCCCTCCTTCCTTCTTTCTTTCCTTCCTTCCTTTTTTCTTTCCTTCATTCTCTTTCTTTCTTTCCATCCTCCTTCCTTCTTTTTTTCCTTCCTTCTTTCCTTCCTCCCTTCTTTCTTCCTTCCTTCCTTTCTTCTTTCTTTCTTTCCTTTCTTCTGTCTTTTCTTCCTTCCTTCCTTCCTTCTTTCCTTCCTTCTTTCTTTTCTTCCTTCCTACCTTCCTTCCTTGTCTCCCTCCCTCCCTCCTCCCTCCCTCCCTCCCTTCCTTCCTTCCTTCCTTCTTTCTTTCTTTCTTTCTTTCCTTCCTTCCTTCCTTTCTTCCTACCTTCCTTCTTTGCCTCCCTCCCTCCTTCCTTCCTTCTTTCTTTTTTTGTTTCTTTCCTTCCTTCCTTCCTTCTTTCCTTCCTTCTTTCCTTCTTTCTTTCCTTCCTTCATTCTTTCTTTCCTACCTTTCCTTCTTTCCTTCCTTCCTTCCTTCCTACCTTCCTTCCTTGCCTCCCTCCCTCACTCCTTCTTTCTTTCTTTCTTTCTTTCTTTCTTTCTTTCTTTCTTTCTTTCCTTCCTTCCTTCCTTCCTACCTTCCTTCCTTGCCTCCCTCCCTCCCTCCTTCCTTCTTTCTTTCTTTTGTTTCTTTCTTTCCTTCCTTCCTTCTTTCTTTCCTTCCTTCCTTCCTTCTTTCCTTCCTACCTTCCTTCCTTCCTTCTTTTTTCTTTCCTTCCCTCTTTCTCTTTCTCTTTCTTTCTATCTTCCTTCCCTCTTTCTTTCTCTCTCTTTCCTTCTTTCTTTCTTTCCTTCCTTCCTTGCTTCCTTCCTTCCTTCTTTCTTTCCTTCCTTCCTTCCTTCCTTCTTTCCTTCTTTCTTTCCCTCTTTCCTTCCTTCTTTCTCCCTTTCTTTCCTTCCTTCCTTCTTTCCTTCCTTCTTTCTCTTTCTTTCTGTCTTTCTGTCTTTCTTTTTTCTTTCTTTCCTTTTCTTTCTCTCACCTTCCTTCCTTCCTTCCTTCCTTCCTTCCTTCCTTCCTTCCTTCCTTCTTTCCTTCCTTTCTTCCTTCCTTCCTTTCTTCCTACCCTCCTTCCTTCTTTCCCTCCCTCCCTCCCTCCTTCCTTCCTTCCTTCCTTCCTTCCTTCCTTTTCTCCCTCCCCCCTCTCTCTTTCTCTCTCTCTAGTGATCCTGGGTCTTGAACTTATAGCATTGGAGCTTCTCCTTGAGTTTTTTTTTTTTTCACTCAAAGCTAGTAGCTAGTATTTTAGTAGTTGAGCTAGAGCTCTACTTCTGGCTCTCTCTCTCTCTCTCTCTCTCTCTCTCTCTCTCTCTCTCTCTCTCTC
The DNA here is from genome assembly GCF_024711535.1 of Dipodomys merriami. Lineage (NCBI taxonomy): Eukaryota > Metazoa > Chordata > Mammalia > Rodentia > Heteromyidae > Dipodomys > Dipodomys merriami. Next base: position 104,596,711 of record NW_027204492.1, read on the forward strand.
TCTCTCTCTCTCTCTCTCTCTCTCTCTCTCTCTCTCTCTCTCTCTCTCTCTCTCTCTCTCTCTCTCTCTCTCTGTGTGTGTGTGTGTGTGTGTGTGTGTATTTCATTGGAGATAAGAGTCTCAGGGACTTTCTTTCCCCAGCCGGCTTTGAACTTCAAGCCTCAGATCTCAGCCTCTTGAGTAGTTAGGGTTACAGGCATGAACCACCACCTGGCTTATCTTGTAGTTTTTCTTCTCAAAATTTTAGAATTGTTTTCTGAATTCTCATACTAGAATTTTCTGCTATATTTCTCATTACATTTAGCAGTAAGTGTTTCTGATAATAATCAATGTACCATCTTTAAGATGTAGCTTCATGGTGAATTAAACTTCCTAAGTTAAGCAATAGAAAAAACAAATAATAAAAATTTTAATGAAATTGGTTGTGAAAGATGTGAGTGATGGCCTGAGAAGATTTTCTTTATAGTAAGATATTGATTTCAAATGCTGAGAAGCTTTAAAAATCTTTTCACTGTAGCTAAAATCTAGGTAGATAAACATCTTAGAAAATAAGCCTGGCATTAACTAAGTATTGATGTCATATACTATAGCATTACTAGATATTGAGTTCCTTAAGTTCAGTATTTTAAGTTGAATAAGAGCTTTCTTAGTCATTTTTATTATTCAAATTTGGATCTGAACATGAAGATTGAGATTTTGTTTTAAATAAAAGTTCACACAATCATTTAATTTCCAGCTATTACAAATATACTGATTGGATGACAGAGAAGGTGAATTTAAGAGCATTGAAATTAAATACTAAAAACATTTCCCATTGCTATAACTTCTAAACCTTTGAAATTCATCACATCAATATGAACCAAAGTGCTGATGAATGGCTCACGCTGCATGTGCATGAGTACCTCAAAAATATTTGTTAATCTATATTAAATTCTTTATGTTTTTAGCATTTATTTTCATTTAAACAATTATACAAATCATACAGATATTAGTGGATTTGTCCATCAATATTAAAGTCTTTGTAATTTTTTAAAAATTGGCAAAAAATTATAAGCCGATTGATTGTAAGAATTTACTCACCTTTCCTTGGAAGGAGAAGACGCCGTTCTCACTTCTCTCCCGCTTTCTTGTGGTTTTAAACTTTCTGGAGAGAAAGAGGTCTTTGTTTCCTCGTAGCTTTGAAAAATCATGGAAACAAAATTATTTTAAAAGTATCATTCTGCTGCAGTGATAACATGAAAGAATTCTCCTTTGTGATTAGTGCTATCCCAGAATCCGAGCTATTTTAGCACATTTATTATTTCATTTTTTATGAAATTCTACATCATTTTAGCATACAACTTATTTAATAATTACTTTATTTGTTTCCTCCTTAAAAAAAAAGACTTTCACTTCAATTGCTGCTCCATCTTTTGGTAAGATAATGCCATTTCAAGACTTGTAAAAATACTTGTTCTCTATAATACCAGTTTTCATGAACCTGTTGAACCTAATGTAGCATTTTGATTTGTCTTTAAGATCCTGGCTTCATGAGGAAAAACTCACTAGGAGTTCTTATTCTAATTCAAGTGAAAGAGGAAGATCTATAAATGATAAATTGTATACATAGATCCAACTCTCTAGGAGTCACTTTGAAAGTAATCTTTTAAAAATATAAGACAGCAGAGAATATTTAAATGTGAGTAATTTTATCGCAAAGACAGCATTGAAACATGCAAGGAGATAAATGTATTCAGTGTTGTTTCCTGTTCTCATCATAGCCAATTTCATTACAAAATTTATTTTGTTTTTCATTCATTTTATTTACATTTCTTGGACATTAAAACACTGCATTCATCATTATAATTTTATTCTTTAATTGCTTATCAAAATGAAAACTAGAAGTAAAAGAATAATTATAGAATGAAAGGACAGATAACTGTTTCCTAAGTCTGGAGTTCCTAACAACTTTTCCCCTTTAGCCTTGGTTTCATTTATTGGAACTTTTCCCCAGGAATCGAGAGATAGTCAATAATTCCTCTCTTGTTTTTGTTAATTCATTTCTAGTTTTCTTTAGCACACAAATCTCTCAAACACCAAGGGAAGCTAAAAGTATCCTTTAAAAATACTTTTAAATAATATAAGCAGAACACTTGTAAAATATAAACATGAGTTCTTTCAGCCAGAGAATTTGCGGCTTTTTGGCTTTGTGCTAACTGTATTCGCTAATTCTTTTTTTTAATTTTTTATTGTAAAGGTGATAAACGGGAGGTTACAGTTACATAAGTAAGGTAATGAGTTTCATTGTTGCATTAATTCATCCTTTGTTCAGCTGTTTCTGTGATTCCCTTTCCCTTCCTTGGATCAGACAAGCTTATGTACAAGACAAAGGGTACAGCATTAAAACAGAAAGAACAAAAGGACATAACTGCATACAGGGCATAATAATAACCTCTTGTTTCCAACTCTTGGAGTTCATTTTGATATGCTTCATTATATATGGTCCTATGCACTTAGTGATTGGGCTATTGTGTATTGTGATCCCCTGCTAAGAATATCATAGATATTTTCTAGTCATTACAAATGAGGGAAATCATGAAACCTATATTTCCTTGGGCTATATTACCCTAGTATTAATAATATAACCATGTTATGTTCATTTTTACATATATATGTATATGCTATCTGTATATGTGTATTAATATTAGTAATGTAACATGTCAACTTAGTTCACACCAGTATAACTTCTCTATTTTGAACTTTACCATAGGAATTTTGACTTACTTCAGCATGACTCAAGGTCCTTTCCACTGTTTTTTTTTTTCCAATAGAAAAGCACTTCTTATTCTCACAAATGGTTTCAAGACTCCCACTTTAGCAGTACACAAAGCCTTTTCTCATGGAACCTCCCAAGATTTAGATAATTCCTAGGCAAGATTAAAAATTAAGGTCCTTGAATTTTTTTTCTTTATTTGCCAGGGGGTAGAAGAGTTATCTTTCTTTTTCATAAGCAAACACCAGAGATAAGTTTTGCAAGTCCTCTCCAACCCCCAAATATACTACAATGGGGAGAATGATGGAAAGGGTAACATTGACCAAGATGAATTGTATTTACAAAGTGATTCATTGGATTGAAATCCCTTTGTACGATTACCTAAAGAAAATAATAAAACTATATTATATTGTATTAAGAATCTACTTTAGTAGAGAAATAAAAGATAGGCAAGTTATATATATATATATAATATAACATATATATAAGCTATATATGTATCCTATATATGTATATATATATCCATATGTATATGTACATATATATAAATAAATATATATATATATATATATATATATGGATAACTGGGCACTGGTGGCTCAATTGTCACTTGTAAAAATGCCAAATCTCAAGCTGGGCGCTGGTGACTCATGCCTGTAATACTGGCTACTCAGAGATTTGAGGATTGCAGTTCAAAGCCAGCCTGAGAAAGAAAGTCTGTGAAACTTTTGTCTGCAATTAATCACCAAAAAAACAGAAGTAGAGCTATGGCTCAAAGTGGTAGAGCACTAAGCTTGACCATGAAAGTTTGGGGACAGTGCCTAGGCACTAAGTTCAAGCCTTAGGACTAGCATAAAAAAGGATATTATTACACTTTTATCAACTTGCCAAATAGGTTTTTCTTTAGATCTAAGTCAACAATTAAACAATAGGATATTTAATATGTGGTAGAAACATCTTGTGTATACTCCTTTTTGATTAAAAAGTGTTTCCTTTCCCACTGGGAGTAAAGAATAAACTGTGTCTGAAAATAGTCCTAACTTCAAATCACTCAATTTAACACATAGAAAACTAAATATATATGCTCTTTTCACTTAAGCTTTTTTTGTCTTTCTTAAGATTATTATGATTTACCCATTGCTTCTTATTAGATGAATTTTTAAGGGAATGTAAAATTATACATTTCTAGAAAAATTTTATATAAGAATAAATTTTGATACAGAATTTCTATGAATATACAATCTCCCATTCATAAAACTTGATTAAGTATATTTCGTAATATTTCTTGAACACTAAATGTAATTGTAACCAATGGCTTTGTTCTCAGCCAAGAATTGATCCCTTGCTGACCTTATCTATTTTGACATCAGCTCTTTTTTTGCAGGGTGGGGGTCTAGTCGTGGGGCCTGAACTCTGGCCTGGGCACTGTCCCTCAGCTCTTCAGCTCAAGGCTAGCGCTCTACCACTTGAGCCACAGCACCACTTCCAGCTTTTTTCTTTTTTGCTTATGCGGGGCTGAGGAATCGAACCCAGGGCCTCATGCATGTAAGGCAAGCGCTCTACCACTGAGCCACCTTCCCAGCCCAACATCAGCTCTTTAATTTTAAATTCTTCACTGAAGTTTCCAAAGACTTATTTATGTGTTTGTTTCTTGAAAGACATTCCAAATGTGAAAAGTCAATCTTTTTCCTATTGATGCAGTTGGACTCCCAGGCAAAAGAGGAGTTCATGATGAAAAAAGAAAAACCTTAAGGAGATAATACGAAAACATTCACAGATTGTAGAAACGTAAGCTGATGGATCCAGTAACCCCAATGCATCACAAAAATCAGACATACCTCTCCCCCCCCATGCATCATAATAAAATTCTGGAAAGTCATGATGTAAACAAAATCTTAAAATTTCCACTCCTGGACATATCTTCAAGATAACTGAGACAAGGAAGCCATTTTGCTTTAAGAGGAAAGTGCTGACACTGGGCTGATGGGAGGATATAATTGCTTGTTCTTAGGGATACTAAGAGAGCCCCAAAGGTTAGGCAACTGTGGAAAGCACTGTGAATCCCATTACTGGAAACCAGATAGAAAATGTACTTCCAAGGACCAATGCCACAATCCATACTAAAAGTAAGAGTAATTTAATATTGTGTGATCCAAGACATAAGAATTCCAAAAAAAAATTCCCAACCAAAGATACAAGTGGGGAATTAATCATATTGACTTAGGTTTCATTTAAATGTCTTCTGAATTGCTAAATCACGGGGAAAGGAAAAGTAAACTTGATTGATTGGAATTAATATGACTAGTCTGAGAAATTCCTTTAGAATAAGAGCACATTTTTAGGTTGAGTTGCTAGTTCCTAACACACTGCCTAGTGTAATATATATCTCCATTGAATGAGAATATAGTAATAGTAGTCTAGATTCAGGGCTGATCAGAAGATCAAAGGATTGAAGCATTAGGTAATAGACTCAGTGCCACTTTCCAAGGCACTTTCCTGCTGAGCTGCGCTTTTACTGAAGTGCATAATGGATAGCATTGTATCTCCGAGGATCCTTACCAAATTAAGCTGTACTCCAGGCAGTGAATATCAGAAAGCAGGAACCAATTTCCTGTCTAGGATTTTTTTTAACATCTGTCCCAAAATCACAGGCAAGTGAGCAAACTGCCCCTGATACAAAATTATGACAAAGTCTTACTAAATGAACCAAAAGGTAAGCTCACCATTTGAACAAGAGATTGGTGAGGGTGATTTGTCTTAAAATCAAGCTAGCATTCCAGATACTAGTTTTAATAATAAAATTAATCCCAGGTTTAATTTATTTCTGAATGTAGGGTTCTTGCACATTTAGGCATGATTAGCTCAGGAGTGAGTGACAAAGCACGAACTCTAGATTGGAGTTCTACAAACCTTGCATAGAATAGTAGAGTCTAAGATTTTGGTAGAACAGAACTAGAAAGGATAGAGATTGTCACAATCTGTGATAGCCAGTAAACTCTCTCTCTCTCTATATGTGTGTGTGTTTCATATCTCACCTAAAGTTCGTATCATTTGTGAATGGGAGAGAACACTACTGCAATTTGAATTTAGGGTCTTCTACTTGGCGAGGCATATCCCATTTGACTCATCCCTTCCGTCCTTTATTGTTTTAGCTATGTTTCAGAAATGAGATCTGAGGATCGTGATTCAAAGCCAGCCTGGGCAGGAAAGCCCATGAGACTCTTATCTCCAATGAACCACCATAAAATGGGAAGTGGTGCTGTGGCTCAAGTGGTAGAGTGCTTGCCTTGAGCTGAAGAGCTCATGGACAGTACCCAGGCCCAGAGTTCAAGCTCCACGGCCAACAAAAGAAAGAAAGAAAGAAGGAAAGGAAGGAAGGAAGGAAGGAAGGAAGGAAGGAAAGAAAGAAAGAAAGAAAAAAAAGAAAGAAAGAAAGGGGTTCATATATTTTAGCCTGGGGAAATTGCTTCAGAAAGAAATTCTCTAGTTAGAGTCTCCTGTTTTTTGCCCATAGATAGCTTCAAACCACAGTCCTCTTACTTGAATAGCTAAAATAAGATTCATACCACTCAATTTGTTGGTTGGGACATGGTCACATTAGCTTTTTGCCCAGGTGGGCCTTAAACCATGATCTTCCTGATCCCTGCCTCCTGAATAGCTGAGATTATATATATTTTTATTGCAAATTTTATTATGAAGACAAAAGCAAATCTCTGAATAGCATGCAAAGTTAAATCTGTAACTTCTCTGGGAAGAAAATTCAGTAAGAAAACTCAGTTTTCTGTTTATATTTTCTTTTCAAAATTTTTTCAAATTATTTTTTAAATTTTATTTTAATGTAAAGATGCTATACAGAGGGGTTACAGTTACATGAGTAAGGTAATGAGTACATTTCCTATTGAGCATTGTTGCCTCCTCCTTTGTTTTTCTCCTACTATCACTTCCCTCCCCCACCTCCCCCACTCTTCTCCCCATACAAGTTGTAAAGTTCATTGTTGTTTTTAATGTACCAAGTGATTTCTTCTTTCTTTTGTGTTCTCCCCCTATGCTTTATCCCCTCTTATCACTATCACTGTATTTGATTTTGGTAGTATATGTATGTTTATCTGAATTAGGGAAGGGAAGGGAACAACAGAATGGTGAGACAAAGGACAAAGGGGGGACCAAAGCAACAGCGACACCACCAAGACACTATGTTGGGAAAGATCTGTACAACTGGGGGGAGAAGAAGGGAGGGAAAGAAGGAGAAAAATGAGGGAGAGCGTAACAAGTTTGACAAGAAATGTACTCGCTATCGTACTTATTTAACTGTAACCCCTCTGTACATCACCTTGACAATAAAATTAAAATTTAAAAAAAGAAAAAAAATACAAGTTGTAAAGTTCATTTCCAACATAGTGTCTTATAAGTGAAGTAAGCCAGACCCAAAGAAATATAGATCCCATGGTTTCCATTATTTACAATAATTAGTATATGTCTTGGATAATCTTATCAGATGAGCAGAAAACCTCAAAAGCTATGTACATTTGACCATATAAGATGATGCGAAGTGAAATGAACCCCAAGATATGGACATAAGAGGTTTTTCTTTTTTTGGGGGGGGTCTGGTCATGGGGCCTGAACTCTGGGCCTGGTCTGTCCCTCAGCTCTTCGCCTCAAGGCCAGTGCTCTACCTCTTGAGCCACAGTGCCACTTCAGGCTTTTCTCTGTTTGCTTATGTGGTGCTGAGGAATCGAGCCCAGGGCCTCATGCATGCAAGGCAAGCACTCTATCACTGAGCCACCTTCCCAGCCCAGAGAGAGAGAGAGAGAGAGAGAGAGAGAGAGAGAGAGAGAGAGAGAGAGAGAGAGAGAGAGAGAGAGAGAGAGAGAGAGAGAGAGAGAGAGAGAGAGAGAGAGAGAGAGAGAGAGAGAGAGAGAGAGAGAGAGAGAGAGAGAGAGAGAGAGAGAGAGAGAGAGAGAGAGAGAGAGAGAGAGAGAGAGAGAGTTGTTTTTAATGTACTACGTGATTTTGTTTGTTTCTTTGTATGTTCTTCCCCCTATGGTATATCCCCTGTTGTTACTGTATTTGATTTTGGTACCCTGCAACTTGTATATATATTTATCTAATTTGGGGAAGGGAAAAGGTAACAAAATGCTGAAACAAGGACACAGGATGACCCATTGCAACAATGATACTCACAAAACACTCTGTTGAGATTTTTTTTTCAGTCCTGGGGCCTGAACTCTGGGCCTGGGCACTGTCCTTCAGCTCTTCAGCTCAAGGCTAGTGCTCTACCACTTGAGCCACAGCGCCACTTCCAGCTTTTTCTGCCTATGTGGTGGTGAGGAATTGAACCCAGGGCCTCATGCATGCAAGGCAAGCATTCTATCACTAAGCCACCTTCCCAGCCCCTGAGATTATATTTTTATAAAACATGATCTGCAGCAATTTTTTTCATTAATTACTCTTATGAAATCATGGACTATGTATTGGATTTCTGTTCAACACAAAAGGATTCCTTATAATCTCTCCCTAACCAGCTTTCCCTTCCCTCTTTGAAATTATGACACATTTGACCTCTGACTGTTCTTGAATAAATAATTCATCTTTTGATAATTGCTTTAAATGATTCAAGCTATCAAACTTTTCTGGTTAGCCTCAATAGACAAACCTTATTTTCCCCAATATGCAAATAACTAGAGTGTTATTTCAATCTTTGAAAGTCTCATAAGCTCAGAGGATATATTTTTTTCTGAGATATGTATATGTATAATCACCATAGCATATTTTCTTTCTTTTCTTGTATAAGATATTCATATCATGTTATGATTTTTTATAATTTTGTATATCAGAAACTACATCCATTCAGCTTCCTCTCAGCACAGTCTGTTCTAATGCGTTTTAAATTGTAACCAAGTATAATGGATTATAAATTATACCATGCACAATTAATCCCATGGTCTTCCTCTTTTTTTGCAAAAAGGTTTTATAGCTTTAATACATTTTCTTGTTAGGAAATCTCTTTCCTTCTTTATTACCATGCTAAATGAAGTAGAAGGACTTTTTTTTTGTCTGTTTGTATATATTTAGTGATAAGTACAGAAGAGAGAGAAATAAAGTACAGCCCTAGATGCAGATATTGTTTAAATTACAAACTCTATTTTTGCCATAAGAGTAAATCTATGCATTTTTAAATTTTCATGCACCTTGCCAACAACTGTGTGTGTGTGTGTTTTTACTATAGAGGAAAATACCCATGGTGATGAGATTTAGTCATCTTGAAGTTTTATGAGATACATAACTGTCTTACCTTTTTGCGGGTATATTAAAGTGCTTCAGTACAATCTCAATCTATGTATTATTCCAACTCAGCTTTTTCTGGCATTTCAGAATGATAGTTGAGAATTATTTGTCCCACTGAGCTCAGTTCTCAAGAGATATTTTAATTTCAAAATGAGAATTCAATGTGAATAGGAGACATAATGTTTAACATTCTGTACATGTGTTTGCATTAGCTTATGAATTTATAAGCTCCCTTTTGAATCTCAAAATTGTCTATGCAAGCAACCAGATATCCTCTTATCTTCATACATTTTAAATACAATGACAGTAAAATTAGTAGTAGTATAAATAAATAATTATAAATGGATTATTTAGAATACTACCTTTTCAAAATCAAAGCACATCTTATGAGGTATTCTTATAATCTATGAAGTGGTATTTTGATGACCATTGCTAGTTTTTAAGCAAACAGTACTTGAAATAATTTTTTCACTGCATACAATTAATTAATTCTTATTTTAGTATTCCAGACAAAATTTTGATATTCTGATCCTGAATTCCATAAAAGATCGTTTCATAATATACTAAGAAGATACAACATGAGTTTTGCTTTTTTTAAATTTAAATTTTATTGTAAAGATGATGTACAGAGGTGTTACAGTTATATAAGTCAGTAATGAGTAAATTTCTTTTTTAAAAATACATTTTTTATTGTAAAAATGTACATTTCTTTTTGAAGAGTTTCACCTCCTCCTTCATTTTCTCCCAGTTTCCCCCCACCCAACCATGTTGTGTAGTTCATTGCCAGCATAGTGTCTTGTGAGTATCACTACTGAATTGGTTTACCCTTTATCCCCTTCTCCTCCCCACATCAGATAAACTTATATACAAGACTACGGGTACAGAAATCAAAACCAGTGACAAAAGGGAATAAACTGAAGGAAATAAAAATAACAGCAAACAGTATAATAAAAAAACCCACCTTGTTTCTATTCTTGGAGTTCACTTTGGTAAGCATCATTTTATATGATCATATGTACATAGTTAGTCCTGGGGTTAGAACTCAGGGCCTGGGCACTGTCCCTGACCTCTTATTCTTGAGGTAATGCTCTACCGCTTTGAACCACTACTCCATTTTCAGCTTTTAGGTAGTTAATTGTAGATAAGAGTCTCAGAGACTTTCCTGCCCATTTTGTCTTTGTACCACAAGCCTTAGATCTCAGGATTACAGGCATGAGTTACTGGGACTGAGTGAGATTTGTTTTCTTAATAATTTTTATGTGTACAGTATTGTCTACTATAAAACTGATACTATGCCTAGATCTCTAGAACTTTTTCATCTTGGATAATTAAAACTGTATACATATTGAATATCAATCTCTCATTTCCTCCCCTCCCCAGACACTAGTGGCTGTCAGTATTATATACTTTGCTTTTGGATATTAGGCTATATGTCCAAAAATGTATTATTGGATTATTTCACTCAGTATAATATTCTCTAGGTTCATCTAAATTGTTTCATATGGTGGTCCTAGTTTTAATTTTTGTGAGTTGAATCCTTTTCTGACACGTAATATTTGTACATATTTATGAGGTTCAGGGTGGTAGTTTGGTTGAGTAGAGATCAGCAGCAGGATAATTACTATATCTGGCTCTATAAACTTTTTTCATTTCTTCATGGCAAGTTCACTGATATTTTTTACTTCTAACTATATTGAGAAACATAATGGGCTGTTAATTATATTCATTTTTATTTCTGATAAAAAAACACTAGAACTTAATTCTGTTGCTTGACTTTTCTCCTGTCCTCTCCTTTCTCTGGTAACTACTATTCTACTTTAACTGCTATGACATAAATGTTGATAGAGTCTACTTCTGAGTAAGATTGTGCAGTATTTGCCTTTCTGGGCCTGATTTGTCTCACTTAACATTATATTCACCAGATTCACCTATGTTGTTGCAAATGATAGGATCTTATGCTTTATATAGCCAAATATTATGCTGCTAAAAAAGACTATTGCTTTCCAATTGTGGGTTCTTTCTTGCCTTGTTGAAAGTTAGGTTGATATATAGTTTGATGCATGGTTTTGTTTCTAGACTTTCCCTTCTGGTGTATTGGTCTCTATACCAGAACCTTAATAATTTAATTACTATAGCTTTGTAATATATATATATATATATATATATATATATATATATATAGAGAGAGAGAGAGAGAGAGAGAGAGAGAGAGAGAGAGAGAGAGAGAGAGAGAGTCAAGGAGTGTGACATAGCTTTATTCTTCTTTCTCAAGATGTTTTGACTATTAAACTTCCTTTCTTTAGTATATTAATTATTATTATTTTATAAAGCTGAAGAATATAAGCATAATGGAGATATGAACAATATTTTAACATTAAAATTTAACTTAATCATACTAATTAAAATAGGCAACATTTACATCAGCTACTTAACAAAGGTTCTTTGTACCTTGGTAATTGCCAAGTGAATTATATAAAATATTGTTTATGAAGAAATTCAGCCTAAAATTTGATTTATTTATAATTAATAAATTTTTTAAGATTATTTAAAACACCACTATTTCAAAACTACTTCAACCTAAATAGCAATTTGGAAATAATTGTGAATAAACTACTCTGGTTTGCACACTAAAATATAGACCCAGAAAAAGAATTGTTTCCTTTTCCAACCTCATGATAACAATAATAAAAAGGTCTTAGTTTTGGATAAATGTCAGTCTGCAATAATAAGTTGCAATTATTACAAAGAAGTATTGAGAATTATGTGAATTGTATCTCTAGTTGTAATTCTCAGCCACAGAGTTAATGATATGGATGTGGAAATCTTGGAGTAATAGGACACAATGTTTTAGATTTGGGAAGAGCAAAGAAGGATGAATCTGAGCATATTTAGATACAATTATACTTCAAGAACACTTCAAATTTTCAGAAAATATATTGCCACTACTGGATCTTGCAGCATAAAAATGTCTAAAGATGAATTGAAATGTGGCTTCAGGTACTGAGCATGACTCACCTTTTAGCTTTCAGTTTGCAATCATTTGAGTGTAATGTCAATTAAAACTACAAATTAACAACAACAACAACATTCCAGTCTCTGATGGCTCACGCCTGTAACCCTGGCTACTCAAGAGGTTGAGTTTGAAGCCAAACTAGGTAGGAATGTCCATGAAATTCTTATTTCCAATTAACCACCAAAAAGGCAGAAATAGAGCTGTGGTTTAAGTTCTAGAGTGAGCAAAAAATGCTAAAGGAAAATATCCCTAAATGTAAGCAGCAGGTTTGGCACACACATACACACACACACACACACACACACACACACACACACACACACACACACACACACACACACACACTCCAAAAAACCCCCATATAACACAGGATAAGGCTACCTTAGAACTTGAAAATCTTCATCACAAAAATAAATGTTTTAAAAATTAGAGTATGGAAATTAAAATTTTTTATCTTTTTTTTTTTGTTGGTCATGGGGCCTGAACTCTGGGCCTGGGTACTGTCCCTTAGCTCTTCAGCTCAAGGCTAGTGCTCTACCACTTGAGCCACAGCGCCACTTTTGGCTTTTTCTGCTTATGTGGTGCTGAGGAATCGAACCCAGGGCCTCATGCATGCAAGGCAAGCACTGTACCACTGAGCCACCCTCCCAACCCCTCTTTTGTCATTTGTTGTAATAAATGGTAAAAATATTTATTGCTCAGTATTAGATTAAGGGTTACTCAACTACATTTCCTTAGTGCCTATTATCTCAATACACATGAAGCTCAACTATCTGTGTAGAAAGAACCAATGATTTAACTTAATATGTTCAGCCAAGCAACTATCTGTGTAGAAAGCTAATGAGTTAACTTAATATGTTCAGCCTGGAGTCAATGTGATAAAAAGCCAGTTAGTTGCCAGCACAGCTGCACAGTTTGAGGAGCCTAGGGTAAGGGTGTTGTTTATAGAGGAGAAAAGTTGCTTTAGGGCAGGCATCTAAGCCAGTAGCAAAGCAAAGATGGCAAAACTGGCATGTCTCCCCTCTCAGCATCCCTTGGCTCTGCTACTGTCTTATTATGGCACTCCATTTCTTGCTTTCTCATGAAGGATGATCTTGCCTCCTTTATTTTTTAAGTGCAGGTACATTGTGTGAGAAAATGGTTCTGCAATGCCAGTGAGAATGCTTGCCAATTGCTGTGACTGGAAGCAGAATCCATTTTCCAATTTTCAATGTTAGTGTTAAGAGTTAGGACACCTATTGCAAACTTAGAAATAAGCCATTTTGTAAAGGAATGAAAGAAATAAGCAGCAAGATCTTGGGTCTTTAATCATCCAGTACCTTTAGTTGGCTTGTGGTTTTGAATGTATAATTTCCCATTGTTCAGAATGATGTATTGTAGTTGCATGAACCAAAACAGAGGAGGGAAATATACAGGAAATGGGGAAGTACAAAAAGGTAGTGAGTGACTCTGTGATGTTGTGGTTCTCTTAAAAGTAATTTCCTTGTTTTATGAGCTATAAAAGCATTAAATACTTCATTTTTTCACAAATTGCTCTTTAGATTTAAGTGTGAGCTCGTAACAATGAAATATTTAACAACAAGATGTCTTTTAATGGATCAACTCACTGAGGGGGTCTGAATGCTGTGCATACCTAATCAGAGGCTGGTACAAGAGAAAGGATGCACAGAGCAGAGGGCAGTGTGTTTGGGAACCTCTGCTGGTTCTCATCCAAAGGCAGTGAATTTCTTTTCAAGCTTCTCAAAGTTTAGCATGCTGAATGCTGAGTAGATAAGAAAAAAGAATTACTCTGTTTCGTAAACTGCTGTGTCAGTGTGGGGACAATTTTTATGGTATGTATTGGTTTAAATTGCTTTCTAATGTATTTCATGAGGGAAAAAACCTCCAATATTACAAAATAACTTAAAATATTAAAGCATTGAGCTTGATGCACTTTTATGCCACAGATTTACACCCTAGTTAGCATAAGAAATATGGTGTAGGAAGTGGTGCTGTGCCTCAAGCAGTAGAGTGCTCACCTTGAGCTGAAGAGGGCAGGGACAGCACCCAGGCCCAGAGTTCAAGCCCCACGACTGACAAAAAAGAAAAAGAAAAAAAGAAAAAAAAGAAATATGGTGTAGTGTACAAAACTTAAGGTTAAAAGACTAGATCTTAAGTATAGTTCTTAATGCTCAATTACATGTTTAAGAGAAGGTAAGTTACTCAATCTATTCATGACCTTTAAACAAGTGAAACTGTAATTTCTCTTCTATAGAAAAATAAATTCACAAAGTAAGTAAAAAGTAATCAGTTAACTCTTACAACTTATATGCATAAAATCCCTTGAAATTTATTAGCCAATTGACTTAATATTTTGCCCTTTTTTACAACCTGTATTTTTCCCTCAATTTCTCCCTGCATGTTTAAAAAACTGTTACCAATATCAAAATTTATAATTAATTTTGATTATTTAGAATAAATGTTAAAGAAAGTGATAATTAAATACTTGGAAAAGTCAACCTCAGGAGCAATGGAGGTCTAGTGTTTAATTTGTGGAAACAAGTTTTTATCTCACTTCAAATTCATTATCAAGTTCTCCACTAATAATGAATTTGCTTCCTTAAATTCAACAAATTTCTAAAATTTATCATTAACAAGCAATGTTTCAAATATTTAATATAGAACTCACAAATATATTTTCTCATAATCTTTAAGATACATGTAATTTATATTTCTATTATTTTTTATTTTTCTATTTTATTCATTCTTTTTGTTCTTTTCTGTCCTTTTCTCTCCTCCCCTCCCCTCCCCTCTGAGAACCCCTCCCCTTCCCAGCCCTCCCCTTCATTCCCCTTCCCTTCTCTCTCCTCTTCACCAACCTTCCCCTCCCCTCTGATCTCCCAGAATTCGAACTCATGCCTTGGTGCTTGCTAAACAAACACTCTCCCACTTGAATTACATTTTCAGCTCTTTTTTACATTAGCTATTTTTCAGGTAGGGATTCATGCTTTTGTCCAGGACCATAGTCAGACTTGTGTCCTCCATGTAGCTAGGATTATGGGTCCTTGTTGATTGAGATAGGGTGTCTCACTGATTTTATCCAGATTGGCCTCAAACCATAATTCTCTGGATTGCCACCCCCTGAGTAGACAGTACTCTTTATTAATCACTTAGTTCTAGTATTTGAAAGATAAGTATGCTATTGTTTCTTAATTTCTGTTGGACGGGCAGGACATTAATATTTAGTTTGTCTTTTTGCTAACATAGTCATTTAAGGTTGCATCTAAAAACTATTTTATAATCATAAAATTCTGATCTGTATTATTAAATTTCATTTCTGGGTGGGCACTGGTGGTTCATGCCTGTAAACTTAACTACACAGGAAGCTAAAATCTGAGGATCCCAGTTTGAAGCTAGCCAGCCTAGGCAGGAAAGCCCTTCAGACTCTTAAAAAAAAAATTATCGTAAAGGTGATATACAGAGGGGTTGCACAAGTCAGGTAATGATTATATTTCTTTATAAACAGTGTCACCCCCTCCCTCATTTTCTCCCCCCGCAAGTTGTACAGTTAATTTCCAACATATTGTCTAGTGAGTATCACTGCTCAATTGGTTCACCCTTGAGACTCTTATTCCAATTAACCACCCAAAATCCAGAAATAGAGCTGTGGCTCAAGTGGTAGAACATGGTCCTTCAGGAAAAAACAAACAAACAAAAAAACCTCAAGGACAGTGCCCAGTCCTTGAGTTCAAGTTCCAAGGGTAGCTATTTCCTCATAATTTTATTATTTTTATTTGATCCATAGATTGTTTCCAAGTATAATTTAATTTTTCAATATTTATATATTTTATTTTATTAACATTATTTCATTTATACTTGTAAATTTAAAATAGAATTTTCATCAATATTTGATATATGTATTCATAATAATGGATTGAGGCTAAGTAATACAATTTGCATTATGCAATTTCTTAAAATCTATTGAAACATGGTTTCATCACCTAGCGCATAATTAGTTTCCTTAAATATTCAATGTATTCTTGAAAACAACTTAGAATACATTTTTATTATATTGCCCTATGTCCAATTCGTAGACTGAGATTGTAATACACCTATATTCTTATTTTTATGATCAAAACCTATCATATACTGAGAAAAGTGTAATTGTCAGTGTCCTCTGTAATGTCTGTAAATTTCTGTTAGAGTTGTCTTGAAACCATGTGTTATATACACAAATGTCCAGAATTTGTAGTGTTCTTGGTAAACTGAAACCTCTATCATTATAACTTTTTTGTCACTGATTCTATTTTGTTATTAGTTACTGAGGTTACTTTTGGTTCGCAATTGACTATAATGTGTGATTCTACCCTTTAATTTTCAAGCTTCTCTATCTTATTGTTTCAAGGACCCATTCATACACACATACACAACATATAACTAGATATGGTCAATTCAGTACTGAAGATCTTTTACTCCTAATTAAAAAAAATTGACCATATATTTGTTATACTTATTGACTCATTTTAAATTTATTTCTACTCTTTTTTGTATTTAGATTTAAAAAAAATTTTTTATTGTCAAGGTGATTTACAGAGACGTTACAGTTACATACATAAGGTAGTAAATACATTTCTTGTCGAACTTGTTACCCCTTCCCTGTTGTACAGATCATTTCCAACATATTATCTTGTTTATTTTACTGGTTCCCCCTTTGTCCTTTGTCTCACCATTTTGTTGTTCCCCTTCCCTTCCCTAATTCAGATAAAGGTATAGACAGTACCCAGGGTACCCAAATCGGATACAATGACAACAGGGGATAAACCATAGGGGGGAAAACACAAAAGAAACAAGAAATCACATAGTACATTAAAAACAACAACAAACATGTGTCCATGTCTTGGATTTCATTTCACTTAGCATCATCTTATATGGTCATATGTATATAGCTACTGAGCTACTCTGCTCATCTGGTAGGATTATCCTAGACAGATACTAATTATTACAAATGAGGAAAACCATGGGACCTATGTTTCTTTGGGTCTGCCTTACTTCACTTAATATGATTTTTTCCAAGTCTTCCCATTTCCTTACAAATGGGGTGGTATCATCTTTTCTGATGGAAGCATAGAATTCATATATATATTATATTAATATATTAAATATTATATTACTATGCTATATTATATTAGGTATATTTATATAATATATAATATATAATAACACAAATTATATAGTATATATTATATATAATAAATATATAGCCCACATTTTCTTGATTCAATCATCTACTGAGGGGCATCTGGGTTGGTTCCAAATCTTAGCTATGGCAAATAATACTGCGATGTGGTTTTACTCCCCTGCTTTAAAAAAAAAAACCTTTTCCTGGGCTGAGAAGTTGGCTCAGTGGTAGAGTGATTGCTTTGCATGCATGAGGCCCTGGGTTCAATTCCTCAGCACCACAGAAGCAGAAAAAAGCCGGAAGTGGCACTGTGGCTCACTAGCCTTGAGCTGAAGAGCCGAAGGACAGCGCCCAGACCCAGGTGCCCAGGCTCATGCCCCAAGACCGACAAAAAAAAGAAAAAAATCTTTTTCTTTCTACCCTGTTTGTATTTTTTTTATTGTGAAAATATAGTACAGAGGGGTTACAATTACATGGGCAAGGTAATGAGTACATTTCTTATCAAGCATTGTAGCCTCCTCCTTTGTTTCCCCTTACCATCCCTTCCATCTCCCCCCTCCCCACGCCAAAGTTGTAAAGTTCGTTTTTCGACATAACGACTTGTACATCTCATTGTATCTGATGTTGGTATAATTTGTGGAGGGGAAGGGCAAAAACAAATCGTTTAAATAGGGATACAGGTGGACCCATTGTGACCCTGTTTGTATTGATTCAGGAATTTTCCAAGTGATTGCTTATTTCCTTTTACTAAATTCCAGGTTCTGTTCTTTGTATATATGTTATTGTTTATCATAAATTTTAAGCATCAAAGTCAAGCTCTTTATCCTCTTGTGTGCTACAAACTTATTGCTTATTTAACATTGTACTGAAGATGTATGTAGCTTTCTCATTAGATATTCTTTCTTGGACATGGCTTTTTCTCTTGTCTCCTAAACCTAATAATTCAACAGAAATAAAGCTCATCTTCCAATTTTACCACTTTCACTTTGTTTAGAAGTTGGACTCTTTTTTTAATCTTGCTAGTTCAAGAATGTATTCAATGATCATGTATTTTCTTTAGATACTCTTGTTGTTCTCAGTTGTTCATGGTATCTAGTCTATTATACCACTAGAAATGGAAATTCCTCTAAATATTTTTTTCTTAATGCTGTGTTTTAAGAATGGGATTGACAGATTTAAAATTTGTCATAATCTCTTCAATAGATCTCTAATTCTCTTTTTTTCTACTTTGAAGTACTAACATTTACAAACTAAAATTATTTAAAATAATTACAACTATGAGATTAGAATTATTTAAATAATTACAAGATTAAAATTATTTAAGACAATTTTAGTTTATAAATGTTGGTTCAGGCATAAGTAAGGTAATGCAGTTTTTAATTCTTCAGGAAATAGAATCTTCTGTTCAAGAGTTTATCTGCAAATCATCTTTCTCATTCCAGGGTGAGTCAGAAAAGTTAAATGCATATTAATGAAAGTTACAACACAGAAAGTAGAAGTTAATAATGTAAGAAATAGTAGCATTGGGGGCGCTGCGAAGTTGGCTCAGTGGTAGAGTGCCTGCCTCGCATGCATGAGGCCCTGGGTTCGATTCCTCAGCACCACATCCAAACAGAAGAAAAAAGCTAGAAGTGGCACTGTGGCTCAAGTGGTAGAGCTCTAGCCTTGAGCTGAAGTGCTGAGGGACAGCTCCCAGACTCAGAGTTCAGGCCCCATGACCAACAACAACAACAACAAAAAAGAAAAGAAATAGCAGCACTGCAAGAACCAGAATTACCACAAAATAGCCTTCCTCAACAAAATTGAAAATCAACCATGTGGACTGGGAAGACTGTAATAGTGCCTTTAAGACTATTATTTGTTCTGAATTTGAGTAGCTTTTGTAGATCTGCTCAATCT